>NC_142109.1:16447500-17647500 GCF_056152115.1 Neolamprologus brichardi
TCTTCTTACACTCCCCTGGTACCCAATTTAGGTTGCTGACCTCTTTTCAGAAAGTAGAAACTATGATTTATGTTTTTGCTTCTTTAGCTAACTTTAAAGTAACCGCAGTGCCTAGAGTGATGCATACAGTGATACTGTTTTGTGGGGTGAATGATTTCAAAATGTAAGTAGGAGAACATGACAAATATTCACTGGATAGCAAGAACTAATATGTTGTATGTGTGTAGTGCATTCATTTGAATTAAAAATGTAAAAAAAAAAAAATCCTTAATAATTGGTTAAGAAAAGGTACAAAGATTTTGGAAATATTAAGTAGGACCTTTACTGACATTTGTTATAATAGCAGACTCAAATGCCTTAATCACACCACACAGCCCATGTGAGAAATGTTTTTAGTGCTGTTGCTCAATAACTAGCCAGCTATTGAAACAATCAAATTATACCCAGTGTCTAAATCAGTTATTTGCTGTATATGTAAGTGAAATTGTCAGGGTGCTTCTGAGTTTATGTTGTATTTGATTATTTCTTTGTATTTTCATGATTTAAGTTTTTACAGTTTAGTCTTGAAGTTAGTTCCTTTTATGTCTCTGAGGTTATTTGTAATTTCTGGTTTTTGTTCTCTTGTCCATTAGGTTCCCTTTGTACCCTTGTCTTTGTCTCTGTGTGTCTTGCTCCCTCACCCTATGTGTCTTAGTCGCGTCATTGTGTTGTGTCCTGTTTTATGTTGGCAGTCTTTTGTCCTGAGATCCATTTGTTCATTGTCAGTTCGTCTGTCCATGTCACGCCATGTTCCAGGTATACATGTCTAGGTTTCATGTTTCAAGTGTTCATGCTCAAGTGTTTAGTTTAGCTTTCCCCAATTAAGTTTATTATTAGCTTCGTCTTAGTTCCCTTTTGCGTGTTTTTCCATCAGCCTCAAATAAACCACCTCACTTTTGGTTAAGAATTAGTTTTGCCTCCCCGCTCCTGCTTTTGGGACCTCACCAATCTGTGCTCAACACGATCAGATCGAAACAGAAATATCCTCTAACTCCAGGGTGTGTTATTTAGCATAAGTCAGTCTGTCTAATTTCACACTTCATTTTTTGGCCATGTGCACTGGCTGCCTTGAGGACTGCCCTCAAAGGCTGCATATGGCAAAGACAGCTGTTACAGTAGATAAAGGCATCATCTGTATAGACAGTAAAAGCCTGCAATTGTGCACTGAAAGCAAAATGCAAAACCTGCATGCTGAAGAGATGACAGAGACAGAAAAATACACAGATGTCCAAGTTGACCTTAAAGTTGTAGTGTTAAGGGCGGTTTGAGCAGCTTCTTAGGAATTTTCTTGGATACCTTTGTAAAAGTACTATAATTACATCCAGCCTGAAAATGAACACACAACAGAATCTGAATGCTAGAGGGATTACATCTCGCAACTGGCTTGGAAATCTGTAGGGATCGCAAAGACAAGCTGGAGGACAAAGCTAAAGACCTTGTAGGTACTATTCCCCGTCTGCCTATTCTGCTTTCGTCACACCATAGTAGTGGAAAATGCACAAATAGATACAATTTAGTAAATAAAAAACTCACAGTGTTATTCAATCGTGCCTGCTAGACCCAGGCTGACCCTGAGCAACTATGAAACAGCTCAAAACTATCAAATTCTACATTAATGTGAATGCATGTAAAGCAAATGAAGTTCTAAGCTGTTTGAGGTAGCAATAAGTGCTCTTCTGGTGAAAGCGCTTGCTCATAGGGGGTCATATGATTGTTGGGTTTTCTTTGTTTTCTTTGTATTATTGTAGGGTCTTTACCTTACAATATAAAGCCCCTTGAGGCAACTGTTGTTGTGATTTGATACTATATAAATAAAACTGAATTGAAGTTTCACATTTTACTGGTGTCACTGTTGCATTTCAAGCCGGCTCAACAAGTTGTTGACGGATCTGTTGTGTTAAATATTTCAATTACAATATATGACCATACGTTGTCATACTGAGATGGTCATTCACTTGAATATAAAGCCTCTTCATCTGAGTTTGCAAATACCACAACACCAAGGTTTCGTAACTTATTACGAAGCCTTGGTAATAAGTTACCAAGGCTTGCATCACAGGGTAAAATCATTCTAACTACAAACCTTTTTGAAGGTTTGAATTTAATGTTGATGCAATGAACCAAGGAACCACTCTTCAGCATAAACGGAGTGAAGGAATTCATTGAAGGAACCGAAAACTCAAATGCAAAGCATATCCTCTGAATCACTCATGACTAAACAGAAATAAGTAACCGGGCCAGTATCAACTGTCTCTTCACAGAGACTCTCATATTGTGGATAGACTCGAGCTGAATATAGTGGCTTATGAAAGATTTCCACACCCACTTGAGGTTGAAGCGGCCCTGCATCTCGCAATGGATGACCATGGCAGAACAAGGACTACTGCCACCGGCTGCAGTCCAAGAAAGCAGAGGTGGAGTCTAACCACAAAATGAGTGAGCCTCAGCAACAACCTGATAAGGCTAATATAGGGAAACACTAAAAGCAAAGGGCTATGGCTTATTGGCTGATTGAGATTAGATAGCAAACTGACCATTTTATTCTCCCAGGTGGATAAAAAAGTAAAACCAAATTGCACAATATACTCGGGCTGACAATAATATAACTGCTTAAGTAAAGCTCACAATTGTGTTCAGGAATATTAAATATTAGCATAGTTTTATTAAGGCTGAAGAACAGCCAAACCACCTGTCTGAGCTTTGAGAGCCTTAAAAAAAATGTGTTAAAAAAAGAAAGAAAAGAAACAGTCCACAGTAGAACAACTCGACAAATCTGTTGATGCGAACAGGTGACATTATTCTGTGTGTGCATTTCTATGCTTGTGTGCAAATATAAGCATGTGGTTTCTTTCCGTCAGTTCAAATTCATCTTTCCTCTTGTGCTCAACAGTGTCAGTGATGAAGGAGCAGCCATTATTCCCCTTGGGCTGTAAGGCAGAAGTGGCCCGGCTGACATGGCAGGTAGTAGACAGAGCCATAGCTCAGTTCTGACTGGCTAGCCAGTTAACTGATTAAAAAATGTGCTGAGTTTATGGTTTGAAGCTAAGAGTTCCAATGTAGTTGAGAGGCAGTGTGGTCTTGTGCCAATGAAAACCAAAGTTATTACATGTATTCAGCCTTGTTTTACTAGCTTTGTGATATATATTATTCTTTTTCTGATGCCCTTGTTTTTCACCCCATGTAACTGCAAGCTGTACTGTCCAATTACAAACAAAATGCAGAGAGGATGCAACCATAAACCACAACGCACAGAATGTTTTTCTCCTAATGTTTGCTTTCTCTGTACTCCATTAAATATTAACATGACAAGGGAAAAGTAATTTCTTCTCCTCTAGTTCAGCCCCGCCTGGGTCACTGAAAAAGTACTACACACAGACATTTTGATGAAAAAACAAATAGAAAAGTGAAAACAGAGGAGAGGCTCTTGTATAATTTGTAGTTATGTGCTCAGTGGGAGCAAACATGTACGTTTATAAATGCATGCTTCATATAGGTAAGGTCAGTGTTTGTCTAACTTGCTTTTTCTGGCATGTCTCATAGCCACTCTTACTTGCTGTCACTTTCATCAAGTTCATTGTTCTCACTGAGGCAGTCATCCTATGACCCTAACTGCCCAATCACATTCTTTCCACCCATAAAAAACTCCTGTGCTCATTTCATGCAAATCAGTACATGTTCATGTTAGTGCATGGTTTGATTGCTCACACATTTCATCACTCAGTGCTCCCAAAAGGTGATACCGATCCGTGCGCCGACACACCTGATTCAAGTGACCAAGTGGGTATTATGTGCAGCTACTGCCTGATAACAGCGTGATCATTTCAATCTGGTGTTTTAGAGTGGGGAATCACTCAGAACATAAAACAAGGAGTCCCAAGGCCTGGAGTTTAAAAACATTGCTTTTCCACTAATACCCTAGAAAAAGTGGCCTAACTGTGCTATGCTGCCCTTAGGCAACAAACCAAAACATTTGAGTAAATCAAGGATATTAAAAATATGTGTTTGAAAGCGTATTTCATGTCATATTTTTAGTATTTCACCCTTAAAAAACCTAAAACGCTGTTCATTCAACTTTGTTTTATTACATATTTTTAACCTGGTGGTCCATTCCCCAGTTACTCAGTTTGAGAAATACTGGACTAACTTAACACTCTTCTTTAATATTACACTACTACTAATACAATGACACAATAAACATGAAAATAAGTTTTGGCTTTTTTTTTAAAAGTTTTTATAAAGATAAAATGTTCAGAAGCTTGTAGCTTAATGACTACCAATTAATTAATAATGCGCAGGGAATGGGCTTCTTTAGCTTTTGCTATAAAAGGAACAGTTGCATTAGGTTATTATTTCATTTAACTTTATTTTAATTAGGTTTATGCACTAATTTTTTTATGCTTAAACTTAACTTTAATTAAGCTTTGACTTTAACATTTGTTTAAAAATTTGTTTTTTCAGCACACCATCTCAGTTGTTTTAAAGACACACACTAATTTAACATCATATGGGTTCCCAACAGAATATTTATTATTAGATGCTGGTAAAAATATAATACGTTTGGTTTTCCATCTGTCTTTACCCTATTATGTGAACCACTTTGAGGTGACTGTTGCTCAAATTAAATCGAACTGAAATAGCTGAGAAAGAACAGTCTGTCTTCCATTTTCTGTCTGATATAACAACCATTGTCAGCTGGTTAATCCTTAAATAAAAATCTTACATCAGAGTCTCTTTGTAGCCAGTTAATCAGAAATGTATAAACTATTGAAACTATTGAAACATTATTATTAACTAGAATACCCATAATGTTATTCTAAAACATACGTTTCTTTGGAGGGGACAAGCTTGGAGCTGACTCTCTAAGTATCAGAATCAGAATACTTTATTAATCCCGAATGAAATTATAGGTTACAGCAGGCAGCACGCTAATGGCGCATGCGCACTTACAAAGGAACCTTCTGACCAATCTTTACACAAACATCACATTGGGAGACATGTCAGAGAGGTAGGCTGATAGGAAAAATCAACGAAAATACATAACACGAGGTGAGAGGAGGAGAAAAAAAAAAACTCCACTTAGACTGAGCTCCTAATGGGAGAACAGTTTGAGAGCAGAAAAAATCCACCCCAGCACAAAAAGCACATGACTGTCAATACACCATAGAAACACATGACAAGCAACAGGGATGGGTAAAAAGTGAGAAACAGCCCGTTTAGACAGCGCATCTGGGCCTGCGGCATATGCGCTGGTCCCCTTTGATCCACCGTCTGCATCGGGAGGGAATAAGCGGTGAATGCGTTTGGAAGGGGAGGCGGGATGAGTGTATATCTGCATGTGTATATATGCGTGTGTGTGTGTGTGTCCAGAGTTCAGCTAAGACAGTGTCCTTCGCCCTGCCCCTATACTCTTCATTAAAGGAAAAAAATACATATATTAATTTGTTATTTCTTTCCGTTGGCTTCAGTTGTATTCTTTTGTGTATTTGTTTCATTATGTAAAGATAATACAATTATTCACTGTTGATAAAACTTTCTTTTGGAACATACTGAACATACTAACAACAGCTATAACTTGAGGAAAGAAAGTTCAGTTGTTTTATACATTTATTTTGAGGTGAGGGGTTCTGTCAGCAGCAAGAAAAGCAAACATATCCATCTTGCAAAGCACCAAATTGGATAGGACCATGCCAAGTCTGTCCAGGGCAGCGTGCCAGCAGAGAGCAGAGGCAGTGCTTTGGGGCTGTAGCAATAAAAATAAAAATGACAACAATGAACGGAATGCAGAGGGGAAAAAGATTGGTAGATTATAGGAGCTCTGAGAAATTAACATTAACATAAATATTTATGTTTTCATTGTGTTGCGTGTCTTGTAGCACTCGTAAACCATGTCTAAAAGCCCTCAATAAGGAACATGTTCATCAAGCTTTTTTTTTTTTTTACATTTTTCTGTATACGTCGCAGTGTGGTCTCAGTGTTCCCACTTCTGTCACATTCTCTCTTATTTCACTGACTTTCCAACACTAGCGCACACACATACGCACATAAAGTATTTTGGGAAGATGTCCAGCTGCCGTGGTGAGTGACTAATGACCCCTTTCACAGCACAAACACCACATAATCAGAGATGCTGAGGATCTGTGTCTGCCCGCTGTCCTGTCTGAGTAATTACGCCAGGGACTCAATTAATCTACTACCCAACAATCAACCAGGCTGTACATACTTGTTGCCTACTGCAATGTCCCTGAGTCCTGGTTCAGAGTGCATCACTTCTGTGTCCACGTTATTTTATTTAAAAAAAATGACAAAACATTAATCAAACAAACAAAAAAAAAAAAAAAACACCTTCATAACCAGCATTTGTTCTTTGTCAGATCTAGTTAAACACCCAATAAACTCAATAAAACTCAATCAAGACAAATTCTGAAATACCAGATTTCAGTAATTTCAGAAGAGATATTTTATTTCAAGCCAACATGAAAACAGTCACAGGAAAGTGTTTAAACAGATACTCCAAGGAGCCAGTCAAGAAGTCCACTTAAAGAAGTCCAGACACTTTTCTTTCCAAGCTCCTTAGACTATGATGACCTGGATGACGGAGAACCTTCACAGACATATTTAAACAGATACTACTATTAAGACATTTACATTTAAATGCATATTAGCCACCTACCTTATTTCATTCTGACAGTTAAGGAACCTGGAATGTAATTAATACGTTTTCTGATCACTGTCGACTTTGTGGCTTTAAATATATTATCTCCCCCTGTTGGTAATGCAATTTCTGTATGCATGTTTATTACATTTTTTGGAGGCAAAGTGTGAAATTGACACGGTGGACCGGTGTGTCTATTACACTTTTTGTTATGATACTGGCATTCAGTAACCAAGTAAAATTAACTAATCAACCAACCAACCAACCAACAAGTCACCCAGAAGTTGAATGTGCAACTCGAGGGGATCACTTGTGATCGCAAGGCTGTTGCACAGGTTCCACTTTAGAAGATTTGCAAATAATTCCTGTAAATGCATAATTTATGAATGTAGACAGCTTGCCAAAACACTGTAATAAATCTGAGTCAGTCCGTGCCAGTGAGTGCAACTCGTCTGTGACATATCTCTTTGCAAAAGGAGACTTGACTCAACTGGTTGCCAACTGGTTGTATTCCTATATAAAAGCAAGGTTGCTGAGCACCTATGTCTTTTTGCAGTTAAGTTGTTCGTTCTATAGCAACTGCATTATGATTTGTAGAGGAATTTCTGTTTTAGATCTATGACGTTCTTGCTGGACTGGCACTTAATGTGAATTATCATTTAATGTGAACTTCTATGTACATAGATGGCAACAGCTTTGTAATAGTTGTCTGTTGGTTACAGTTATTCACCATATTATCACAAACAAATTGTAATGTGCATGTAATCATCGACTTGACCCTTTTCATTTGCAAACTAATAGCAGACAGACTCATGTCATACTGTCAATAAATTACATCAAGACACCAAAGTTACTTTTAAGACAGCAACTGACTGCAAATGGTTACAAACCTCACACTCATTTTGAAGCAACCATTACAAGATTACAAGTTCCTTGCACACAATTGCAATAACTTTGTTTCTTCCTCTATTTGTAGTGACTGAGGGACCCTTATGGCAGTAGCACAAGGGTCATTGGTTTTCATACACAGGTTGTCACGATTGCGATGGCAGACGTGTGGAGGTGAAGTAAGGACCCAAGTGCAGGCAGAGGTTGATATGAAAAGTAAGTTTTTTTTAAGTGGAGATGGCGAGGATAGGAACTAAAAAATAAACTAAAACTGGGAAAACCTAAACACATGGAACTGAAGTCAAAACTCTCAGGGTGATATGCAGAGGAGGAGCAGCAGCAGAGGAGGAGCAGCAGCAGAGGAGGAGCAGCAGCAGAGGAGGAGGAGGAGGAGGAGGAGGAGCAGCAGAGGAGGAGGAGGAGGAGCAGCAGCAGAGGAGGAGGAACCACAGGGCAACTCAGGGAAACAACACAGACAGACCAGCAACCAACAGAGGCAAATACAAGGCTTAAATACACAGAGGGATAACGAGGGAATGAGACACAGAAGGAGAGCATAGCTGGGAGTAATTAGACATAACGAGACCAAGGGGAAGCAAAATGAGACACATTCACATAAGACATGGACTTTCAAAGTAAAACAGGAAATACACAGACACAGAGATCCAGACTAGCCACTGAACTTAACAGACAAATTCACGAGCAGACACTATGACATCATGGACAGACAGAGGGAACACAGAGAAGTGGGACCAGGGCAGGCACAGAACTCAGGACCATGACACAGGTGTCTTTTTCACACCTTAGCTCCTCGCAGTGAGAACAGAAGAGACCTCTCCATATTATCACTACAACAAGTCAAGATACAAGCAAATACTCAGAAAAACAATTTGTGTATTTTCAGGAGAATAAAATAAATTCTCTAAATTTACCTAAATTAAGGTGTCCAATTTGCAAAGAAGATAGGAGCTGCTTATTTTTCCTTATTAGAATTAATCTTATTCTTATCAATTAAAATACTGATGAATAAAATCTAGATCAACTGTGTTAATCCTGAGTCGTCATGAGAGGCAGCAAGTCGTCACACGGTTATTGAGTTCTTCCATGACGTTGAAGCAAAGTGGTTTCATAGGGAAGTTTTTCTTATAGTAAATTATCTTTTTTTGACAATTCAGAATTATGGCTTATATTTCTTTTATTTCTGAAACTATATTTTCAACACATTAAAAAAAAATAAAAATTCGAGACCACTTGCAAATAAAAGGTAAATGCAATTATTTTAAAATGACTAAAATACCAATCAAATCAAATCTGCACCAAGTCTGTACCAAATATTGAAAGTCAGTAATTGTATTGTATTGTATGTATGCATTGTATTTTTGAACTGATGACAGAAACACATATCACCAGCTACTCCATTTAAATTCATATGCATTCCTTATTTTTTTATTTCAATTCCCAACCTAGTAAGGAAGTAATATTTATGACTGTGTTGTCCACATTTATATAGCCTGTATGATACAACCAGGCAACAATTTAGGGTGAAAAATCTAAGCTGCAGTGTTGGCAATCTTATGTGAATATCCTCCTACTTATGAAGCCTACTGAAAGTGTAGCTAGAAAACAACTTCTTCACATCTTTTCTTCACCTCGTGTTGTTTTCCAGGTCAAGGAGAGTGTTTAGGAGAAGACACTGGAGCTAATATTTTTGAGTATTCAACTGCAGCCTTCTTCTTCTTCAGTAATGCATTTAACACAACAGGATATCCATCATGCTGGATTTTCAGGTCACTGAGGGAGAGGATTGGAAGAAGCATAAATTAGCAGAATAATCTTATCTCAGCAACACTTTTCTTCCACTCACTTTATTTTCACTTTACCTTTATGGTAATTGGTTTCTTATTATTTACCACTGAATCAGTGCAATTTATCACTTGTATTAACTATTTTTCATACTCTAACTTTATCCCCTTCTCTGGGGCTCAATGAGGAATCCAAATAGACAATACAGCTCTGTTTTAGTGCCCCCACAAATCTGCAGTTGTGTTTGGCAGGATTTAAATGAAGGTTATTTGAATATATATTAAGCCAGTGACTCATCTGGGGTAGGATGGTGATTTTTTTTTTTTTATCCCTAAAATAAACAAATAAATGTGCCAGTTCACATTTAGGACCTTAGAATGTGTCCCAGGATTTCCAGTTGTTGAAGTTTGAATTCCTGTTTATTGCTTAATGTGAGTTTTGGTTCTTACATCATGGCAGTTTCTTCGCATCTTCAGTTTCAGTTTCTTGGTATAGCCTAAGGCTGGGTATCGTCACTGATTTCTAGAATCGATTCGATTCGAATCTGGGAAATTTTGCCTCAGGCAGTCAGAAATATTATAATTCAGATCAGTATATTTACATATTTTTGTATCTATAAGAAGGAAGCTGACACTCGCAAGACTTTATCAAAGGTGAAAGCATCACAGCAGATGCCTTTGTGTCAAAGTAGCTGAAGATAAAACACAGAAAAACATGAAGGTGATTTTCCTGGCCTGGGATTTTATAAAAAGATTCTGCAGTTGATCAAAAACAAAAGAAAACCATTATGAACATTACCTCTGAAGTTACAGCGGTTTTATTACAGACACGGCTAAGCGTTTTGCATTTTGCATAATTTTAAAAAGTTTAAATTTGCTCAGTATTGAACGGCAGAAATTAGCTTTTCTTTTCGGAAGTAAGTACAAGGGAAAAAAACAGCAGCCGACAGCGCTGTAAACAACGGTAGACTTGTGCGTAACAAGCAAGCGAATAATGAAGAAAACTCTCTTGCTCTCTCTGTACAGAAGTACAGGTTTACCTTATAGCTTAAAAAAACAAATAGCAAATAGCATAATAGTTTTGAAATATTAATAGCAAAAAGAAAAAAATAGTGGCATGCCTTCCTGTCCAATAGAATAGACAGTAGGAAAAAGGAAAATGATTGCAAAGGCACAACTATAGTGTATTTAGTTTTAAAAAATACAGCAGTAGTATTGATGATAAATGACAATACATTTAATTAAATATAAAAATAAATCCATAATACCTGCTCTCCAATGTCTGTAATCCCTAAATCCTAAATCACTGTAGATTGTCTGAAGAGAGTATTCCGCCAGCTGGGATTAGGTTCTTGGGTCTAGGGTTGTGGCTCCATGCAGAGAGTCCTAAAGATCAGAGTCTTTGTATCTGCCCTCCAGGTCTTAAGTGATAGCTGCTTTAACATCTTTGATATTGGACCTGTCCTCTTCACTTGAGTCATGGATTTCAGTATCATCTTCTGCAGAGGAATTATCATTGCCATATATCTGTGTTCACAAGGGTTGTCACATTCTTCAGAGGTTTGCGAATCTTGATTAGGTCTTCTGTTAGTTTTGCCTCACTCTCAGTGAAGACAGCAATATCCTTGACATCCTTTTCTATCAAGGCTGAAGACATGGCAGCCGGCAGTTTCACATAAAGCTTTAGCAGGTCATATGATGTGTTATTATTGTATTAATTGCGTATTAGTTTGCGAAAAAGCAATACCTGTATCCAAGGGTGTAGATTTGGTTGTGGCATTTGTGGGGACGGATGATTCAGCCATCGACCCCTGCCCCGTTTCTTATTTTTTCCTTTTTGTTTTTGCTTCTTGATAAAAAAAAAAAGGAGAAATATACTTGCCTACATATGCTATTCTACATGCTTTTAAACCGTTTAAAATTACAATTCATAGTTTTATATGTGAATTATATAATGTTAAATTACTATTAAACAAATGACTAAGTATTTCAGGCTTTAGTTTACTTCAGCCATATTCCATATAAATCAGGTATCATACAAAAGTAAAAATAGCTTCAAATACAGTCATGACAATAAAAGAATATGACTTTAATGACTTAACAACATTACTTCAGTTATAGTACACCAACATCTCTGACACATTAGCACTAAGGGAACACTAAATGATCTGGTGGGTTTTGTCCATAAAAGTACTCATCTAAGATTACCACAAAGTAAAAGATCTCTCAGCAACATTATGCAACATTTTAGGCACTACTGCCCTCTATCAGATCAGTGAGCTGGGATCTTTTATTCTAAACATGAACTACTGTTACAGCAACAGACATGGACTACATGCCCCACACAACAAACACATGCCTGCTCCTCTCGTTAGCTGAAATGAACTGCTGGCATATTTGTTTTACATCTATACTGTCCAGCCTCTCCTGGTGGACATGGCATCACATTATTCATGGTTACTAGTGATGGGATTTCCGGCTCTTTTTAGAGATCCGGCTCTTTCGGCTCGGATCACTAAAAAGAGCCGGCTCTTTCGGCTCCGAACCGGCTCTTCAGGTTGTTTTGTTGCTTTAATTATTTAATCATTAACAATAATATAAAATTATGCAGAAAAGGAATTACTAATGTAAAAAAAAGTGGTTTTATTTATATATGTTTATATATGGCCCCTAGAGACAAAGCACGTACAAACTCTAAAGCATATACAAACTCCAAAACACATTTCTAGTGTTAACTGAACTTCCAAAACAGAGCTACCCAGATCACTTAAATTACACAATTGAAAGCATGTGCGTATTGTTTGTGTATTTATAGACAAGCACTCATATTTATTCAAATAATTAAAAAAAAAATCATTTACCTGTTATTACCACACACCAAATCCGGTTGTTGATACTTCCTGGCTTGTGTAGCCACTTGGTAACAAACGCTCAACAGTGCGCCCTAGCATCCTGGAGCACTTCTGTTGTCTTTTGTACGTGATTCTGAGTTTGTATGTGCTTCTGAGTTTTTACGTGTTTTGGAGTTTGTACATGCTTCGGGGTTTGTAAGTGCGTCTGAGTTTTTACGCGTTTTGGAGTTTTTACGTGTTTTGGAGTTTGTACTCCTTTGTCTCTAAGGGCCACCATAAATATACTTTAATTATTCACTCCACATAAAATGTAATAAATAAATCATATAGTACAAAGAACAACTATTTACATTTTAAACTTTTAACTATTTAAATTTTCAGCTTTTTCCTTTTAAACAAATTTAACGTGAAACAACACAAAACACTGCAAACCACAACACAATTAAATATAAATTAAAATATTAAAACAAAAAGAAGATGCATATTCTCTGTCATATGGGCCTGCATGATTTCTGAATCCTTTATCATCTGCAACTGAAAATAGCGGATGATTACTATACCTTTCTAATGTGACGTTGTTGTCCCTCACTCTCTTTCTCTCTGGCTCTGTTCCTATGCTACTGCGAGTGTAACTAACGCCCCTCCCCCCTCTGCCCAGCGCAAAGTACAGGAGTTTAGCGGAAAAAAGGGCGAGAGAGAGGGTGAGAGAAAGAAAAAAAACAAACTCATGGCTCCCAATAAGGAGCCGGCTCGCGTCGTTCACTTCAAAGAGCCGGCTCTAAGAGCCATTTCGTTCGCGAACGACCCATCACTAATGGTTACATACAATTTTAGACTGATGTGGACCAAGCCTAGCACCTACTTACCAACCTTGAGACCTCAGAATTAGGGAGACATTCAAAGGGGCTGGGGGGGATATACATGTACATATATATACAAAAAACTTGAATCTTACAGTGTTTATTTATCGGCTAAAATAAGTTAAGTGTCACCATTATTATTGTCCGGCCGGAAACAGGCCGGGAGTGTCCAAATTCAGAGGCTGCGTCCACTTGAGGACCCGGCCTTTGTGGTCTAAGTGGGCCGGGTCCTCCGAAAGCCCGGTAGACCGGAAATGAGCGACTGTGAAATTGGACGGTCTAGCCTTCAGAATTACGTCACCTGCCGTCTGCTCCTTGCTGTCTAAAATATAACCGGACGCTGGCGTAGATGGTCGAATAAACTGCTGTTTTCACACAGCAGTTTATTCAGCTGTGTGAGAACCCAGAGGAATCCTCCCGAGGGATTAATAAAGTTTTATTTAATCTAATTTAATCTAATAACTTTAATCTCAGCCAAAACGATTTACTCACCAACAAATAAAACACAACTAAAGCACTGAAAAAGGCCAAACAATAACATGTTTAAGTTATTTGAAGTTTACTCAGCTACATTCTCGCCTGAAAATGTGTTAAAAGTTTATTTTGCGACCCACAAAGAGTAATAAGAGTAATATTAAAACTAAGTAGCTGCAGTAATAGTAGCCATTGTTGGAAACTGGAATTGGCTGGGCCAGTCTGGGATATGGTTTTCAGTTTTGTTGTCCAGGTGGAAAATCGGGAGAAATTGGGGGGAGAATGGTCGCCCCGGGAGATTTTCGGGAGGGGCACTGAAATTCGGGATTCCCCGGAAAAATCGTGAGTGTTGGCATTTATGGCCTAGCATAGCCTGTAACGTTATTGGACGGACACATTATATGAGTGAACTTGGGTTTAAGTGACTTACAAGTTTCTTTGAAAAACAATTTCTTATATCCAGGTTCTTCCTTTGCGCTGCTATCCTCCTCTCTAGTGATGGGTTGTTCGCGAATGAAATGGCTCTTAGAGCCGGGTCTTTGACGTGAACGATGCGAGCCGGCTCCTTATCGCGAGCCGTCACGTGTTTTTTTTTTCTTTCTTTCTCTCAGCCTCTGGCCCTTTCTCAATTCTCAAGTACGCGAGTACATACTCGCCGAGAACGCACGGGAGTACGGACTCGGCGAGAACGCGAGCACGGACTCGCGATTTGTACAATCGTACTTGATGATCTCACAGGTCCCGAGTTTTTACTGCCGTCCCCTCTTAATTTAACTGAGTAATATGTTATGAAGCTTAACTTTAATCACAGCCAAACCGGTTTACTCAGGAACAAATAAAACACTGAAATAAACCAAACATTAACCTCAGTAGTGAAATCTCTATTAATAAAAATAGTGTACATGTACATACGTGTACATACCTTAATAAAAACAAGCAGGTGAGATGTTAGAACGCTTTTATTTTTATTTTAGTGGACACTCAATACAATAGACAGCTACTGGGGTTTGTTTAACCTGAGTAGCGAAAAGACCGCGGGGGGTTGAAAACAATGTGCCGGGAGTCCGCTGTTCTCGCCGGCTGTAATAATCCTCGACCTCGCTGTCTGCTATGGAGCTGGCGGGTCACAGACGTCTCCGAAAACGTCGGACCTCGTTTGGAAATATATGATATCTTGATAAATCGAGCAGATATTTGAAGTTTACACAGCTACATTCTCGCTTGAAAAGAACTTAAAAGTTTATTTTGTGACCCAGAAAGAGTAATATTTAAAAGTTTTAGTCCCGCTCGTTGCCGCGTTTGAGTTTTGGACGAAATGCATTCTGGGATATTTAGTTGTACCAAGTCCACACAAGTCACCACCGATGCATGCTCGATAAAATGGGCGGAGCGAGAACACATCCGGGACTTTTTCACGTTCTCGGCGTGATGCGTACTTCGAATTGGAACAGTACTGATGACGTATCACGAGTACACGAGAACGCAAGCACGCACAAGTACGCATATTGAGAAAGGCCCTCTCTCTCGCACTTTTTTTCTGCTTCACTCAGCACGCGAGCCTTGTGCTTTACGCTGGGCAGAGGGGGGAGGGGCGGTAGTTACACTCAGTAGCACAGGAACGGAACAAGAGGGAGAGAGAGAGAAAGAGCCAGGGACAATAACGTCACATTAGAAAGGTATAGTAATCATCCACAACTATTTTCAGTTGCAGATGATAAAGGATTCAGAAAGTTTATTCATGCGGGCCCATATGACAGAGAATATGCATCTTCTTTTTGTTTTCATATTTTAATTTATATTTAATTGTGTTGTGGTTTGCAGTGTTTTGTGTTGTTTCACTTTAAATTTGTAAAAGGAAAAAGCTGAAAATTTAAATAGTTAAAAGTTGAAATGTGAATAGTTGATTTTTGTATTATATGATTTATTTATTACATTTTATGTGGAGTGAATAAATAAAAGTATATTTACGGTGGCCCCTAGAGACAAAGCACATACAAACTTCAAATCACGTACAAACTCTGAAGCGCGTACAAACTCCAAAACACGTAAAAACTCCAAAACACGTACAAACTCCGAAGCACGTAAAAACTCAAAACACGTACAAAAGACAACAGAAGTGCTCCAGGATGCTAGGCGCAGTGTTGAGCTTTTGTTACCTAGTGGCAACACAAGCCAGCAAGTACCAACGACCGGATTTGGTGTGTGGTAGTAACAGGTAAATGAACATTTTTTAAAATTATTTGAATATATATAATACATATTATATTATAAAATATAATTATTTAATATACATATGCTTTCAATTGTGTAATTTAAGTGATCTAGTAGCTCTGCTTTGGAAGTTCAGTTCATGCTAGAAATGTGTTTTGGAGTTTGTACGTGTTTTGTCTCTAGGGGTCACCGCATATATTTATATATAAACATATATAAATAAAACCACTTTTTTTTACGTTAGTAATTCCTTTTGTGCATAATTTTATATTATTGTTAATAATAAATTAATTAAAGCAACAAAACAACCTGAAGAGCCGGTTCGGAGCCGAAAGAGCCGGTTCTCTAAAAAGAGCCGTAAATCCCATCACTACTCCTCTCCTCCTCCCAGCGCAGGTTTGCCGCTGCTGAAACTAAACAGAGTTCCCTGAAAGGCACAGCCAATCACATTGGCCATATTTGTCACATGACGTAGGACTCCAGTAGTGAACGTAATTTAACTCTTTCTGCTCCCCTCGCTGAATGAAACGCTGACAGATTGTTTTTTTCTTACTATTGGGTTGTTTTTCTTTACTCGAAGAGATCAAATTATTGGTGGGGACAATTCAATAATTGCTGGATATTGGTGGGGACACGTCCCTTCCGTCCATGCCAAATCTACGCCTTTGCCTGTATCTCCTGCTAGGCAGCTGTTGTGTTTTGACAGAACAAAGTGGTCGCTTTCCTAACTTTCTCCAGGAGTCGGGATACCTAATTTATTGAAACTGCATTCTTGTCTGCAAGATTAACTGTAAGCGCAAAGCACCCAATCTGTGGCCCCAGTCCACCTGTTACATTGACTGCATTTGCCATGTTTTTTTTGTTTTTGTAACAGGAAATGTGCTGGTGCTCCTCTCCAGTTTCCATTCTGTCACTGCTTCTGTCAGTGATTCAGAAAGAGCCTTACTTGACATGTAAAGTGGTATGGCTTATAAAGAGGGCGGGTCTGCAAAACAACACATTTCATCTCACTCTCTGAAGTAATGTAATGAGTAATCACAGTTTAGTGGAACTGTAGAGCCACTGATAGTAGTAAGAGCTGTGTATGTGTTTTGGACAACTCTTTGACAATTCCTAATCATGTCTCTTCATAAAGTCTGGGAATTACGATGTTACTGAAGTGTCAGCGGAAGGGGATATTATACCGTGGCATGAGTGCTAACTCATATGCTGAAAATTGGCAACCTCCACTACAGCATAAAGCTGCATACCTTTAGCTATGAAACTTACGTGCTTTTGCTCTTTCTGACTTTTTACTGAGAGGCTGTTTAAAGAAGAGAGAAGAAGTTGTTCTCCCAACAAACATAGATGTTTACATACTTGTGTAAGTAGTACAAAATCCAAAATGGTGAAACATAGCAGGCCAAAATGATGCTACTTCTAGCACATCACTATGTTATAGGCACAAGGCTTAAATTCAAAGATCCACTTCTTGGCTTTGTGAACTTTCAACCATCAGTTGTTGGAAAATGGTGAATGTTATCAGGAGGAGATTTAGCTTCATTCCACCAACACATTTAAAACCTCACGTCTGTTCAGTTTACAATCATAAAATACATAGAAAATATGAAATCTTCATATTCTAGGCAGGAAAACAGCAAATGTTTGTGTTTTTGTGGGAGAAAATGGCTTTAAGTGTTGACTAAGCATGAAAATGGTTTATCATTACTTTATTATCTAAGTGACTCAGCTCTGCTCTACTTTCCAGTTCATCTCAAGTGCATCTCTCTCATAGCTGGCTTATATTTACCAGCTTGGCGCCCATGAACATGTTGACATTTTGAACCCTTCTTTGCTACAAACTGCAGCAGTATGGTTGAATGTCACTTTGTGAGATATATATGGAATATATAACTATACTGATATTCATACTGACCCCAAAGATCACTCATAGCAAGTTTACAGTTTATAACATTGAACTATGGCTCATAGAGACTAATTACATTAAAAAAAGAAACAAAGTAATAGTTTTTGTTATTTTATACATATGTATTTATAGCTTTTTACAGCTTTGTAAATACTAATGGTACATTTACATACATTTTAATAATTGGAGCTCATTACATGGTTTGTTATTTGATTCTGATTCACTTTTTACATTGTTTTTGTAAGGAAAGACTCTGATGAAGTGCTGTCATGGTTATGCTTTGTAATCTTAGAAATGTAGAATACCATCAGACCAAACCGCGATTACTGCAATTATCGCCTTTCTGCCAAGCATTGTTTTTAGACAGGGGTATCATCCATTTTTAAATAATTCATTAAAAAATGTCTCTGTCTCAAAGGGTGCAAAGACGGTGCTCTTTCTCTAGTACTATGAATGAATTTGAAGAGTAACTCCGTGTCAGCTCCATTTACCATTGATCTCTCAGGTGGCAGGTTTTGTACTAAGATGTGATTGATCTTCATTACTAAATTTATCATGAAGACCTTTCTGTGGCAGCCAAATATGCTTTCTCAAAGCTTTCCAGTATGCAGATTGCCTTGGCCTGGACAACACTGGCACTCCACAAGTCTCATCCAAAACAGGAAATTATGCTACAATGCTCTGCCGAGGAGAGTGATTAAGAGTACATGAGATCGGAATACAAAGTACTCTTCATTTATTTCAATTATGCTAAAATACTATTCCTTTTAACAATATGAAGGGATTTACTTTTTAAAAATGAAAGAAGAAAGCTGGATCTAAATCTCAAATACTTTAATTAAAACTAAGTATAAAGTTGCCGTATATACATATCAATAAACCTTTTAAAGTGGAACAAACCATAGAGCTCTATAACAGATAATGACTGTAAAAAAGAATTAGGCTGAAATTAATTAAAATAATATATAAAATGTAATAATTTAAATATTTAATATTTAAAATGCTTGAGTATACATATAGCTATTACAGTATAGATTCATTTTTACTTTACTTTAAAAATGATAACTAGTACTGGACGTCCAAAAAGTACGTGCCAAGACATGCACCTTTTCACCGTTGACCATATTTTGGATTTGAAACCATCCATCCATTTTCTTTAAGTCATTTAAAGTTATCTTAAAAAAAGATCCATTGCAGACAAGCACAGATTAATAAAAGCAACAGCAACAAATAGAAGCAACAAACAGGGGTCCGTTCTTCGTACCTCGCTTACTACATCCAAGATCAAATGACACATCCAAGATCAAATCCTCGCGCCAACTTTGAGCTCGCTATTCCGGTTCTCCGAACACACCTGTTGTTGACAATTAGTACAGCTGGCTGAAGTAATGTGAGATCACTGGGTGGCTTAAAAGGGGCTACACATCGATAGTAGAAACATTGATCGGCAACCCTTTGATTGGTCGGCGAAAATGTCGAAGGAGCGCGCTCAGTATTTTTCGGCAGCAGAGCAAGAACTCTTGATTGAGGGATTTCAGGAGTTTCAGAGTTTAATTAAAACGCAAGGGAACACTGCAAAGGCTGCAAAAGCAAGGAGAGAGGGCTGGCAGAAAGTTGCTGACAAATTAAACTCGTAAGTAATTTATTATATTATATTATATCACATTATATTATATTACATTATATCCTCTTTCACATTAGAGCCACAACAGGACCCACTAGAACATGGGAACAAGTAAAAGTGAAATATAAGAATATTCTACAGAATGGTAATATTTATCACTTATATTGCTTTTAGTCTCTTGAAAAGAGACCCTGAAATAATCTGTTTGTTTGTTTATAACAGCAACCAAGAAAAGGGCAGAGCAAAAAAAGACAGGTGGTGGTCCTGCACCCTCGTCACACCCCGGCAGAGGAGCTGGCCCTAGGGTTGAATGCTCTCCTTATCAATCTTGCACCTTCCGCAATGGGTTGCTCGCGTACAAACGGACAGGACATGGCTGCGACAGACTTCCCAAATCCACCTTCCCTTTTATAGCCGTGGTCTCTCATCTTGATTACACGAAGTAATTTACTATTACTACTCTAAAATATGAATTACATCTGAAATAATCAAATACATGAAATAGAATGATTAATAGTACATTTCCCTTTTTTTAGGAAATGACCTGTATGTATATGTATGAAATCAATAAAAGAATCAAATACTGCATTATCTTTAGTTACATTGATAATATTTATTTATGGAAAAATATCGCTGTTGCTTTTGTATAAATGAAGTGGACATACCTGAGTGGCCGCGATCTAATCCTGTTTACATAAAGTAAGCCTGCTCCCAAGCAGGTTTACGCTTACGGATCTGTTGCTATGACAGCAAGTCCCGGATGAGCTTCGGAGAACCGAACCATCCAAGATCACGCGAAATCGTCAACAATCAAATCCAGCTAACTTACTTAGCGAGGTACGAAGAACGGACCCCAGAATGATGAAAAATCATTGTTTATGACAGAAGATGTCACAGAGAAGAAACAACTGATATTGATTAATGATTAATCTGACTAAGCCTAGAATTAGACATGTTGCTTAAAAATTAATAATAAGTTGTTGTGCAAAATTTCTAGTAGAGACATCCAGTTAAAAATTAACAAATTTTGTTTAATTGAATCATCATTTCTCACTTTGGATGGTGAAATCAAAGTTTTTCAGTTTTTCACATCTGAGCATTTTAATGTCCAACACAAGTCCAATCAAGTGCTTCTATTACATAAATATAAAGTTGATTAATGAGACGATCCATAAAATACTAAGCTTAAGCAGAGAGGCAAAGTGTCACTTCTTAAAATAGGAAAAATTAAGCTTATTTTAACCATACAATCCATTTTTGTCAGACTACACCCTGCAGAGAGTATACACACCCAACACTGAGATATTTCGGCCCGCCATTGCTTACTATTATTCATACTTACATAACCCTACATGCCTTCTACCTTTATCACCTGCCAGCAAGAAACATATCAAGATATATCAATCCTTTTGTTTTCTTTCTCACTTTATAACAATCTATGGCTAGACTTTGTTTTTATACCAAGACCTGCTCTGGCCACCTTTTATACCCAGAGTTGTTTAAAACAGTCATGGTTACCAAAGTCACATTTGAACTTTAACACAATGTAATGTGACAGAAATATCAAAATGGCCTTGAAGCCCTCTGTAATATTAAACCCTGGGCACAGGATTCATTGTTTGAGCTTTTGTTTTGGAGAGCAGATTGTACATTGTTGAGAGTCACAGATTGGATGGTGGCTGCAGAGGAGGTTAACAGTGAAAGATTGACTTTCAGAGCACTTGGTGCTGGACTGGCTTTTCACCAACAGGTGAATAGAGAGAGTCTCCCAAATCCTACTGTGCTTTATTGTTTTTGCACACTCCGGTAATGACCTCTGAATTACCGCCTTCCTCTTGTGATCCTGGCTGAGCTTGGTGTTTTCTCTTGCATTTTGTTTTGTGAAATTATTGCAGCGCATTTGTATCAAAAGCAACTCGCAAAACAAAGCACAATCACAAGCAAATAAAATCATTTCACAAGCGCTGTTATTCAGTGCCACACTAAATTCCTTGCACATAAATTTAGCCTACACTCATAGAACTGAAAAGCCAAGCAAAAAAAGCAGGCATCATCCGCGTAAAAGTGTCTGCTTGGTGAGTGCTGCAAGGGAGTCATGCTCTCGCATGAGACTCTGCTCTAGAAGTTGAATTCTGCTTGCCTGAAGTAATCGGATATGTAGTGCTATTCAAAAGTCATTAGCCACCCCTCATTTCTTTTGCTTCCAAGGAACCAGACTTTCTTATATTTTTTAAACTGACCTTGAGCAATAGTTCTCTAGACTTTCTGAATTTGTTAAAGTTCTTCTTTGGACATTGGATGCTTTTTCTTATTTTCAGTCCATTTAAGTCCTTCCATCTGAGTATCTGGCAGAGGAAAGTTTTGTGTGTGTGTTTTTAAGGCACCTAACAATGACCTATGAATCATTCAAGGATAAAAAGGCACCTAACTTAAGGGATGAACCAGTGCATATCGCTTGTGTCTACATATATCAAACAATTTAGCAAATAAATGATTTAGGCACTTTGTTATCTTTGGCATTTTTGGTAGATTCAGTGAAAGAACTCGGAACAAATGATGTTTTTTGTGACATGCTGCTAGTAACAGAGTTTGACAGGCATACAATGGTATTTTGTACCAACTTGGTGAGCATGGTGTTTTGTTTAAAATGATAAATTGGGACAAAAGAAGGACACAAGTAGAAGTGAGGGACTTGATATTTGCAGCAGATAAACAGAATCTGTAATTGATGTCCTTAAGAAATAGGGGAAAAAATCCAACAAAGATCTAACACAAAAACTGAAATGTGCATCTCACCCTTCGATTGAGCTATTGTGGTTGTTACCACACAAAGAGTGGACTGAATAAATGATAAATACAAATTTTAAAAATTAGGTTCAGATTACTCTCTATGTAGGAAAGAGCTCATGAGAGAGGCACCCGGCTCCACCCTGCCTGCGTCCCATCCTAGACTCATAGAGAGTTAGAGCAAACAAAGCAGAGGTGGACTATGACAGGGCGTTGCCTTGAGTAACAATCCCACATGCCAAAGCCCACTCCTTCTATTTCCATCTGTTACATGTAAATGGCTCTGTGTGGTTACAGACTTGCTCCAGCCAGCTAACAATTCTAAGTTTTTATTTTTGAAATATTACTATGTTGTACTGTATGCTGTCTGATGTTTTAATGGTAGTTAAATGTGAGATACACTGTGTAATTTGTGTATATCGTGCCAAGCAGTTGCCCATTGCTTACAGTCTAAATGTCTTACTTGTCCTAGTACAAATCTTTCGGAGTTAGGGTAAATCTTTTTTGCCACATTTTCAGCCTCTAACCAAATCAAGTTTATTTTCATATAACTGACACAAATACAAAGCACTGGAATATGTATACCATTAGTGTCATTACGTGAGGTGAGTGCCACCTCGCTTAATGAGATGTTTCTGGAGTTTGCATTCTTGAACAGTCAAGAATGCAAATTCCAGAAACAGAGCAAAAGAAAAATTCAAATAATGACGTACAGAGGGGAAAGCACTGTGGAGTTAAACAGGCAAGAACACAGTAAGACACACAAAATGAGGGACTATTTGTTCATTTTGTTTTAATAGTTTCCTAAATGCCGTTCCATATAAGTTATTGTATTTCTGTATTTGAGGGTGGACGAGTGAAATGTTTTGCGCTAAGCACTAAACACTAAGTTGTACTTCTGTTATTAGGCTGTTAGTACAGTTGATAGACTTTTTAAAAATATCCACTCATTACACTGAATTTCTGTATTCACTGAATGCACAAAATCATGAGTCAGATGTGAAGTAATCTAATCAGTTGAGTGAAAGGGGAGGGGTTTTTGAAGAAAGAAAAAAAGAATCAATGTTATTCGAGAAAATGAGATTCTTCTGAAAGCTTGGGAGAGTTGGGCTTAGCCCAAATCATGAATCACTGCTTAATTAAGCTCTCATTGAATGAATTTATTTGCGCAAAAATAAATCATTTCCTCTATTGAGAAGAAGATGGCCAGATGAAAAAGCAATCTCTTGTATTTCAAAGCAGTTTAAATTTGCATCTCAGGCCCTGAATTGGTATTCATATCAGATCGATGTAAGAAACCAAAACAGACTGCAGCTCTGCACTTTTATGACTGTCTAATTAGTGAGTAATTTTCCATTCACAAGAAACACTCACCTTAAATGACATCAGAAAAGCCATGTAGTGGTTTTCATTTGCAAATATGACCTATGTATTATCAAAATTCAAATTCATTATTTTTTTTAATGTGAAGCTAGCTAACAAAAAATAGTTTGAGCTCATAGCATGAGCTTATAAAAAACACTATCAATGTCTGCGCATATAATGAAACACTGTATTTGAATTCTCAGTATTCATATGTCCAGTCACAGGCTCTGCTGTTTAAAAGCGCCTAAGACGTCTGTCAGCTCTTAATTTTAAAACTGCTTATATTTTGCTATGTTTTTGTTACACACAGCCAATGAAAACTTGTGTATTGTGGCATATTAGTAGCTAGCCTAGGGAAGATATAATTTCAGTTATTTTTTTTCTGATTGTTCACAAAACCTTGGCCTCACAATTGATCCTCAAAAGACCATATATTAGGAGAGCCCAAAAGCAAGTGTCACATTAAGTGAACCGCTCTAGGAACTACCTGATAGTGAGCTGTCTGATCAAAACTTCACATACATCTGATTCATCATTGGCTTATCTTAAATTGAACTCATTCAAAGATGACAACATGCCTGTGATCAGATAAATGGGCCCCTGGATTGTATTTGAAAAAAAGAAAAACATGACAGCTAAGGAAAAATATTATTTAGACATATTTAAGCAGTGACTGACTTCCAGCCCTGTTTTTGTACTGTTTAAAACAAAAGGGACACAAAGCTCACACTTTTACTCTAGTAGGGTAGTTACTAACATACAAATTTAAGCTTCTTTCTATAATTTTAGACAATGCAAAGTTATTCAGGTACAATGGCAAAGACATAGATGTGAAATCTTGTTTCATTTAAAAGTCATTTAGTCATATTAGTTTTTACTCTTTGTTTCATTTAACATCAAAAATCACTACAGAAAGCATTTTTTGTAAAATAATTCTTCTAACTTGAAAAATGACCTAGTGACTTAATTGTTTTTTCATTAGTAATTATTTTTACCACAAAATAGATACAAAAGCCATTAATGGATACAATAGATAATCAATACAATAAATACACTGCATCTTTCTTCATCTGTCTCGGTGTGCTAGGCCATGCCAGCTTTTCATTAACCCTCTTAGCGCTCTCCTTTCTTTTCTGTGGTGGTGCTACCCCAGTAAGGACATGTTATTTGAGCAAAAATAAATAATAGATTAAACTTGAAAACAAATCTTAACTTTTAAAATTCAAAATAAATGTTATTATTGATTTGTTTTAATAATCTTTGACTGCCAAGCAAATCGATTTTTATAGAGCAAACACCAGACTATATGATAAGAATTTAAAGAGTCAACCCTGACACCAAAACTCAACAATTTCATCACTTAAATACAATTTAGAAGTACATTAAACAAACATTAATATAAATCTTAGCTTGTCTATAAAACACTACAGGGTGCCCCTACTGTAGACTATTAAAAGGCAATACAACATTTATCGCTCTGCTGGGAGCACTGATCTCTTTCTGTTATACATATACTGTGCCATATTGAAGCACTACATGTGTCATTGTACAAATAAGTGTAAATTACCAGTGAAGTCATGCAGAAATGTTGTGTTGCAGAGTGTGTGACACAAATGATTTAAGCCCCACTGTGGAAAAAAATACTTTGCAACAAACTTTAGTAGTTATTAAAATGACTGTGTAGTAACACAAAATGAACATCCTTAAGTTTTTACAGCAACGAACTTGTAAGACTAGTAAGTCTTTTTTTGAGAGTGCAACAATATCCTTCTACTCATCAGGTGGTAAGATACATGAAACTGCCTTTTCTAATCAGCCCCAGCCCACAGAGGCTTCTCCAAAGACATTGAAGGCAATTAGTTTAAAAAGCATTACTTGACATTTAACTCTGCACTCACCCAACCCTCTCCGCGAGCCCATGAATTGCTGACATTTGAAGTCGACTCATGCAGCTGAAGACTGTAATTTTACTAAGACTGGACTTGCATCAGGGGTCCAAACCCAGGTGCCAAATCATGTTATATTTTCTATAGTGCATATGATGCCAGGAATCAGGGGTCAGATTGGCTTCGCATAGAGAGTGAATGCAATTACTGTGTTTAACTGAGGGATTAAAAGTCCAACCATCAAAATAAATGAGACAAGGCTCTTACACTAGAAGGGTGCACAACCTACATGGCTCTTTTTTCCTAGGCTGACGTTGGGTAGAAGTGCATTTCACAATCATTTATGCTGTAACAATGTGACAATAGCAATCTGTAGTTCCCTTCTTTTTTGGCTATTGAAGAAATTTCGACTCAGTTAGAGCATAGACTATTTCTTATCATAGCTCTTACTGCATATTTCGTTGCATGTTGTACACTGAAAACAGAACTAAACAGGATAGTAGTGGAATTTCATTCAGAGGTGTCTGAATGAATCCAGATGAATAATGCTGTGTAATAAATGGTAAATGTCCTGTATTAGCGCTTTACTTAGTCCCTAAGGACCCCAAAGCGCTTTACACTACATTCAGTCATCCACCCATTCACACACACTTTCACACACTGGTGATGGCAAGCTACATTGTAGCCACAGCTGCCCTGGGGCGCACTGACACAGGCGAGGCTGCTGGACACTGGCGCCACCGGGCCCTCTGACTACCACCAGTAAGCAAAGGGTGAAGTGTCTTGCCTAAGGACACAACGACCGAGACTGTGGGAGCCGGGGCTCAAACCGGCAACCTTCTGATTACAAGACGAACTGCCAACTCTTGAGCCACGATCGCCCCCAATAGATGGATGTATTAAATCAATAAACATTCACTTAACAGCTTGTTCTCCAACCTCAAATAGAGGTTATTTTACATTATTAGATTATTTTTTTAATGCATTAAATGAAAAAAATAACAATGTATACAATCTTAGATAAAACATATTGATGTGTTTATGAAGTTTATCAGGGACAAATTTTGAGATCTGAATGCTAATCATATGTAATGACTCTATAGTCATACACTTGCCAAACAAGTGAAAGCACCTCATTCGACCCAGAGAGAAGACATAAATTCCCTAGGGTTTGCTTTGCCAAATCCAATATGCAGAGCTTCCATCTGTGGTAACCCCTTGAGAATAGAGGGGCAGCCAAAATAAAATAAAATTGGCTTTATGATAACTATTCATATATGTACCCTGTGATGGATGACCTGCCTCTCCACAGTGTATTATGTTTTTCTGCGTATTTCAGAAACTTCTAATAGTGGGATTTTCCCATTAAATCTCTAATCTCTAAATCCCATCTCTAAAGTTGACAGAGAATGCTCTAAAAAAGCAGCAGAATTCAACCAATTCAAGCTAATAGGAAGCTGTGACATTCAGATGGCATGATCAGAATTTGGCATAAGCAACAAGCAAGAATGGATCACTCATGTCTAGTATGAATGGTTCAGGCTGCTGTTGGTCATGTAACACTACAGCCCAGCAAATTGTGGCTGACCATGTCCATCCGTTTATCATCACACTGTACCCATCTCCTGATGGCTGCTCAGGATAACACACCATATTATTAAGCTTAAATCATCTCAGACTGGGTTCTTGAACATACAGATCCTTCACTGTACTCAAATAGACTCAATCCAGAAGCAATTGGGGATTTATGTCAAGAATGTTTCCAGTGCCTTGTTGAAGCTATGCCATGAAGAATTAAGGTAGTTCTGAAGGCAAGATGTTTAACCAATACTTGGAAGTATACTTAATGAAGTGATCAAATATATATATGAATGCAAATTTCAGGAGACAGGGTTGCTAGCTTTCCATTCCATCGTATCTTCTTGCATATTTTCAAGCATGTAGCCTTTCATGTCACTGGAGAGTGAAGGCTAATTACAGCCTCTCCTCCATGATGTGTTTTGCTTTGATTTTACAGAGAACATCTGATTGTCTGACCTGAGAAGTATGCACTGAGCCAGGAGATAGCAGTGCATTGTGTCCTATAATTAGTGGTTCTTTTGCATGTTAAAGTGAATAGAGATCCCAGTTCACCAGGAGACAGCCAATTAACTTTCTCCTCTTCTGTCTGTTATGGTGTACTCAGCTTCAGAGGGAATAATTTATCCCCCTCCCCTCTCTCCTGATAGAAAGACAGTCAAGTGTGTCTAACACTCATCATCATTTACCCTGTTATGTTTCATTCATGTTTGTGCAGTGTCGTGTCATTGTAGGCAAAAAACAAGCTTTGCGTTCTGTTTTAGGACCTGACAATGAAAGTTTCTATGAAGCTTAAAGATTTTGTTGAAAACAATTTTGTCTTGAGCTTTCCTACCTATATTTTATATCATGTACCTATATTTAAGATTCATGACTACAAATTGGGGTCCCTGGGGGACACCACAAATTACTTAGTGTAAGAACCAATCATCAGTAGCGGTTTTAGATACGGGTGACACGGGCGGTTGCCCGGGGCGGCATCGTGGTGGGGGCGGCATCACGGGCATCGGCAAAAAAAAAAAATGCTCGTACTCATGCTGCCCCGATGTCAGCCAGTGCATACTGGGAATGGCATAGGCACCAATCGGTTTTCTATCGCCCATTTGCTGGGAGTAAGGGCGCCCTCCGTTTGCGAGGTGCGCCTGCTGCTTGCGGCACAGGGAGGAGAGGGCGGGGCGGCGGGGATTCTCTGGTGGCTGGAGCAGCATCTAATAACCAACTCGCAAAATAAAACAAAATAAAAACAAAACAACAAACACGAAAACACCAGACATCATGATACAGACTTATAATTTGCACCGATGTTTTTTTGTAATTCTGTACACAAAAAGTGAGCGCGAGAGCCCTCGGTGCGCCTGCTTGCTGCTGAAGTCAAAGTAAACTTTATTGTCATCTCCGCTACATACAGTCCAGTATATAGAGAGACGAGACGACGAGGTTCCAGTTACAGCAGTGCAAGTAAACAAACAATAAATATAAGAGGAGTAAGAAAATAAATATACACTTTAGGACTCGGGGTAAAGGGATCAATAACAATTGAAAATGTATAATTTACAGTTTGATGATTTAAAGTCTCACACACAACCCGTCGAAAGGGGGGGGGCTGCTTCCAAATAGAGCACATTTCATTCATAATGTTGTAAATCCAAGCCCATTATGTATTCATGATTTGAATCCTGGGTTGTGTGAAATCTCAGAAATGCACCTTAGACAAAGTGAATCTGTGAACTAAGGTGTAGGTCTGTTAGGTTATGTTGTGGTGATCCTCGAGTTGGGTGATGGGTGTTCATACTGGAGTGCAAAATTAAAACCAATGGAAGATGGACAAGAAAAGTTAAAAGCCATCAGGTGCTCAGTTTAGAAAAAAGAGAAAAGAAGAGGAGGAGAAACGAGCAAACGATGCAGGTAAGCAGATGTGTCATTGGATAATGGCAGGTCATCCTGAAGAATCAGAATCAGAATACTTTATTAATCCCTAAGGAAATTATGTGGGTTACAGTTGCTCCAAGAAGAAATGGTAAAAATAGTAACAGTAACAGACTAAACTCCAAACAATACATTATGTTACAGATTTTAATATTAATTAGTCATTGTCAGTTGTTGATTTGTCCTGTTCTCATTGTATGACGAATCATGATGGCTGTTTGGTAGCCGTTTGCATACTATGCATACTCTCTCTCTATTCATATGTGTGTGTGTGTGTGTGTACAACAGCATTATGTTAATGTACAATCCTTAATATGTTTTGTTTGTGTGTGTGTGTGTGTGTGTGGGGGAGGGCACCAGAGGGAGTGTTCGCCCAGGGCGCCAAACAGGCTAGGACCGCCACTGCCAATCATAATAGCAAAACCTCTTCATTATAGCATTATAGCATCTAAGGAAATATCCCGGAGTCTATCCCAGCTACCATGGGGTGAGTTCGCCAGCATGTTGCAGGGCAAATGCAGAGAGACAGTCAACCATTCATATTCACACCTATGAGCAATTTATAATCACTATCACTAATCACTATATATATATATAAATATATATATATATATATATATATAAATATACATATATATATTTATGTGGTCAAGATACATTTTAATATTGCATTATCCTAGTACACTTGCACTGTATATGTAAAATGTCACAGTAATCTCCTGTTACATAAATTTCTTTGGATTATTGTAACTATTGTATTTGACAACCCACCAGTCCAAACTGTAAATCTGCAAATTTTCAGACAGCATTCAATGCCTCATATCTTTGTTTTGGTATCAAACAGACCCAGGGTGAGTGATAGGTTGCCTCTTCCACAACAGGCGGGCATGTTGTTGATTTGTGTACAGCATAGAGCAAGCTAGCAAAGTTACCATTTTAATTTTTCAAGGGGGACACCGAGCATGTGGTAGATGCTGACAAGCACATATGACCTGTACTCTAAAACATCCATATTAGTCAAGCTTTGTATTTCAACAGATTGAAGAAAGGGAGCACGGACAGAGAAAGAGACAGTAATGCAGATAATTGAATTAAAGAAACAAAAGGAGATTGAGACTCAAAAACATAAATCCTATTTTGAAAAGTATATAATAAGGCATTGCATGCATTTCATTAATCCAGTAAATTTTAAGGCTTATTCTATTCCATATCTACTATTTGATTCATTTTTGGTGTTCCTCCTCTGTTTGGATCTTCTTAAAACATGTTTTTCTATATTCATTGATTTTCTTATGCTCTTTTGTTGTCCCTATTAAATAGCTCTATGGCATATCTGGAAAATAATGCAAAACATGGCAAATTTATGGACTCCCACGTATCACTTTACTGGATATGACTTTTTGAGAGCAGTTCTGTCAGCTCTGAGCACCAGCAGTGTTCACAATGACTGTCAGAAAAATAATTTACTTGCTAAAATTTCCATCTGCCCTGCTTTAACATGCATAAAATATCCCCTTTGACCCTCAGAATACTCTCTTTTTGCAGTGTTTATGACTTTTTTGGCGACAAGTGGAAGGACTCATGTGAAACATCAGATGTATTTTGATGAGACTTTACATGGAGACTTAAAAAATAACAATACTTCAAAAATACAGTTGACTTCCTGAGGGGAATTTTCTGCATTGGAGTAGAATTTGTTTTGGGGTTTTTTAAACATTAGAGGAAAAATAGTAAAACTGAAACAATAGGACATTTGGCATGGTGGATGCAGATATATTTCAGGCATTAAAATTAGGCTTAATCGATTTCCAAGTTTAATTCTCACAATTTCTATATAGCATTGTTCCTTTATCGTACACCATATTGAAATTTAGACACTCAGCAGTTTTTCACTACAGGGAATTCAATTACAGATGTGTCAAGACTGAAAGTAGTCCTTGAGCAATATTAATATTTTCAGTCATTGTATTTTGGCAAACTCCCCATAGAGATTTAATTGGCTCAACATCATCTTTGTTTCATATAAAGACCTTTTGATGCCAAATGCTCTGAGATTCTAAGCTTTTGGCTGCATTGTGACCAAGGCACAAGAAGTTCTTAAAACTTAGATGTACATTAAGCAGTATGCCTCAAACTGTACATGCTTCATAATTACAAGCCTGGAGATATCTACATGATCAATGTCAGTAATATTGCAATCTAGTGGCACAAGAAAATTAGGATGATGCCACAGACATTGTTCATCCATTGTAGGTTCTATATGTAATATAATATACTTGAATGTTCTCTAATGTTACACAATGGACACAGAAAGTCATAATATGTTAGTTTAACAGGACTTAAAATTTTCACATGACTGGCCAAAATGCTTGCTCTAAAAAACTCAGCAACAAATCTCCACATGCAAAAAGGTGAGACATGATTATCACTGCTTGCGACTTTAATTTTTTATTGTAGTTATAGTGACCTGCCTCTTAGCCAATAATGTAGTACAGTCTCACTAATGATCCCTAATAGACCACATCCTGTCCCACTGTTTGTCCTACTGTCTGCCATCTCAAGGTAACAAATTCATGTGTTCAGCATTAGTCTTTGGTGACTAATAACTTGGAGTTACTGCAGCGACCTGCCTACACCCATCTGTGTATTTCTGAAAATGTTTCATTCTCCTACAAAAACACCATGATTGTTGCAACTCCCCTGTTAATGCTTTTGAGAGTCATAAGCTTTTACCACATTAAACTCTATCTGTATACTGTATTTTTGTCTGTTAAGTTGTTAGGAACACCTTGTTGAACTTTTACATATTTAGATTAGATGCTCAAAATACAGAACACAATCCATAAAATTACCCATAAAAATCACTGATAGGAGAAATAAATAAATATTGATCATTTTGATATCATTTTACCACCTGATGTGAGGCCTTGGCAACGAAATGCACACTACATGAACTCCTGCCAAGGCAACAGCCCTTGCCGATGGCAGTGGCTTTGTCCAGCATGACAATACACATCACGCCAACACAAAAAGTAGAAACAGCAGAAGAATCACAGCCAACTTCTATATTTATATATATAAATGTCAGTATTGGATTCTGTCACCCCATTGTGGATTAGAATTTAAAGGGAAAACAGGACTTGGGTTGATTACAGACAGCCCTTTCCTCAATCCACAGGACTCAGAGAAAACTGAGAAACACCGCAGGAAATCCACAAAATTCCCGTGTCCGTGTCATTAAGGTTTGTAGCTGGTTTGATGGCATAGTATTAAACCATATGGTCTAAATTGTGTTCCTAGTTTATGTATATTACTAAATAGACTAGTAAAAAGCCTTTTGAGTGTTCAGAGTAGAAAAGCACTATAAAAGTACCAAAGCCCTCATTCACTCAGTCACAAACACGGTCATATAGCACTTCATTTTAAGAACCTTGTGAAACATTCACACACACCCAGTTACTGATGAATGTATCAGAGGCAGTTTGAGGTTCAGTATCTTATGCGAGAATATTTCAACACGTAGAGAGCTCTTCCACTCTCCCGAATAGACACTCGTCGCTCTATGTCCTGAGCCACAGTGGCTCCATGTGTCTATAGTGGTCACCTGAATTGAGTGATACAAGGTTTAGATACTGATATATATATTTTTTTAATTAAAAAAAAACATATATACCATAGCATAGTTATTTCAGATCACGCCCCTCTTACTCTGTCTCTTCCATATTCTCCTGTTAAAGCTGCACAATGGCGTTTCAATTCAACCCTCCTGTCGGATGAAAATTTTGTAAAGTTTATCCAGGATGAGATACGTTTTTACTTTGCCACCAACTCTTCCCCAGAGACTTCCAGCCTTGTCGTATGGGATGCCTTTAAGGCGTATATCAGAGGCCAGATTATTGCTTATTCGGCAAGAATTAAAAAACAGTCCACCCATGAAAGGAATAAGTTAATGCAACAAATTAAGGAGACTGATGAACAGTATGCTCTCAAACAGAGTCATGAAATATTTAAAAAGCGTGTAGAACTTAAAACAAGACTTGACCTAGTCACAACGTATTTGACTGAACGTTTACTCTTACATGACAAATCCAAATTTTATATGCATGGTGACAAACCTGATAAATTACTGGCGAGCCTTCTAAAAGGTTCTAGGGCAAGGCAAAGTATTCTTAAAATTCGACAACAAGATGGCAACATAGTCACAGATCACGAAAAAAATCAATGAAGTGTTCAGGGATTTTTACTCACAGCTTTACACCTCAGAGTCCCAAACTGACTGTAATGCAATTAATGGGTTCTTAGCTAAACTTGACATTCCTGAAATTCCACCAGAACTTAAAACAAGGCTGGATGAACCCATCTCCCAGTTAGAAGTTTCCTTGGCTATAGCTTCAATGCACTCTGGTAAGTGTCCAGGCCCGGATGGCTTTCCATCAGAATTTTTCAAACACTTCTCTTCATTACTGTCCACGCAGCTTAGTGCAACCGTCACGGACTGCAAGGAACAAGGATCTCTTCCTCGATCATTCTATGAAGCCTGTATTACACTTATTACAAAGAAAGGAAAAGATCTGTTGGAATGCGCCTCCTATAGACCCATTTCTCTACTGAACACAGACGCTAAAATATTAGCCAAGATACTTGCCCGTAGACTAGAAATAGTTCTTCCAAAAATTATTTCGAAAGACCAGACAGGCTTCATTAAAGGTCGTCATTCATATTTTAACATAAGGAGGCTATTTAACATAGTCTACTCCAGCTCTACAGACTCTGATGAATGTGTAGTCTCGCTTGACGCTGAAAAGGTCTTTGATCGAGTTGAGTTCGATTATCTCTTTGCAGTCCTTGATAGATTTGGCTTTGGAGCGAAATTTACTTCATGGATTAAATTACTCTATTCTCAACCATCTGCTACAATACAAACTAACCTCCAACTGTCAAAACCTTTCAAACTTCACAGAGGCACACGCCAGGGATGTCCTCTCAGCCCCCTGCTTTTTGATCTGGCCATAGAACCCCTTGCCATTGCGTTCCGCAGTTGCAAAGAGGTACACGGCATTTGGAGAAACAATACAGAACATAAGGTCTCGCTCTATGCAGATGATCTCCTGCTCTTTATTTCTAAGCCCTTAGCCTCACTACCATCTGCATTGAATCTGCTTAGTTAATTTGGTCAGATTTCAGGGTATAAACTGAACCTTAATGAAAGTGAGCTCTTCCCGCTAAGTAGCAAAGCAAGTATGTTAGACTTCACCTGCTTGCCCTTCAGAGTTGAAAGGGAAAAAATTACATATTTGGGAATCACAGTGACAAAAAAACATAAAAACCTTTTCACAGAAAATGTGAGTCCATTGCTGAACCAAGTGAAGCGGTCCCTTACCCACTGGACACCACTCTCTATGTCTCTGGTAGGACGTATCAATTCAATTAAAATGACCATTCTACCCATATTTTTATACCTTTTCCAGGCCATACCCATTTTCATTCCCAACACTTTTTTCAATAAACTGGACTCTGTCATCTCATCTTATCTATGGCAGGGTAAAAGCCCAAGGCTTAATAAGATGCATCTTCAAAAATCTAAAATTGAGGGTGGGTTTGCACTTCCCAACTTTCGTTTTTATTATTGGGCTGCTAACATACGATGTTTGGTGTTTTGGTATTTTTACCATAATCGGAGTGGTTGTCCTGACTGGGTCACTATGGAATTGCATAGTGACAACAGTATATCCTTACCAGCTGCACTTTGTTCTCCACTCTCATCCTCTTCATTCAACTTCATTCCCAACCCTGTAGTGGTGCACTCAATAAAAGTATGGGGCCAGTTTAGGAAATATTTTAAACTTTGCGACTTCTCCCTTCTCAGCCCCATTGCATCTAACCATCTCTTTAAACCTTCTACCCAGGATGGTGGGTTTGCGGAGTGGCACAGAAGTGGAATAACTTGCTTTAAGGACCTATTCATAGCCAACAAACTAGCATCATTTGAACAACTTGCTAATAAATATATTCTTCCACCATCACACTTTTTCAGATACTTGCAAGTCAGGCACTTTATTTGTTCCCAGACTTCAGGCTCAAGCCCTCCACCAGAGCCTACACTACTAGAAACTATCCTACAACTCAATCCAACCAATAGAGGGCTGATTTCCTTGCTTTACAATAAAATGTTAAATTTGACACATACCTCTTCATCCAAGCTCAAGACACTGTGGGAAGAAGACTTAAACATGACAATCTCTGACGAAACATGGGCCTCTATACTCAAACATGTCAACACAACATCATTATGTGCCAGCCACTGTTTAATCCAGTTCAAAGTGGTGCATAGAGCCCATTTCTCAAAATCCAGATTATCCCGTATCTACCCTGAAATCACTCCATATTGTGACAGATGCAAAACTGCTGAAGCCTCACTGGTCCACATGTACTGGTCTTGTCCCAACCTCATTCAGTTCTGGTCAGAGGTTTTTCGTACCCTGTCCAGGATTCTCAATGTGACGCTGGCCCCCGGCCCCCTTCTTGCTCTGTTTGGCATCAGTGGGAATGAGGTGCTTCTACCGGCCTCTAAAAAACAGGCATTATCATTCTGTTCCCTGTTGGCCAGGAGGGCAATCCTACTGAGGTGGCGGGACGCTGCCCCCCCAACTCACAAACAGTGGTTATATGACCTCATGGCCTGTCTAAAACTGGAAAAAATAAGACACTCACTTCAGAACTCCACTGGGAAATTTCAAAACATGTGGGGACCCTTCCTTGATGCTTTTTAAAATCTATAAGAATTTTTCAGCAAACTCTCTTAAGTCAGGTGTGGAATTACAGTGTGCAGGTGCAGGCAGTGACCTGGGTGGGAATGAATGGGATTGTTTTGCAGGGATTATGTTACTTTGGGATATATTATACATTTGTTTATATTTTTCTCTCTTTTTTCTTTCTTTACCTTTTTTTTTCTTTCCTTTTATTTCACAGCCGAAGATACATTTCTGAACTCATTTTACAGCTTAAATGTACTCCTTAACCTTAATGTACAGATCATCTGTAATCCTTCTCTTTTCTTTCTGTTTATATGTATAATATATATGTTGATGTTTATGTGTATAAAAGGAAACCTCTTAATAAAAAAGACATTGTTTAAAAAAAAACATATTGTCACCGGGAAAGGGTCCAGTCATCCTGAAACTGAGTTTTATAAACAGAAGAAAATGAGTGGATAGAACATGGTGAAAGCTACACCAAGCAAAAGCTCTCAGATCAGGTTTACACTGCTAACACTGAGAATAATTTAGGACCACAGTTGATCTGAGGCTACCACTGTTGCCTCAAGTTGATCCTGTCTGTGTGGAATTTTAATGTTCTTACTGTGCTTGCATGGGTTCACTTCCTGGGACTATGGAAGGTTCTTCCTTCCATAGAAAATATCCCAGGTTTATGTCGCTTATGTCCATCCAGGATGCTCCCACAGTTTAGTTTCCTGGTTAAATAAATGTTAAAACAAGGCCAGTATCCGATCGTGTACTATGCTGAATGAACGCATGCTAGTTTTGCAGAAGCTCTGAGCAACAAAATGATCTAAATGTAGAACACAGTGTGGAAATTACTGCTAAATATTATTAATACAAAAATGTTTCCCTGTCATAAAAAGCATCACTGAACATGATTGTGAGGATGTAAAGACCATAAAAGCTCATTTAGAAAATCATGTTTATTGTCATTTTAAAAAAAATATATAATGCATTAAGTATAATATTAATATATTATTATTAACCTCATATAGTGGCTCACCACAACGAGTGTGAATAGCTCATTTTTTCCTCACTTCACTGATTTTAACTGTCGAGTTTTGTTCATTATACTAGTGTAAACGCTGATGGTCTTTAGTTCATAAAATCACCTGCTTATATCTGTTTATATTGTTTTTTGCCCCAGTCTTCATGGTGGCTCATGCTTTGCGCAGCATGTAGCGTACCTCCATCTAGAATGAAATGTGTTATACAAATAAAATTGTTCTTGCCAGCTTGACGGAGTGAATATGAACCTGCAGTCTATAGCTGTAATTGTGTGCACACATAGGGGTTGCTCAAAATCCTCACATCAGCATTCACCTACAAAGCGCTTATGTGGCAGAAACAGTGCTGTGAGTGAGCCTCCAGAGTGACAAGAGGTGAATTAGAGAGTGATTAGAGGTGAATTCTAATTCACACTCCCATGTGTCTGCCTGTCATTTGTAGGACAGAGCATCTGCAAACTAACAAGAGGAGTGTTAGACAGTTTGCAACATAGACACACAGGCAGCATGACAATAACCTCCACTACATGGACAAACAACACATGGGTGCAGCATGCCCATAAAACAGTATCATCTCAGACATAATGGTAAATGGCCTGTATTTGTATAGCGCTTTACTAGTCCCTAAGGACCCCAAAGCGCTTTACATATCCAGTCATCCACCCAATCACACACATATAAATCACATGTAGTGCAGAAGTTGCTTGTAAGGAGCAGTCATTTTTTCAGTAAGACATTTATTTGTGAGTTTATTCTGAAGAGCTGACTGTCAATTGAGACTTACAGATTCACTCACCTCCAAAAGTACCGAAATGCATTCCTATTTATTTTGTAGCTATTTATTAATTTTCATTCATTCATTAATAAATAAAGTTGGAATCCAGAGGATATTCTAAATACTAAGTGCCGCCATCACACAGCATACCATTCTCAAACTGTGACAGTGTAGTGCAGTGCTTATGAAATTCACAGAAAAGTGAGTATTAAATTAAGCTCCTTACAAGGTTGCCAACGACACTATCTCTCTCCTGTCACCTTCAGTCTCCAGAGACTGATGTGCCGTGAGAGACAGTGAGGACGATCGGACTGAGATGTCTTTCATAAAAAAACACGTAAAATATGAGAGCATTAAAACACTGCACTTAATCTGTCCATTCAAATTAGCCCCATTAATCCTAATTAATTTGCTACATTATATTTCCCTACTTAATTACATGTGCTACAAAGGAATAATTGCCTAGAGGGATGCATATCGTGATCCATCATCCTACCATAGTGATGTAGAATTTTCTCTGGTAATTAACAAAGGTGTGCTCCTCTGTGAGGTATTGACAAGCATAGACGTGACAATGAAATTAAAAGAACATTTAAAAGGTCCTTTACAGAAAGAAAAAAACGTAATATTTATGATAATATAAATATTTTTTATCCAGGTACACAAATAGGAAGTGCGGTGATACTTTTTCATATCCTTATGTATTTGCAAAAACAAGGATAGCTGCTTGAATGTAAATCGTATATGTAGTAATATTGAACTGTGACACCAAAAAGGAGGATTAATTGTTGGTAGATTAATTATTCTGCATCACTTTTGACAACGTCACTTATGATTCAACAAATTTCAGCAAACACGTGGACAAACCAGATGATATTGAGTTAAGGGAAAGCTTATAAGGATCAAAGTTTAAAATAAATTAGTGATTTTGATGCATAAGGAGATCTGAGTAGACATTTTCGGTTGTTGTTTGTTGTGTTGTGTGATATCTGAAAACAAAACAAAACAAAACACGTGCTTGTGAAATTCTTCCTATGCCTACAGGGATGCTTTGTGTGTGTTTCCCTGGCTCCCCTCCCCTTTCCCTTGTGTGTGCACGTTTGTGTGGGGGCAAAGCTTCTAGGTACAGCTTTGCTCCGGTTTCCAACAGTTCATCAGCTGACACCTGGACCTCGACAACAAATCACCAAGCTGGAGTATCTCTATCCCCTGTGCTTCCATCCACTCCTCGCCAAATTGCTCCAGTCAACAGTTTTGATAGACTGATGTTCACTCTTAAGATCCATAAGTGCATATTTATTCCTGCACTAACAAAGCCTCCATTTTTTTCCTCTGTAACTTCCTTTTGTAACAACCAGCTACCATATGTCATCATTCCTCCACCAGTGTTTCATCTTAGGGTCCTGGATTCCACGCTCACCTCCATCCTCCCAAAAAATTGTTTTTTCATCTGCTTTGCTCTGTATTTGAGTCCCTGTGTTCTTACAGTTTGAATGCATCAGAAGTAATCAGTTTTACCAAATCAACCGAGACATAACCAGGCATTCCACCTTCACTGCATGGAAATTTGTACTGAATGACAAGTAAAGTTGGATTTGCTGTTGCGTTAATGTCACTGCAAGAAAACTAAATTGACCAAAATACTAGCTATATCAGTACTCTTCTGTGTCATCAATGATTACTGTATGTGTTCAGCTTACTGAAAAGTTCTTTTCATTTAAAAATATGTCTGTGAAGGTTCTCAATCATCCAGGTCATCGTAGTCTAAGAAGCTCAGAAAGAAAGGCATCTGGACTTTCAGTTTCTTGAAGACGTTTCAGCTCTTATCCAAAAGGTTTCTTCAGCTCTAAGAGCAACTGGTAGAGAACTAAAGAAACTTCTAGAAAGTCTCACGGCTGAGCAGTCTGTGTTTGTGGAGCGGACCCAAATGCAGACAAGGGGGAGAAAAACTGAAGTTTAAACAAAAAGCAAGCCTGATAGAAAAATGAAGGAACAAGAAATAAAGGCGAAAACTAAACTACAACCTAAACTGGGGAATAACTAAACTAACAATTAAAACTATGACGAGAGACATGAACATGGAACTGAACAGGAGCTTGCAGACCTTAACGTAAGCGAAACAAAACATGAGCAAGAACATGGTAGTGAACAGTTGCATGAGAAACTCTAAAACCTGACGTGACTTGCAACGAGGAAAACAGATGACCCGACAATGGACAAAAGAAGACAGAGGACTTAAATACACAGAAGGGTAATGAGGGAAGTGGAAACCCCTGGGGAGACACAGCTGACACAAATGATCATGACACCACAGAGAAGTGAAACAAAATACACTGAACATGGAAACACCAGACCTTCCAAAATAAAACAGGAAAAATGAAGAGACGTAGACATTATAACACAAGCTTGACAACATGGAACATGCAGACATGACACACATGACTGAACAGGAAATTTGACACATGAACCAGGGAGCATGGATGATAAATTTGGTTGAACTAAAACTTAACCGGACCCTAACATATAATTATAATAAATAACACAAGAACCTCACATTATTTCAATATAACATAAGAAATCAAAAATACACAGTACACAGAAAATGCTGGACCCACCCCCTTGACAGAAATGTCTTCAAGAAACTTAAAGAACTCTAGACACCATTCTTTCTGAGCATTTTAGACTTTCATTTTAATTGTAACTGCAAGTAAGTTGATAACAGACCAAAATGAAACTAGTGCTGTTTGGCTAAATGCTCTCTGCAAGCCAGGAAATGTACCCAGCCAAATATGGTTTGTGAGGAGAGAAAGTCCAACACAAATGCACACGGTGCATTTAGGAACAAATCCTTTACTTCCAAAAACTTCTGCAGCTCAACCGTTTGTTTAAAACAGACAACTAATCATGTCACACCAATTGCATGTTAATGTTTATTTAAAACATACACCATAACAGTTAAAGCTTTGTAACTGTAATCCATTTCAAATACACATTTATAGCCACATCACGTTGCGTGATATGGCTATAAATGTGTATTTGAAATTAGAATGCTATTAGAACTGTAATTGACACCATATGCATATACACACGTACACCATATATAAATAAAAAATAAACTTGTGTTCAATGCAAAATATTTTCATGGTAAATTTTTTTTTTTTTTTAAACTTTTTCAGTGTCTGCCAAATTGCAGTAAGTTACAGGAACTGCTCTCATTCAAACTGAGAATGAAGTGCTCTGCTTCTGGAAAGAGGTATAAACTGAAATAGCAACATCAGTGATAATAACAATAATTATAATAATACTAAAACTGAAAATGAGTTGTTATACAACTACCTTTAACTAGGGATGGGTATCGAAAACCGGTTCTTGTTGAGAACAAGCGGCTGGTTTGATTAAGTTTGATTATACTTTACGAGAACAGATGACAACAGGGCAACTCACAATACCTGAAAAGTAGAGATTTCATTTAAGGGAGGAAACACTACGAATATGCAAAAGCATTTGCTCACAAAACACACGATAACCTTAAATGAATGTCGCTCCGGACTTGTGAATCTCAACCCAGCAACAGCGGTAACGTTTGCACGTCCTCTCCCGTTAATGCGGCAGGTAAATAATCAACTAACAGTGCATATTATGTTAGCGCAGTCTGCCTTATTACAAAACCTGCCATTACTGTGCATTTAGGTGACCATGATGAGAGAGACAGACAGAGTCTGGCTGGCTCTGATGCTGGCAGTTCTCGCTGCAGTCTACCAGTAGCGTCTCCTTTCAGGCCAGGATAGACGAATGTCACCAAGCAGTGACTAAGTTTGTGGTCAAAGGTTTGCACCCATTTGCCACGGCAGATGCCCCTGATTTTCGGTAAGTGAATGTGTTTAATTGTAGGCAGGGACATTACTAGATATTTTTGTGTAATTGCTACTGAATAATTTATGTTATACTTTGTTATTGCTACAGAAGAATATTTATTTTATTATTTTACATTTACAATTTTGTTTCCTGGGGACCCCATTGAAAAGCCATAGGCTGTGGATATCTTAAGATCTCACTGTTGGGTTTGTAAGGCCATGTTACTCCTAAATTTCTATCTTGTTCAAAGAGAAGATATAAAACAAAGTTCTAAGCTAATCGACCTTAGTGTTCTCCTTTTTTAAAAAGAATCGATAAGAGAATTGAATCGTTAAACAGAATCGAAACTGGAATCGGAATCGTGAAAATCTTATCAATACCCATCCCTACCTTTAACTGACATGTTTGAAATTATCAAACAAAAGCAGTTGCAGCAGACTTACTTAACCCTTGAAACCATGAAATGTCACTGCTAGAACTCTTAATTTTTTGATAATGGAGTGTTTGTTGAACCTTTAGACATAAAAAAAAAAAAGTCAAATTTTAATCTGCATATATGAGTTTTAATTTGTATCACATTTGCTACATTAGCCATATTTTTTCAATTTAGTCATTAAAAACGTGCTGTGCAATTTAAATTATTTGAGGGTAAAAAAAAGCTGCGCTGATGATGTAGAAGTCTCAAAAACTCTCAAAAACACGTGTATCAAATACGATAAACTGGGCTCTTACAGAGAAATGCTGTGAATTTGTCTGGATATTTGCCTGGACTACAGGGTGGGCCATTTATATGGATACACCGTAATAAAATGGGAATGGTTGGTGATATTAAAGTCCTGTTTGTGGCACATTAGTATATGTGAGGGGGCAAACTCCTCAAGATGGGTGGTGACCATGGTGGCCATTTAGAAGTCGGCCATCTTGGATACAACTTTTGTTTTTTTCAATAGGAAGAGGGCCATGTGACACATCAGACTTATTGGTAATGTCACAAGAAAAACAATGGTGTGCTTGGTTTCAACATAACTTTATTCTTTCATGAGTTATTTACAAGTTTCTGACCACTTATAAAATGTGTTCAATGTGTTGCCCATTGTGTTGGATTGTCAATGCAACCCTCTTCTCCCACTCTTCACACACTGATAGCAACACGGCAGGAGAAATGCCAGCACAGGCATCCAGTATCCGTAGCTTTAGGTGCTGCACATCTCGTATCTTCACACCATAGACAATTGCCTTCAGATGACCCCAAAGATAAAAGTCTAAGGGGGTCAAATCGGGAGACCTTGGGGGCCATTGAACTGGCCCACGACGACCAATCCACTTTCCAGGAAACTGTTCATCTAGGAATGCTCAGACCTGGCACCCATAATGTGGTGGTGCACCATCTTGCTGGAAAAACTCATTACATAAAGTGGGAAACACATCATCATGTAGCAATTTCAAATATCCAGTGGCCTTGAGGTTTCCATTGATGAAGAATGGACCCACTATCGTTGTACCCCATATACCACACCAAACCATCACTTTTGTTGTTCCAACAGTCTTCGAGGGATCCATCCAATGTGGTTAGTGTCAGACCAATAGCTGTGGTTTTGTTTGTTAACTTCACCATTCACATAAAAGTTTGCCTCATCACTGAACAAAATCTTCTGCGTGAACTGAGGGTCCGGTTCCAATTTCTGTTTTGCCCATTCTGCAAATTCTGTGCGCCAATCTGGGTCATCCTTGTTGAGATACTGCAGTAGCTGGAGTTTGTAACAGTGCCATTTGTGAGTAGCTAATATCCGCCGAAGGGATGTTCGACTAATGCCACTCTCCAGTGACATGCGGCGAGTGCTACGCTGTGGGCTCTTGCTGAATGAAGCTAGGACAGCCACTGATGTTTCTTCATTAGTGAGAGTTTTCTTGCATCCACATTTTGGCAAATCCAACACTGAACCAGTTTCACGAAACTTAGCAAGCAGTTTGCTAACTGTAGCATGGGAGATGAGTGATCTCGTAGGGTGTCTTGCATTGAAATCTGCTGCAATGACCCGGTTACTGCGTTCACCAGATATCAACACAATTTCGATCCGCTCCTCATGTGTTAACCTCTTTGACATGTCAATGGCTCTGAACAAAGAGAAACTTGTAAATAATTCATGAAAGAATAAAGTTACGTTGAAACCAAGCACACCATTGTTTTTCTTGTGACATTACCAATAGGTTTGATGTGCCACATGGCCCTCTTCCTATTGAGAAAACAAAAGTTGTATCCAAGATGGCCGACTTCTAAATGGCCACCATGGCCACCACCCATCTTGAGGATTTTGCCCCCTCACATATACTAATGTGCCACAAACAGGACTTTAATATCACCAACCATTCCCATGTTATTACGGTGTATCCATATAAATGGCCCACCCTGTACTTCCTGTGTGTTACACATACATGAAATACACCAGCTTGTAATCATATATGTGAAGCTTACCTGCCAGTCATCAGTCTTGCCCTAACACTGGCTGGTTGATGAGCACATGTCTAATATTTAGTGGTGAGTATATTTAGTTTACATGTCAAGTACATTTGTATTAACTGAAATTGTTTGTCGCTATGACTATTTATAACAATTTATTTCACACACTTTGCTTTCAAACACAGCAATTCAGGTATATTAAGGTAAATTTTATGAAATGTTAAGAAGAACAAAAACATTGTAATAAGGCTTATCAGATATTTTAGGTAATAAAGTCTAGAATGGATGTGTCTTTGTGTGCATGTGTGTGATTTAAAGCACAGTTAACATAAACATAAGCATAATTAGGTATTGCAGAATAAATAATTATATACAGAGAAAAGTTTTATCAGTCTCATACACGGTCACAGTCAACTATGTTGATGTAAACCATCAATCTTGTCCAACCCTAATCACTGATCAATTTAGCTGCAGCACCTATTTTGAGAGGAAAGAAAGGATGTCAGTCTCATACGCACGTCTCCTGCCAACTAAAAATGGTAAAACAATTAAATTGTCAACATTTATTAAACTTCTGATGTTTGATTAATAATCTCATCAATAACAGTAAAATATGTCCTTGTGGTGTTCTGCACAGCCTATTGAACCTTTGTATCAAATGCTACCAAAGCCATATAAATGCATTGAGGAAAGGCTTATTGGAAGGAGTGATCAAAGGTTTGTCCATCAGCCTATTATCAAAGACATAAGGCCTTCGTTTTCTTTTTTTCCCTCCTTTTCTTTTCTTTAAAGTCTTTGTTTGCAGCTCTCTTGCCTGGAAAGGTGGCTATCATTAATGGAGTCTTGTCACTTTTCACCAGTGAGCAACAAGTTGACCTTAACAGTTGAAAGCTAATCAGGACCATCACAAATAGCAATTTCCTGGCAACCAGACTAACATGGTGTGTGATCCATTAATTAGATTTTTATGTATATTTACATTTTTATACTCACCAATGATTTTCCTACATTAAACAAGCAAGGATGATGGCCTACAGTGCAATAAAGGAGAATGATTCAGAATGATAATTACAAGCAGCGTTATCTCAGTTTCACAAAGGCTTTTTAATTTTACATTGTAATTATAGATTATATCCCCTTTATTTGGAGGGGTATAAGATCTGAATATCTAAAGAAATAAAACAACATAATAAATCATTTAAAATAAATTATTATTATTATTATTATTATTATTATTATTAATAATAATAATAATAATAATAATTTAAAACTGATTAAGTTTATTAATTATTATTAGTTAATTAGACATTTAAGTTATGGTTTTAGTTAGTTAACAAATTAAAAACAACGACAAGGTTAAAGCTGAATGTAATAACACATATGTTTTAAATTTTGCCATACATTACAATCTAAAATACCATATGGTTAAACATTTAGCTAGCAGAGGATAAAATATATAAAACTGAAACCAATTTCCCTCAACAGACAAGACTGATCTATAGATATATATATATATATATATATATATATATATATATATACATATATACATACAATTTATTTTTATTTATTTTTTTAATGATCATTTGACAACACATGGCATGTTGTGTATGATCTCAATCACTAGTTTCAAATGATAGTGATACAGAATGATGCTCACTTTGTTGCAAAGATGATAAAGTTGTTTACTGCTAGTACTAGAAGCAGAATGATTTACACCAAAACAATCAAACTGGCTGCTTAACATTCGGTAGGCTGTCTTTGTGCTTCAAAATAAGTCATGGGGAAAAGACCAGTGGGATCAGTCAGTAATATTTATTGATGATATGACTGCTGATAGTGTCACGGCGAGTAGAGTGAGCCGTGTGGAAATATTAAAGGAGGATCCAGTCGCAGGCACTCGTGAAGGTGAGGTGGTTTATTGAACACAAAATGCAAATGGAGAAACAGACTCGACACTGAGAGACAGACAGAATATAACACATGGAACCTGAACTATACTAAACGTGAGACACAACCGAATAACAAATCCTTAAACATGAATAAACAGAAACATAGAATTCTAATAATAATCAACAAATCACAAAGATAACAAAACGATCATTCAAAAATAAACCAAAACATAATAAACTCAGCATGCTGGGTCGAACTGACCCAGAACCGTGACAGATAGAAGTAGTAGGATGAATTCTGAAATGTACTGCACAGGGTTATACTCTGCTTGGATTCAGCCAAATGTTGCAAAACTGATCAAACAGCAGTTCACAGTGCACATGGATAATGACTAAAAGCTTACTGCAACAGCAACTCAAGAATTTCTCAGTGCTAAGAAACAAGATTTTGTTCATTGACTAAGTCATCTAATCTCATAAAAATGGAGTATGGTTTTCAGTTACTGAAGACAAAACTGAAGGCAGAGAGGCCACACAACAAGCAACAGTTAAAAGCAGCTGTAGTAAAAGGCCTAGCAGAGCATCTCAAGGGAGGAAGCACAGCATTTGCTGATGTCCATGGGTTCTAGACTTCAGACAGAGGGTTTCCATACAAGTATTTAAAACGGTCTGTCTAGCTATAAAAATGGCTTTTAATACCTATATAGTAAATTAAAACTATCCTCTGTAGTGGGGAACATAGTAGAAAAACACAAATACTTGTGGCCCTATCTGGGCTGATACGCGCTGAACAGCTAAAAATAGAATGACATTGTCATGAAATTGTCTGGCTCATTAATAACTTATCCCGTCATTTTCCATAAGTTTAAAAACCTCACCTTTCTCTCCTCCAGTTTTTACTATCCCCTCCCCACTAGAGATATCAAAAGAACCAATATTTATGGTACATTTTTATCCCCAAATTCTTAAAAAAGCAATGGTACACTCACAAACTATGGCTAGGGGAGGGCGGCATACAAGTATCCTAGTTTTATCTTAGAAATACATAGCAAGAAAATACATAGAAGACAGCAACAAGTGTTGCTGCATTGATAGCTGTGCACAGACCAGTTTATCTTAATTTATATATGTTTAATATTTTGATTGAAGGGGGCAAATACTTTTTCACAGCACTGTACATGCCCATTTTCATCCAGTACAAAACCAAGTTATGGGCAATGTACTCTATAGGAACATGAACACAGACATCACAGGTGACAGTTAGAGAGAAGAAAACTCACCCAAAGAACAGATTGACCTTATATTCCTCCTGTTAGAATTCCTTATATGCTGAAAAACATTTGAAACAGCTGCAAGTTGTGTGTGCAGTCCTAGCAGAGGACAAGAAAAAAATGGCACCAAAAGACACAGACATTACTATTTTACAAATGCTAAAAAGAAGCCCTTGGACCACTGAGTCCTTTTACTGATGCACTCAGTGGCACACAACAAATGTGGATGATACTCACGTCTCAGTGATGAAGAGGATCAATCTGTAGGCTTGTTGGAGAGATGAAGAGTTCAATCAAAGAATCAAAGTAGCCCTATAAGGGCAGGGAGTTGCAGCTCTTATTGAATACTGCCACCCACCAAGATCCAAGGTTTAAGGACAGTTTTATTGTACTAGAGGATGATGTAAAACAAAGTCTCCTGCAGAAAGCAGGGAATGTTGGTGCCATGTGTCAAGAGTACACCGTAAAAACAAAATCCTAAAAAATAGCAATATTCCAGCAGCTGGGGTGCCAAAATAATACCATAAAATAACAGAAAATAACTTTGACATGAAAATACGGTTATTTTCAGTAATGACAATACAGTTTGTTGCCCTAATTTTACATGGGATTTTGCCTTTTTCAAGTGCTTTTAAACATTAAATTAGGAACAATTTAATGTGATTAAACAATGAAATTATCTATAAACAAGGTCAATGAATGCGGCAATATGAATAATAACACTTAAATGTACAGAAATATACAGTTAACAGTTGGTTTAAATAATAATGGATTGCATTCATATAGCGCTTTATAAGACCCTCAAAGCACTTTACAATTCTACTTTATAATTCCCCTCTGGCCATCACCAGTAGGTAGTAGGCAACCTTCTGATTACAAGGCGAACTCCCAACTATTTTTCCATAGCATTACATTTGAATTTAACAGTTCAATTTAACAGTTCAATCTTTCAAATAACGGACAAAATATTTGTGAAATTCTGATACATTTGTGAATGTATTTTAACAATCTAAATATGCATATGTACAGACAGATAAATTTAAAAAAAAACAAGAAAATTATGTTTTATTACATTTACAGTGATTTTACGTTAATTTACATTTGAAATGTAAAATCACAGTCTATTTATGTGAATTTAATGATATTCTAGAAGAACAGTACAAAACTGCAAAATACACAGTAAAATACTTTTATATTACAATTTTTTTACAGTGTAGCAGAAGCCTCAAGCCAAGGTAGGCTATCAAAAAAAAAAAAATGAAATACTAATGTGAAGCTCCTTCCAAACACACAAAGAGAGAAGAAAAAGCAATGATAGCTCTCCACAAGTGATTAACGAATGAGCTACTGGTGTAGAGCAAAATGCCAGAACTCAGTGTTGAGGATGATCCACTGACTTTGTGGGAAACCAGTGAGACCACCACAGCTCCCTGTTTTAGCCAGGGGGTATAGCTGTACTGCTACAACAAGCTATGCTTCTTAAGAGTGTTCAGTGCTTCAGGGATTATTGTCAGTCCAAGACTGACCAAGAACTTTGATATGTTGGTGTTCATTTCTAAAAAAAACCCATTGAACTGAAAGCTTTGGAAAAACAATCCCCAAATCCATCCAGCATATATAACAAATGGTTACCCTACTGGCACATAACCTAAATCCTACTGTGTTATGTTCTACACAGTTATTGTCTTTATGTAAAACATGACAACAGTAATATATCTGTATGGCTTTCCAAAAACCTTCAAGTGGTAAATAAAAAAGTTCAAAAAGTCATAAAAAATAATACTATTCATAGGAATTATTGCATCTTTCCACAATTGGTGCAGCACTAATGTTGTTATTTACAGAAATTGTATTTTTTTAATACTCAGTGTATTTTTAATCCAGTAGTTTATGCTTAATGTGGGCAGTACATTAAGTACCTGCTCTAGACATTTGTTAATGTCCTGTGGTGTGAAAAAAAAGTTAATAACATGCGGTGAATGTGCATCTCTTCAAGTAAAGACAGGTTACACTAAAATTTTGTGTGATCAGCGTACTGTGCATGGCTAGACATGCCTGTCTATGTTGTAAGTGCCAACTTATATGTGGAGTTGTGACATGAAAAGATAGTAGAGCAGATTCAATTTAAGCATATTCAACTTATGAATCACATAATAAGAATATTAACTTAACGCATTAATGGGGGAATTAGCTAAACATCAGCTTGACTGGAGGGTCATCACCAATCATATTGGCCATCGTGGAACCTTGACATTGAATTCAACCTTCATAGACACCACTAGTCGTAGTGTAACCATGCAGGTGGCAAAATGATTGAAAATCAATGGAAAATAGTGGAAGCATTATTGTGGTTTTCAAAGCATTATGTCTGAGAAACACAAGAAAGCCTTTCCAGATGTCCCATTATTTGCAATAATTCCCCAATCCTAACAGTTACACCCCAAAGTACTGCATCTTAAATATGACCACAAGCTGTTTGTTTAGAAGGTGGTTTCATGTTGTTACTTCTTTTCATCCTGCAAGAAAAACAGTTGACAATTTGGGTGCATAAACCACTTTATAACTTATTCACCATAATAATGGGAAGTCCTCAGTTCAAACAAGGTCTTTGCATTTATGTATGCACTAGATGTTATTAAGTGCAGTCACAGTATATTTGTGCCTTTTTATACAGAGATTTATGCAAACATGGTATTAGATCAAGCACGTACCATAAAATGTTAGAAAATGTACAGCTTTTTGCTTTATAGCTAAATCATGCCCACATGGGATATTTGTATATCGATTTTTTTCTTCTTCACAGAACTGTGAAATTTACACAAAAAAGCAATTTTTCATTGGAACTTACAAATTATAATACAGTATTGACAGCTTTTTACCAGGGATGCCAAACTGAATAATATGTGAGGGTTGCATGGAGTTTTTCGAGTTAATTGTTAGCATTTGTCAGTCTTATAAAGGGAACCCTGCCAGGATATTCTAACTGGTGTTAAGCACCAGTGATGTCCTTCTGCAGTCTTCATGCTCACTTGAAAAATGGAAAAAGATTCTCTCAGTCCAGTTTTTGCTCTGTGTGACTAATAACTTTAATCAAGCCAATAACTTAATGCTTTGATGAGCCTTGGAACACACAGCAATTACTATCTGCTGAGGTGGCTTGTTTTACAACTGAGGTGAGAACAGCAATTTCAGTCACCCAGCTAACTGCTATCAATCAGCAGAGGTGAAATGTTTGAACTTCCCCTATGAAACTACATGATGACAGTTAAATGAAGGCTAGGATGATGGTGGATATGTGTAATTGAATTTCTCCTCCAGACTAGGCCAGCACTGAATCATGGGCCCTAAGAAGTGCTTGTGTCAAATTTTCAGATTTAACTGATTGAAACTGAGAACATGTCCTAACTTTCAGAAGGCACTCACAGGCTTGTAATTCATCTGTTGTATTTACATTATTTTATTTCTCATTATATACAATATATGACTTTAATCTGGCTCCCTGCCAAGTGGTTACAACATGCTTGTTAGTGTTTTTGATAATGTGAGGCTCAATTAAATGGTCAGTACCTCCATTCATCTGGATTCATCTGGCATTTTCTAAGTGTTTAGTTTCTGAATTATTGCTTTTAAAAACGTCAACTAGTAAATTCATGTAAAACAAGCTGAACCATAATTTCATCAGATTGCCTTATGATGGAATCGTTCATCTAAACTTAAAAGATGACATGTCACAAAGTCTTAGGACTATTTACTAGGCACTTATTGCACTTGCCTTTTTTTCGTGGGTTTACCACAGTGGATGGTTCTGCATGTTAGATTTGACAGGTCATACACCTGATGTTCTTCTCTCTGTCCCCTTTATTCCACCATGGGAACAACATTAGGACTAAACTAGCTTTTAAAACCTTAGGCTGGAGTTATTTCTCATCTACATTTACCCATTACACTATGGGCAAATTAGCCTGATACCAAATTCTAAAAATGCACCAGAGTGGAAAATTCTGTAGGTGATCTACTAACAATGTGCTAATTACACAAAACAAAGGCACAGACGATTCTTTTTAATAATGAGCAGCAATTCACCAAAAGCATGGTGATACACAAGTCCCAGCACACAATTATCCAGAGGAGAGCTGCGTTATTTTGTACTATACCTCTGCTTAACCTAAAACCTTTATGTGACAGCTGACTTATAATACATGTAAAATGGTTTAGATCCTAATTCCATTAGATCCTGGCCTATTTGTTAAGGAATCAACATATTTGGAAATATTTCTAACACAAGATCATTAATACTTGATTTTCAACAGATTTTTAAATATGTTATGTACTATCATAAAAGCTCTGCGTTTGTGTACTGCTGAGAAAAGACAAATATATTACATTGTGCACTTGTCACTGTGTAGAAATGTGACTAAAATCCTTAAATATGGCAACATGCTCAACTTGCTGTAAAAAGTAACTGGGCAGCCTGTGAAACAACACTCATCTGTGTGCATGTTGGGGATTCTCCTCCTCCCTCGAACTATTAATATATAGCTCAGTTCAGCTGTGTTTCATCAGTATAGCAGAAGTATGTGGGTTTTTGCTCTAAACACTTGGGGTGAGGAGGCACAGCGTTTTTGGTGCCATGCTCACAAGTTTGCCAAAGCTTTGACACTGCAGCAATTATGAATTTGTTCCTAACTCTTTCTCTCTAATTCCAAAGAAGAGAACACTTCTAAACAAAAACCTTACTAAATCATCTTTCTGTAATCCCATTGAATAAGCTTTGAAAGGAAACCACAAACACATAAACAATAAGGCCAGCTGCAGAAAACACCTGTGTCTATGCTTATGTGAATTGAAACTGACACTGAACCTCTTCAGTAAATCTCAAAATGTCAAAAGAAGGGCTTTGAGCATGTAGTTAAATCTGGCCCTTGGGTCCCTGAAAATTCAAGCAAGTTCAGAAAACGGTATGCAGCCAAGTAATGCACCTTTGGCATCTCAGTAGTCTGTTACTTACCAATAAGGTTCTTAGTTTGATACACCTAGATTGCTCGGGCCTGTCTGTGTTAAGTTTTTCTCCTATTACTGTACATGTGTTGATTTTCAGAAGGCATGTGTGTGAATAATTGGAGATTTTAAATTGTTATTAGGCATTTTTGAGAGTGTGTGGTTGTCTGGCTCTGTTGAAAGACAGGGTTTATCCTGTCTCAATGTGTAGCAGTTATAGATTGGTATGATCAGAGCTTCTATATTAGAGCTCGCCAGCTGCTAATCACCCGCTACTGCTATCTTATTGTATTCTCCTAATGATAAAATGAGTTCTAGTTATGTATAAGAAGACCTATATGAGTAGGAACACAATGTGTACTACATAGCAAACTGTTTGATCTCATGTTTATTTGTATCCAGTACGATTCCTACAGTGCCTATGGAAATGGTTGCATTGCCGCCAGAAAGAAATTCTAGACTCTTTCTCATTTACAATGATCAATGTTTGACCTCCCTGCACCATGCTGAGACGGTACCACCTCATCTCTTTCATCCCTTTTCCCTCAGCTCACAGCAAAGTAATAATTTTTCCCCTCCAATTAATTCATCCACTGACCCCCTCCTCCACCCATCCCTCATCCTTGGCCTGTCTCCTTGAGCTCCAGGGCCTGATGAAATGAAAACTGTTTCCAACAATTATTTTTTTCCCTTTTCTTCGGTTATAATCTCACCTCCATTTCCATCCCCTTTCCTTCCACAAGCCTCGACAATTAATAAAGCTTCTCAAGCTTGTGGAAAGCTTCTCACCTTGACAAATTATGACACTCTTGGGGGTAAGCACATTATCAAACCCAGTGTTTGTTTACATAAAAAATACAGTGTGCATAATTTTAAAAGAGTGAAGGTTTCTCCAAGTTTGCAGAATACATATTTAATTTAAATTTTGCGAACTCATCTCTCTTTAATGTTGCGATAAAACATGACATGTTGTCCCTACAGAGCTGTTTAATGTGAGCATGTCAGAACTCTGAAACAGCAGTGCAGAAATTAAATTCAGGTGTGCAGTTTTGGCAGTAATGTTTTTTTAATGCTTTAAACATTTGTCAATTTAAAAGTAGGTTTTCTGAAGGGAATCAATTCTAACATATAATTAATAATATAATTGAATGTGAATATACATTACTCTCAGACACTAATTTCACCTATTGAACATCAACTGGTGAAATCATTTTTTTCAAACTCATTATTGTCTCTTAACACTTTCCCCCCAGCTCTTTTGTGACTGTTCTTAAGTCTGAGAGATGTGAGACCAAAACAAGTTAAAGCAAAGGTAGGTATTCATATTCTCATATTTAAACACAGCAATATATTAAAGGTACAGTGTGTGAAATCTCACTGCTTCATGTCAGTAGATTGCAGTCAACTGAATTCTTCTTAGTGATGCCACCCAAAAGTACATAACCCGAGATACAGGGGCCGCTGTAAGAAGGCTGAACTTGTTTGAAGATTTGCATGCCATTACACCTGGCAGAAAATTTCATTAAAAAGAAAAAATCCAACAGTCAAACAATAGTGGTGGTAGTTTCATGCATGGGGCTGCCTGGCTGCTTGGAGACCTGGTCAACTTGCTGTAATTTGATAGAATCAGAATATCCAACCATCAGATAATGCCCTGAAATGTGAGCACACGTGAGTTATGCAGCAAGAATCTAAATGGCTAAGAAAACAAAACAAAAACAAGAATAAAGGTTTTGGAGTGGCCTGTTCAAAGTCCAGAACAGGCCGTAAATAGGCTGTTAATCTCTGAAAAGGATTTTTCACACAGCAAATGTCTAGTTGTCACTACTATTGACATTTTGTGGTTTCATTTTTATGCACCACACTAGGTCATTATTAAACTAGCAGCATTTGTGTCAAATGTCGTGAGTTATTTGCAGATTTAGTCATTAAATCTTCTCCTGAAATTATTTTGCAGACTTAGAGTTTTTGATTTGCCAAATGATTTGATCATTTGATTTGATTATCTGGTATTCCTATATTCAGCCTCTTTTTGAGAGTATACTCAAGTAATAATACATTTTTGTTATTAGTCTGACACATGTTTGCCTTTTTTGTAAATCTTGTCAGGTTTTTAACTTGCTAGGTTATCTTTTCCTGTTCATGTTGTCTACTTCAGTCAAAATTGCAGCTCAACTCAGTGCTGAGTCACCCAAGTGCCCTTCAGTGCTTGAAAGAATATAGAGATAAAAGAAAGAAACATCTTAAAGTGAAGCACCCAATTATTCTTAGAGTTGCGTTTTGAAAACCATCTAGACAGCCAGTATATCTGTAGACTTTCATGAAGAAGCTTAATGTCACACAAAATACATAAAAACTTGTAAACCATGACAACGTTGCATTTCTTTTAAACTATCAAACTGACTGGCAAGGAGCAAAGTCCCAAGCATCCTTTTTGTTGAAAAAAGAATGCATCATTATAATAACTATAGAATGCTAAAGAAATACAATATGCACTAGAAAGTCTTGTGGTAATTAAAAATATATAAAATGCACTCAGTCTTAAGTAGTGGTTTTGTCCCCTGATTACCAATAAAATGAGAGCAAAGGATGTTACCCTCTATGGCATGTTGTTGCCTTCAGGCAACAAACCACAGTTTTGGTTATTGCACTACCCCTTAAATGTTTCATTTATTTTATTATTTAATGACATAAGACACTTCACTGTTCAGTAAGGATTTCTCCAACCCAAGTGGAGAAATCTTTTTAGAATACAAATCCACATAGGATGCAGTGTCAGCCACTGGTAAGGCTAATATCATTCATGAATGAATACTGAAGGAAGTGTATTTGGTTATTTAAATGCACAACATTTTTATTTAATTTAGCTACTAATATAACATTTTGGGGTTTATTGCCTCAGGCCAACTTTATGCATTTAGACCACTTTTCTTAGAGCAACACTGATAAAGCATTACTTCCAAACTCTAGTCTAGTGCTTCAGTATGTGTATTATATTGTGATGGGGCACCAATATCCTCTTATACGAGGTAGGTGGTTACAGTCATAGAGTAACGGAAATAATTATTTGATCTCCTGCTGAATTTTCTTTATGGTAGTTCAATTTTAACAGAGAGGCAAATTATAAAAAAAATACATAAAAATATAAATTTATTTCCATTTCATGTTCCCCTTTAATCCAGCCTGAAATCTGGCTCCCGCAGATTTAATCAATTGATCAATTGCAGATACCCCTTATTGCAAATTATAATGTGTACAAAGCAGACCTTCTTATAGATTCTCTTCTATTTGAAAATTATCCGCCTTCATGGATCATTTAAGACAGACTTGAGAGCTGTCAAAGGACAAGATTGTAGATCTTTAAAAGGCTGGAATGTGCTACAAGACTATCAGGATGATCCTTGGTGAGAAGGTGACAACAGTTGGTGTGATTATTCAGAAATGGAAGAAAATTATATTGACCATCTTTTGGAAGAGAACATAAAAGCTTCTCAATAGTCTCTATTAATAAATCCAATCATTTTACCAACAGTTGTATTTCATTATCTTCTATTACAGTGCCTGTGCCATGGAATATACTTGAGGTGCAGATTTTGGGAGGATATACAGGATATGCATTACACTTACCTGTGTGTAAGAACATGGGTAGGTTGTCACCAATTATGTGTAGATTACAGAGTTTCCATGCCTGTAGAGAAGACGTGAAGTGATTGAGAAGGCTACCTGCCTTTGCAAACGATTCCTCCTAATTAAATGCATGGATGGCTGGAGAAATGGATAGAGTTTGTTGCATACTAAGTATCCCTAAGCTCATGAAATTACAAATGTATCCTGTGGAATCCCAAGCAAATTATTTTCAAAGTGTGATTAATGGTGTCTGTCAAACACACACACTCCCACAAAAGAAAAATCAATTTCTAGCCACAGGCCAAATGCTCGACACAATTGGGGGTGGAAGGTTAATGTATAGAAATTACGCATTTACTACACTCCAGAGTTAACATTAGCACACTACCTTTGATATGTGTCCTAAGCAACCATGACAAGAACCAACAAAACTGTATTAATATATTTTGTTTTCATTTTAAAGGAGATCTAATTCAAAAGAGGCACAGTTTTAAAATATATATATATATATATATATATAAAAAGATTAACAAATGATTAACAATCTAGAACAACCTAGAAAGTTCAAGTTTACGCTAAAATCTGATCTGATGTTTTTTATCATTTATCTTTCCTCGAGTAAAAGTAAAAAAGTGCATGCTCTGAAATGCACTCTAGGTAAGCAAGTAAAAAGTTGCTCCTTGAAGGATGACTCTAACATCTATTTTTATGCAAAGGGAGTGAAAACTCAAAATAAATTATGTTGCTAGCATCAGTAGATTTAGTATACAAGGTTGATCAGCTGAATTGCTGGTCCTTGTGGACTTACACAACTGAATTAAAGCTATCTTGACTGATTTCCATTCCCTACGCTACAGCAGTATAATCTATATCTAACAAAGTGCTTAACTGTAACTTCACCATAGTACTGCAAACTAACCTGTTTATCGTGCACAAAACTACAAAAGTATTTTCATGCCACATTTCAATAACACAAAGTTCTTATAGCTTAGTTTGCAGGATGTTTAAAACATAAAAATACCTATCAAAACACACTATATGCAGATCCAATAAGTGATTAAAAATGATAATACATGTTGTCTTTAAATTTGGAGTTTATAGAGGGTTACTGAGCAGTCCTTACCTTTAAATATAACCCCTCTTCTTCCTCTCCTGTCCTCTCTATTCTTCTTATATCTTTCTCCTCTTCTCAGTGACGCCTCTCCCTGGGAAATATAGCAGCTGCACACACAGCACACACAGTTTGTGTGTTTACTAGTAGAAATGTTGCATTTGAAATGAATAGTTAAAAAAAAAAATACATTCCTACCGTTCAGCTCGCCCCTCCTTAGTAGGGCTAGCTAGATACCGAAGTACCGTGACAACAACTAACAAGCACGTGCACTCCTTCCACTTTAACTCCCAGTATAAACGTAATAAATAATACAGCTGAACCTAAAGTAATGAGCCTGTTTGGAAAATGCAAGTAAAAAGTACAGTTATTTTTGTAAAAGTAAAACTTCTATTTATCTATTTTGGTTCCACTTCAGTTAGTAAGGATTTTCAGCAAATATTTCAGTACATGCATTTCAAGTTTGAGAAAGTTATTTTTTTTTTAACATTTTGAACAAGTTGATCTCTATAGATCTGATTAAGCCGATTACAGGGAGACACCTTGTCCTCAACCTCAGTGTTCCCTCGACTCCATTGTCCAATTAACGACTATTTGATGTATTATCTTCTTTTTGCTTGTAGCTGATGACCTGTCACTTTTAACCAAGGGCTGTCTGGGCTGTCAGACCTGGGATTTATTTATTTGCTTGCTCTAGACATGAAGTCCCTGGACTCCAGAGCACTCAGATTTTGCGCAAATGCCTTTGTTTTATTTTGTGCTATAAAAAAGTCCTGTATGTCAGTGTTATTGTGTTTTTTTTTTCATATTCCCTGGAAATTCATGCAGCTACTGCAGTGAATCAGGGAAGACACACTTTGTGTTTTACACAAAACTGATAACTAGAACAGTTAGGTGCAGAGAGATGGGAAATGTGAAATTGGCTGTTATTGATTTGTAAAACAAAATTTCACCAACATTTCATTGAAACTGTTATTCTAGACAGCTGTTGTGCTTTTCATTCCTGACAAAATAACTCATCCAAATGTAGAAATTTACAGCACAGCAACTGTAACTGGTGCTTCTTTATGATGAATTCAATTATTATTCAGTCAGGGGGTTCAGTGTCTTGCTCAAGGACAATTTGACAGCACAAGCGACTGCAGTTTTGACCTTTTCCCTGTCCATTATGGGATTGTCACTTTAAATACTCGGCCCTGCTGCTGTCGATTAACTGATGCTCTTCACAGCTTTATTCAGAGCTGTGTAGTTCTTTGATGCAGTGAAATGATAGTGAATTGTTATCTTGTTATCCTATATAACCAGAGGCAGGACCTTAATTTATCATGTACTCTGCTCCATCACACTCTTCTTTATCTCACTTAACTGTTATGAAGACATAATTCTACTGGAAAATGCATAACCTGGAAGGTATTCCGTAGTAGTCCTTTTTATGTGTTTGCGTTCAGGGTGTAATTGCTCATTTGATACTTGAATATGACTATAAATATAATGAGATCCTGGACCTGACTGAGACTTGAGTCCAAATGATCTATATAAGCAGAAAGTGCTGACTTGGACTCATTTTTATTTAGTTTCTTTTTTTAACACTTTTCTGTCATAAAAAAGTTGGCAAATGCTTCCAATTTAAATATTAGCCAAGCTCTATTAACTCCCCGTGCCACCAAAGCCACAACCAGAATATTTTCACTGTGACTCCTGCTTACCCAAAATTGACACATTACTTTTTTTGGCAGAGACCTGAGGTACCTCCTATTTAATTACCACTTACAGACTGTAAGTTTGTTTAGGCAGTTTAGTCATTAAAGCTACTTTGTAATATATTCCATATAATAAAGCCAATTTTATTTAAAACAATGAAAAACTCAGTGTGTATGCACTTTATATAATGCTGCAAAGAAAAACATGAACCTTAAATGAATAAATGAAAAAAAACTGCAGTGAATTTCTATGCTTTGCCTAAATCTATACTTTTCTTATTTTTTTTATTTATTTATTTATTTTTTTTTTTTTGGGGGGGGGGGGGGGGGGGGGGGTAATAAATTGGAAACAAATATATTTCAGCCAGGGCGGCAGAGTGGTGTAAATTCTCGACTGACAGCAATAAACTTGCTGGCTGGATATGGACTTCATATATATATTCTTGTTATGTCTCCACATATTTTGGTTTCCTTTTACAGTCTAAAGACAACTTGAATTTTAGTTTAACTTAATCATTTTAATTTTCTTTAGATGTGGATTTGAAAGTATATGACTGTCTGTCCCTCTGTGTTAAGCAGAGGGTGATAGGCAGGCAACTTGTCCAGGATGTACGCTGACCCCCGATGATGAATGAAATTCACCATTACCTGACTCCTCACTCTTCACTGGATAAGCGTTTAAGAAAACTGATGAACAGACGTAATCATAATATTTTTGTTGTTATTATTATTTGTTTTTACTTTAACAAGGTCTTGTCTTTCTTTCTTTTTAGTGTACATACCTAGCTAAATAGTAAGTGAAAACAGAAGCTAATGGCTAAGGAAGTGTGTTAAAAAATTAGGACATGACACTGAAAGTAGTCATGAAAGTAGTAGTAGTAGTGAAAGACAAATTAGATGTGCTGTTACTGCCTCTTAATTTGGTATTTGGTGCTCTATCAACTTAGAAGCACTATGATTCAGGTTCAAGAGAATGATTGGTCAGAATTTCTTGACAAAGAAATAAAGATAAAGGATTGTTTATCTTGGAATAAGAAGACATGTCTAATGTTGGAAATAGTCCATGTTCACAGATGGCTGATTGTGATGTTGGAGAAATATTTAGGGAATTTAAAATTGGTGTCTGAAAACATTGAAAGGTTTCCAGTCAGACAAAAGCCTGTCAAATTCATCCTACTTTCATGAGATAACCAGCTTATCCTACATTTATATTCAGACTGCTACTGAATATTCAGACTGCAAGCTGTCAAAAAAGGTTACATACCTATATACAGTATCTACAGGACTGTACTGTTTATTAAGATAAAATGGGCTTTCTACAGCTGATATAGTTTTTTTTAAGCCACTATTGATCAAAAAAAGGACTCTGCAACCTAATTTATAGCAACCCATTAATGCCATCTTTTCCATCTGCCAATCCCAATAAATTAACTGCACGGTAAGCCAAAAGCCCGTATCTTCATTCTCCATTTATCTTTTTCTAATCCTTGATTGTTTCTTAGTGTCTGAGTAAGCATATGTATCCATGGCCACCAGATTTGTCTCCCATTTATTTCAGTATCTTATCTTGACATGTGGGGGTCTACTGATCCTAGGGCTGAATGTCTGACTGAAGTATGCAATTTACTTTTTATTTGTCATTTGCTTTATTGTGACATATATCCAGTGGAGAACTAGTTTTTAGTGTAGCTTCTCTGTCAAAATTCCCCCCAAAACAAGTTGTTTTGGTAGTCTAAAACTAAATCAAACGTCATTTAGTTTTATTCATATTTTAGGCATCTAAATTCTTTTAGTTTACAATAGTTTAAATTTAGTCCACTGGATATCATAAAATTATTGTAGATTAATTCTGAAGTCGATTCAGTTGATTAAAATACAAAATGTAAAGTTTCTTTCAAAGTTTCTTTGTGTTTTTACATGAATTGCTCCACATGGTTTCCAAACTGTCTTATTTCCTTGCTATCAAATGCGAAATGTGTCCATGTGTCTGCTCTTCTCATCCCCCACAAGGGCTGACATTTTGTCGCTTTTTCACTGTTTTAACACTGAGCATCCAACTTAACCCTTCCCACCCAGACATGCTGAGATAAATCAAAACACCCAATTAAAAAGCAAGAATAAGTTATGTATGATAAATTGTTGACTGATATGAGTTAATATGTAAATGGACTGTAATTGTATAGCCCTTTACTTAGTCCCTATGGACCCCAAAGTGCTTTACACTACATTCAGTCATCCACCCATTCACACACACATTCACACACTGGTGATGGCAAGCTACATTGTAGCCACAGCTGCCCTGGGGCTCATTGACAGAGGCGAGGCTGCCGGACACTGGCGCCACCGGGCCCTCTGACCACCACCAGTAGGCAACGGGTGAATATGTAGGTAGGCAGTCTATATGATATGCAACAGCAAATCCAGCATGTCCAAATTAACACTGTCAGATTTGATTTCAACACTATTAAAGTGTCTATATGGGTCCACACCAGATAGTGTTAATTTAACTCTTTTTGGAGAGTTGGTACGTTAACTCTGATTTAGTGTTAAACACCAAATCTGTCTGGAGTTGATAATTTAACACTTGGTGTTAAGAGTTTATATATTAACTCTCAAAGAGTATTTTAGTTTAACTACGTAAGAGTTATCTTCTAATTAATTCTAAAAAGAGAGACTTTTACTGTTCTGAACTTCTAGAAATTTCTTTTGGAAATAAACATTTACTAAAAAGATGCAATGGTTTTTGAAAAACATTTATTCTGAACTGTGCACCACAATTTCAAAACATTTTCTGAAAGATGTAACAGTGTACATGTTCTCACTTTCATTAGAATTTTGTTTATCAAAAGGTCTGACATAGGTGAGCTGGTAAATGCAAATAACAGCATTCTCATCACTTATTTCAATAAATACAAAATACAATATGCATGTCCTTCATTCATCACTTTGTGGAACTTCAACGCACTTCTGCTCTCCCCCATATTCCATCTTCACAAGCATATCCTATGTGGAGATTGAATAAAAATTAGTTGACACTAATTAATGGCACAAATAATCAATTGCAGCACAGTAAAAAAAAAAAAAAGGAATCCTTTTTGAGCCATTACTTGTGTAAAGTATTTTCCCAAAAGACAAGGACACAGGCAACAGGTAATACTGAACTAAATGTAAAACCTCAACCTTTTTCATTTTTACCTAAACCGTGTGCACAAAACTCTGGAGGGATCTAAACGCTAACGTAGAACCCAGTCAGGACGTCTGCTACTGCTGTTTGCTCGTTTTTTATGGGAGATCATTTTCAGGCTTCAAGTAGCACCATTATACCAACATTTCACATTCTAGACATTGTTTTAAGTGTATTTGACCAAAAAATTTAACTGAAAATTCACATGCAAGCTTTTTTTCAAGGCTGTGGTATTTGCCCGCAAACAATACCTTTCATCTAGCTAAAACAGAATATTATGCTATCAGCGAGCAACATGGCTAATGCCTTTCACACAGCTTTGTCTCAACTCCAAAGAGCCACAGGAGTAAAAGCTAATAATAATAATTGAAACAATCTTTGAAAAAATGACTTACCAAGCATGGCAAACAACTCAAATATGTAGAGCAAAATGTTCTGAAACGGCTTCACTTCAGCTTCGATTGGAGCTGTGCTGGGGGCGGAGTCTGTGAATTTACTCTATTAGTGTCGTATCCCCTGTAGGAGTTCAGAGTTAAGAGGTCAAGAGTTAATGTTTCCATTGTAACACCTCCAGATTTGAAATAGAAACGCTCTTTTTAAACACTCGATTTTAACTACTATTATTTTACACCTCAGAGTTACATTAAAAGAATGTGACTCTACTTAGAGTAAAATTAACTCTAAGACTACTAACACCAAAACATTTAACACTTTTGAATTTGCTGTCTCCTGACAAAAATTTACAGCTCTTAAGGTGTTTTTAATTTTCACCAGCTGGTATCTTTCTGTCTGCTGCTGCTTGTTTTACATCCAAAAACACTATAAAAGTGTTAAGAGTGAACTGATAAAGACAGCCAGAGAATGAGCTATGTGAGTTGCATTATCACACTGCTTTTACTCTGTCACTTAGATGTATTTTTACAGTTTTAAATCAATTTTAGATACTTTCTTTATTACCTTTGTCCTTGCATTCAGCAAATATTGAAGTGTAATTATCATCCTCTTATTAACAATATAGTCTCAAGTCATGAAAATCCTTGAAATAATCTCCAGTTGTTTCATACCGTGGCTTGTTCCCAGAAAAAAGAAAACATAAATAATTTAAATAGTCAGCTCCTCAAAGAGACAGACCACAAGCCAGAATAGCGAAATATTGTTTAAGTACTGACTGTGTGCTCTTTCATAAAGATCTAAAGCCTCTGCTTAAATGTTTTTAGTATCTGACAGCAGTGTTTTGTGTTTCCAGATTCACCAGCATCAAACTGAAAAACATCAGTAAATCATTTAGCATTAGCCCATATTCTATTTGCTATGAGACACATTTTGAAATATGTGCACTGATACTGTACGTTACCATGTCCAGACTCGGTAGACTCTCAGCATAAATTTGATCCAGGGATATTGTACTAGTGAAATGTTGATTATGCATTAAGCATGTTAAGATCCTATTATGTTAGCATGACCTCTTCTCTGGCATAGGTCTGTGCAAAGGTTATAGGTATTTCCACTGCCTTATTGATGACGCCGCTGTGAATAACCTCTACCAGACTGTGCATCACAAAAATTCTAAGTGAGCCAGTGTCAGAAGCTTAACTGTCACTGGCATACATATTGCACACAACAGCAGTCATTCTGAGTGTCTGTCTCTGTGGCTATTGTGTAGTGTCATTTGCTTCATTTCAGAGAAAATGACCAGTTGTAATTTGTTTTGTGCAGGGTTTCATCATATCATTCTGGGTTAATGGCATATGGCAAGTGGTATGAGATGAGATTGATACTTCTGCAGAAAGAGGTCATACTGATTGAAAAAGGTCAACCTTAGTTTTGGCTTGGCTGTTTCATTCTGAGTTTCGTAATATGATAGTAACAGCTAACAGTAACAGTAGTCATTCTGTTATTTAATTCACTTTGTAGCGTCTGCGTGCTCCACAAACGCACTATATTTTTTAAGTTACTACGAAAGATTGAGCCACTGAATTTATTTTATGCAAACATTGTGTTAAGATTGTTTGATATAAGCTTTAACAGCTATTAAATTGACGCATTTAGTTTGAACATTTACAGCCCGTTGCTACTGTTTTGTCAAACAGTGCTACAGTCACACTAGGAACACCGCAGTTGAGGGCTCTGGCACAAGGAAACTGCAGGAAGCAAATTATTTTGCAGCTTGCTGAATTTGAAATGATTGTCTTGAAGAGGGGGGGATCTGGTGTGGGACCATATTCAGGCGCTGTCTTTAAACTGACTTTGGTGCGTTGGAGATGAATTCAGTCTGTTATCAGTTTGCAGTTAAATCTTTCAAGTTGGCAATTATGTGCAATCAGTTTGTGATAATATGGCAAATAACTCCATAAAGTATGGATTTGTAAAACTAACTTGCAAATCAGATGCTCCTGTCTATATACACAAAAATTCACATTAACCCTTGTATGGTCTTTACTCTTATACAACTCTAATATGTTCTGCTTCAAATTGATCTAGGACATATTTGGGGTTTAAATAACAAGTCTGAAATTACTTCATAAACCATTAAAATATACTGTCTTTCGCTTTAGCTTCAAACAGTGGGGAAAACATATATGTTTAATGACTGAAACTGATCTATACCAGAACACAATTAACAATAGAAGTGTGATTCATTTTTCGTCATTTGGTTATGACTGATGCTGAAAATCCACAAAAATGAATTGAGACAATGTCTTTATTAACATTAATACGTGTTCCAACCATCGTCATCCTTGTTTTCAGAAGCTACTGCCCCAAGGTGTATGACGTGAAAAACCCTAAACCCCACAAGCCATTCGTCCACAGTTACACTGGGCCCAGTGTCACAAAGACAGGGAAGCTGTTCCACCAACTTGTCCCAAACAGTGCAGACTGCCCCTGCCTTCTAACAGGTCTTGATTCCCGATCATCAAATCTGACCCTGGAGACTACATGAAAGCTCTTCAGAGACTTTGTAGCTCTATGAATTTCTCTCATAGATGCCACAGACTTTCTGCCAACACCCCTCTTGACCTGTAGACACCAATAAGGATGAGGATGGCAAAGTAGGTATGCAGACACATAATGTCCACATCATTCTACTCGTCACTGAAAATACTTCTACCCTCAAGATTGGTCATATCCATAATAATTTTCTGATTTGAGTCAGGAATCAGCAGGGAAAATAATGACTTGATATCTTTAACACGACTCACTGCAATTTGTGTGGATGCTGGTACCATTCAAATTATGTAAACAGTTGACCCTCTCTTACTTGGGTATTCCAATTTAAGGGGCCATCTTGAGATGCATTTCCAGAATCAGAGTAATTCTGGGCATTGGCTTCCTAACTGATTGATTTCTAAATGATCTAATTGTCTAAATGTCTAATTCTGAGACATTTTCCTCTTTCAAATATGAGCTCTAAAGCCCTCTGACAGCCAAATCGTTTCATCATATTCAGAGAGGAAGACTGTAGAAGTATTAATTCTTGTGTCCTGCCCCTTTGATGTTCAGGTGTGAGGCATATAGGGCAAGAAAATATGGGAAAATAAACAAGTGATTTGCAGGTGGAAACATGATAGAGGATAAAGATTGCAGCAAAGTGAGAGCAAACACCTTCTTTGTACTTAGATTATAATAATGTAACATTCCCATTACAGAGAAGTTATAAATTAGACAGCAGTTATTTGCAAACCTTTGCCAATATGTCTGAGAGTACATGCAGTCAGGTCAGGTTAGACCACAACTGTTTGGAAGGTGACCTGTGCAATTGCCTTGTAATCAAAGGTAGTCATCCAGAGATCGGGAGCTCATGCACAGTCTCAAGTAACCCTTTTCTGACAGCTCATCTTTTTTGTCTGAAACTCAGTGAGGATTCACTTCTGAACTCTTAACAAAAGTGTAGAACAAAAGGAGCAATAACAAAAAAATTCCTAATATATAAAATACAGACGGCCAATTAGACATTGCTTCGGCATAACCACTGAGTTGTGAAATAATCAGTGTGTGCTGAACCCGGTTGAAAAATACAGCATGTCGATAGGTGTACATCCCAGTTAAACCTTCACAGAATCTGTTCCACTTATTTCAAGGGGTTTATCAGATTCAAGGACATATCCCATTCGCTTCTTATCCACATTTGTACCAGGAAGTAATCTTTTTAGACATGTGTCCTGTGTTGTAAAAAGGTACAATAAATGTTTATGAAAAAAAATTACTTGCTTCAATATTACCTGGTCTTGTGGCACAATCTAGTGGCATTCTGTACCCATATCTGAGCACTGCCAATGATGTCTACATCACTACAAAAAATAAACAATACTTTTATTGTTATGCATTCTTCATGAAATCTATACAAAAAAAGCACCAAAAATGATAATGATTTTGATTTTTGCTTTTGGGCCACACCTTTCTACATAAGTGAGTTTAATTCAATAAATTGCAATTACCTCAAAGCGGTCTTATTCAACAGCTTTAGCACATTTACTCTAAAAATTGCACAAATCAATCAAAAACTCCTTTAGAGCAAAATCATACCAAATAAGTCTATCAAGAACTGTGCACAAACCCCAAAAGTTACATATAATTTTAGAGAAAAGTTTGTAGTTGTGCTTCCCCAACACCATTCTAACATTTTGTTTCTTACAATCTCTCATATTCTCGCATGCAACCTTTTTAATTTTTTACTTTAAGCTGAAACTGTAAATGGATCCCATCACTTTAATCATGCACCATGTATGTGCATCCTCCCCTATGCATAGCATGACTAAATCATTGTTTATTCAGCATGTCAGGTTGGTGGGGGAGACTAACTCACCCTATAAAATCTTGGAACCTCTAGAAAGTGTCATGCTATCTGTGTGTAATAATGAATTTCCACCCTCACTTGCCCTAATACAAGAATGACAGAAACTAAATATTCAGAGCTGTTTACTGTTCCCAGACTATTAATTAAAGATAATATTGATTTTGCCATTTCAGCACACTTGACTAGCCTCTCTTAGCACCAGTAACAGACTCTTATCTGTAATGCAGTGTAGTGTGAGAAAGAGAATGATGCAACATGGACCTGCTTTTTGGCATCTTAACAAGGCTTAACAGAGTGTAGTCCTTTTTCCTGATCTGGTAGATCAGGTTAAATGATGACAAAAACAGCTCTGCTGCAATACATCATGCCGTGGTGAGGCTGTAATAAGCCAAATAAATGTCCAACATAGTGTGTCATGCTGCTTTGAACAGCTCAATATTTCTTTTCATTTTACAATATAGGAAATTGAAATGTGCTCAGTTCTAGAGTTACCAGGTTAAAAAAAAAATCTTCTAGCTGTCATATCTACTTTATATATTTTTCAAATATCTTTTCCTATGAAAATTATTTTGTGAAATATCTCAAAACTGTTGTTTTGCTGTTTCAAGCTACACTATTTATTGTATTGAATAAGCTGTTCAGTAACCTAAGTGAGACAGGTCATAGTTGACAAGCATTTATGTCTTCTGAATCTCTTAAATCTATGTGTAATTTGTCCTTATTTTCATTCTTATATATTACTTTCTCCTAGAGCTCATTAAAATCAAGATTTGACTGAATATACCCATTTGTTGAATATTCAATATGAATGATTCCAGCTTTTGACAGTGACACATCAGGATCAGGTGATAATTTGACTCTTTTGCTTTCAGGTGCAAAAATCGCAAAACCTCTGTACTTGGGTGTTATAATCTTTGACCTCACTGACACTGAGACTGCGCAAGCAACAAATGTTTCAGGGTTTTGTTTTCTTTTTTTCACTTTTCTTGCCCCATTACTCTCACAGTGTGAAGGGCTGACATGGCAGCAGTTACAGAGGATGCATTTAATAACCAGCTAGGGCTTAGGTGTTCTGCAGCATCTGGGATAAATCAGATTTCACTGAAATATGAATTTGTCTGAGATGAGCTTATGTGAGTCTGAAAGTAAGGTGATGTGTACCTCCACTAGACAGATAATCTCAGTAATATCCTGGAGTCTGTGATGTACTGTTGTTTTCTAATCTTGCAGTGTGAGTGAAATTTGTAATTCATCGGTAGATAATCTATCACATTCATCTTAGTACGGGATGCCAGTTTTTTATTATTGTGTATATTGTTGAATTCAAATAATCAAATGTATTGCAAGTGTATATGGTCCAAATGTTGATGATCCTTCATTCTTTCACGTTTTTTTTCAGTGCACTCTCTGAACACTTAGATGGCACACTTGTTCTTGGAGGCGACCTCAACCTTGGACTAAATGAAGAAATGGATAGGCTCAATACAGCAGGAACTCAGCGTAATTGGCAATCCACAAATATAATCAAACAGTATATGAGCGACTTTGGTCTTTGCGATGCATGGCGCTCCCTTCACCCCACCAGTAAGGAATATACTTTTTTCTCACATGTCCATCACTCCTACTCTCGTCTGGATTATCTTTTGGTCAGCAGCTCACTGCTGAGCGACATTTCAGACACTGAGATTCACCCTATAGCTGTCAGCGATCATGCTCCTGTATCTTTAACACTAATGCACAAGAATAATACTACGCCAAGTAAAAACTGGAGATTTAATACATCACTACTTAAAGATGAAGACTTTATTAAATATTTTAAAAAAGAGTGGACTTCATATTTAGACTATAATGACACTCCCGGAACATCAGCTTCTGGTCTATGGGAAGCAGGGAAAGCTGTGATGAGAGGTAAAATAATTTCTTTCTCATCACATAAAAAGAAAAAAGAAAACAATAATATTCAGGAATTAGAAAAAAAACATCAACTCACTAGAAGAAGCCTACGCGTCCCACCAAGATCAGGAAACATTGAACAAAATACGCAAAACAAAACTAGAATTAAATGAGATAATTGATTAAAAAAAAAAAAATTCTTAGTACAAAGACTACGCTTACAAAATTATGAACATGGTAATAAATCCGGTCAATTTCTAGCAAACCAGCTAAAAATAAATAAGGAAAAAACAACTATATGTGCTGTTCAAGATTCATCTGGGAACACAATATATGAACAGAAACAAATAAACAACATTTTCAGGGATTTCTATGAAACATTGTATTCACCACAAATAAACCCATCTAAAAAGGAAATTGATCAATTTTTGGACAACATAACTCTTCCAAAATTATTAGACACTCAAGCAATGGCACTGTATTCGCCACTGACACCAGGTGAACTCCAGGAAGCCCTTATAAGTATGCCCAATAATAAGGCTCCAGGTCCAGACGGCTTTCCTGCAGAATTCTACAAATAATTCTGGACGATTCTAGCACCAGTTTTCTACAGAACGTTGTTGGAAATCAAAGAAAAGGGCAGACTTCCACCAAATATGAATTCTGCAAACATTAATCTCCTGCTAAAACCAGGCAAAGACCCTGTATATCCCTCAAGCTATCGTCCAATATCCCTTATAAATGTAGACCTTAAAATAATCTGCAAAGCTCTCTCAAAGAGACTGGAGAAAATAACCCCCCTCTTAATTCATCCTGACCAAACTGGTTTCATAAAAGGTAGGCACTCATCAACAAATACACGTAGATTCCTTAATTTGATAGACTACTCATACAGTAAAAACCTTGAAACTACAATATTTTCTTTAGATGCAGAAAAAGCATTTGACAGAGTTAACTGGAAATTTCTATTTGCAACTTTACACAAATTTGGTTTTGGATCCTCTTTCATTAACTGGTTAAAAATATTATATAATTCCCCAACAGCTTGTGTCAGAACAAATTACCAGACATCCTCTAGCTTCTGTCTCCTGAGGGGCACCAGGCAGGGATGCCCACTCTCCCCTTCACTGTTTGCAATTTTTATTGAACCACTAGCAGCAGCAATTAGACAGAATTCAGTAATTAAGGGCATAAAATGCAAGAACGTGGAGCATAAAATCAGCCTTTATGCAGATGATGTATTACTCTTTCTCCAAAATTCACAAACCAATATCTCTGGGGTGATTGAATTGATAAACTCTTTTTCAAGAATATCAGATTACTCAATTAACTGGTCAAAATCTACAGTCCTTCCGATTAATTGCTCCTTCCATAATTCCTCTTCTACACCACTGCAATTGGGAAATATAAAATATTTAGGTATTAATGTTTCTCCCAAGCTTGCAGATCTAACTAAATTAAACCATATCCCACTTTTAAAGAAGGTAGAAGGCGATCTGGCTAGGTGGAAATGTCTACCCATATCACTCATGGGAAGAGTTGCCGCTATAAAAATGATGGTCTTACCAAAAATAAATTATTTATTCTCAATGATCCCAACTAAACTGCCACAAGATTGGTTCAGATCTCTAGATTCATGTATGTCCAAATTCCTTTGGAAAAATAAACCCGCACGTATAAGCTTAAAAACACTACAAAAGACCAAGGATAAAGGAGAATTAGAACTACCTAACTTTCAGCACTACTTCTTAGCCAACAGGCTTCAGTTTATCTCAGGATGGCTAAAACATACCCTCTTAGATGAACCTTGGCTAGATGTAGAACAAGCACTTGCAATAATCTAGAGATTTCAGATCTACCATTAATCAGCTCAAACATCCAACGACATGAATGCTTCAAAAGCATCAGCATCAGCTCTTCTCTGACAGCATGGTGGGAGTTTCTAAAATTGACGGAGTCTTCATTAATCCCATGCAAACGTACACCCATCTGGAACAACCCTGACAAAGACTTTTTGATCTGCTGCCCTCTGGCAGACGGTACAGAAGCCTGCAGACCAGGACCACCCGACATAGGGACAGTTTCTTTCCCCTCGCCATCTCCCTTCTTAACAGTTGACCTGTCACACTGCTCCCACTACTAGACTGCAACTGCACCTTATGTACATTCTGTGGTATTCATTCCACCTCATTTCATTTCTGTATTTTATGTATATAAGTTTAGATTAGTTATTTATAGTTGGTTTACACAGTTTTGTGTATGTATGTGTATGTATGTGTAATGTGTATATATAGTCACGTGTGTGTGTGTGTGTGTGTGTGTGTGTGTATGTGATTTACATTGCTGTGCTTGAGAGCCACCATCTACTGGAACCAAATTCCCTGTATGTGTCTGCACATATACTTGGCCAATAAACACGATTCTGATTCTGATATTACAAAACAATAATATGATAAACTTCTCAGATTGGAGTGGTAAAGGAATGAAATATTTAGAACATATACTAGAAGGAACAGAATTTATTTTATTTGACAGACTAGTTACAAAATATGGGATCAACAAGAAAAGATTTTTAGAATATCAACAAATTAAATCCATAGTGAAAAAGAAATTTAAACCGGGTCAAGTTGAACTACAAACACCACCAAGTGTGGTTCAATTTCTTACTCTTAAAACCCCCAAATTACTACCCAAAATATACAGAAGGCTTTCTAAAACAGATGAATCAATATCACTTCCTATTGCAAAATGGGAAGCGGATTTATCAGTTAACTTAGACCAAAACTTCTGGTCTCAGATTTGCTTAAAAACCTTTCATCTAATTAGAAATCCCAGTCTTCAATTAATTCAATACAAAATACTACATAGAGTGCACTATACAGGTCATCGGATGTTCAAGATGGGCTTTACGTCTACCAACAACTCTCAGAGTTGCTCACACTGTCAAACCAATACACCGGACAATTATATCCACGCTCTTTGGTTCTGTCCACCAGTTCAGAAGTTTTGGCGCGAGATATGTGAAGACTTATCAAAGTGTCTGAAATGTAACATTCCAACTTCCCCTTTAGTGTGTTTGTTGGGCAGCTTAGATAATGTCACTACAGATAAGAATATAGCCCATATGGTTTTCACTGCCCTATGCATAGCCAAGAAAACAGTCCTCATGAACTGAAAAAATAAAAATAACCTTAATTCTAACCAATGTAGAAATTATCTATTAGATTACATTAGTCTCGATACAGCCTCTGCCACCACATCAGATCAATTGCTCTGGGCTCCTTTGATTAGCTCCATCACCTAGTGGGGGTGGGGGGTCATAGTTTGGTCCCACCTTCGCTGTTGTGATTGGTGTGGGGGTAGGAACGGGCTTAGGGCGTCGGGGGGGTTCCCCGGGAGCATCTTCCTTGGGGGGCTCAACCCGGGGTAGCGGTCATGGCCTATTAGGGGCTCTGTTGGCTCTTAGGTGACGGTTTCCTCGTGGCTGCATGCAACGGGGCTAGGGGAGGGTCTGTGCTGACGGACGTGGGTTACTGACCTGGTAGCCTGGGTGGGTCCGGGACAGGCGTGAGGTTCTGGGGGCGCTCCGTCTCTGGGCTGGTTGTTACACCTTGCAGGAGCTCTCCTCTCTTCAGGAACTCATTCTGCAGGAGGGGGAGATACAGGAGAGGTGGAGGAAGATCTCAGCCTGGGCGTCTATTGTCTTGTGTAGTCTGGAAGATGAGTGGATGACGAGGTGGGTGCAGTTTTCTCTGTGGTGGGGTCGGGAGGGCTGTCCCGGCCTCTGTGGGGCCGGGCGGCGCTGCTGTTCTGGGCCACGGTCCGGATGGGCCTGGGCCCCCTTTCCCTGGCGGGTTGCGGAGTATGGGGGTGCCTACTGGGGTCAGTGGGGGAGCTGGCCCCAGGGAGGGGTCACTTGCCCCTCCCTTCCTTCCCTCCCCATCTCCAGCTGCCTCCCTCTTCCCGCTCCACCACAATCACCCACACGTGCAGGGCCTTGGGGTAAAGGTGTGTCACCAGGGTGCAGGGGAGGCATCCCCCCCTCTATCCCCTTCTGGCTTCTTGTGCCTCAATTTTATCTCACAACTTAGACATTCACATTACTCACACTCTCATAACACGGTCTGCTTCTCCCCACTGCAGGGAAAAGGGTAACACCACCTGGGTCTGGGTGCAGTTTTCCCCTCCAGGGGAAAAGGTACCTAGACCTGGTTCTTAGAGTACGCTTGGGGAGTGTGATTGGGTGTACAGTGTCTATTTATGTCTGTCTCCACGTTGGGTGAGTGCTGAGTAATTGCATATGAGAGCATGAGGGTGGGAATGGATGTTTGTATCTGTATGTGCCTGTATGTCTGTGTCTATATGTCAGGTTGGGTATCAGACGCCACCTCTCTGGGGACATCTCAGGCCCTCTAAGGCAGACCTTCCCAAAGTGTGGGGCCCGCCCCCTAGCGGGGGCGCAGAGCCATTGCAGGGGGGGGGGGGGGCGCGTCATGAAAAGGGAAAAAAAAAACCAAAACAAAAAACAATGCTTGGACACTGCTAGCACGGGCGCCCACACAAACGCAAAGCAGGAGATGAAGCATTGCTGAATATGTTTCCAAACCAACTTCATTCTAAGCCAAAGACTAGAAAATATGGTGAAGCATATCTTCCCTTTGGTTTCACCTGCACAAGTACCAAGGTAGGTCTCCCTGCAGAATTGGTTTTCCCTTTGACGGGAGCAGCGCTGGGCTGTTTAAATCACGGACAAACAGTATCCCACATTCTGATTTTTAGTTCACAAACACTTGTTGTAATGACTAACTACTCCTGACATTTTGGAGATGTTAGCTCTTTATACAGTAAAGTTACAGTGGGATACAAATAACATCAGGCTGATCCTGCCACGATTTGTTCCCCCCGTTCAAATCACGGACAAACAGTATCCCACAGCTGTTTACGTTTTTGAACCCATTTTGCAGAGGGATTTTTTTGAGAAATGTATTGATAGCAATGTTGAATATTATTACACAGGAAAAAAAACCAACTACATGTAAAATAATTACACCGTGACGCCTCTGCCTTTCTAAATGGAGGGACAGTAACTGCGTGTGTATATGTAAGCGTGTAAAACCTGCAGATAGTCAGATTAACAGTATTTCGTCTCTATCTGCCATTCTGCAATTCATCTCATGTAAACAATAACGTGCACACAGCGTGACGTAAAAAAAGGCACATACCTTTGACTTGCATGACGAACTCTGTATTCCTCGTCCACACGTAAAAGCAAAAAAGGAGCTTTAAAAAAATCTCCGTTCTCAGTGATTCAAAACGCTGTTTACGTGTGGACGAAACAGCTGCGTTTTCAAAAATACCCGTGTAGGTGCGGGTGTAGCGTAAAAGAGTTAATAGTTTATTTTCTTAGTACCTGTAATTTATTGCAGATTACTTGTATTTGCTTAATTGTTTACTAAATGTTTGAGGTGTGAAATAAACCGCAATGGAGCAAAATATGGGTGTGTGTGGTTGGAGGATGTGTTCGTGCGCGCGCGAGGGGGGGCGCAAACATTTTTCTTGTGAAACAAGGGGGGCCCAGCAAAAAAAGTTGGGAACCACTGCTCTAAGGTATGGAGGCCTATCTCCCCCCACCACTTCCCCTGCCAGTGGCAGACGGCCTCAGACATCGGTGCGTTGGTGGTTCTTTGTGTCTGGGGGTGGGTGCCCAGGTACACACCGGCTCACTCCTTGGTGGCTGCTTATCGGGGCCTGGAGCCTGGGGCTCGCTCGGGCCACTGTGGGGGTGGGGTGCCCTCGGCCTCTCAGCCTGGGGCTCGGTCACTCAGGCACAGCTGGCTGCCGGCGGAGCTCACGGGCACGTCACTGCAACCCCCGCTGGCTTCTGCTCCGCAGCTGCTGAGTGACCCCTCATCTGGGACTCTCCTCAGCTCTTTCTGGGATAGTGGCGCAGCTGCCCCTCTGTTGGTCTTCCTTGGTCTCTTGTGTTCTGGGGGCCCCTGGATGTCTGGAGTTTTGATCTCCTCCATACCTGCTTCATGCCCTGATGGACGGGGCTGTGGCTCCCCACACCCTCTAGCAGATCATTACATGAAGCAACCTTTTAAAAACAAGCGCGTCCATCCTCACAGGTGTACACACGGGTGCTCACACACACACAAACTACACCCTTTTTGGCTCCTACCTCAAAGCACACTGTGCGCTGTCGATCTTACGTGCTGCACAATAATGTTTAATATTTAGTATTTACTGTTATATTCCCATATATCATTGTGATGTTGTTTATTGTATTGCTCTCATTTTCTTCTGCTTGTTTTCTTTTTTCTTTCTCAACAGGTGATCCAGGTGATTGATATATGTATTTTTTTTTTGTCTGCTTATTTAGTTGGTTTTTGTTTTTTGCCCTTTATCCTCGTCCCTCTTCTCCGCTGTTTTTCCCCCTCTTCCTTTCTCCCTTTTCTTTTCCTCATTCAAGTCTGTCCCGTATCTAGCAAGTGAAAAAAAAAAACCCAACAACAATAAAAGGTGAATCAAATAGACCATTACGGCAAGGCTGGGATGGTCAATTTGGTAAATTAAATCCGTTGGGCATCTTTCTTCGCCTTTAGACAATAATTCTGATGGCAAAAGAGCCAAACGGGACAGGCAAAAAAAATAAATAAAAAATCAAAAAAAATAATAATAATCAGAGCAAGGTTTGTGTGAACCACAAGTACTACTTTGATCAAAATACCAGTTTGGCTGATTGAGGTAATTGTGGAGGTGCATAACATTGAGCTGAATAAAGGAGTTGTACTTTGACAGGCAGCTAAAACCATACATGCAATCAACTCGGTCTTTGTAAACAGAGGGCATTCTGAGACTTACATGTAATGCAACACACCTTCTCAAACTTTAATAATTATAAGTTAAGATGAGACACTCTGTTCTAAGATTTTGTCAGGGTTATAATGGTTGTGTTGTGTCCAGTATAACTTTACTATATACATCACTTTCCTAGAATTATTTCTTTTCACTGTTTCTATTGTTTTTACTTTGTAAAAAAAAAATATGTATAATTTTTATATCTACAAATAAGTCCATAATTTTTTGGACAGAGAAACACAAATTGTGGTTTGTAGCTCTACCTTGATACACCACTATGTTGGAATTTGATTAAATCAATAAATAATTAAACTTTTAAAATTTGCATTAGCACTTTAGGAGTTGCAGCCATTTTTATACACAGTCCCTCATTTTTAGAGCTACAAATTAAGTGGACAGATTAACATACTTTTAAATTTAGGCATGAGATTGTTTTTAATATTTTGATGAAAGCCCTTTGAAGTACCAAACACATGGGCATCACCAAATACTGTGTTTCCTCTCTTTCAAGGCTTTGCTAAGCCATTACTGCAGCTGCATGTTTGTGGGTCATTCTGCAGTCTGGTGACTGGCTTGGCCATTGAAGAATATCCCATTTCTTTGCTTTAAGAAACTCTTGGGTTGCTTTTGTGCTATGCTTTTGGTCATTATCCATTTGCACTGGGAAGCAGAGTCCAATCCATGTTGCACTATTTGGCTGTATCTGAGCAGAGAGTATAGCCCTGGATTCATCCTGTGCTTCTATCAGCAGTGACATCATCAATAAACATTAGTAACTTGGTTCCACTGGCAGCCAAACATGCCCATCCATAACATTGATTCCATCATTTTTGACAGATAATGTGGTATGCTCTGGATCATGAGCTCTTTCTCTCTTTCACCATATTTTTTGTCTTCCCGTCTTTCTGCTACAAGTCTTGGGTTCATCTGTTGTTGGTTTATTTTACCCCTCAGCAATAACAGGTCACAGATACCTAAGATTGTTAATGCAATAACTCGAGAACTAGATGATGTAGGATTTTCAAAATGATGTCATAGGTGCATCTACTAAAAGTCTTGGAAAAAATCTGAATCTCATTGACCTCGACCACAAGAAAATGCGATAGTTGTTACCGGCCAAGTTTAATCTGCCCCTCTTGTTCATGCGTGTAACCGTGTTTTACACCTTGTTGTAAACTCACTTTATTTCCATTCATGAAGACATCTCTTGATTATAGGGCTTGATAATTATATGTCTACCTTCTTGAGAGTGTTCTAACTTTTGCTGTTGCTGACCAGTGCATTCATTCTTTTTAAGAATATACCAAACTACTGATTCGGCCACACCTCTCATTGGTTTGATTTTTCAGTCTAATGATGGCTTTTCTCCTTTGCACTGATGTCTCTTGGTCCTCATATTTAAAATCACAGTGCAAAGCTATAAAATATAAATTCAATGCTTTGAATCAACTTCAGATATTATATCTCCTTCATTTTTCATGAAATCACAAGGGAACAGACCTTAACTAGCCAAACTGCTTGCCAGTCAACTGTCCAATTAAATTGATCCTCTGAAAATGGGGAACTCTTGAGTAAAAAGGGCTGTAATTCCTAAAATGTTCATGCAATAGTTGTTAAACCCTTTGAATTAAAAGCTGGTAGTCTGCTCTTCAATCACATCATATCCACAGTGTACAGAGCTAAAACTACAAAAGAATGTCTTTTTTTCCCCGATGAATTGACCTGATTGTATAAGTGTGATAGTTTTTGTTACTTCTGTTTATATTATTTTAAAAATGTATTATTTAAGAAAAAAAACATATATGAGTTTCAAAAGCCATCTCAAATGATTTGAAGTCAGCTAGCCCAACTATTGTATAGCTAACATAATTACATAATTATCTTTGCACAGTACTGCCATTTATCATAGCAAGATTGTATAAAGTATTGTAAATTACAATGAAACATAAGTAGAACCCAATTAAGGTGCCCAGTATAACTGTGCAGAAGCAACAAGTGCTTTTGACAAAGACCACGTTCCTGCCTTTGTTTACTTGTTTTAATGGGACCAGCTAATGTTACATGATCATCACAACGTTTTGATTAAAACCCAAACTAGTGTCACTATGGTGATGGCAGAATATTGCTCTTATCACTGCAGAGGATTTGCCACCTCTGTGTTGGCACAGAGAACAAAGGCATTGTGTTATGATTGTATTAATATTTCATCAAAGCTCTTCACACAATCTGTTATAAGCACTGCAATCATGTGTCAGGCTTACCAGCAAGTATTTTAATCACTGTATGAGGAATGGCGTCTTAGTTTTATTGATTTGTATCATATTTCTTTCTCAGTTAAATCATGACAAGGTGAAATCCTCATGGTATACAGCCACCTCTGTAGGAAAAGATACTCAATACACAAAAACCAGGAAGGGATTTAATGCACTATTAAGTAAAATTCAAAGGGGATCTATTCTGTTCATTTCCAACTCTATGTTGTTGGTTTTTTTTTCTTGAAAACGTTTACATCTTATGCTGGACTTCAGTTCTTCCGTATTCTGAAAAAAAGTGTTATATCATTGTCCCTTTAAGTCTCCAAACTCCAATTACTTCTGACTAGCTTCATTTCACCGTGCTTCCTGGAAAGTCTTTTGTCAGAAAATAGTGAAGATAACATACAAAATACGATGTTATTTTTACTGTTGCAGAGAAACTATGGGCTCTGTCTGAACCACTTATACAAATGTAATGCACATTACAGTTATTATAACTGCCTTCACCTGAATTCACCTAAAGTGCATTTGCTGTTTTGAAACCATGGCACGGCCATTGCCTTAGAAATGGTTGCTTGACCAGATCTGCAACAACTCACGGTGAGTTGCCGACTTCTGTGACTGAAGGGGATTAAGTTGGGAATTACAGGCAATTTGTTTGTGAAACTAAAGTCAGTAACTATCATAAATTGTCAAAAAGCCTAAATCCTTTGTAATATCTATTGTATATTCTACCAACACAGAAATTCACATTAATAATGACTTACATTTAGTCTAGTATATATCCAGAATAAAACCAGTGGAACTCAGCTAAGTATAGTTCTCTGTTAGACAGACATATCAAAGGTGAGTTGTGCTCATTGGTCCTCATTGGTGCTATTGGCACTGTGTTAATACAAACTTGTCCCAAAAAACACATCATTTCTTCTTTTTTTTTTCCTTTTTTTTTTTTTTTGCTCAATCTATGAAAAATGCTAAATATAACAAAGTATGAGGGACACAAAATACTATTTTTGCACAAACAATGTGCTTCCCAAAGTGCTACTAGATAAAAGCCTGGCATATCTCAACATGGTGTGCAGTGTGTCCTTAAAGAAAACTGTGGAAACTCAATAAATGGAGAAAAAAAGGGGAAATGGCCTAATAAATATGGACAGTAGGTAAATGGCATCTAAAAGGCATGTCCCTAAGAAATAAAAATAATAATAATAAATAAAATTAATAAAGACCTAATACAGGACCTGAGATTTGGTGTTTGGCTCTTTAGTTGAGCTTTCTACTGATCACGGAAGCTTCATCACCTGGACTGGATTAGGAACAGTTTCAGTTTTCAGCATGGCAGTGATTGTAGACTGATAAGAAATAAAGGCAACATTTCAGACAAGCACAGTGGCAAAGGGCAGGACTTTCAGGTGAGGGACGGTATTATTTCTTTGTATTAGGTGACCAACTTGGAGTAATCGGGTTAGTTTTCTTTACAGAAATAAATACAAACAAACAAACAGCCTTTTTTTGAAGGTTCATTTTGAGCTAAAAACAAATCACATAACAAATCATAACACATAAAATTAACCACTCCTGTTTGTTCTTTAGAACTGCCAAACAAGTGAACTGTTTTCCTTCACAACTGCTAACCAATCTTTTGGGAGTACTCCTAATCACAGCAACAAAAACAAAAGTCAGATGGAGAAGGTAGGTAGTTTTTTGGTTTTTCTTTTAGCTGCAGCTCTACGTAAAATAATAATGGAAGTAAATTCATTCATCACTCATGACCAGACCCAACAGCTAAAGAAATAATATGGAACCCCAGCTATAGTCATCTTTAAAAATGTGATCAAGGTCCCCGTTTTGTGGATGAGCTATTATAGTATACATATGTAGATTATATACAGGACTTAAAACTCATTAGAGCACTACTCAATTTAAGAAGTAAGGTTTATGCCACAGATGTCTTCAATTAACGGTATTATTAATGATCAAAATTGTTTTTGATGTTTCTGTAAAAATAAAATCCACCAGTGTGTGCACAAGCTCGTTATTCAAAAAGATATTTAAAAGCTAAAATATAATTATTGTTGTAGCCAAGAATTTTCACATTTACTGTTTCACAAAAGAGGAAAAATAAATACTAAGGTGCATTATTAGGGTTTTGTTTTTTTTTTATTAAGATGCCAAATTACAATTATTAACTTATTAATCTGAACAGAATAATTAGTTTTAGTGGTTGGGTGTAATGCTTGATTTATTGCTGCCTTCTGAGAACTATTGTTCCACCTAGAATCTGGGTAAAACCATGTGAATTTAATTTGTTTTTTACCTGATAAATAACAATATAATTTTTGTTTAAAACAAGTTTTTGACAATTTCTAAATTATATGTGTTTTTTGACAGGTGGTCTAATATTATAATAATAATAATATAACATTTGTTATATTAAAATATTGTTTATAATGGATGATCATTTGTTTTCTACGTCTGGGAATCTGATCTGAAACTCCAAAACACTGTGTTTGTGTAAATATAGGCAGACAAAAAAAGACTTTTGTAGTACCATATCTTCACAGCAAATATCTATTGCATGGTGCAGCCTACTAAAGGGTTGCAATGCTGTGTATGTGCATGGAAGTGGTGAAGCAGTATGAGCTCTCTACACAAAACACATCAAAGTGAAGCAGAGGCAATGGTAAGTTCTCTGCATCATGCCTGATAAGAGGAAGTTTCTATTAAGTTGCTTTGCCTCACAGGGATTAAAGAAAAATCTCTCTTCCTCTTCCTAAAGTGGTTTCTGGACGCTTACCTTTTCATCATTCTTCTGCTTTTGTGCTGGTGCAGCGCATTTAACATCTTTTATTGGTGTGGTAACCTCTTGTCATCTGTAACTCTGTCTTTTAACTCAACTTCTTTATTTACTTTTGGCAACAATTTGTGGCATGAAGCAGATGGCTGAATGCCACATGTCACTTATATGTATGGGTTTGAGATGTTAATTAATATTTAATAGATCTACTCAGGATCCTAAAGATCAACTAAACAAACACTACTTGAGAGAATTTAAAGGATAAATGTATTTAAGCCATTATACCATTAAGCATATTTGTATCTGCATTATGTGAAAGTTCTTTGTATCTTGCTGAGGAGCTCTGCTTGACTAAATCACCCGTTACCCTGTTCCCCACATGCAGTCAACACACTGATGCTGTAATTATTTATTAGAATTGTAGGCACTCATAAGGTGATCTTGGTATATTTCAGATTTTACCTATGCAGATTTTCTCACAGTGCCACTGATTATGGCCCCATTTGTAAAATGACCAACCCTTTGATCTCCAGCATCTATCTGACATGATCCCATCACTTTGACAGTGCAGGCCATCTGCCATCTGCACACCTATTGTTAAGTTGCATTGTCAGGGAAAAGAGAAGGTCATAGTGAAGCTGGAACATAAACCCTGGATCTTTAATTTTACCTTTAGTTGTCCCCCACAATCATACTGCTCAATGCACATAACAAATAAATAAACAATAACCTATATATATTAATTCTTCTGTCAGGTTTACATTTCCCAAACCAGCAGGATCTGGATCTGAAATGTCAGTATTTGCAGATTTGCCATCTGATACCTTGGAACACCTTAAAACAGTTGTTGCTTTCCTTTTTTGACTGTTAAAAAAAGAACCTCCTCGTGGTGTAAAAACGCAGTAAGTACTGCCATCAGCTAGTGCTTAATTTCCAAGTGAGCAGCTGCCTTGCAGTCCATCAGTTTAATATATGCACTTCTGCTGTTTCTGCTAACTCTAAAATGTCTCAGTCAAGCCAAATGTTCTGTTTTTTTGGCTGTAAGAGCAAGTGTTTTCAACTGAAGACCCAGTGGATTATGTTATGGAAACACTACTCTTGTTGGTTCTTTTGTTAATTTTGTAAATCTGTCCCTGCTCTAAGCACTCTGAAAATGAAACTGAACAGAACAGAACAGTTTAAAATTTTACTATTTGAGATGATGCTCAAAAATATGTCCTGTGGACTAAAACTACAACGCCAACAGATCAAATCCAGCTTAATGGGCTGTGCAACATTTGAAAAGTTTTTTTTTATGTGTATTTTTTGTGTGACTAGTGAATCACTCAGTTCAGTGTGTGTGTTTACTCACACACAGTGAAGTGAGACGGTTAACGTATGCAGCCATGCGAAAGTATTTTTTGTGGAGTCAGCAGACTGAATGAAGGTAAAGAAACCAAGAAATACTGTTGATGGTGCATTGATTTTGTTAAGAATTCAAAATCATAATTTATTTGTATTTCTTTACATCTATATTTGCTGGGGGGATTTCCTCTCCAAAGGTTATTGTGCAGTGATTTTACTGGTCTGGTCCCTGTGTGCTTAAACTGAGATGTGTGATCCACAAAATCAAGCCGTTTTGACAGCCATGTTGTAAATGTTTCTAAGGTCGTGCAAAGGTTTTAGGCAGGTGTGAAAAAATACTGTAAACAAAGAATGCTTTCAGAAATATAAATAATGATTGTTTATTTTATCAATTTACAAAATGCAAAGTGAGCAAACAAATCTATAAATCTAAATCAAATGAATATTCGGTGTTACTAACTTTTGCCTTCAAACCAGCATCAATTCTTATAGGTAGACTTGCACAAAGTTAGCAATTTTGTAGGATTATAGTCAGGTGTATGATCAATCAATTATACCAAACAGGTGCTAATGATCATCAATGTCACACAAAGGTTGAAACACAATCATGAACTGAAATACAAACATCTGTGTAGGAGGCTTAAAACTGGGTGAGGAACAGCCAAACTCTGCTACCATTTTCCCGATGATGTTGTGAAAGACAGTTTTATGTCATGGCAAGATTGAGCACAGCAACAAGACACAAGGTAGTTATACTGCATCAGCAAGGTCTCTCCCAGACAAAGATTTCAAAACAGACTGGGGTTTCAAGATGTGCTGTTCAAGGTCTTTTGAAGAAGCACAAAGAAATTGGCAATGCTGAGGATCGGAGTCACAGTGGTCGGCCACGGAAACTTAGTGCAGCTGATGAAAGACACATCAAGCTTATTACCCTTCGAAATCGGAATATGTCCAGTAGCCCCATCAGCGCAGAACTGGCAGAAACCAGGGGGACTCAGGTACACCCAACTACTGTCTGGAGAAGTCTGACCAGAGGTGGTCTTCACTGGAAGAGTTGCAGCCAAAAAGCCATACCTCCGACGTGGAAGCAAGGCCAAGCGACTCAGGTATGCATGAAAACATAGAACTGCGGTGTAGAAAAATGGCAGCAGGTGCTCTGGACTAAGGAGTTAAAATTTGAAATATGTGGCTGTAGCAGAAGGCAGTTTGTTCATCAAAGCATTGGAGAGCGGTACAATAACGAGTGCCTGCAGGCAACAGTGAAGAATTCAATTCAATTCAATTCAATTCAATTTTCAATTCAATTCAATTTTATTTATATAGCGCCAAATCACAACAAATGTCGCCTCAAGGCGCTTCATAGATACAGAGAAAAGCCCAACAATCATATGACCCCCTATGAGCAAGCACTTTGGCGACAGTGGGAAGGAAAAACTCCCTTTTAACAGGAAGAAACCTCCGGCAGAACCAGGCTCAGGGAGGGGCGGCCATCTGCTGCGACCGGTTGGGGTGTGAGAAGGAAGACAGGATAAAAGACATGCTGTGGAAGAGAGACAGAGATTAATAACAGATATGATTCAATACAGAGAGGTCTATTAACACATAGTGAGTGAGAAAGGTGACTGGAAAGGAAAAACTCAATGCATCATGGGAATCCCCCGGCAGCCTACATCTATTGCAGCATAACTAAGGGAGGATTCAGGGTCACCTGGTCCAGCCCTAACTATATGCTTTAGCAAAAAGGAAAGTTTTAAGCCTAATCTTAAAAGTAGAGATAGTGTCTGTCTCCCGAATCCAAACTGGAAGCTGGTTCCACAGAAGAGGGGCCTGAAAACTGAAGGCTCTCCCTCCCATTCTACTTTTAAATACTCTAGGAACAACAAGTAGGCCTGCAGAGTGGGAGCGAAGTGCTCTAATAGGGTAATATGGTACTACAAGGTCATTAAGATAAGATGGGGCCTGATTATTTAAGACCTTGTATGTGAGGAGCAGGATTTTGAATTCAATTCTGGATTTAACAGGAAGCCAATGAAGGGAAGCCAAAACAGGAGAAATATGCTCTCTCTTTCTAGTCCCTGTCAGTACTCTTGCTGCAGCATTTTGGATTAACTGAAGGCTTTTCAGTGAGTTTTTTGGACATCCTGATAATAATGAATTGCAGTAGTCCAGCCTGGAAGTAATAAATGCATGAACTAGTTTTTCAGCATCACTCTGAGACAGGATATTTCTAATTTTAGAGATGTTGCGCAAATGGAAGAACGCAGTCTTACATATTTGTTTAATATGTGCGTTGAAGGACATATCCTGGTCAAAAATGACTCCAAGGTTCCTCACAGTGTTACTGGAGGCCAAGGTAATGCCATCCAGAGTAAGAATCTGGTTAGATACCATATTTCTAAGCTTTTCAGCGCCGAGTACAATGACCTCAGTTTTATCTGAGTTAAGAAGCAGAAAGTTAGTGGCCATCCAAGTCTTTATGTCTTTAAGACATTCCTGCAGTTTAACTAATTGGTGTGTGTTATCTGGCTTTATGGACAGATAGAGCTGGGTGTCATCTGCATAGCAGTGAAAATGTATGCTATGTCTTCTAATGATGCTGCCTAGGGGAAGCATGTATAATGTAAACAGAATTGGTCCTAGCACTGAACCCTGTGGAACTCCATAATTAACCTCAGTGTGTGAAGAGGACTCTCCATTTACATGCACAAATTGGAATCTATTAGATAGATATGATACAAACCACTGCAGTGCAATACCTGTAATACCTACAGCATGTTCTAATCGCTCTAACAGGATATTATGGTCAACAGTATCGAATGCTGCACTAAGGTCAAGAAGGACAAGCACAGAGATGAGTCCACTGTCAGAGGCCATAAGAAGATCATTTGTAACCTTCACTAAAGCTGTTTCTGTGCTGTGATGAACTCTGAAACCTGACTGAAACTCTTCAAATAAACCATTCCTCTGCAGATGATCTGTTAGCTGTTTGACAACTACTCTTTCAAGGATTTTTGATATGAAAGGAAGGTTGGAGATTGGCCTATAATTAGCTAAGACTGCTGGGTCTAGAGATGGCTTTTTGAGTAAAGGTTTAACTGCAGCCACCTTGAAGGCCTGTGGTACATAGCCGATTATTAGAGATAGGTTGATCATATATAAGATCGAAGAATTAATCAATGGCAGGACTTCTTTGAGCAGTTTTGTAGGAATGGGGTCTAAAAGACACGTTGATAGTTTGGAGGAAGTAATTATTGAAGTTAACTCAGAAAGATCGATTGGAGAAAAAGAGTCTAACTTAACATCAATGGAACTAAGAGTAGCTGTAGATAATATTACATCTGTGGGATGATTATTGGTAATTTTTTCTCTAATGATAAAAATTTTATTTGTGAAGAAGTTCATGAAGTCATCACTAGTTAACGTTAAAGGGATGGTTGGCTCAAAAGAGCTCTGACTTTTTGTCAGCCTGGCTACAGTGCTGAAGAGAAACCTGGGGTTGTTCTTATTTTCTTCAATCAGTGATGAGTAGTAAGCTGTTCTGGCTTTGCGGAGGGCTTTCTTATAAAGCAACAAACTATTTCTCCAGGCTAAATGATGATCCTCTAAATTTGTGACACGCCATTTCCTCTCCAGATTACGAGTCATCTGCTTTAGGGTACGTGTTTGAGAATTATACCACGGGGTCAGGTACTTCTGATTAGAGACCTTAGTTTTCACCGGAGCTACAGTATCCAGAGTCGTACGTAGTGAGGAGGTGAAATTATTAACAAGATAATCGACCTCTGTTGGGGTAGCGTTCAGATAGCTGCTCTGCTCTGTGTTGGTACAGGGCATTGACGATGATAACAGTGGCTGGATTATATTCTTAAACTTAGTTACAGCGCTTTCAGAAAGACATCTACTTTGATAAAGTCCACTCTCCACTGCTGCGTAATCAATTATTGTAAATGTAAATGTTATCAAGAAATGATCAGACAGGAGAGGGTTTTCAGGAAACACTGTTAAATGTTCAGTTTCTATGCCATATGTTAAAACAAGATCTAGAGTGTGATTAAAGTGGTGGGTGGGTTCTTTTACATTTTGAGAGAAACCAATTGAGTCTAACAACAGATTAAATGCCATGTTGAGGCTGTCATTTTTAGCATCAACATGGATGTTAAAATCACCCACAATAATTATTTTATCTGAGCTCAGAACTAAATTAGATATAAAGTCTGAGAAATCAGACAGAAACTCTGTGTAAGGCCCAGGTGGACGATAGATGATAACAAGTAAGACTGGTTTCTGAGTTTCACAGCTGGGGTGGACAATGTTAAGCATCAGGCTTTCAAATGAATTAAAAGTCTGTCTTGGTCTTTCATTAATTAATAGACTGGTGTGAAAAATTGCTGCCAAACCGCCCCCTCGACCTGTGCTTCGAGATTTCTGGTAGTTAGAATGACTCGGGGGTGTTGATTCATTTAAACTAACATAATCATCCTGCTGCAACCAGGTTTCTGTAAGGCAGAGTAAATCAATTTGTTGATCAATTATTAAGTCATGTACTAACAGAGACTTGGAGGAGAGAGACCTAATATTTAATAATCCACATTTCACTGTTTTACTCTTTGGTTCAGATGTGGATACTGTATTGTTCTTTCTTTGTAAGTGTTTAAGTTGTTTGTTGCTGGTTTTTAGTTTGTTTTTTGTCTTTTTGGGAGCTGACACAGTCTCTATGGAGATGGGTTTTTGGGGGGGTAGCAGGAGGAGAGAAGCTGCAGAGAGGCGTGTAAGACTGCAACTCTGCTTCCTGGTCCCAACTCTGGATAGTGATAGAAGAATGGTGGAGGTTCCTTGAATGTTTGGGGCTGCATTTCTGCAAATCCTAACCAGAGTTGGAGATCTGGTTAGGATTAATGGTGTTCTCAATGCTGAGAAATACAGGCAGATGCTTATCCATCATGCAATACCATCAGGTAGGCGTATGATTGGCCCCAAATGTATTCTGCAGCAGGACAACGACCCCAACCACGCAGCCAAAGTCATTAAGAGCTATCTTCAGTGTAAAGAAGAACAAGAAGTACTGGAAGTGATGGTATGGGCCAACAGAGCCCTGATCTCAACGTTATCGAGGTTGTCTGAGATTACATGAAGAATAAAAGGGAATAAAATGCCTTTTGTCATTATATAATTTGCGGTATAATCATTGCTTTAACAATATAACAGAAAGCTTTAAGATGGCCTCAAAATGTTTATGCATACTGTTATCATATTAACCTTTTATTCCAGATGATTCATTGTTATCTTTTATTCATTTATATCCTTTTTGTTAAGCTTTGAAGTAGGGGCATTCATTTACAGCATTTGTTCAATATATTATATATATAGTTTTAGTAAACTGCTAATACATTTGAGAGTGGCCTCTGTCTGACTGTGAGCGTTAGTGGGTGAGGTGAGAGGTGAAACTGAGTGCATTTCGTGCCGGCGCGCGCACCCACGCACACACAGTAGATAGACTCATTTATAGGTGAGAGGTTAATCATGTTTGCTTGCAACTGCATTTTTGTGTGTGCAGAATTGCTAGTTTGTTGCAGAGCATGGCCTGAAGTTTTGGAGAAGCGAGAGTCAGAAGGTTGACAGGAAGCACCTGCCGTGGAGACGGAGACAATGTTCTTTTGAACTGTGTTAAAAGTCATTGTGGTTTTGAAACCTATGTATGAAGTGTATCTGTTTGACGTTGAAGGGGCGTCATTAAATTTAAACCCTGATGGTATAAAACATCTGCTTATGCATTGTTAGTTGGAGATCAATGCTGTCTGCGTACGTCGGTGGTCTCTCCACGCGTGTCATTAAAATCATCGTTTGACTTCACCTGGCCGGATCAGTGTTGTTATTCTTGGATTACCTCCTGTATCCCTCCTCAATATTTGAACCCTTAACAAGAGACAGAAGTATGTGAGGAAGCCTACATCCACAGAAAATCTGTGGTTAGTTCTCCAGTATGTTCAGAACAGCCTACCTGCCAAGTTCCTTCAAAAACTAAGTGCAAGTGTACCTAGAAGGATTGATGCTGTTTTGAAGGCAAAGGATGGTCACAGCAAATATTGATTTTATTTAGATTTCTCTTTCGTTCATACACTGCATTTTGTTGACTGATGACAATAAATGATTAACATTTCTATTTCTGAAAGTATTCTTTCTTTACAGCATTTTTTCACACTTACCAAAAACGTTTGCACAGTCATTAATCATATATTTAACTCCACTTAGGCCTGCACCGTGTATGACATCCTTGAGAGAATAAGAGATTAACTACAACCTAGGCAGTCAACAGATTGCCCTTGCGGTGTTGTGTGTTGAGGGGCGTTAGCATCAACTTTAGCGAAGCCAAATACACTTCTGTACTTTTCACTAACACAGTCTCTCTGCAACATATAAGAGAGACGCCTACCCCTGCCAATCACAAACAGGCTTAAAGAGGTCTCTCTATGAAAATAGTTTTAGTGAACATAATTCATAAATTCTAAATACGTTATTACTAAGAGCAGAGCCAGTAATGTAGATTATCAATATTACGTCCTTGGATAGTTTAGCTCCGGGGCTTGCTTAATACTGGGTCAATCCCTGTAGAATGTACCACTGCCTTAGTAGGGATAGTTTTGTGGATATGTAAAACGAGTGTGTTGTAATTAAAACATGCAGTCACTTTTAAAATACTGACTTCTGAAATTTTAAAGTATGCAGATAACACTTTCACACTGAAAGTGTTAAATATTTTTGAATGTAAAAGTCTGGACTGATTTTGTTTATTCTTTAGAGCAAGCATGAACATTGCATGCATCTTTTTTTTTTTTTTTTACAAGACATTGACTTAGTAGATAAGCAGGCCTCATGTCTTGCAATTGTTCTGTTTCCAGGTGGTTTTCATATTTCCCCACATGGCAATGTTAAAGGATTAAAATTTTAAAAACAAACAAACAAATGAAACCAAAAGCAGATGAGCTCAGGGATTTATATCTTGTCCCGCACACTTCAGGTTTGACACTGGTTTTTCGCCTCTCTGTGTGTGTATTTCGGGTTATTGCTCCTCTTCGTCAACTTGTCAGCTGTCTAAACAGCGAGACTATTTACAAGCAGTAAGTTCACCAACTTGGTCAGGGTTAGGGTGACTGCATTCTCATGGGCAGAGGTTAATGAACAAAGTCTGTAGGTATTACTTGGCATGAAATGATATGCAAGAAAAAAAACAGCACTTTGAAATAGTGATGGGTCGTTCGCGAACAAAATGGCTCTTAGAGCCGGGTCTTTGAAGTGAACGATGCGAGCCGGCTCCTTATTGGGAGCCGTGAGGTTTTTTTTTTTCTGTCTCTCACTCTCTCTCTCGCCCTTTTTTTCTGCTAAACTCCGCACGCGCGGCCTGTACTTTGCGCTGGGCAGAGGGGGGAGGGGCGTTAGTTACACTCACAGTAGCACAGGAACAGAGCCAGAGAGAAAGAGAGCGAGGGACAACAACGTCACATTAGAAAGGTATAGTAATCATCCACTATTTTCAGTTGCAGATGATAAAGGATTCAGAAATCATGCAGGCCCATATGACAGAGAATGTGCATCTTCTTTTTGTTTTAATATTTTAATTTATATTTAATTGTGTTGTGGTTTGCAGTGTTTTGTGTTGTTTCACGTTAAATTTGTTTAAAAGGAAAAAGCTGAAAATTTAAATAGTTAAAAGTTTAAAATGTAAATAATTGTTTTTTGTATTATATGATTTATGTTTTACATTTTATGTGGAGTGAATAAATAAAGTATATTTATGGTGGCCCTTAGAGACAAAGCATGTACAAACTCTAAAACGCGTAAAAACTCAGACACACTTACAAACCCCGAAGCATGTACAAACTCAGAAGCACGTACAAACTCCAAAACACGTAAAAACTCAGAAGCACGTACAAAAGACAACAGAAGTGCTCCAGGATGCAGGGCGCAGTGTTGAGCTTTTGTTACCTAGTGGCTACACAAGCCAGGAAGTATCAACAACCGGATTTGGTGTGTGGTAGTAACAGGTAAATGATTTTTTTTTTTTAATTATTTGAATAAATATGAGTGCTTGTCTATAAATACACAAACAATACACACATGCTTGCAATTGTGTAATTTAAGTGATCTGGGTAGCTCTGTTTTGGAAGTTCAGTTAACGCTAGAAATGTGTTTTGGAGTTTGTACGTGCTTTTTGGAGTTTGTATATGCTTTAGAGTTTGTACGTGCTTTGTCTCTAGGGGCCATATATAAACATATATAAATAAAACCACATTTTTTACATTAGTAATTCCTTTTCTGCATAATGTTATATTATTGTTAATAATTAAATAATTAAAGCAACAAAACAGCCTGAAGTGCCGGTTCGGAGCCGAAAGAGCCGGATCTTTTTAGTGAGTCGAGCCGAAAGAGCCGGATCTCTAAAAAGAGCCAGAAATCCCATCACTACTTTGAAAACACAAAAATGACTAAGGCAGTGGTTCTTAACCTGGGTTCGATCGAACCCTAGGGGTTCGGTGAGTCGGTCTCAGGGGTTCGGCAGAGCCTCCACCGTGACATGCACGGCTCATTTTGTGCACCAATAAAAAACATATCTATGTCTTGAATTTGAAAAAAATCATATTTTATTTTTCACTAAAGAGGGGTTCAGTGAATGCGCATATGAAACTGGTGGGGTTCGGTACCTCCAACAAGGTTAAGAACCACTGGACTAAGGGAACCTGGCTGGCTGTGCAGCGGTTGTAATATCAGTTCAACAGACTGTAGTATTACTCTATATTTTGTTGCATTTCTCTGTAAAACTCTGAAGAAAATGAAGAAAGTTTAAATCCCTAACTCTTTTAATAATGCAGTCTCCTTTTGACAGCCCATGATGAATGCTGCCAATCATTGCCTCTGCAGATTTCCTTTTTCTTTTTGTGAATTTGAAAAGAAAATGCCATTCACTTGCAGTGTTATTTATGAGGCTGTAGGTAGGTCCCCAATCAATGCTGTTTTTATTTTTCAAACAAATAACCAAAAGGTAAGTATCTAAAAGTAGATGTGGGATGGTCAAAAACATAAAATAAACAAAAAGAGAAAAAACATTAAGGAAAAGAAAATAAATGTTATTGTAAATATGCTTTTAAGCACATGGATGCTGAAAAAAAAACATTCATATTTGGAGCAGCACTGACATCTTATGTATAAGACATAAAAAATTGAAAAAAATGAAATGTTTTTGAAACACTACGTACGTGATTAGTTACTTGTTAATTTTAGAATTAAAATTTGGCTGCCGCACAGTGATAAAAGATCAAAATGGAAAAAATCTGGCAAAATCTTTGACAAAGGCTTCATGGGAGAATGATGAATGAATAGATATGAATAAAAAATTGAAAACTTTCATCAACTCGGATGCTGTCCTTCTCCGTTTTAGAAGATTAAAACATCCTGCATGCACTTCTATTAATCTTCCCTGTATTTTTAAATTTCCACCACAGTGAGCCACTCCTTTTATTTTTAAAATAGAGGCAGCTATTTTTTTAAACTTATGCAAATATACATGTACTGTATATACAGTGTATAAAACAAAACAAACACAAGTTTGTACAGTTCTAATGAGGTTGTATGACCACCTTTATTTTTCGACATAGCCTGAGCTTTCTTAGGCAAGCTTTCTCATAATTTCTTTGAGCACTCATCACGAGTACTCCAGTCTTCTTGAAGGACATATCAGAGCGACATATCAGAGCTCTTCTTTGGCTGTTGGCTGCCTTTTGTTCCATTAATAATGTCGCTGTTCTGTCTTGAATATGTTTATATGCTAATGAGACAAATAAGTAGACATGGACATTGTATTTTGATTGTTATACATCAGAAAATTGTGAAGCCTTTTCTTTGACATTTGGATAGACAGGAAGCAGGAAGTGCAGAGAACAGTGGGAAAAACATGGCTACACCTTTGAAATCATTTGTGTTGAATCCAAGATAATCCTACAGAGGAGTCCTTCAGAAAGCAATGGTTGTAAGTTCTGTCAGTTCTTTGTATATTAGACAATTAATAATAGGGTGTTTTGTAACATTATTTTGTACCTTTTATGAAGTGTAGTAGTTATAGGTCATAGTCTCTGAGCTAATGATACAAGTGTATGCTCACCCACTACCTGATTATTTTTCATTGTATTAATATCAGATTATAAATCTACAGGATACTTATTTTGTAGTCTCCAATGATAGTGCCTAACTATACTTACCTGCTGATTATATGACAATCCATTAAGAGTTTTTTTTATGTGTTTTTCTAGTTTCACTCCAGTTCGTTGATGTCAGTTCAATGTGATTGCTGCGTACAAAGCCAGGGAGCAAGTACGCTCACCTTCCTGGCTCTTGAAAAGGAGTTTGGTTGGCTGTTTATCTATGTTCATGCTCAGGGAGTTCAACACATAGAGAGAACCGTACAGACGCCTTCAATAATGTTGAGATCTGAGGTCTGGGAAGGCCAATCCACAACTGATAGTGTTCCACTGTGTCTTTTTCTATGCATGTATGCTTTTACTGGACTGGCAGTGTGTTTGGGATCATTGTCATTCTGAAATATCAAGCTACTGCAAATCAGGTACATTCTAGATGGCACGATGGGTCAAAAACCTTTCTCCATTCATGATTCCATCAATTCTGACTTGATCTCTTACAACACTGGTTGAAATGCAGTCCCAAACTATGGCAGAGTCTCCAACATTTTTTAGAGAAGAATGTAACCACTTCCCTTTTGTACCTCTCTCGTGACCTCCTTCATGCATATTTTTGTTCTTGTGTAATTTGGCATACCTCAGCCTTATCTCCCTCTCTCCCTTAAGAACATACATGCCAACCCTCCCGATTTTTCCAGGAGAATCCCGAATTTCAGTGCCCCTCCCGGAAATCTCCCGAATTTCTCCCGATTTTCCACCTGGACAACAAAATTGAAAAACCATATCCCAGAATTCATAGAGTGGCCCAGGCAATTCCAGTTTCCAACGATGGCGGCAGCTACTTAGTTTTAATATTACTTAATTAATATTACTTTAATTATTACTCTTTCTGGGTCGCAAAATAAACTTTAAAGAAATTTTTTTAGGCGAGAATGTAGCTGTATAAACTTCAAATATCTGAGCCAGCCAAACTCCCAGCACATCGTTTTCAAACCCCCGCAGTCTTTCATTACTCAGGTTAAACATGATATATAAGTCACTTAGATAACTTAAAAATGTTATTGTTTGGCTTTTTTCAGTGTTTTATTTGTTGGTGAGTAAATCGGTTTGGCTGAGATTAAAGTTATTAGATTAGATTAAACAAAACTTTATTAATCCCTCAGGAGGGTTCCTCACACAGCTGAATAAACGTCAAACAGAAAACTGATTAAATGGAAGTGTGAGATGGTCGAGAATTTATGCCAGCGTCCGGTTATATTTTAGATAGCAAGGAGCAAATGGCAGAGTTTCACTCCACTGAGAGAGCTTGTGATGTAATTCTGAAGGCTAGACTGTCCAATTTCACAGTCGCTCACTTCCGGCCTACCCGGCTTTCGGAGGACCCGGCCCACTTAGACTGCAAAGGCCGGGTCCTCAGGAGGATGCAGCCTCTGAATTTGGACAACCCCACTGTTTCCAGCCATACAATAATAACATTGACATTTAATTTATTTTATCCGATAAATTCTGTGGGACTCTCAAAGGTTTTTCCACCCACACGTTTCACCAAAGGTTATAATATGGGGATTTTGGCTCATTTGAATGTCTTTGCAAAGTTGAGAGATATCTCGGAAATGTTTGTTAATTAAATTACTCTTAAGGTCCATGTCAAACTTTCTCAGTTTGACTCAGCAGCTTTATTTTAACATTTACACTAATGAAAAAACAAAACAAGCTGCAAAGGAATTCTGCCCTAGATTTGTGTTATCTTAGCAATTTCTGTATATTTTGTTTTTCTAATTTGTAATTTTGTCTTGTAAATGGAGACACATAATTTCTACATTTTGATGGACATCATCCTCACTTTCTGCAGGTGGTGGGTGTGGAGTGGGGATCATCTTTTTATTATCGTCACCAAAAATATCAGCATGTCTTTTTGAGATGCTAACTGACCTTCAAAAACAGTTACCTCCTGACTTCCAAAAGCACAAGCCACAGCTGCACAGAAGCAATTTAACTAGATTGTCTACATTCACTGTTATCAATACTCAGACTCTGGAGGATGTTGTGAAGTACCCTGTTCATCCACTTGTTTTTTTCAACACCAAACTGCCGACCAATGTTTTACCAAACTCTTTTCAATAGCCTGGAACTGGCTATGAACAGTTTTGTCGGCAGTTTTCTCCTCTTATTTAGTTTTCAAAAAAAATCTTTTAAAGAACCATTTACATCATTCAATGTGAAATATCTACAGTATTGACCAGCTTCATATCTTATCTTAACTGGAGAAACTGAGAACACAAATTCATACATCACGGCACTAACAGGGCAACAATAAAGCCATTTGTTGCCATTTGTCCGAATCCTGAGTAGTAAACTTGGTGTCACTTCTTTTCAGCCTTTTATAATATACTAGACAGCAGAGTAAAGAGAAGGCAGAAAAATGAAGTACGGATGGAATGACACGCAAAACGCAGCCAAGAACAGACTTGAATTCAAGACTCTCCTGCAAGGACTCTAGCCCATGGTGGATGGCTCACCAGCTCAACTATGTGAGCTATAGTGGCATCCCTTAGTGCAGCCATTGATACTATGGGCCATAAAATACTTTATGAGATGGTGGAAAGTGGGTGGTACACATGTCTGTCCTCTAACCTCAATCTTCAGGGGGTAAGTTGTGTTTTTTTGGTGGCCATGCATCTGAGTAGTTTAGCCTGGCAGGTGGAGTCCCCCAGGTTTTGACTCTAGAGTGTAGACCTAGTTTATTTGATTTATACATGCATCCTCTAGGCATTACTTTTCTCAAATATGCTGAAGACATTCACATTTTATTCAGCACTTATCCAACAATAGTTCCATATACTAACTCAGCCAATGCTTGGAGCAAATAAAAAGCTGGAAGCAATTAAATTTCTTTCAAATTAAAATGTCTTACAATAACGAGCAAAACTCATATGCAAATACCAACAAGAAGAGAGAATGAACATCGCTGTAACCTAAGTGACTGAAATCAGTTTCATCAGATTTTGTAGCCAATGAGGATTACTCATGTTTTAAAATCTTTACACTGGCTTCCAGTTACTTGCTGAAACAAAGTTTGAAGTGCTTCTGATGGCTTTGAAATTAGTCAATGATCTTTAACAAATCTTCCAAATTCCAGGGAGTAGTCAGCTGGTAGTGCCTTGAATTATATCAAGTGGGATTGCCACTAAGCTGCACAGGCATCGAACCAGATTACCAGTTTCCTTCTCTTCTAATTTAAAACACTTCGTCTGTATCACTAGGAAAAAAGTCTGGAAGGGCAAAGTTAGTTATTCTTACTGCAGACATGCTTCTCCAATCAAAATAGAAATAATGTTTAAAACATCAGGATAATTTGACACAATCATTTCTCTCAATGTAACAGTAATTTTTGAGATGTGATCAGTAGCGTATTTTAGTGTTTTTACTGATATAACAAGTTGTCAGCAAATTTGCATTTGAGCCAGACTGAAATGTTTGACATGTGTTCTTGAATACTGATTCCTGTACATAAGAAAGACATCAAGAGTCACCAGGTAGCTTCTATTTGATATATACAGTGTAAAGAAATCTCCAGAAAGTGGTTTGTGCTAATGTTTATTTTAAAGTGCTTTATATTATTGTAAAAGTAGTTTCTGGAGAATTAGCAACATGTAAAGAAATATCAGCCACTGCCTATTACCCAGTTGTAAGAATCAGGTTTTAAGTTCCTACATTAGCTTTGACCTTTTAATCTTCAGAGACCATTAAATTCTTACTTTATAAAGGCCCTCATTATGTTATGTTTCTTTTATGTATTTTATTCTTCACCATATAACGACAACTTTCCAACAGAACTGTAGAGATATACGTTCAGGATTCCTTTATCTAATATGATAACAGTGAACACTTAACTATGACATAATGAGTGCTTGGTTCTAGGGCTGCACGATTTTGCATAAAATGAGAATCACGATTTTTTTGCTTAGAATTGAGATCACGATTCTCTCACAATTTTCTTTTCCAGTATAAATATTTATTGCGCTTATTAACTGCACATCAACTTCGTAACAGTTGAAACTGAACATAAAAACAATAAATAAAACATAAAAACAACAAATGTTTCACATTTTGTCGTTGCCGCAAAATGTTGTACTGCTTGAAATTCCGTCTCCACCGTTGCTCGACACTGCGTGTATAGAGCAGGTAGTGCAACAATAGAAAAATAGTTGCAGGACGGCACTGTGTAGCGTTTGTCTAGGGTGTTGATCATTTTCCTAAATCCCTTGTTTTGCACAGTGTTGATGGGAGCCATATCTTTGGTCAGGTGATAAGTGATAGCCTCCGTAATTTCTTTGTGCCTGCGGGAGTTTGACAGGTATAGGGAAGCGCTGTATAAGGTTCCCGTTATTGATGTTTGGGTGGTCACTTTCCAAACATCCCGTTATTGATGTTTGGAAAGTGACTGGAGAAAATCCGGGACGGATTTTCTCCAGTCACTTTCTCGTCATCCCTGACGTGCTCTCGGTTGTTTTTTCCCTGCCAATTTTAGCAGCCAGCTTCTGTATCACGTGGTATAAGGTTCCGCCCTTCTCATTTGTTGAGCAGGAAGAGTGAGCGCTTGTTTTCATGCAGATTACGTCCCGGATCAAAATGCGGTACAATCGTCGTCGTCTTTTTTTTTTTTTTTTTAAATCGTTGTCATTTGGAAATGAGATCGCACATAAGTATGAATTGAGATCGCAATTTTCTAACGATTAATCGTGCAGCCCTACTTGGTTCCATGACTCTTCCATGTCCCTATGAGTTTATTTTCTTCTCAATACTCTTACGTAGTACTCAATACGTAGTGCAGGTTTTACACATATACATATTTATACATATATAGATAGATAGATAGACAGATATCTATCTATCTATCTATCTATGTATGTATGTTTGTATCTATTTTTGTGTCTTTACATTTTATTGGACACCTCTCTCCTGCACTCCTGTTCACAGTCTCATTGTTACCATAGCAACCAATGAATCCTGTGCCCTTCAAAACAATTAGCATTCAACACTGTCGCTCCTGCCAACAGTAACCACATCCACCCATCACAGGAGCTCATGGGTCTTGAAATAAAATGCAGTGTAAAGAAAATATACCAAGGTCCCCTGTGTTTGTGACATCTACGGGCCCATAGGCCATTGTTGGCTGTTCTGTATCCCGACAATATATCTGCCAGCCGTAGGCAAGGACCCATAAAAAGCCCTTGGCCTTCTGCCCAACATAATCTACCATAATGAATGCATTTCTGCACTTTTGGTCTGATCCTGGGTGAATCACTGCCCTGAGTTCTTTCACTATGCCTCTGAATACAGAAAGTACAATGTCCAGAATGATGGTTTCTAATTGCTTTCATACAACTCTTTCTTTGGTGATATTACAAGCAAAGCCTATTCGCCTCCATTAATAGATTCTTCTCTTAATTGAGATGCATGGGATGGATTGAAGCCGGGGACCTGAAGGTTTAATTGTCAATCCAGTCCTTTTTTTTGGCCCCAAAAGTAAACACTCTCAGACTGTATCAGCAGAGGTTTATCAGTGTTCTAGGCATTGGTATTTAGCCTAATAGTCAAACATTAATTTGAGAGATACTGTAACTCAATTAAACCATTTTGCCAAACAACTGAATTAAACTTTTAATCCCTTCATTGACTTTGCTCAAAGACAGGAACCCACTCTCCTTCTTTCTGAATCATACTGTACACAAAAGCAGTGTCAGGTTGTCACTCATAGCAGAACAGTATTTTAAGTGCGCAAATTTAGTCTAAAACCTAATGTGCATTAGAGATCTAGCCTTCTTGTTCTTCTTTCTTATTCTTCACTATCTTTTGGCTTCTGCCTTTTGAGCTCTCCACAGAGGATTGTCTGCTTCCATCTCACCCTTTCTATAATATCCTCTTCTGTCACGTCAACCCTCTGCATGTCAATTATAGATCTAACTATACACAGAAAAAGTGTAACTTTAAGCAGAGCGCAACTCTGTTTCACAGTTTTTATAAATCTTTTATTGATAATAAATGTTTATAAGATATTACAGTCACAGAGAACATACATCAGACAGGTAAGCTCGACTAACATTTGCCAAAAATCATTCTGATGATCCCCAAGACTTTTGGGAAAATATTCTGTGGACTGACGAGACAGAAGTTGAATTTTTTGGAAAGTTTGTGTCCTATTAAGAACATCAGCCACAGCCAAACAAGATGGAGGTAATGTGATGGTCTGGGCCTGCATTAAGGTTTTGAACTGCCGTAGTCAAAGTCTGGACTTAATTCTAATTTAACTTAAACAGCTCAAGAACCCTCAACTGTGGCTGAATTAAATGAATTCTGCGTAGACTTAATTGCAAAGGTGGGACAACCAGTCATACCAATATGGAAAAGATATATATATATATATATATATATATATATATATATATATATATATATATATATATATATTAGGGGTGCAACGATACACAAAATTCACGGTTCGGTTCGGTACTTTGGTGTCACGGTTCGATATTTTTTCGATACAAAAAAAATGTTCATGCCTTTTTATTAATTTGTCATTTATTAAATTTTCACGGCACATTCTGCACCACCTCTCTGTGCGTTCATCATTTGTTTGAAGCCAGCTCACCTCCTGCAACCACTTTTCCGAGAATACGCGCTTCTTTTGTGGTTCGGACTCCTGACATTTCTTTGGAGGTGGAGGAACACCAAAGTAATTGCTTAAAGGAGCTTCTTCGACATCTTTATGAGTTCTAAACAAATGTCTGTCCTCCTCCTGAAAATCTTATGTATGCAAACACGCGTTGCAACTTCTTATCTTGTGCGCGTTTTTTATTTTGACAGCGAATGCACACCTGCGGACCACTTATGTGTAGACCTGGTTATTTAGCTTGTCATATTGCAGCCACAGAAATTCTTTTGTCCATGAAACCATAAAGCTGCACTTTCTTTTTGCCTTATAGTCTGATTTGTCATAACTTTTCCGTTTTGTGGTAAGCTTTTCTTTGGCTGTCACTTCTTCACCCTGACCTGTCTTATTTGGCTCAGCAGAACTCAAATATATATCTTGCTGCTTTTACACACGCATTCACATAACGCTCAGCGATTCTCTGCGCGATCAACCTCTCACATGTTTAAGCTTGCTGCAGGAGATTTCACTTGTCATGTTTGCATAGTAAGCTAACGATTGATAAGACGATGCCAGAGGAATTGGTGCGCAAATTATCATCACTCACCAATCAGTGCTGTCGCTCTCTATACACAGTTCGCGCGATTGCAAAGTGAAAGCAAAAAACAAGCGCAAATTCAAACGCGATTTCAATATGTCACATATTGACAGTGGCTCACCGATGCCAATGACATAATTACCCAGCTACATTTCCGAAAGAATGCAAAAGCATTGACATATATTTTTCCTTCCTACGATAGGCCGACGAGCAGAGCAGGGCAGCCCGACTGGAAAAATCGCTAGCGATTTTGCGAGCCCTGTATCTGATTGAGGAATCACTCATCTTTGGAAAAGAGAGTTTATTACAGAGAAATGTCTCTTTCCAAAATAAAAGCTATACTATACGCTTCTTCTGGGCTATATTCTCAGCAGCATATTAAACATATCAGGTCCCCATAAGGAGAATCATGTGCTAACGGCTGTCTAAATGACTCGGTAAAGTTTGTATGCGTGCTTGTTGTTTTTGTCTGCTTCCACTTGTCTTTGCACTAGGATGCTATCGGGTAAATGTGCAGTCATATTCATTGTGTTCCCACTAGTGCTGTCAGCCTTAATCTGAAATGAGGTTAATGCCACAACACGGCAAATCTCCGTTAACGAGCTACCGCGGATTGCCCCGTGTGTGGGGCTGGACAGCGTCAACACATTAACGCGCTAACTGCACTAACACACTAGTTCCCACTCATGTAATTGAGCATTGCTTGGCACATCTGACATACTGTTTTACTTTAGTCCATGACTCGCTTACCTTCAGGGTCATACGTCACATGAAGACCAAAATAGTTCCAGACGCCAGATCTGAATGAGGGTGGGGGAGGTTCAATTTGCCATGTTGCAAGGAGCTTAACTTCTGTCTAGCTAGCTTGCCCTGCGCTCAGTTCGACTGCTCCGCCTAGGCTGCACTGTCGAGCGCAGATCCACTGAGCGCTCAACACAGACAGCACCGTCAGAAGGAAAGTTGATAAAATAAATTAAAAATGTTGTATTGTTCGATACATATGCGTACCGAACCGAAAGCACTGTATCGAACGGTTCAATATCGATACGAGTATCGTTGCACCCCTAATATATATATATATATATATATATATATATATATATATATCTTATAAAGTTTGTATCTGTCTTGTGTGAAACTTGTATGAAAAGCATACAAGAGTGAAAACAGATATAAGATCCCTTGAAAAATTATATAAATGAAGCTTGTACGTTTTGGATACTTCCTAAAACAATATATGAAAGTAATGAGAAAGTTGCCACTATCATGAGTAAATCATATAAGTCTTATATGATTCACTATATGAAGTAAGCCACATCTTATGCAAGTCTTTTATAAGTTTTTTCTATTTCTTTTCCATATGGGTATATTTAGGGGGCAATTACTTTCTCACACAGGACACACACACAGGACCACACAGGGCCATGAAGGTTTGGATAACTTTTTTTTCTCTTGATAAAGAAAATGATCATATAAAAATTTTATTCTGATATTTACTCTGGTTATCTTTGAGCATTATAATTTGTTTGAAACCCTCAAAATATGACTATCCAGAGTTGGGACCAGGAAGCAGAGTTGCAGTCTTACACGCCTCTCTGCAGCTTCTCTCCTCCTGCTACCCCCCCAAAAACCCATCTCCATAGAGACTGTGTCTGCTTCCAAAAAGACAAAAAACAAACTAAAAACCAGCAACAAACAACTTAAACATTTACAAAGAAAGAATAATACAGTATCCACATCTGAACCAAAGAGTAAAACAGTGAAATGTGGATTATTAAATATTAGGTCTCTCTCCTCCAAGTCTCTGTTAGTACATGACTTAATAATTGATCAACAAATTGATTTACTCTGCCTTACAGAAACCTGGTTGCAGCAGGATGATTATGTTAGTTTAAATGAATCAACACCCCCGAGTCATTCTAACTACCAGAAATCTCGAAGCACAGGTCGAGGGGGCGGTTTGGCAGCAATTTTTCACACCAGTCTATTAATTAATGAAAGACCAAGACAGACTTTTAATTCATTTGAAAGCCTGATGCTTAACATTGTCCACCCCAGCTGTGAAACTCAGAAACCAGTCTTACTTGTTATCATCTATCGTCCACCTGGGCCTTACACAGAGTTTCTGTCTGATTTCTCAGACTTTATATCTGATTTAGTTCTGAGCTCAGATAAAATAATTATTGTGGGTGATTTTAACATCCATGTTGATGCTAAAAATGACAGCCTCAACATGGCATTTAATCTGTTGTTAGACTCAATTGGTTTCTCTCAAAATGTAAAAGAACCCTCCCACCACTTTAATCACACTCTAGATCTTGTTTTAACATATGGCATAGAAACTGAACATTTAACAGTGTTTCCTGAAAACCCTCTCCTGTCTGATCATTTCTTGATAACATTTACATTTACAATAATTGATTACGCAGCAGTGGAGAGTGGACTTTATCGAAGTAGATGTCTTTCTGAAAGCGCTGTAACTAAGTTTAAGAATATAATCCAGCCACTGTTATCATCGTCAATGCCCTGTACCAACACAGAGCAGAGCAGCTATGTGAACGCTACCCCAACAGAGGTCGATTATCTTGTTAATAATTTCACCTCCTCACTACGTACAACTCTGGATACTGTAGCTCCAGTGAAAACTAAGGTCTCTAATCAGAAGTACCTGACCCCGTGGTATAATTCTCAAACACGTACCCTAAAGCAGATGACTCGTAATCTGGAGAGGAAATGGCGTGTCACAAATTTAGAGGATCATCATTTAGCCTGGAGAAATAGTTTGTTGCTTTATAAGAAAGCCCTCCGCAAAGCCAGAACAGCTTACTACTCATTACTGATTGAAGAAAATAAGAACAACCCCAGGTTTCTCTTCAGCACTGTAGCCAGGCTGACAAAAAGTCAGAGCTCTTTTGAGCCAACCATCCCTTTAACGTTAACTAGTGATGACTTCATGAACTTCTTCACAAATAAAATTTTTATCATTAGAGAAAAAATTACCAATAATCATCCCACAGATGTAATATTATCTACAGCTACTCTTAGTACCATTGATGTTAAGTTAGACTCTTTTTCTCCAATCGATCTTTCTGAGTTAACTTCAGTAATTACTTCCTCCAAACCATCAACGTGTCTTTTAGACCCCATTCCTACAAAACTGCTCAAAGAAGTCCTGCCATTGATTAATTCTTCGATCTTATATATGATCAACCTATCTCTAATAATCGGCTATGTACCACAGGCCTTCAAGGTGGCTGCAGTTAAACCTTTACTCAAAAAGCCATCTCTAGACCCAGCAGTCTTAGCTAATTATAGGCCAATCTCCAACCTTCCTTTCATATCAAAAATCCTTGAAAGAGTAGTTGTCAAACAGCTAACAGATCATCTGCAGAGGAATGGTTTATTTGAAGAGTTTCAGTCAGGTTTCAGAGCTCATCACAGCACAGAAACAGCTTTAGTGAAGGTTACAAATGATCTTCTTATGGCCTCTGACAGTGGACTCATCTCTGTGCTTGTCCTTCTTGACCTTAGTGCAGCATTCGATACTGTTGACCATAATATCCTATTAGAGCGATTAGAACATGCTGTTGGTATTACAGGTATTGCACTGCAGTGGTTTGTATCATATCTATCTAATAGACTCCAATTTGTGCATGTAAATGGAGAGTCCTCTTCACACACTGAGGTTAATTATGGAGTTCCACAGGGTTCAGTGCTAGGACCAATTCTGTTTACATTATACATGCTTCCCCTAGGCAGCATCATTAGAAGACATAGCATACATTTTCACTGCTATGCAGATGACACCCAGCTCTATCTGTCCATGAAGCCAGATAACACACACCAATTAGTTAAACTGCAGGAATGTCTTAAAGACATAAAGACTTGGATGGCCACTAACTTTCTGCTTTTTAACTCAGATAAAACTGAGGTCATTGTACTCGGCGCTGAAAAGCTTAGAAATATGGTATCTAACCAGATTCTTACTCTGGATGGCATTACCTTGGCCTCCAGTAACACTGTGAGGAACCTTGGAGTCATTTTTGACCAGGATTTGTCCTTCAACGCACATATTAAACAAATATGTAAGACTGCGTTCTTCCATTTGCGCAACATCTCTAAAATTAGAAATATCCTGTCTCAGAGTGACGCTGAAAAACTAGTTCATGCATTTATTACTTCTAGGCTGGACTACTGCAATTCATTATTATCAGGATGTCCAAAAAACTCACTGAAAAGCCTTCAGTTAATCCAAAATGCTGCAGCAAGAGTACTGACAGGGACTAGAAAGAGAGAGCATATTTCTCCTGTTTTGGCTTCCCTTCATTGGCTTCCTGTTAAATCCAGAATTGAATTCAAAATCCTGCTCCTCACATACAAGGTCTTAAATAATCAGGCCCCATCTTATCTTAATGACCTTGTAGTACCATATTACCCTATTAGAGCACTTCGCTCTCGCTCTGCAGGCCTACTTGTTGTTCCTAGAGTATTTAAAAGTAGAATGGGAGGGAGAGCCTTCAGTTTTCAGGCCCCTCTTCTGTGGAACCAGCTTCCAGTTTGGATTCGGGAGACAGACACTATCTCTACTTTTAAGATTAGGCTTAAAACTTTCCTTTTTGCTAAAGCATATAGTTAGGGCTGGACCAGGTGACCCTGAATCCTCCCTTAGTTATGCTGCAATAGATGTAGGCTGCCGGGGGATTCCCATGATGCATTGAGTTTTTCCTTTCCAGTCACCTTTCTCACTCACTATGTGTTAATAGACCTCTCTGTATTGAATCATATCTGTTATTAATCTCTGTCTCTCTTCCACAGCATGTCTTTTATCCTGTCTTCCTTCTCTCACCCCAACCGGTCGCAGCAGATGGCCGCCCCTCCCTGAGCCTGGTTCTGCCGGAGGTTTCTTCCTGTTAAAAGGGAGTTTTTCCTTCCCACTGTCGCCAAAGTGCTTGCTCATAGGGGGTCATATGATTGTTGGGCTTTTCTCTGTATCTATGAAGCGCCTTGAGGCGACATTTGTTGTGATTTGGCGCTATATAAATAAAATTGAATTGAATTGAATTGAAAAGTTTGATGATCTGAAAAACAATTAAGTTTGAGATATATGGAAAAAGAATTAGAACAAAAATAGACATTTTTTGTATACAATACAATTAAATTTGTTTTGCTACAGTCAAAAAGTAACTACTTGAATGAACATAAAAAATCATGGAAAGGATGTCCACATGATTAAATTGCTTTATTTTAGCATTATGCAATTCTGTTATTCAAACGTAATTAATGATGAATCAACTTATTTACTGCAGCTGAGTAAGTTAATTTAAAGAGTTATTGGTTAACATAAAACTTTAATGGATTCATAACAACTTCTACATAGTTGTCACGTCATCATCTTATCTTTATCAAGGTTTCGGGGGGGCTGGAGTCTATCCCTATCCCAGATGTCATAGGGCGAGCGGTAATTTAGTATTACCAATTAACCTAACACCACTAACTGCATGTCTTTGGAGGAAACCAGAGTACCCAGAGGGAACATGCAACTCCACACAGCAAGACTCAGAGCTAATGGTGGGTTTGAACTCAAGACCTTCTTGTGAGGCAACAGTGCTAACCACTGGACCACCAAACTGTCTAGTGACACTTAAAAAAAGGAGGAAAGCTATGATTACAAGGCTTTATATAGATTTTAAACCACAATACATAGCAATAACATGCACATAATGTGTGTGTATGTTTTTCTGCCCTTTTATAACTCCAGTGATTTTCCTGTGGTTTGAAATCTCCCGTGATCTTGTGAATTCTGGCTATATTGTATCATGTCATCTCAACAAGAATAATTTAATTTCTTCAATTTCATGCAGAGCCTACATGATTTAAGTACATTCACCACAGAGCCATAGAGAGAAATGTTCAAATTATAAGTTAGACTCTTCTAAATGTAACAACCACCCAATTTCATTGTTTTGAGTGTAATATAAACCAGGTGTCTACCTTTTTAAATTTCTCATGTACAATATTTTTTTAGTATTAGCAATGTTGGTGTTTTTTCTCTCTCTCCTTGATCTCAGATGAAGGTATGGGCAGATCTTAGGCCTGCATCTATGGACTGGCCTTGTATCTACCCAAGGTCATTAACTCACCTGCCTGGCCACTCTCCACCAAGCTGTCCCAGCTGCTTCTAGATTCCAGCTTGATCGCCTTCAGTTCCTTTCCAAGCTTCTTGCCCTCTGCTCTTAAGTAAGTGCACTCTAACAAATTACTCCAAGGCTCTGCTTCCCTGTTACCTTGGCCAGTCAACATTAACTGTGCTTTTCTTTTTCTGCAGAACTTCACGGAATACCACGTTTGATCCTGCAAAATAAATCACTTTCCAATAATCACTTCTAAATAAAACTTTAAAACAGTTGTCAGTTGTCTGAGTCAATATTGGAGATAATCTTTTTATGCCACAAACATTGATTTGTAATACTGGCAAATATTATGTTGTACATAGAGAAATGAACAAAATCATTGACATTTAAAAGAAAGAGGAAAATAACTAATATTGATCCTTGTGGGACTCCACGTGTGATAGTTTTACAATTTATATTTAGTACTATTAAATATACAAATGGTACATATTTATTCACATTTACATATATGTTTTGATATCATTCATACATAGAGCTTCTTAAATCAAACTGTTGTGCCCCTGACGCCATAGTGTTGCAGATTGTCTTGCAGGACTTTGATAAATCAGGGAAAGCTCCTATGACACATTTGTGTTAATCACTTTAACTAATTTTAAGAATGTAATTTACTTGAGCCACAAAGCAGAGACTAATGGAATAAACAAAGTGTTTCGCATATCCGTGTTAAAAAGAAAATGTAAGTATTAAAAAGAAAACACTTAAACGCAGAAAACACAGAGAGGCATTTTTTGAAAAATGTATTGATAGCAATGTTGAATATTATTACACAGGAAAAAAAACAACTGCACGTAAAATAATCACATCGTGATGCCTCTGCCTTTGTAAATGGAGGGACAGTAACTGCGTGTATATGTAAGCGTGTAAAACCTGCAGATAGTCAGATTAACAGTATTTTGTCTCTATCTGCCATTCTGCAATTCATCTCATGTAAACAATAACGTGCACACAGCATGACGTGAAAAAAGGCACATACCTTTGACGTTGCGTGACAAACTCTGTATTCCTCGTCCACACGTGAACGCAAAAAAGGAGTTTTAAAAAAATCTCAGTTTTTGGTGATTGGAAATGCCGTTTATGTGTGGACGAAACAGCTGCGTTTTCAAAAATACCCGTGTAGGTGCGGACGTAGCGTAAAAGAGTTAGTAGTTTGTTTTATTACTACCTGTAATTTATTGCAGATTACTTGTATTTGCTTAATTGTTTACTAAATGTTTGAGGTGTGAAATAAACCGCAATGGAACAAAATATGGGTGTGTGCGGTTGGAGGATGTGTGCACGCGGGGGGGGCACGAACATTTTTCTTGTAAAACAAGGGGGGGCCCAGCAAAAAAAGTTTGGGAACCACTGTCTCAGGGCTAAGGCACAGCTTTTACTTTGAAGGTAAATATTTTCTGTTTCTGGTTTGACTCCCATTCTTCACAGTTTTGCGACCAGTCAGTGGTTAGTTAGCACGTGTTTGCAGACAAGATGGCATCTAGCATGCAAACTACAGGCGACCATGGCCATCTGCTAGTGACTAAAGTAATTGTTGTAACAGTCTTCACAGCATCCTCTTTGTGATTGATTTCACCTTCAACTGGTCAGAGAGTATACATTTTTCCTTGATGACTGAAGGCTGAATGGGTGGCTGGATCATTTTTAGTCAACGGTTAAGGCTACAGATATATTTATACATATGTGTACAATTCAATCTTGTCCTTCCCCCTTTTTTGATTATTCCCTTGTCACTGAAAAATCACCTTTACATTTCTAATCATGCTTTAAGGCTCTCGGTGGCTCTGCCCATTTCCCAGTTTGTGAAACAGATTTCACAGAACACAGCACATGACCTTTTTAAATTACAAGCGAAAAAATCACAAAGTCTGGAAGCAATCTATGTAAAGGCAAACTTTAAGATCCATATCTAATACAATAATGGCAATACCTGCATACTTTTTCAAACAGAGGTTATCTAGTTGACTATTTTATGGGCTTTTATTTTATGGCTTGCTTTGATTACCTTATGTTACCTTATGTTACCTTAGCTTATGTTTTTGGTAGCATGTGTGCGTCCATGTGTGCATATCAATATTCTGTCTGTAAACACGATAGCAATAAAATTTGTCTTACGTCCACCAGGGTCTTCAAGGTCAGCTTAATGATTTATTGGTTCAAAACTGACAAAAAGTCGTACAACTTAAAAACAATGATTTTTACAAATGTGGTGTGTATTGTATTCATACAGAAAATACTGTATAAAGATTTAAAATACCATGTCACATTTGACCTCTGACCTCATCTTCATTGTCAGTAGACTGATATGAAGGTCAAAGCCATGATAATGCTATTTAAAACAACATTTCTTAATGCTGTTGTTTGTACTGACAACATGTAGGCATATAGAGAATAATTTATGGGGATTCTAAATATCACGTTACTTTGGATCTCTGACTTCTTCTTCAAGGTCAAACTTTTTCTAAGCTTTAAAACTATGTTTAAAATTTTGCCAACTTTGTTTGTGTTTGCAGCCTTTAGGAAATATTTTTGGCATGTGGGTATTCTAAATATCACATTATAGTTTGCATCCAAATATCATTTTACATTTGACCTCTGATCCCACTGTTAAATTTCACATTGGGCTTTCTTCCAAGATGAAGTTAAAATGTGTTATGTCTTTTAAGAAAGTATCGTCAAGTCAACGAGAGTGAGTCAACTGGTTGGTGAGAATATATGTTATAGTATAATCAGGGATGGGAATTGATAAGAATTTAGCAATTCCAATTCAATTGTGGATATCAATTATCGATTTGATTCCCTATAAATTCCCTTATTGATTCTCATTGACACTTTGAGAGTCACCACCATCTCTGAGCAGCATATCAAAGGTATTATATTCATGTAAACTAATTACATGCTGCATGGTCAAATGGTTGTGCATGTTGGAGATATTTCCCCTTGTTGTGATCAGTGTTATTCAAAAAAGTAATTATTGCGCATATTACACAGAACATATTTCTCAGAAGTAAAGTAGTACATTACTTACCTACCATAGAACCAAGTCCGCCAGAGCTTATATTATAATTTTACATGCTGCAGTGTAATTTTTGGGAGCATTTCAAGTTGCTATACATCAATACAACCATTATAGCCCAAATTTTAATAATATGTATGCATTAAGTGCATAGTAATTACATAAATTGCAAAAAGGTGCAATAAATTACAAAAAAATTGGAAATCGTTTTTGTTTTTTTAACATATATTTCTAGTTAGAGAAATTTAAGAGGCTTATCCCTCAAAGCTGTAAATAGAAAAAAGTTGCACAAAATAGTTTCCCACCACAGGAAATTTATTTTGAGTGTCTTCATAGTTTTATTTTTGAAATACACCAATTTTTATATACTGCAGGAAAAGTCAAACATAACTTTTAAAAACACCAGTATAGGCTTACAAGGCCCTGATGGTAAAAAAACTACATTTCCGCAAAAATGAGGTCACTTCCGGTTTCGGGCAGGTCATGGCGGACATGCGATAGTTCGCGCTGACAGCGTAGGAAGTGTCATGTCTGTCATTTCCTGTATTTGACTTCACCAAACAAGACCCCTGTACTGCAGGATTAACCTTAGTGTCCCAGTCCTGGACAGATTCTTCAATAATGAGGACACCAGGCCTGATTTCCGCCTCAGCAGGGAGTCCGTGACAGCGCTGATGAATCTACTTAACCAGGATCGGAGACGTGGTTGGGGTGCCCCGATCGAGGCCCTTATATTCCTTTTCTGGCTGGCAAGTGGAGCAGCCTACAGGGTTGTGTTCAGGGTGTTTGCAATACCCCGTTCCACTGTTCACCGCATCGTGCACAGGGTCACAGAGGAGGGGGTGGCCACTCGCCATCAGGTCACCCACCTCCCTCAGACCCCAGAAGACCTAGATGCCATGTCCAATGGGTTTGCACAGCTGGCAGGACACAGGGCCTTTGTGAAAGCTGCTGGTGGAATTGACTGCTGCCATGTCCACATCAAGCCCCCCAGCAGCCCTGATGGTCAGTGCTACAGGAGCAGGAAGTTGTTCCCGTCTATAGTCCTGCAGGCGGTATGTGACCTTCAGGGCCGCTTTGTTCATACACATGTGGGCTGGCCGGGATCAGTGCATGACTCCAGGGTCCTCCGCCACAGCCCACTGTACCGACAGGCCCGTTACCCCTTGCAGATGGAGGGTACCCATGTCTCCAACATCCACTCCTCCTCATCACCCCCTACAAAAGGCCAGTCCATGGTGTGGGAGCCCAGCGCTTCAACGCACATCATTCCAGGACACGCTCTGTCATAGAGCGTGCTTTTGGAATGATGAAGACGAGGTTCCGTTTCATCTTTCTGCAAGCGCTGGAGGTGCACCACACCTTCGTGCCACATGTACGTCACTCTAATACAATCATCATTGTTGTTTGTTGAATTATAATGGCAACTGTAGTGTATAATCTGGCATGTACACTTTACTTACAAGATAAAACATCTGTTGCAGGTCATAACAGCATGTGCCGTTCTGCATAACATCTGCATCGGTGCTGGTGACATTGTGGCCCCAGATGAGGAGCCCAAGGATGATGCCCAAGATGAGTGGGAGACTGGTGTGGAGGCAGTCAGTGGTGCACACTGGCGGGACCAGCTATCTGCTGAGATGTCTATCCTGGAGGAGGTACCCCCAGACCACGATTGTCATCAGGCAGGTATCCCTTAGTGGTGCATCTTCAAAGTGCTGGAATTTCACGTGATATATCTGTATTAACATGCTTGTTGGCACCATGTCGTTTTTGCATCGTTATGATTACATTCTAGTGACATGGCAGCCGTCAGTTTCACCAGCCCTGCAGACCCTGGTGGAAGATGATGCGGTGGATAGTTGGAATGAGCATGCCAGAGCAACATCTGGGGACGCCCATGTGGGATGCTCCACTCAGTACCTGGCTACGCAAACCAGGGGTCTCACCTGTGGCACCTCCTTCATCTCTCTGGTCCTGGTCCAGCGGATCCAGCAGCACTGCCCAAGACTCCCTGCTCAACCAAATGTCAGGCCTGGTTAACAATGCCTGTGCATACTGGGACATTCAGGTTGCAAATACAGTTGGGATGTTCTGAATGTTTTATTTACATAACTGAAATCATCTTGTTTGTACAAAACAAAGGTTGGGATGCCAGCATAAATAAAGTGCAACTATGTACATTAGCTGTCTGTGAACACGACTCAATCCTTTTTCTGCTCCACTAGCTTCTCAAGGACACCTATCAGCCTGTCCATCCTCTCGACTCTCCGTTCCTCCATTTGACGTTGCTGTGCCATGTCCTCTTTTATTAGAGCAATGAGTTCATCCTTGCCGTCCCTCCTCCTTTTCGCCACTCGTGCCTCCAGCAGCTCCTCATCCTCCTGCTCCTCCTGGTGAGGAAGTGGGTTGCCCACTACTGCACTGGGCCCTGGGGTGTCCTCCTGGATGGAGGAAATTAGGACAGGAGGCCTGGTAGAGGGCCTCTGTCCTAGCGCCTCATCCATGGCATCAAACCAGGGCCATGTTGCGGCAGTGGGCTTCCCACTTGCACCCTCGCCTGTCGCTGGATACTTGCACTCCTGAGGGCAGAGTACATCACAAGTGGCAGTTGGCAAAAACAGCAACAGTGCTGGTTTACATAGATGACTTTGCAGTATTCCGTGTGGAGATACATCTGTCACCACCACTGTACATACTTTGTATTTTCTCTTTAGGTTCTCCCATTTGCGTTTGGCCTGCACAGGGGAGATTTTCCCCACCAGGTCCATCTTCTCCATGATTGCTCTGACAGACAAAATATGATAGCACATGTAAATCAGGTTATTCCCTGAATGGCATCCACAGCAGAATGTACTAGATTGGGACCACAGGGCAGACAGTTCACTGTCCCTTGTGCCTCAATGATTGTAAACCTCATACTGTTGCTGTACCTCCAACCCACTGTGGCTGAGTGTTTTGCACCCGTGAACAGGTACTCATTGTCACGGTGGAGTCGGATGAGTTCTGCCGTCTGCTCCTTGGTCCCTGAAATGCAGCAGGACATTGGATTACATTCCCTACCATCTTGCACTTCTGTTTTATCAGTTCCCTGTTTGCCGTATGTTCAGCATATTCAGCTGTGTGGGACATACAAACTGCAAAGTGAGACAAAACGATTTCTTGTGGGACAGGGGCAGCACTGACTAAGGCAAAACATCAACTTTTTCAGGCCCTAGGTCTGGGTCAGGTGGTTCTCTGTCATATTTGACATGGCAGGTGTGATAACCTTTGCAAATATGTGATGTGCTGCGAACGCAGATATTTGGTGTGTACACAGCTACATTTCTGCCTGGTATATGTTGACATTTCTGTTTGTGGCCCACAAAGGGTAATATTGGTAAAACTGATTACACTTGTAGTGGTGATACTTCTATTTACACTGCCTTCTGTCTGGTAAATGATTCACAGATTTGCAGGACTGTGCATTTACGGTCACGTGGGTCCAACAGGTGTCACAAGATTAGGGATGAGTATCGTTTAGGTTTTATCTGATACCAGTACCAAACCGGTACTTTTGAAACCGTGCTGGTGCTTAAACAGTGCTCAAAACGGGGCTTAAAGAATGGAGAACACACACTTTGTCCAAAAACCTTTCATGTTTAGCGTTTTTTTTTGTAAAAAGATAACAATGTTAGCCTTTTCTGCAGCTATAGAGCATATATGGTATCACTCTTGGCTGGAAGCAGTGCTTAATCAATGGAAAAAACAGCTGCTGCCATCATCATCCGTAATCATTTCTGCTACACTGGCAGGGCTAGGGGCCAGGACTCTCCTCTTCGGGTTCTTGGGGGATGTTGCTAACTCCGGGTCCAATAACAGGCACCACACCCGCAGTAGATGTGCACGGTGTGAGGTCTCGCAGCAAGCTATGAAATACTGTGCATTTCTCAGCTTTTAAAAAAAATAAAAGATGAATATCTGTGCACCACACATATACAAGCAATGTCTCCAATAATATATTCATGCAACTTCTAGGATGATTTTTGTTCTTCAGAACTCCCCCAGCAAAGGTTATCCTTTGTGTTTAGCAGCATAAGTTACATTACATATAAGTGAAAACATGATCAGAGTTTCTAAAATTTATAATATCGGTTAATTCTTGAGATATAGGAACAATGATGTTACAATTCCTATAATTGGAATTGTAATATTATCCCTTTGCTATATTTAACAATAGTTTTTCAGTAGAAAATTATATTATACATTTTTTTTCTTTGTTTCATGTTTTTTCTTAGGTCATATCATGTTGAAATGAGCTTGAACTGGAAGAACCCAACTGGCAACACCAACAAAGGTCATCTCAGCCTTTTAGCCGGTGGGAGGGAAGCACATCATCAGCAGACATCCATTTGAAAGACTAAATGTAGTGATGGTATATTTTCTCACATGAAATAAGGGTATGCCACAAGCCCTCTGTTTGATTTCAAGATGTGTTCAGCTGCACTGCACACATTGTTTTCAATCGAGTTAGCACTTCAAAATAGATTCAATCAATTAATGTGACATTGTTGCAGACTGGCAGTCAAATGGAAACATTAAATCATCTTTCCAAGTATTCTGGCGGTAATATACACCCCCGCAGAGAGCGACCATTTGCTTGCAGAGAGTGATGCAGATTGATGCCACAAAACATTCTAATTGCCTAATGAACCTTTTTCAAACAGCAGAACTGTTTTAAGCTGTGGAACCCCTGAAGATGTGCCCAAAGTCAAATTTAAAGACGCCATGGAAAGAATTAGTCATTTGTATCCTAAGTACTAGCTGACACATTTTTCATAGACATTCTTCATAAAAATAAACATGCTGTAATTGATAGCAGAAATGGGCAAAATTATTGCATTGTGCACGACAACTTATTGTACCATGAATGTCAAATGAGCCCAAATCTACAAATTAGGTTTACTACACTGGAAATACTTCTCTGCAGTTCATGATATGTTAAGCTGTAGACTATATATATATATTTTTTATATATATATCTTTTATATTTTTGTTTATTGTTTTGGCCTTAGCTCACCCTGAAGTGTTGGCACTCCCGTTTTGGTTCCTTTTTTTTCACATTGTAAATAAATCACATTGAAACTAAAGGATTTGTTTCCTGTGGCTGCTTGGGTCTTGGGGGGGAAGCGAGTGCCTCACTCATGTTATTGCCTGGCCCTAGACGGGTCGTAACAATATATATGTATATATATATATATATATATATATATATATATATATATATATATATATATATATATATATATATATATATATATATATACACCAAACTAATATATATTGGTATATATTAGTTTTAAAGCCCACACTTTGCCACAGATGGTAGTGTATCAGGGCTGCACTTGCATTGCATAAGCACTCAAAAGTTTCTAGTACTTACCATGTTAACCTTTGCCTGCAGTATTACTGTTACTTACTGAAGAATACATGCTGTTTTTATAAGATGTTACTACAGATCAAAAGTTTTGAATGCTCATGTTAATTTCTTTCTTTTTTTACAGAACCCTTCTGTGTCATGTCATCAGTGTCTTCTATTGAACATTCTTCTAAAGATAACTATTTAAGAAAACATGATTTACCTTGCAGCTTTATTGAAATGCAGCTTGCAGCTATCAAAATACTGTTTTTGTCAATCAGCACATGATGTAAAGTAGCAGATTTAAGAGTTGAGTCCTAAATCTATCTGAAAAAAACTGTTCTCTTAATGTCACATATTATAAATTGGATAGGGCTGTCTTTAATTATTTAATAATTAATTTAATTAAATTATGAATGAAAATGAATTCATTATTTAAATAATTACTTACACACAGCTACACACAGGAAACATACACTGCCAAGCCAAGCACTTCTAGCTCCACTAGAAAACAAGCAGTTATTGTCAAACCTTCTCCAGACTTTCTTAGAAAAAGTAGAGTTTGACAGAAGGTTCTCATAGCTGTTGGCATCCATGCTACGCAGGGTGATAGTGTCTCCCAAGCTTCACGTCATACACAGGATACACCAGGAGAGAGGCTTCTAGCATAATTTAAGGGTGCGGTTATCCCTTAAGTTGTTATCCACAGGTCTCATCAGATTCTGTCTGTCTGATGTCAGCTGAGATGTTATTTCCCAGGAAAGACATACGACAATGCCCTGCAGCCTACTGACTAGTTTTTTAACAGACTAGACTGGCAGAAGCTGTCTTATAAAACAGAAAGGTGTTTCACTGAGTTTAAGTTTCAAGACAGCTGTAAACAGGCATATCTACGATGTTGTATGTCATCAGAAACACCATGAAGTCGTGTTTGACCTATGGACACAGCATAAATTAATTAAATATGACATTTTCTTTACAGTGAAATATAATTATTGGATTAATTTTTGAAAATACTTTTGTATTGCTGTTTCATTATTGTTAATGGTTTTATTGTCAAATCTATGTCTGAGGTGATTTCCTCCTTAAATTTAAACAACAGGCATCACAATCCTTCTCTCCTATCAAGCTCTCTGATTTTAACAGGAATCCCATGTCATGGGTATAGAAATCAGGTATTTTTAAAACAGATTGTAGATTTCAGATGACACAATTTTATTTTAGCCACACAACTTCATTGATTACAGGGAATATTTTAACGAAAACTTGTGCATTGTTTCATCTTGGCATGTCCAAAACTAAGGAAGATTTAAAAATAAATAAATAAATAAAAATGAATAAATGAAACCAATAGTATTCACTTTTAAATATTTGCAATGTGCCCAGAAAGCAGACCATGACAGCAGAATAGCTGACCACATGAGGAGAGTGATACCAGGCAGAAAAGCCCCATTTTTCACAGAGAGATTATAAGGAGTTTTTTTGGAATATACCTGTCACAACAAGAGCACCTCATATTTTGTGACTAGAGATTACCTGCAGAATGTCCAATTCATCGCAAGATACTATGTATGTATTTATAGCATCATAAAGTATTGATCTCAGTATCTTAAATATTTATGAATCATGGAGAATTTGAACACCAAGGTGCCCAAAAATATTATTTATGGAGAAATAATATTTTTTTATAAATATATAATAATATATAATATAATATATATAATATAAAACATTACAACTGCAATTACATAATGACAATTACATAATGACTATTCAACTCCCAAATCCAGTTACCTGGATTCAAATTATGTCACAATTAGTTGTAGATTAATGAGTATGTTAATCAAGAAAATTCTGTATGGGGAAACCAGATCAGTAAATTTAAGAAAATACATATAAATATAGTATTTGCAGTGACAGCGGAAAATCATGACAATCATAAGTAGAAATAAATATTAAATAGACAATACCATACATACCATACATGTTTTGTAATATTGACTGCATGGAGAGAGAGTTAATTAACTGAGACAAACCATTTATTTGTGCTTCATTTGAGTGAGCTGTCAGTGTCAAACATGCAGCTGTTTTACAGTCATCAAAATCTGATGCAAGACATAGGGGAGTCAATTCTTTTGCTTTGCCACTATATGTTTACTCTGAGAAGGGTCCTACTGGAGGTCAAACAAAGTTGTTTAGTCAGCATGCTTTATAAGCTTCACACATTTAATGAGAAACACTGAACAATTAGAATCAACTAAAATGTGTCAACTGTTTGTTGTGCTTCATAAGCTCTCACTTTACACGTGTCATGTTTCTCACGTTAGTCAATATCCAGTGTAAGGTCTAGTGGAAGTAATGCTTTTTCTTTGTTGTTATATACTCGCTCAGAGATGTGTCATGTTAGAGATCATCATCTCTTCTGGACAGAGATCTTAGATGTTGTTGTTTCCTGGGATCTACTGAAGTCTAGCTTGGGGTTCACTGCAACGAGAAAGTGCAGAGGTCTGTCCTTCCACGATGATGAAATAACCATCATCGGTTTTTAGGAAATACTTTTAAATGTTCAGTTTCTATGTCATATGTCAGAACATGATCTAGAGTGTGATTAAATTGGTGTGTGGGTTCTTTTACATTTTGAATGAAGCCAGTTGAGTTTAATAACAGATTAAATGCTGTGTTGAGGCAGCCATTTTTATTGTCTACATGGATGTTAAAATCATCCACAATCATTATTTTATCTTAAATGAGCACTAAATGAAAAAAAAAGTGGAATTCAGACAGAAACTCTGAGTAAGGCCCAAGTGGATGATCGATAACAACAAATAAAACTGTTTTTGAGTTTTCCAGCTAGGGTGGACAAGGTCAGTTTCAAGTTTTCAAGTGTATTGAAACTCTGTTTTGGTTGGTTGATCAACAAGCTGAGTATAATTTAGGGTTGTTGATTCATTTAAACTAACATAATCATCATGCTGTAACCAGGTAGAGTAAATCAATTTGTTGATCAATTATTAATTCATTTACTAACAGGGACTTCGAAGAGAGACACTGAATGTTTAATAATCCACATTTGACTGTTTACATATGTGGATACAATGTAATACAATATTGTATATGTATATAATACAATATAATAACTATAAGAAAGCCCGTGACTCAGTGACTCACACATGGATCCCACAATGCCGAGAAATATACAAGATCAACAGGACACTAAGAGCCTTCACCAGGAATTCGATGGGGATGTGATGAACAGCCCTAGAAGCCAACTTTTAGCCAATTTCACAGGTTACCATCAAGTCCAGGACCCGCGAAGAAGATGCTCTGCCCCCTCTGGTGTTCTGCAGAGGCCTACAGATGCTGACTACAGAATTGAGCAATCATCAGCCACCTCCTACATGGATGACATCAAGCTGTATCCCAGAAGTAAACCAGTCATCAAGTCATTGATCCACACCGCTCGGATTAGATGGTAAAGAAAGATAAGGAAAATAGTCAAAACTGAGGGGATTGTGCTACAAGGAGACAACATTGCAGACATCAAGGACAGCTACCAGTACCTGTAAATCCCACAGGTAAATGGGAACCATGAAGAGGTTGCTAGGAAAGCTCTGACTACCAAACACGTGCAGAGTGTAAGGCAAGACTTGAGGAATCAGCTGCATGGGAGTAACAAGGATCAACACCTATGCCCTGCCGGTGATCAGATATCCTGGGATAATACGCTGGCCAAAGGAGGTGATAGAAGCCACTGACATCAAGACAAGGAAGCTCCTTACTATGCATGTAGGGTTTCACCCCAAATCCAGCGCTCTGACACTGCACGCTAACCGGAAGGAAAGTGGTTGAGGACTGGTGAGTGTCAGAACCTCTATCTACACTGAGTGGATGAGTAAGTAAGGAAGATGGCCACAGCTGACAGTGTGCTTAGTATGGGACTTCCAAATACAGACGGAAAAACTGGTGATGACTAACCAACTGGACATAGTAGTGATTGACAAGCAGAGGAAGATAGCCATAGTGATAGATGTAGTTATACTGAATGATAGTAAAATCAGAGCAGAGTCATAGAAATAACAAAGAAACTGCACAAGACCCTCAAGCTCCCAGGACCTGAGCTTGAAGGATAAAGAGTACCCCACCGGGCGAGTATGGAATTTATAAAATTAAATTGAATTCAATATCCCGCAGCAAAACTGTCTAAATATATCAAAGAAGCAAGATTTATAAATATCCATCAATTTTCTACCTCCAGGTCCGGGTAGTGGGGAGGCAGCAGTCTAACACCCAGGCTTCCATCACTTGGCTACCTCCTCCAACTCTACTGGCAGGAAAACAGGGTGTCCAGCTCCTCTGCAGGAGATTGTTTCCACAGTCTGAGCAGTGCATTGATGTGAGCCCAACTATATCTCATCATTAACTCTCATGACTCCATCCAAATTACAATGCATCTAAACCCTAAGACACCATCCATGAGCCCCTATGCTAGCAATGACTCCAGGATAGGGCCCATGCTACCATATCCTGGACAGGTTGAATTGTTCCCTTGATCTTACTGACATACTATAGTTTTCTGAATTATACAATTCATGTGATATGCGGTGAGTGCCTGTAGAACTGAATTATGAGTGTAGTTATAAGGGTTGCTTTTCAAATGTAAATTCCCAGGGACATAAACATTAGCATTAGCATTAGCACATTCTCAGCTGAACTCTGGACACACACACATACACTGATATGCACACACTGATCCCCCCTCCCTTTCCAAACGCCTTCAATGCTTGTGCCCTACCGGGGAAGATGGCAGTCGACTGGACCAGCGTAGACATGCTGCAGGACGGATGCGCTGTCTACACCGGCTCTCTCTTACCCTTTACCCGCCCCTGTTGCTTGTCTTGTGTTTCTATGGTGTATTGATAGTCATGTGCTTTTTGTGCTGAGGTGTTTTTTCTGTTATCAAACTGTTCTCCCATTAGGAGTTTATCTGAGTGGAGTGTTTTTTTCTCCTCCTCTTACCTCATGTTATGTATTTTCGGGTTTTTTTTTCCCTATCAGCCTACCTTTCTGACATGTCTCCTCAATGTGATGTTTGTGTAAAGTTGGTCAGAAGGTTCCTTTGTAAGTGCGCATGCGCCATTAGCGTGCTGCCTGCTGTAACCCTAATTTCCTTCGGGATTAATAAAGTATTCTGATTCTGATTCTGATAATCCACTTGGCTTGGATTTGTATCCCATATAGGAATACTGATTTTAGTCAGTTGTTAGACAGTTACGCCTATTTTTTTTGTTTTGATCTGCAGTAAGTTTCTATTTTTTGTATTTATTTAATGTGAAAAGCACCACTTGCATGACACTGCCTGTCTCAAAACCTTGTATGTTTTCATGTACTACAAAACAAGCTCACCTGCAGTACATAAACAATGGGTTTTTTAACCCCCTTTCAAATATTGACTATCACAACAGCTGTTTTTCACAGTGTGTGTGTGTGTGTGTGTGTGTGTGTGTGTATGACTGTAGACACTGTCATATATGATGTGGGAAGTGCTTTTCATTAACACAGTCCTTTTGATAATGTATGCGCAATAATAAAAACAACTTCAACAATCCTGAAAGAGAAATTGTTTTTTAGCAAATGTGAAAGTGTGATAGATTTACAACTACATACCACAATTTTTAAAAGAAAGTTAATAAAACTGGACTAACTGAGAGATTATACAACTTTGTCATCACAATAAGGAAAATTACTTACTAAACACGGTTTGGTTACACAGAAGAAGTAATTGCGCCTACCAGAATACCCATGGAGCACAGAGTGCTTATTCTTTGTATTTCATGTTTCAGTTTTAGTTGGTGCTTAGAACAAAATGAATGCTATGTACCCAAAGATATTACCTCAGACTCACATGGCTGCACATTGCCAGCATACTTCCAATTGCTTTAATGGATTAGCAGTTTAAGCAGTAATTTTCCTATTTTACTCATAAAGTGTTTTAGTATGCTGTGCAATTTGTAACCCTTTTAAGTCTAAAACATGACATATTTCCCAGAAAATGTTGTTGTTTTTTTTTTGAAAATGGAGTGTTTAGTGAATCTTTTGATGAAAATTTAAAAAACAAATTAAAGATGAATTTGCATATATGAGTTTTAATTTATTTTTGTAATTTATGTCAGTAATTTCAGCTCTCACACTGATGATGCAAAGTCTCAAAAACTTGTGTATCAAACATGATAGTCTTGGCTTTAAAGGGTTAAATACTTTTGTCTCAAAATAGCAGTCACTATGGCAACTTTCACCTGGAGAGCTATAGAATCAAGGCAGTCGATCACGATTTGTTTCATCAGTGAAAAATATTTGTAAAAATAATTTTTTCCTGATATTCACAACAGACCTTTGAGTGCCTGCTTGGTCCTCTTGGCTTTAGTCAAAGTAAATGTAAGCCCACCTTCCAACCCAGTATCTCGTATAATAGACAGGCCAGTCGACCACATCTATTTCATGCTTTGCCTTCACAAAACATGAAATAGACAAACATGCAGAAATTGCATTACCAGCAGGGGGAGATAATACATTTAAAGCCACATATATACATGCATTTCTTGTGATTATTTTCATGTTGGTTTGAGATAAAATATCTCCTTCTGCTCTTACTGCAAGTTCTGCATGCGTAAATAAGCATTAAGAGTAATCTGAATGTTTGGAGCAAACATAACTGACCACAATGCTTAACTACAGTTTTGCTATGGTTGAAAGATACACTTCAAATACACTGCAATATACAATCAGTGGCAGTCAATTATTTTGTGGATTATTTTCTCATATATTGTAAAGCTTGAAAGTCTGTGATGACATTTACTCTGTAAGTGAGACTTTATTAAAATGCTGTGGCTGTATTGGATTTGGACAGTTAGAATGTTGTTTTGCTGTTTTTCTCCCTTACAAAATCCAGGCTAGCTAATTTAATTTTTTATTTTTGTTTTTTGCTGTGGCTGTAGATAAATCAAAGGTAATTTAGTTACTAATTGACTTAGCAAGAATGAAAAATCTGAAGCATCTCCTTTTCTTTTTCCTGGTAGTCACTGTGTTGGTCTCATTAATCACACGATTAATAAGGCCAAATTAGTTTCCCAACTAGAGACAGGGATCATTTTTCAATTTACCAATTAGTCTATGTCTTCCAAAATGTCATGTATATGAGAGCACTGTGCCATCTTATGACTTTATTAACGGATCTATGTCAGATGCATAGGAGGTACGGTTGTCAAACAGAAAAAAGAGCGGTTGTTAAATCTTTGTTAAAACGATGAGGCCTTGCAATTTTCTAAGTATAGTACTGTCAGTACATTATTAGATGCACTTCACATATGTTTAGTGTCAGATTTCATTTTTTTCAGAGAGAGTTTTAAGACAAGCCTTCATTTGAATGAGTACAATGAGGAAGAACTTGAAGAAAGCAGCATAGCCTCTAGGCAAGGCAGGCGTGTATCAGAATGAAAACATCTGCTGTACGGTTCTCTGTGTGTTGAAACACACAGAGAACCTCTGAGTATTATTTTTGCCTCTGAGTATTATTTTTGTCTGTTTCTGCTAATGTCACTATTGGATTTAGAGTTGCGATGTTCTGCCATTGCTTTGCTGCTGTTGTACCAGGAAAAATGCTGCTTTTTGATCATCTTTCTGCAGCTAGTATCTTGATTCGTAATCGCACCTACAAATTATAGCCACTTGTGTCCATTGTTGGTTCTATTTAGCATCTTTCTGCATCAGGATCTGTATATGGGTATGAGCTCAGAGATTTGTTAGCTGGCACTTACTGAGTCACAATGACTTGACAATTTGCCAAGAGTGAAGCTACACTACTTAGCTTAGCCCCGTAAATGGAGGGCAATACATGTATTATCTCAAACATATTACACTGAAGTCCATGTTTATTTGAATAGGGTAGGGTAAATGTCATTCAGATTGTGGCAACAGTGGCATAATCATCATACACATTAGTTACATTTTGAAATTTAATTAGAATTTAATTAGAATTACAAAGCCAAATATTGTCACCCTTAACAAGAACCCAAAATTCAAATTCCTTTAATTTTAAATATGTTTATATTGTCTATTCTGTAAAATAGTCAGATGTCTATTCTCATTAATGTACAGAATTCACCTGCTTGCTGTGCTGCTACTACTGCACATTCACCCAATGTATATACTATATATATCTACAATGTTCTTCCTCTACCCCCCCCCCCCCCCCCCCCCCCCATTTTTGCACATGTCGAGGAGCGTGTCAGGTTACATTTCACTGTGTGTTATACTTGTATAACTATGCATGTGACAAATAAAGAACCTTGAACCTTGAAAAATGTGTCAAGGAGTATTTTGGTGTGGGAAACATTTATGTGCAGAAAGTTAGTCTGAAATCATTATATATCCAACTTAACAATCCAAGTGTTCACACTTGTGTAGTACCCTTTTCTATCAAAAACTGTTAAAGCTAATTATTATTTCACTTACTCTTCTGTCTGGTAATGCTGTCTGGGCTTTAGTGGGGATCCATCCTTAAATCAATACATCTCTATTTGAACCACACACTTCCTGAGAGAAATGTGTTGACTTTTATAGAGTCTTATAAAGTTATTTATTTACTTATGCAACTTATGTATTTTTACTTGAAGAAGTACCATCCATGATCGTATGTATACAAAGGTTTTTAAAGATAAGTCAAACTCAACCACCACCCAGACAACAGATACTATTTTACCTTTGCGGACCTGCAGTTAAGCAAAGAGACATAAAAGAGACAACAATCAGAAAATCCTGAACAGTTTTCTATATTCTAGAACAGTGGTTCTCAAACTTTTCACAGTGAGTACCACTTTCTAAAATATATGGCTCTTAATACACCACCCTTATGACCAACATTAAAGTACAGTAGTATATGCCTATTTAACACTATACACAGTTTACACCAGACAATTTTATTTCTTATATGAATGTTATTTATTTTAGCTGTCATAAACAGGATGTGACAAGTGATAATAATTACAACTGTACTAAAACATTCACATCAGGTGGGATATCTGGTCTTTAAGTGATGACGTATGAATCCTGCTTCCAAGTCCAAACTACTCTGCATTTATTAAGGCTGTTGTGTTTTTAACATTGATCGCTGTCGGCCTCTCTCGGTTTTTATTACCACTGTTCATTTTAAAGCTCAGTTTTTAAAACCTCATGATGTATCTACAGTCCGGCCTATGCAGCAGTATATTAATGACTAGAGAACTACTGGCATTATGCAGACTTAAAAAAATGTATAATTCAGAGATGAAAGTCAGTTACATCCTTGGTTTTGTAGTACTGAATATTATTTGAAAAATCACTGCACATTGGATTTTGTTCACAAAAAAGATTTCTATGGTTACCACTAATTATCTAAAAAGAATATGATAAGTGGTAATGCAAGTTTCAAATTACATTATGATTTTTCTTAGTTATAATTTGCTGGTTGGTAACTGACTGCATGTTTTGATTTTTAAGAAATAATAATTTGACAGCCATCATTTATAAATGTATACAGATGGCATATTTAATTTGAACGTATCAAATAAAGGGCATATGGATTTGTTTGGCGAGTTTTTAAAGACTAAAATCATCTCATCTTAACTATTGCAAATTATTCTTTATGAGACTTAAAAACACCAAAAAAATGAAAGCTTCAGATGTGTTTCCTCAGTTACCAATGATGCTGTTCTATCTGCAGTAAAGAGTTGTTCAGTTAAAGAGGGCTGAATGATATATAGTGTCTATAAACTTCACAAACTCAGAACTGAGGGGAAGGCTATAGGTGTCTGATTGAATGATTTGGCAGCAACAGTATAAACCAAACTGGTCCCTGGAGAGGTCACTAGCACAACTGACAGCTTTATTAAAACCAGCATTTAATAAGGTAAGTACTTGCATGCAAGATTTAGAGGGCAGTAATATTAGGAGTTTCCTGGCTGTGGATACACGCGTTCTTATAAAAAAATAAAATAAAATACTTCGTATCCAATAAGGAGTGTCTTGTCTTCAGGAATGTCAAGTATGGAAATGATCAATTCTATTTCTTTTTGCTTAATTTTACTACAAAATATAGTACTTCTGCCTTGCATATTTGGAAATTGCATTGGTGTTTTTTTAATGTTTAGGAGAAAACAACAAGTTGTATAAGGCCTGTACCACACTTATCCCTGGGATAGTTGTAACATTTCTGACATTTCTGTCTGCAACTTGAAACATTTTAAGGTAGTGGATTCTAAATGTAATGTATTTACATGTAACTGCTATTAGATCGCACAGCTATTTTCTCTGCAACACAATTACTAGTATTTTATATAAATATAAAAGTATTTTACTGTGTATTATACAGTTTTGTACTGTTTTTCTAGAATATCATTAAATTTACATAAATAGACTGTGATTTTACATTTCAAATGTAAAATAACGTAAAATCACCGTAAATGTAATAATACATAATTTTCTTGCTTTTTAAATATATTTGTCTGTACATATTCATATTTAGATTGTTAAAATACATTCACAAATGTATCATAATTTCACAAATATTTGTCCGTTATTTGAAAGATTGAACTGTTAAATTCAAATTTAATGCTATGGAAAAATATTTAAAATGATTCTTATAAACTTTTATCACATCAAATAATGTTATTTAGGGCGATCGTGTTATTTAGGGCTCAAGAGTTGGCAGTTCGCCTTTTAATCAGAAGGTTGCCGGTTCGAGCCCCGGCTCGGACAATCTCGGTAGTTGTGTCCTTGGGCAAGACACTTCACCTACTACCTACGGCCAGAGGGGCCGATGGTGCAATATGGCAGCCTCGCTTCTGTCAGTCTGTCCCAGGGCAGCTGGGGCTACAACTGTAACTTGCCTCCAGTGTGTGAATGTGAGAGTGAATGAATAGTGGAATTGTAAAGCGCTTTGAAGGTCTTGAAAAGCGCTATATAAATGCAATCCATTATTATTATTATTTAAACCAACTGTTAATTGTATATTTCTGTACATTTAAGTATTATTATTCATATTGCCGCATTCATTGACCTTGTTTATAGGTAATTTCATTGTTTAATCACGTTAAAATGTTCCTAATTTAATGTTTAAAAGCACTTGAAAAAGGCAAAATCCCATGTAAAATTAGGGCAACAAACTGTATTGTCATTACTGAAAATAACCGTATTTTTATGAGAAAGTTATTTTCTGTTATTTTCTGGTATTATTTTGGTGCCCCAGCTGCCGGAATATTACTGTTTTTTTAGGATTTTTTTTTTTTTACAGTGTAGGGTGAGATACAACACAATGAAATAAGGGTACTGACAAAATCTTAACATTAAAACTTTTTTATTCAACACCTGAATGCACTTATTACAATTCATCTAGCTGTGTGTGTGTTTGTGTCTGTGTGTTTGTGTGAGAGAGCGCGAGAGAGAGACAGAGTGCAGAAATATCGTTTTTAAAAATATTCCAATAAAAAAAAGGCAAATTATGGAATTTTCATTAGCTGAATATTTCATTTGCGTATTTTTCGGACCATAAGGCGCACCGGATTATAAGGCGCATGTCAATGAACGTGGCTGTTTTCATAATCAGGCGCACCGGATTATTAAGCGAAACAAAACAGTTAGGTAAGTCAAACTTCACTCATCTCATTCTTCTTGCTGCCTCCATTCCCGTACCATTGATTCATTGATGTTCAATTCTCTCGCAGCTGCTCTATTCCCATGTTGTTGCAGTATATTAATGACTAACCTCATATCGTGGATGGATTATCTCAGTTGTTCTCCTGACTGAAGTTTGGTCTGTTTACAGCATCCTGCCATGCAACTGCATTTGTCCCTAACCAACGGGAACTCTCACGTTAACTTTTATTGAGTGGAAAAAAGTTAGCGTTCATCCTCCAGCTTCACTATGTTTATGTTATGCCAGACCTTCCCAAAGTGTGGGGCCCGCCCCCTAGGGGTGGCGCAGAACCATTGCGGGGGGGTGCGCAGCATTAAAAGGGGAAAAAAAAAAAACAACGCTTGGACACTGCTAGCACGGGGCTCCCACACAAACGCAAAGCAGGAGATGAAGCATAGCTGAATATGTTTCCAAACCAACTTCATTCTAAGCCAAAGACTAGAAAATATGGTGAAGCATATCTTCCCTTTGGTTTCACCTGCACAAGTGCCGAGGTAGGTCTCCCCTGCAGAATTGGTTTTCCCTTCGTGGAGCACACACTGGGCTCTCCAAATCACAGACAAACAGTATCCCACATTCGTGATTTTTAGTTCACAAACACTTGTTGTAATGACTAACTACTCTTGACATTTTGGAGATGTTAGCTCTTTATACAGTAAAGTTACAGTGGAATACAAATAATATCAGGCTGATCCTGCCACGATTTGTTCCCCCCGGTTCAAATCCCGGACAAACAGTATCCCACAGCTGTTTATGTTTTTAAACCCATTTTGCACAGAGAGGCACTTTTTTTGAAAAATTCATTGATAGCAATGTTGAATATTATTACATCTACATGTAAAATAATTACACCATGACGCCTCTGCCTTTGTAAATGGAGGGACAGTAACTGCGTGTTTATATGTAAGCGTGTAAAACCTGAAGATAGCGACAACATACTGTTTAACTGCCATTCTGCAATTCCTCTCATGTAAGCAATAACGTGGTGCACAGCTGACGTGAAAAAAGGCACATACCTTTGACGTTGCGTGACGAACTCTGTATTCCTCGTCCACACGTAAACGCAAAAACTGAGTTTTAAAAAAATCTCCGTTTTCGGTGATTCCAAACGCCGTTTACGTGTGGACAAAACAGCTGCGTTTTCAAACATACCCGTGTAGGTGTGGACGCAGCGTAAAAGAGTAGTTTATTTTCTTACTACCTGCAGATTACTTGTATTTGCTTAATTGTTTACTAAATGTTTGAGGTGTGAAATAAACCGCAATTGAGCTAAATATGGGTGTGTGTAGTTGGAGGATGTGTTAGTGCGTGCGTATGTGTACATTTTTCTTGTAAAACAAGACATAGATGGCTTCTTTCACTCCTCTTTCAAACCATCTGTCCTCTCTGTCCAAAATGTGAACATTGGCATTGGCATGTCCACTGTGAGCGACCATCTTTGAACAGAGGCGGTGGTTTACGACACCAACTCTCTGCCATCTATAATCCAGTTTTGAGATCCCTTCCCAAATGCCTTAACGCCCACTCACATCCTGGGCCATCTGACCTCAGGAATTCGCATGATAAGGTGGGGCCAGGTTTCACATGAACTCACCCGAAACTCTGGCTGATTGGGACCCACACCCAGTTTCACACCTTGGCTCAGGTGATTAGAGGATCATCAGGGGGTCCTTTTGTCCCTTGGTGGGGGGATACTCCCACTAGGGTATATCTGGGACTCTCCACCATTTGACCTTAGAACTGAAGAAGCTTCTCGGATGAGAGGTGAAACGTCTTCAAGTAACTTAAAGAAGTCCAGACGCTTTTCTTTGCAAGCTCCTTTGACTACGATGACCTGGATGACTGAGAACCTTCACAGACACCATCAGAATCACAATGATGACAGATGTATGGCACTCCTGGAGTGCAGGCCTCATGAGACCACAGAGTACAGGTTAGATACATAACCCAAGCTTCTTTTGGCTTTGAGTTAATGAATTTTTCCATTAAACAAACAAAAAATACATGCATATATATATATATATATATATATATATATATATATATATATATATATATATATATATATATATATATATAGGCTGGAGACAGAGCAATACTGGAAGAGCATATGGGAGAAGGATGCAACCCATAACGGCAATGCTCAGTGGCTAGTGGATCTGAGGGCATACCATAGCGACCTCCCTGAACAGGGTCCAGTAACCATCACAGTGGCAGATATCCAAGAAAGGGTCTCCAGTATGAAGAGTTGGACAGCACCAGGGCCCGACATGGTTCACGCCTACTGGCTAAAGAAGCTGACTGCACTCCACAAGCGTCTGGCAGCACAAATGAACCAGCTGCTTGTTAACGAGGGACACCCGGAATGGCTAACTGAAGGTCGGACGGTCCTGATCCCCAAGGACCCCAAGAAGGGACCAGTCCCCTCGAACTACCGACCAATAACCTGCCTCAGTACTACATGGAAGCTCCTGTCAGGCATCATATCGGCTAAGATGAACAGGCACATGGGTCAATACATGAGCGGGACACAGAAAGGAATTGGCAAGAATACCAGAGGCGCAAAACACCAGCTACTGGTAGACAGAACAGTCAGCCGAGACTGCAAGACCAGACTAACCAACCTGTGCACTGCCTGGATTGATTACAAGAAGGCCTATGACTCAATGCCCCACAGCTGGATACTGGAATGCCTAGAATTGTACAAGATCAATGGGACCCTAAGAGCCTTCATCAGGAACTCAATGGGGATGTGGCGTACAACACTAGAGGCCAACTCCAAGCCCATAGCACAAGTCACCATCAAGTGCGGGATCTACCAAGGAGATGCTCTGTCCCCACTGCTGTTCTGCATAGGCCTGAACCCCCTCAGTGAGATCATTAACAAGACTGGCTACGGATACCGACTACGGAACGGAGCAGTTGTCAGCCACCTCCTGTACATGGATGACATCAAGCTGTATGCCAAGAGTGAACGAGACATCGATTCACTGATCCACACTACCAGGCTATACAGCAATGACATTGGAATGTCGTTCGGGCTGGAGAAGTGTAGTCGGATGGTAACAAAGAGAGGGAAGGTAGTCAGAACTGAGGGGATTGAACTACCAGAAGGCAACATTGCAGACATAGAGGACAGTTACAAGTACCTGGGGATCCCGCAGGCCAATGGGAACCATGAAGAGGCCGCTAGGAAAGCTGCAACCACCAAGTACCTGCAGAGGGTCAGGCAAGTCCTGAGGAGTCAGTTGAACGGTAAGAACAAGATCCGGGCCATCAACACATACGCCCTGCCCGTGATCAGGTTCCCTGCTGGGGTAATAGGCTGGCCAAAGGAGGAGATAGAAGCCACTGACATAAAGACAAGAAAGCTCCTTACCATGCATGGAGGGTTTCACCCCAAGTCCAGCACCCTGAGGCTGTACGCTAAGCGGAAGGAAGGGGGTCGGGGACTGGTGAGTGTCAGCACCACAGTCCAGGATGAGACAACGAACATCCAAGAATACATCACGAAGGTGGCCCCAACTGACAGCGTGCTCAGTGAATACCTCAGGCAGCAGAAACCCAAGAAAGAGGAGGGAGAGGAGGAACCATCATGGAAGGACAGGCCCCTGCACGGTGTGTACCACCGGCAGATAGAGGAGGTGGCTGATATCCAGAAATCCTACCAGTGGCTGGACAAAGCTGGACTGAAAGATAGCACAGAGGCACTAATCATGGCAGCACAAGAACAAGCTCTGAGTACAAGATCCATAGAGGCTGGGGTCTATCACACCAGGCAAGACCCCAGGTGCAGGCTGTGTAAAGATGCCCCAGAGACAATCCAGCACATAACAGCAGGGTGCAAGATGCTAGCAGGCAAGGCATACATGGAACGCCATAACCAAGTGGCCGGCATAGTGTACAGGAACATCTGTGCCGAGTATAACCTGGAAGTCCCGAGGTCAAAATGGGAAATGCCCCCAAGGGTGGTGGAGAATGACCGAGCTAAGATCCTGTGGGACTTCCAGATACAGACGGACAAAATGGTGGTGGCTAACCAACCGGACATAGTGGTAGTAGACAAACAGAAGAAGACGGCCATAGTGATCGATGTAGCGGTTCCGAATGACAGCAATATCAGGAAGAAGGAACACGAGAAGCTGGAGAAATACCAAGGGCTCAGAGAAGAGCTCGAGAGGATGTGGAGGGTGAAGGTATCGGTGGTCCCCGTGGTAATCGGAGCACTAGGTGCGGTGGCTCCCAAGCTAGGCGAGTGGCTCCAGCAGATCCCGGGAATAACATCGGAGATCTCTGTCCAGAAGAGTGCAGTCCTGGGAACAGCTAAGATACTGCGCAGGACCCTCAAGTTCCCAGGCCTCTGGTAGAGGACCTGAGCTTGAAGGATAAACCGCCCGCAGGGGCGTGCTGGGTGTTGTTATATATATATATATATATTATTACATACATAATTATTATTATTATTATTTTTAAACTTAGTTTTGGCTTACAAATTACTTTTATTCTCTTTAAATTGCCTGTGTTTGTCACAAGGTGCTAATTTTTCACATGTGATAGAAGAACTGAATTGGGCATGTGCAGAATGAATCACATGTTTTCAAACTCAGCCACGTTACAACTATCCCTAGTCTCCTTTGCATTATACATTTACACAGAATTGGACCTTTCTATAATTTTGTATTAATTTTCCCTAAAATATTTTCACATAGTCCTAAAAGAATACAATAGTAAAATATTATTATTATGAATATTATGAAAATATTATTTTTGGTTGTTTATTTAATGATCCATTAATATTATGCATACCACTGGGTTTCCTCGCGTGAACTGTTCCCACTGGGGCCCTTTAAAGGATTTGAATTTGATTTGGGTGGATTTTTTTCTGTGATCATAATGTGCATATATATATATATACAGTGTTGGGAAGGTTACTTTTAAAATGAATTCCATTACAGATTACAGAATACATGCCCCAAAATGTATTCTGTAACGTATTCCGTTACGTTACTCAATGAGAGTAGCGTATTCTGAATACTTTGGATTACTTAACATATTATCATGCATTTTACAACTACATGAATGTACTATTGCTGTGATTTATTACTGTTACTGAAGGTCCGCGACTCCGTAGTAAAGGGACCTCTGGCTAATACGTCGGGTTCCGTGTCGGGCTCATAGCCGAAAACTAGCTTTACTTTGTTGTCTGGGTCAACTTTGCTAGCTAGAGACAGAGAGAGGCGTTGAAAGGCTGCTCCAACGGAACTTATTGTTTCGGAGGAAAACACAAACAAAGTGTACAGTCGAGTTTTAATAGCTTACTTACAACTGGGCTCTCAGGCTCTCTTCTTGGCTGCAGTGGTTATTATTATATTTACATGCTTCCAGCTCGATGACGGCTCATACTTTTTGACTCTCCTTTTTCTCCCTCCCTCGCAAATAACGTGTATGGCAGTCCATTCTCCCTGCAGCACGGACTACACTGTCTATGATGCTACATTCTTTAGAGCTATACCTGTAGCATTCTGCCTATTAGCTTAGCACAACAACAACAAAAAGGCCTCTCTCACCCAGGAAACACGCAGAGAGAGAGCGTTGCCCTGTAACCATGGCAACCGCAACGCTGGAACAACAGAACGTAGCTGTCAAACAAAACCCAAACAGGCCTGACCCACCACAATATGAAACAGGGAAGTACCGCCGTGTAATCCATTTATTTCAACAAAGTAACTGTATTCTAAATACCACCTTTTTAAACGGTAACTGTAACGGAATACAGTTACTCATATTTTGTATTTTAAATACGTAACGGCGGTACATGTATTCCGTTACTCCCCAACACTGTATATATATATATATATATATATATATATATAGCCAAACCATGACATAAGCACCACCATTTAAAAATAAATAAATACATGACTTACTTTCTTCAGTCCCATCCTTTTAGAAAACTTTGTTCAAACAGCCCCCTGGTTTTCTCCTTTGAACCCTGCATAACATTGTTTTTCACTGTCTTTCTAGCCTAAACATCAGACAGGAATTTAGTTGCTCAAAGGATAAGTGTAGGTCCTTGGTTAACGTCCAAAAAATTACTCACCTTTCTCTGAATGATTTTTGTTTGTCAGTCTTGAATTTCCTCCATTTGTACACAGCATATATGACAGTGGATAACTGGAGTTTAAACTCTGGGAAAGCTTTGTAGCATTTTCTGTCTTTTTAAGCATCAACAACTCTTTGCAAATACAGTGGCTTGCAAAAGTATTCGGCCCCCTTGAACTTTTGCACATTTTGTCACATTACAGCCACAAACATGAATCAATTTTATTGGAATTCCACGTGAAAGATCAATACAAAGTGGTGTACACATGAGAAGTGGAACGAAAATCATACATGATTCCAAACATTTTTTACAAATAAATAACTGCAAAGTGGGGTGTGCATAATTATTCAGCCCCCTTTGGTCTGAGTGCAGTCAGTTCCCCATAGACATTGCCTGATGAGTGCTAATAACTAAATAGAGTGCACCTGTGTGTAATCTAATGTCAGTACAAATACAGCTGCTCTGTGATGGCCTCAGAAGTTGTCTAAGAGAAAATTGGGAGCAACAACACCATGAAGTCCAAAGAACACACCAGACAGGTCAGGGATAAAGTTATTGAGAAATTCAAAGCAGGCTTAGGCTACAAAAAGATTTCCCAAGCCTTGAACATCCCACGGAGCACTGTTTAATAGTGATGGGCAGATAAAGCTTCATGAAGCACTGAAGCTTTTCATCCAATTGGTTCACCCCAGCGCAAAGCGTCTTGAAGCTTCATTTGCTCTAGTAGGACACCTACTGGACGTAAAAGTATTAGTTGGCATGAATTTGAAGAGTGTGGCCTTTTGCACACAACCTGTAAATGTCAACAACAAAAGGAGTGTGTAAATTATGTATATTGTAGTGATGGCAGTATACTGTGTATATTTATACTGGCAGTAGGGAAAATGATTATTTGGAAATGCTTAAAATGGAAATGATCATTTACTGTGAGGTGAGGTGTGGTTGGGGTGTGGACAGTGGTTGTGCTTTTGTAACGTTGAGGTATGGATAGCTACACACTGAGGCTTTGAGCCTCAGTCCTGCCTGTTCACATTTTATTCTGTAAAAAATACATTTTCACTGCTTTTATGACCTTTTTAGTGGGGAGAACATAGCTAGGATTTAATGATTTAACAAATCTTTTAAATCCTTTGTCCTCCACAATGCTAAATGGCTGGGAGTCCTCAATCACCATGCTAACCAGGTCTTCATCTATTTGAGATTGTTCTCTTGAGGAAAGACAACAAAAACAAAGCACAAATATAAATATCACACACGTAACTTATTACAGTTGTATAATATTGTTATATCATTTAGTAACATTACGGTGTGTTATATTATTATGGCATTTGATGGCTCACCTGGTCTTGCTCCACAATCGGTGTTCCCCTTATTCTCAAAGCTCTGTAGTGCCTAAGCATGGATGAGGTGTTGTTGTTATATCCCAGCTCCCTGGCACATAGCAAACACTTCACCTTGTACAAAAGTACAGACAGCTTAACATAAATTATATTGCACCATCAGTATTATGAAAATACATCTTCTGTAGAAATGTACATACCTTGTTGGGAGGAATAAAATCAAAATGTTCCCACACAGGGGAGGACATCCTCCTCTTCTTAGCTGGCTCCACGCTCTCCTGACTTTCTCTCCTAAACCTCCAAACTCTGTCCAAAGTGTCTCCAAACTCTCACTAACCGCAACTCTCCATCAAACACATTTTGAATGGAGTCTGAGGGGTTTATATTGCTGTCATAGCTCGCGGCAAAGTTCGAACCACTTCATGAACCAGTCACGTGGTACAGCCGGGCAGCGAGGCTTCGGACGTCATCATTTTCAGCTCCTCCCATAAATGAAGCAAGCCTCAATACGCGCATCGCGGAAACGCCCCCTAAATTGCTCGACACAAGCTTTGAAGCCTCGATACAGAACGTCACATCACTACTGTTCAAGTCATCATTCAGAAATGGAAGGAGTATGGCACGACTGTAAACCTACCAAGACAAGGCCGTCCACCTAAACTCGCGGCCGAACAAGGAGAGCGCTAATCAGAAATGCAGCCAAGAGGCCCATGGTGACTCTGGACAAGCTGCAGAGATCTACAGCTCAGGTGGGGGAATCTGTCCATAGGACAACTATTAGTCTGTACTGTATTTGTACTATTAATCTGTATTTGTACTGCACCAAGTTGGCCTTTATGGAAGAGTGGCAAGAAGAAAGCCATTGTTAACAGAAAACCATAAGAACTCCCGTTTGCAGTTTGCACCAAGCCATGTGGGGGACACAGCAAACATGTGGAAGAAGGTGCTCTGGTCAGATGAGACCAAAATGGAACCTTTTGGCCAAAATGCAAAACGCTATGTGTGGCTGAAAACTAACACTGCACATCACTCTGAACACACCATCCCCACTGTCAAATATGGTGGTGGCAGCATCATGCTCTGGGGTGCTTCTCTTCAGCAGGGACAGGGAAGCTGGTCAGAGTTGATGGGAAGATGGATGGAGACAAATACAGGGCAATCTTGGAAGAAAACCTCTTGGAGTCTGCAAAAGACTTGAGACTGGGGCGGAGGTTCACCTTCCAGCAGGACAACGACCCTAAACATAAAGCCAGGGCAACAATGGAGTGGTTTAAAACAAAACATATCCATGTGTTAGAATGGCCCAGTCAAAGTCCAGATCTAAATCCAATCGAGAATCTGTGGCAAGATCTGAAAACTGCTGTTCACAAACGCTGTCCATCTAATCTGACTGAGCTGGAGCTGTTTTGCAAAGAAGAATGGGCAAGAATTTCAGTGTCTAGATGTGCAAAGCTGGTAGAGACATACCCTAAAAGACTGGCAGCTGTAATTGCAGCAAAAGGTGGTTCTACAAAGTATTGACTCAGGGGGCTGAATAATTACGCACACCCCACTTTTCAGTTATTTATTTGTAAAAAAAATGTTTGGAATCATGTATGATTTTCGTTCCACTTCTCATGTGTACACTACTTTGTATTGGTCTTTCACGTGGAATTTCAAAAAAATTGATTCATGTTTGTGGCTGTAATGTGACAAAAAGTTCAAGAGGGCCGAATACTTTTGCAAGCCACTGTACCTCCCTGTATATATATATATTAGAATTTAATATAGCTCAGTTCCATTAAAGAAATATATGCAGCCCACTCTCCCATGTTTGATATCTGTGTGTGGCAAGTATAATATTTATTATACTTATTTGTCATATTTCAGTGCATGAACACGGCAATATAGATGTATGATAAGCATCATGTCACCTACTTTTCCTCCACAGTTTTTAGCAAAAATAGATATCTGGATTTTCATGATGACACCAGGCCATTAACACTAGATAGCTGACCCTAATTGCAATTTTTCTAGACCGTGTAACGAGAATCAGACTGGGACATAACCTGAAGTTGCAGTTTTTCACATATCAGAGCAAGCAGCAGGTAGGACACAGGATGACCACTGATTATCTGAGAATTCAACAGATGATTTCCCAGCTATTCTCAAATGGAAAGTCTGTTCTTTAAAAAATAAATAAATAAATAAAAAAAATACTGTAAACTATATATGTAAATTGCATGTTATTAAAGTAAGAAAATGAAATCTTTTAGTTTACAGTGTATAGTCAGTAGCGCAATATACTGTAATGATATTAGGTTAACAGGTAAGCAGTTTTAGAAGACAACAAAGGTTTTACTGACTCTTACAGAGACATTAAGAGTTGCAGAAGCCCAAACATGATATAGTAATGCACTTTCATTAAGTTAGGTTAGTTAGAAAGTTAGAGCCCCTTTGTGAAATGTGATGATGTGACTCTGTGGATGACCTCTCGACCTTTGCCCTGGCATCTTCAATCATCTGTCTTGTGTTTTGCATCTGTGGAGACTTAAAGGCCAGCTCAGTAGCTTATTATCTAATTGAAGAGATATTGCTGTGTTTCCTTATCTGGAAGAAAGAGTAAGCATTGAACTCAGTATAAAAACTCTCTGTGGGAGAATAAACTTAAGAGCTGGAGGACTATATTTGCGGTCAATAGGTATATTCATCTTTTTTGATGTCTTTTATGGCAATTGCAGAAAAAGAACTGCAGCTTGGTACCAATCCTGTGAATGGATTGTCTGCAAAAGAAAGCAGAAGGGATGGGTCTCACAGCATTTCCCTGACATACATCACCAGAGTTATAATTTAATTAAATACAGACCAAAGATGTCCAAGATATTGTATTATCTGAGATTTCTGAAAGTTACCTTCGGTCAAAATTACAGCTGTGTTCCTAACATATCAAGTTGCTGGCCAGGTGTTGAATGTTTAACACTAGAGCCTGAAGATATTATATTTTATTAATTCTCCGCCTCTCTTTTACTACTAAAGTACCAGCAGTGATTCTCCCTGAAGTTCATCCTGCAGAGTGTAAATCTATGACTGAGACATTCTCTTCAACATGTTTATTGTAGTTTTGAAGCCATCTTTTTGAATCTCGCAAAGCTGGGATCTGAACTATGTTTGTACCCAATAAATTGAACTGGGAAAGAGTTGAAAGAAAGTGGCAGGTTATATGATAGCCTTTATGTCCCCAGGGAAATCAGACCAGCCTGGCATATCGGCCATTGTAAGAGCAGCATGCCCTAGTCCACTACAAACACAGGAAAACTGAGCTTTTACTTTGTGCAAGCTTTTTCATGTGCCTCCAGCTGAACTAAAGATACAGAAAAACGAATTCTGTGGGAGGAATTCACCATGTATTATGTATGACACTTGTTTTCTGAACTACTTTATTTAAAGGATTAAGACAAACTTCAAAGATAACATTTTTCTCCCCTTTCTAACCAGCAGGAATAAAATGTCTGCTGCTTGTATAAATGCTCAAGTGTTTTTACATGACAGATTTTTGTTCGTATGCTCAGAAAAAAAACCGAGGCTCTGAATCAGTTACCACTAAAACACCAAGCAGTTTCACATTTATTTTATTTATTTATTTTTTTGGACATGTACTGTGTGGGTCTGATTTACACCAAGGAGAATACTTTATTGTGACTGGTTGCTACATATCTCTTCCAGCTCATGTAAAGAATTACAGCCAAGAGGACGATGGTAATTAATCATCTGATGTTATCAGCCACTTCCTAATAAAAACAAGCTACATCTTCTCCTGATCATTCTGCTCATTTCAGCTCGCCTCCTTCTCTCTTTGAGTATTGATATTTTTCTGTCAATTGTAGCAGTAAAATAAGGCCCCTGTCTGATTCAGCAATTTTTCACTATAAATTTTGGTGATCAATGACCACCAGAGCACCAGGGTGGTTGATGTTGGACATTAACGCTGTCATAGAGAAATATCAGCACTCACCAAATGATTACTGAGGAATCCTGAAGTGGACAACACGGATTGCATTTATGTTTGCAACATTTCACTGGACAATTTCTTGCATTAATGTATTGGAACTTCTTATAGATACCCTACACTGTAATTTATGCATTTTAAAGATTTGTGTTTCTCCCTTGCATCATAATTGATGGTCCCTACAAATAAGAGATTAAAAACTTAATGGATTTGTTTCAGGGAACAGATTGCAGGGTGTGCTGGAATATGGCTTGGCTCCCTTCCAGTTAGTTGTTTTTGTCATTCAGTCTGTCCATAAACACTGATTTGTTTCCAACCAAATATGGAAAAAATGCATCCTAGCACAGCACTGTGTTCCACTATTTTTAAAATTATGCTAAATGCACCTTGTTTGTTGATTGTTATACAACACATTAAGTACTTGCCCACACCCAAACCCTAAGAGCATTTTAACAGTCCAATCATAGTCATCTAAATACATTTATAGGTTTCACAGTATCCTTGGTACAGCATGAATAGAGTGGCAGTATAATTGAATGCAGTATTTCGCAAACTTCAAATCTTTAAGTAAATAAATGTAGTCAGTTGTTCTGCTGACAGCATCAGCGCTACAACTCAAAGATATTTCCAAGTATTCAGTACCACTACTTATATAAATGTAAATAAACAAACAGGAGGAGGTCTGTAAAAGTCAGGCTCAGTAGGTCCTTAAGTGGAGTGCATTGATCTGACTGGGCATCTGACCCTGAGAGGTCTCCGAGTCCTTTTGTGAAGCACTGTGGGAGGCCAACTTACTGTGTTCTTTTATGTGGGAGAAAGACCTGGAAGATGGCTTTGAAAGGATTAACCTCACTCGCTACATAGATATTAAAGTTTTATTCTTTTTTTCCACACTTTTGTGAGGATTCTGTGGTTTTGGCTAATGAATATCCAATGACTAGTTGCATATAATTTTCAACTGTCATCATTACGCTGAATACCAAACATTGTGGATGCATGCAGATAAATCCAAAGACATTGTTTTCAAAATTGGCTATAGTCTTTCTATGTGGAATCTGGTTTCTTTTAGTGAACTGGTCGGGCTAAGTTACCCTTTGCTGTGTGTTTGCTCTGTGTTGAACAGGCAAGATTTCACCCTCTGACCATTCTAGCTCCCTGCAGTTCTAATGGATAAATGGTTAATAAGATGAGTGGATGCATTTTATGTATCAAGAACACTTGATAGCACTGATTACTATAATGTTTTTTTAGATTTCACAACTGGATGTTTTTTCAAATAAACAGACAATTCTTTCGTGTTTTGAAATTGAATTTTAAAATTACATTTATATATGACGCTTTATGCAGTGAAAAAGTAATAGTGCATCACATGGCAACTGACAGAAAATTATTTCCTTGACAGCAATACATTCAAACATGGTCTTATTCTTGGGATCTATAGGATATACATGGTCACTTGGTTTGACTTTTATTTCTGTGTGGTGAGGATCCCTCTTAGAAAAATGTATTAGTTTCAAAAGATATGGTTCCTGGTGAATGTCCCAGTCATAGCTCATATAAAATAATAAATGCAATTTGTTGCAATTGATCGATCTGTCTACAAAGATAGATAGATCGACTAGTCCAGCATGGCATACGTTTAAATAAAAGCTTTCATCATTCTTTTATTATTATATATTCTATTCTGGCCTAAAGAGTCCTAAAGTCAGGTTGCAGCTTTTATCTTCTTTTCTATCTTCTTTTTTTTTTCTATTTATTTATTTTGGCAGGAAGCTCACAAGATATATATTATTGGCAAGACCACAAGTGCCAAAAATAAATAAAACTTTTGCAGGATAAATATGAAAAGAAGAAAAATATTAATCTTGTGTATATTTGAATCTGTGCCAAGTTATTATTGATGTGCAGCCCTGATGTTACTGTGAATTTAATCCCTGCCAAATATGTAGTCAATAATAATCTTTCAAGGACAGAATGTCCTCAGTGTTATTTTAGACACCTATAATAAAATGGCACAGGTTATAGATTTTGCTTTAAGAATTTGTGTGCAACAATGTTTCATTGAAATTGAGATAGATTTTAAGCACAATTTTTGTTGCAAAATCAATTGAAACTCTGTCTGCTGACCATTTGTTTTTTACGTCATTCTTCTTGAGCCACCTTTTCGCTTTGATGAATTGCTCTGTATGGTTTGAGCACGTCCTTTGCAAGCTCACATTTTGTGCTTGTGCCCTGAATTAGTCTGACATTTCATGCTTGAATGACTTCATGACATTTAGTTTAAGGAAATATCATGGTCTGCTGAACTGTCCAGGACTAACCACAAACACAGATGAATATAGAATACATTGGAGTCCTGCACTGGAACATGTTGGTTTTAAATAGCGCATTACTATTCACATTGAAGAGATGACAGACTGGTGAAACTCAATTTTCTAAAAACTTTTTTAAATGATATCAGTTTGATTAGTCTTTTGATTAGGTATTTGAAAAAGATAGATATATAAGTGTGCCGTTGGATTTCATTGCATTTCTATATGATTACTTTCCAGGTTTATTAATTTTCTGGTTTAAAGATAAATTGAGTATGATGAAATGATGAACACGTCTTTTGATTGTTTTGAGATTGAAGAGGTAATTGTCTTTTAAAACGGAGGGCTTTTTTTATATTGAATCAATCTACATTACTGATGATAAATAATGCAAAATTCCACATAATAATATGAGACGTCTGCCCTGTCACTTTGACAAGATCACATTAAAACAAGATGAATCATCTCTGCAGCGAAGTAAAGAACCTTTCAGTGATCCTCATATTATTTTAATATGTGTATTAAAAGTGATTATTTCCACTTAATTATGAACAGGAGAAATGGAAAACATCTCCTTCAAAGGTGGACTTCTGCAGTCGTGGAAGAATAGATCTGTGTTGTTTCCTTAAAGAAACTTTTACTAAAGTAAAACTTAAGAAACAATATTCTGGTATTCTGAGCTTCTTTCCACTGCCTGCATTACCAACAATGTGTCTTGATTACTGACAGATTTGGGTGATTTATGCTAGCAGCAGCTCTTTTGCTTTGAACCACTAACCTTATGCAGCGATAAGAAGTAGGTTGCAACAATCTAGTAAACTTACTTCTTACTAAAATTTGGGGCTCTAATTACTGCTGGAGTGCTTAGTAAAAAAAATAAATAGGAAAAAGCCACAGATATTCACTCTAGCCATGATTAATATCACTGCAGTGCAGATAAAATTGAAGTCATCTCACCCCATCCAGATAAATCATCATTAGCATCTCTTGAAAAGAGTTTTAAAAACACTAAACACCTTAACCACATGGTAGGATTTATAACTTTTTTTCAGACTACACCCATTGTAGCAAGGTGTATATAATAAACTGGTAAATCAATGTACCTAAAAATGGGGAAGACTGTATTGTGTGTATTGCAAAAACATTTTGTTTATCTTTCATCTTCTGCATCATTCTTATCCTGTGTGATTCCCTACCTGTAATTAATGGAGCAAAAAGGCTTTTATTGTGCCTTCTGACTGACTTTATGTTATGTAATACACTTTCCGCAACCAGTGATGCCTGTGGTTACAGTTCACCCAGATGACAGAAGATGGCAATTAAAAGCCACATTTACCAGTGCCAAGCAAGAGGGGTCATAATAGCAGTGTGGGCTTGTCATGTGTACCGGAGCCTTGGGGGAGTTTTAGTGGTTTATTGGCAAAGCACTATACGGGAACACAGTGTCAGAGGCTAAGGAGGATAAGTGAGGTTGATGCAGTGCACAGCTTGGATTTTCTTCTCCTCCCTTTTGCATTTGATGCTTTTGTGGTGACTAAATGGCTCAGACACCAGAGGTTAAGGTGGCAATTAAAAAGTGTCAAGGAAGTTCCTTGCGTGTTAATACATGCCTCCCTCTCACCTCCCTCTGTCACTTGATATTGAGTGCCTTTTGTGACCTGGCCCTTTTGTATAACTCACTTCATTAATGTTAATTTGCCTATATGGTTCCTGTCTTTTTCTTCCTGTGTTGCTCTGCGTCTCTCAAAAATGAGATTTTTTTTTTTCAAAACGACAGATTTGTATAGGAACAGTCACTATTATGTGCATGTGTGGGGGCTGCAGTTTAACAGCTGATTAAATAATGGAGTCATTAGGCCAGGGGACACTTGGAAACAAAAATAACTGAAATTATTACATGAAGCAAAAAGCAAACCATGTATTAAAATTATTACTATACTTCCTTGTTATCCATGACGATCTCTTTCTCGGATTGATAAATTTGGTCTCCAAGCATTTTTGCCTTTTTTATTTAAACATATAGAGTCTATAAAACTGCAAGCCTGTCCTCTTACAAGTTTAGTATTCTGGAAGCAGTCCCAGCAACTGTATTATTCATGAAAGAGTTTGTCATTGTTTATAACAGTGTATGTCCCATTGGGTGAATACATCCCTTTGAATGCAAATTTTTAAAGCTACTGGGACAACAGAAAGTTTACTGTGTTTGGAGAAAAGTTAAGACGGTATAATCAACACAGTAACTTTGCTCCTCATAATCAAAAACAACTGTTTGTAAATTTGTTGAACAATTGAGAATTGTAGTAAACTCAACGGCTTCAAAACACAAAAAATCCAAATACATGTTGTTGTTTTTTTTTACATGTTTGGTAATTTGGTCATGAGAGACTGTCCATGTCCCCAAGTTAGAAGTTGTATTTTCTATTTTTCTCTCGGGTGCTGGGCTTCACCTGTTTTTCATAACTGTGTCGAGGCCAGTAAGGACAATTTCTGTAACAGGACTTTCTGTCCTAAATATATGTGGTATATGTGGTACACAGACAGGGTGAAGATGAAATGGATCTTTGGAAAATGAGTGTGAAGGACGGAGTGCAGAGATAGGATGCAGTGTAACTAATGGCTGATGATGGTGGCAGAGTAACCAAGGTATGGCAGAGTTGGAAGTAAACGAATAGCTTGTGAGCATAGCAGACCACAGAATATATAAGTAAAACAAAGGAACAACCTTATTTAACTGTAGGAGCACAAAGACCTGGCAGACAGTGACTGGAAGTGTGGGGTAGATATACTGTGAGTGGTGAGTTGAGCCTCTGTGGAGAAAGATTTCCAGCTGAAGCCTGGGGACCACGGGAAAGGTGTACATGCTAGTTGGAAAGGAGCCAGGGGCAGGTAAACGGTGCTGCTCCACTAACTCTCTCACACACACATCACGATAGACATGGAAGCAGGAAATAGATGGAAAAAGGGGGAGGTGCAACCAGGTTAATGCAAACTGATCCATGTGGAGCCTTTTTGTTGCCAACCTGATCTGTGGTATGGAGACAATACAACCGTGAGTGTGAATCCTGCTTCTTCACTAGTGTCAGGATTTGTTTCAGCTTCCAGAGACCCTCAAGGCTAAATAGGTATAACTAATGGTTGGATGGAGTTTTCAATACATGGCAGCTTTGAGTATATGAGCCTGTGTGAAAGTGAACAAAAAACAAAAAGCACTAAATTGGACAAACACACTGAAATAAATACGTTTTGGGTGGTCATAGTCATAGTGTCCCAAAACAGATATATCCTGGGCTTCACATGATTTGGCAGACTGCATTTAATACTTTATTTAAACACCTGAAATTAATTTATTTCCAGAGTTCTAGAGAATCAATTTCTATTCAAGCAGAGAATAATTAAAGTTTTTTTTTTTTCGAATAATAATATCCTTTATTCATTCAGGTTAAACTGTCATGGAGACTAAATACCTGTATCAAATTTTCAGGAGTGACCTGGCCAAGAGGGCAGCACTGATTATGACAGTTTCAATTATAAAATAATTAAAGTCATTGTAACAGCTCAGTTTTACTGGTTTAATAACAAAAAGCCAGTTATGCTAAGTGCAACTATTGCCTGTATTGTGACTCTGTTCACAATGTCCACTCAGTGCCTCAGAGCCAGTGTCCCTACAGTCTCTGGTTGAATCAACTCCACGCCATCTTCTCAGTTGACCGCCCCCTTTCCTGTTTAACTCCTTTTTGTTTCGGAGTCATTCAATACTCCTATAATTGTCCGCAATCAAAGTCAAATGATGCCTCATCTGGTTCCTGTTGTCTGTGTAGACTTTTGTCTTTTCATTTCCTTATGTAACTCTGTACTCCACAAAGACTGTTCCTTTGTAACCAACAAAATACTCACTGCAGAATGTGAGTCAGCTGTTCCAGAGACTGTTCCTAAGTCACGGTCAAAGTCTGTCAACACAAAGACTAATTAGACATGCCAGCACCTTTCCTGATCCCAAATCAATCAAAACCCTGGGTGCTCTATAGTCAGCTTTTTCCAGGTCCAACGTTCTCCTTCTTTCTGGCTCTGCAACAACTGATATTTCCCATGTCACCGAGTCAGTTGTTGTTTCCCATGTTAATCAGCTTCAATAGTAAAGAACATTGTACTGCTCTGTCAGCTGGATATATTGACTTGACATTGGTTATGCAACCTTTTGTCCTACATCCTGCCTAGAACTCCAGTTCATCGAATTCATATCTTAAGAATTTTACCGGATGTTGGATAGCTCAATAGACATCTTAAATATTAAATATGATGTAATTAATAATCAATGAAAATCCATTATAGTTTTTTTTTTAGCTTCATCAGTTACTACCCAGTTTTTGTAAAGCTAGATTATGTTCTTTAGCCAAGAGAAAGCAGTTTAAACATTAAATACTCTCTATGACAAGAGCCATATTTCCTTGAAGAATCTTTAAAAGAAGTAAAGTTTTTGAATATGCTCTGATGATCTCAGGTTCTCTTAGCTATAGGTAGAGGCCGACTTCATTGTTAGTAGTTTTCATTTTTATTTCATTACCACTGGCCCAATGAGCAGGTATCTTTTATGCAGTTGCAGCACTGGTATTAAAATGTCCAAGGGCATTATTTAATTGGAATTAACCAATTCTTCGGTCTTGGAAGAAATATGCTCTGAGTTTCCTCAATGCATATTTATTTAAAGAATGCTTTTAATATGGTCATCTGGAAATGGAAAACTGAGCTCTTCTCTATTCTGTTCTATAAAACTCAGTAACAAAGTTCTAATATTAAACTGGCTTAAAGTTGTTTTGCTTTGTTGTTCCAAAAATGGATTTTTGTTTGCTTTCAACAAATACCCTGTGACAGAGAGGAAGCGATAATGTCACTAATGCATAATTTGAAGGACATATAGACATTATGGATATTACTGAGCAATTCATAGATAAGACCAAGATGTTTACATGACATGAAATGTCAAGCTGACTCACCTTCTTAAGGATTTTTCTTTCTTTGTGCACTGAACTGAAAGCAAAATTATCTTAAACACCAAAATGTCACAACTTTTTCCCTGTTATACATCATGGTATTTTACAAAAATTAATTACCCTGAAACAGATGTGATGATTAACAAAACAGCTGTAGGCAGTGTGACCATTGGCTGTTGATGTCAAGTCAAGTCAAGTCAGCTTTATTTGTATAGCACGTCTAAAAGACATCAAGTGTCAGCCACAGTGCTGAACAAAGGAAAAATGTAATCAAATAAAGGAAAGAATTAAAATAAATGAGGGAAAGGGGATTACAAAACATATATACAAATGTGTATGCAAGTATATGCGTACACATACATATGCACATATATATGCATGCTTATACACACACATGTACACACGTGGACATGAATATATGTATACATATACACATGCATATGTCATCCAATGAGATAAAAGACCAGAATAACTAAGACAGAATAAACCAGCGGTCCCCAACCCCCGGGCCTCGTACCGGTCCGTGAGTTGTTTGGTACCGGGCCGCGAGAGTTGAGGCTCAGGTGTGAAATGTATGGTTTTCAGGGTTTTTATCAGTTTTCAGCGTTATTTTGTTATCGTTTTTATCGTTTACTCAGTTTTCCTTGGTATTTTCATGTGTGTTATGAATAAATTTTCTTTTTTTTCGGTACCGGTACTAGTTTTATTTTGTTGTATTTATCCGCGACACCTTAAAGGCTGGTCCATGAAAATATTGTAATATATATGTATGTTATATGTAATATAAACCGGTCCGTGGCGCAAAAAAGGTTGGGGACCGCTGGAATAAACGATTTGAAAGAGATTTGAAAGAGATTTGAAAGCCTTTGACAGTAGGTTGGTCTTCAAGTTTGATTTGAAGATTTCCAGAGAGAAGGAGAATTTTATAAATGCCACATGGTAATAAAACTCAGCTGTGGCTTAGTTGCAGCTAAAGGTAGCACTGATTTAAAACTAACAGCTTCCATCTGAAAGCACCAAAGACAATATATTATTCCTTGTAAGGATTATTATTATAGTTTTACTATGAGCAAGAAGCCAATGGGCCTCATTTAGTAGTATGTAAAAAGGCAAAGTAGCACTTTAAAAATGTGTTAAAGTGGGGGAATTTTCTGTATTAACTTTTCAAAATCATTTTCTGTTTCCTTTTCCTTTTTTTCTGTCCAGAATTCAGTTAATTCTGTACAAAAAAAATTGATTTTCAATTAATTGAAATAACTTTTAAAAAAATTAATTCAAGTAATTGAATTCAGTTGAATTAATTTAACTGAATTCAACTTTATCTATATAGCACCTAGTCACAACAGCAGCTGCCTTACCTTTTTCAAAAACATAATTACACAAATGAATTTACTTTTGAGATCGTAAAACATGCACACTGACTATTTTTATTCTTACTCCTACGTCCATCTTACTGAAACAGAATTACAAGGTGATAGCTAGCTGCTCGCTAGCTGCCAGGTGCACACTGTTATACACAGATTTGCCTAAACAAGTGAAGCAGATCAAACAAACAACCAAACAAAAACACATGAAGGCTGAATAATTAACATGGTTAGTGTTGTGTCCAATGGCTGGTTCCTGAGGGTTTGGTGGCTAATCCATGCTCTTCATCACTTCCACTTTCCCACGCTGTTAAACTCATTGCTGACATCACTGCACTTGTTCAATCAGCTCACTGTGTATCTGTCATTCTACCTTAGACATGCCTTTGTCATCCCCACCTCTCCCATGTTACCCAAGTTTCTTCCAAGCCTCCATCTTTATCTCCACCACCAGGTTCTAGACTGGGTACTGCCCTAATTCCTATCACCACTGGGATTCTGTCCAATGGGCCATCGGAGTGTAATCACCAAAACCTTAATTAAATTCTGTATATAAATAAGGCATGTTCAATTCCTTCTAATGATCTCTCCTTACTGAAGTAGTTTTAGTGCCTAAACCTAACAAACTTTGACTGAAAACAAACACAAAACCAATACTAAGTGAAAACAGGATATAAACTGAAGTCTCCTGAATGAGAAGCAGAAACGTGTGCACCATCTGAGAAACAGTATTTAATTTCCTGGATGGCTTCGTAGAATGCAACATTGTGATGAGACAAGTAATACATTGCGAGTGCTATCAAGCACAGTTTACACCGAGCTTGAGTTTTATTCAAAGTTTCCATCTATTATTCATAAACATTAGTTCTTTTTCACTGGAGGTCACAGGGGCACTAGGGCCGCTACACCTCTTTCAGCAAGTGCCTATAGAGGACACATGGAGACTGAACATTTTTTGTTCACTGGTTGGCCAAAGACACAAAGCCGTAATGTTACTTGCCTGGTTAATCTATCATTAAATAAGCTGGCACATTAACTAAATTACTTTTTGTAAGGTAGTTATCATTTTGTCATGTTGTCATTTTGTTAACAGCTTTTCAACTCGACCCAGTGGCACATAGGAATAATGAAATTTTTTAAAAAAAACAACATACATGCATATTAGCCCTGAATATATAAAGATTTTTTTCACTGTAGTTAAGATTAATTCTTATTTCTTGGGGACAAATGAAACAATTTATGGGTATAGAAAATTATTATATATATTCTGTGTACAGCGAGAGTCTGTCGTTTTGCTATACACATGTATTGTTTAGAGGAATTTATTATTTTTTTCTGCTTCCAGTGTACAGTACTTACACTACAGTGTAAGTGTTTTTATTTTTATTATCTGAAAACCTATGGTATATGCATCATTTTGTTTGCAACTATAATACAATATCATTAAATTAACTGACAAATAATTTGAATACATACATTTTTTCTATTTTCCTAGAGCTTGAGTGTCATTATGGTACAAGATCCCAGTTAATTTTTACCACTGGTAATAGCAGTTTCAGTATAATGAACAGATGTTCATGCAGATCACTGATGTTTTGCCATTCCACAGCAGTATGTCAGCCTCTGGAGTCCATGGATGTACTTAAGCACAGTGTGAGTCTGTTGATATTGGTAATATCTTTTCTTCCTAACGGAGATGTATGGCTAAATCTCTGTTTCCCCTGATGACTTCCGCTGTTGCTTACATAAGCTGCTTCATCCTACCCAATCTCCAAAACAACATCCACTCACAATGTGTAGCAGATCAATGAAAATTGCCATAAGCTTTTTAAAGATTAAAGAAATCTGTTAAGATGGATTACTGTACACGTGTTCAAGGACACGTGTACAGTAATCCTAAAAAGTATTAACACAATTCAGGAAACTTCTTTTTTTCTTTTTCTAGACAAATATTAAAGTAATGCATCAAATTTCTTATCTCCTCTCAGTTAAACTACTGGAGCAAATGATATTTACTATAATTACTGTACTGTATAAAACTGACCCCTTGTGAGTAATGGAGAAGCCAAAAGTTGTTGTATTTTTTTGGTTTTTGCTGCTAATTGATGCTCTTGCCTTATATTATAATAAACTATAGATGGTTATTTGCACTGTTGGGCAGAAAAACAACCCAGTTCTTTTTACAATTTTGATTAATCTGGAAATAAAATAATCCATCATTCTATAAACTGAAACAATCAAGACTGTGAGCTACAGCTCTGTATTTACTTAGAGATGCAGAAATATCCTGATCTATTAGTAACAGTCAATTCATTTAGTACATATTAAATGTTATTTTTTCCTTAAATGCAGTCCAAAGTGGTCACCATCAGAAAAAAACATACACAATTAGAAAATTATGAAAACATTTGGGTTTTTTTTTAGCACTCTTTGTGTCCTACGGATTGGGTTTATATGTCCGTGTATGTGCACGCAGCACGTGTTGTCTCATGATTAACTGTGGATTTGATATTATTATGCATGACTAAGAGTTTGAATACCTGACCCCAGGTTCCAGTGGGAAAGAGACCTACCTTTTGACCTAAGTGCGCTTCCCTCAACTCATCTTATAATGTAGTCATCTGCCCTGCTGTTTGATAGGCAGTTACCTTGTGGGCTGTGAATCCTTATAGGAAGCTAATTAACTGGAATGACAACATAATTATGTACTGCTGAATGGACCCATATCACACTTTTTAATTGATTTAGCAAAGCAGAGAAAGACAGATAGGAACACACACACACAATTTTCAATCAAGCAGTGTCACTCTGAATCCACTCAGACAGAAGCAATCCAAAACTGAATTGGATTATGCTGTTCTTTTTGTTATGCTTCTTTCATTTAGCTTACTAAACACAGTAGTTTTAAGACAGTTCTTATATTAAGCAATGCATATGCTGTTTGTGTCCAATGTCATTTTAGATTAAGGATCATATAATGATGATGTAAAACAAGGACTTATCAAGAAAAAAATGTAAAAATGACCCATCTAATACAATTACTTTAATAGTGTACGGCAACCAGAGAAAGCAATAATATTGATAATACAGTGCAGAGCAAATTAAATACTATATCTGATAAGTGAAACACTATAGAAAATGTATATATGGCTACAAAAGACAGCTCTACACATATATAAATACCATGTAGGCCCACAGTTTACTCAACTAACTCATGTGCAATGCAGTTTAATTAAGTAATCTACTGAGTGTCAAGAAGTAAATTAAAATTTAAAGGACCTTGACATTTGTCCAACAAACATATTAACCATCCCACTTTCTCTGGTGATAGGAAGCAGAATATCTGAATAATAATAATAGATTGCATTTATGTAGCGCTTTTCGAGACCCTCAAAGCGCTTTACAATTCCACTATTCATTCACACACTGGTGGAGGCCGCCATTTTGACACTCTGGACACTTTATTGGATAAAACAATGAAATTCTGATAGATAGTTTTAGACTTTTAACTAAATTTACACAACAAGATTAATAAAAAAAATCAATATGTAATTTTTTTATGATTAAAAAAAAACTATTGGTTAAGAGTATATACGCATAAAACTGTGTTTGTAGTAGTAACATTCATAGGATCTTTATGAGTTTAAATTCCTTATCAGTGTTATTTTTCACCCCTCAAGAGATGACAATGTTGTTGTTGTTTTTTTGTGTACATGTCTGAGTCAGCCTTAAATTACCAGAACACATTTCATTGCCCACTATTAGTCCCTCTCCCTGGTTGCTATCTCTGCATTAAGCGAGAAGTGAAGCATGAAATGCAAGGGGCATTTCCATCTCACACCTCTTCATCTGACATCAAGGATAATGGCCTCAGTCAGCCTGTTAAAGGTTGGTCCAGTAACCTCTCTGTCACGTCCTATATCAGCCTGTATTTCCATAACCTTGCCATTTTTATTGCTGCATAAATCAGTGTAAGGTCAACAATGTCCTGGCGGTGTGGAGAGTAACAGGGCATAAGGTTAATTAAAAGACTGTGCATATGAACCCCAACCAAAAAGCACCATCACCACAGATACACATACAAGACAAGCAACAACCCCACCCCGCGCATCACTAAAGAATAAATACCACGTGAAACCACTGATGCACACCAATGCCCAGTATTGAACACTTAAACCCAGTGCAGCATGTAGTAGAGCCATGAGCAATGTGTGCTCCCTCCTTCTAAGCAGTTTTGTCTGCCACTACGAGTTATGCTCACCTCCCAGTAATGGTTCCTCCAGGCTTGAAATTAGCACAATTTACCCCACTCTGTGGCACGTCGTGGTGCTGAAAACCAACCGGTTGCGCCACTGCTCGCTCCAGATAAGCCCACGCGACAGAGCAAGCCAAGGACATAAGGGAATATAAAAGTTGTCAGCTTACATGACCAAGTAGTGTTGTGTGAAATGACTTTAGCCCGACATTGTTAACGCCGAGTGGGCTGCCTCCGCCATGCTCGATAAAGGCAAATAAAAGGCCAGATAAAGCCCTGATGAAATGCAGTGTGTGTGTGTGTGTGGGTGCAGAGGTATAAAGTTTGCCATCTAATCCTTGGCCTCTATTATACCCAGTGTTTAGCAACACAGACACCCTCTGCTCGATTCACTGTTCAAGACTTCTCCATGTCTCAAACTCTCATTTTATCATTGTATTAACTACCACACAGACACACATGCATAAGGGGTAAATACTGATTCTGGAAATTAAGGTTTTGAAACAATTATCTGTTTGTTGCTGATATCAATACAATGACGGATTATATTACTCTTTTATATATATATATATGTGTATATATATATGTGTGTATATATATATATATGTGTGTATATATATATATATGACCTAGCTAAGATCCTGTGGGACTTCCAGATACAGACGGACAAAATGGTGGTGGCTAACCAACCGGACATTATACATTATAGACAAACATGAGAAGACGGCCGTAGTGATCAATGTAGCGGTTCCGAATGACAGCAATATCAGGAAGGAGGAACACGAGAAGCTCGAGAAATACCAAGGGCTCAGAGAAGAGCTCGAGAAGATGTGGAGGGTGAAGGTGGTCCCAGTGGTAATCTGAGCACTAGGTGCAGTGACTCCCAAGCTAGGCGAGTGGCTCCAGCAGATCCCGGGAACAACATCGGAGATCTCTGTCCAGAAGAGCGCAGTCCTAGGAACAGCTAAGATACTGCGCAGGACCCTCAAGCTCCCAGGCCTCTGGTAGAGGATTGACCGCCCACAGGGGCGAGTGGGGAATTTTTAAAAATTTTTTATAAAAGGCTCTGGGATTTTATGTCTATTTTCTGCAATATTGTGTGGGGTGGAGTCGTAGGAAATAACGTAGGCAGAAGTTGGGGGTAGCACGATGCTACTCGAGCAGGGGAGATTTTTTTCCGTGGTAGTTCTGTTTTACCTCATCACGTAAGCTGTGTTCCTAGTTTCCATCCTTCACGGTCATGCTCCGAGTGCTAAGTTCATGACTGGAAACTGCTGGCAACACTGAATCTAGGTGGCAATAAAACAGCTGGCGGTGACAATCCAGCAAAGTGGAAGCCTCTTGTCCTCCTTCCTGTATCCTGACCGATACACCATCTTGTTAGCTGCTGAACCTAAAAGAACTAGCCCTCACCAAGTACTTCTCAACAGGAGTACTTGGTATATATATACCAAGTACTCCTTGGTATATATATATATATATATATGTTTGGATGGTATGAATGTTTAACAACACACATAACTGTGTGATGTGTAAACCATACCAGCTGTGGATAAACACGGGGTACCAGGCTGACTCTATAGGGGCACCATCAATTATGTCAAATGTTTTTTATTTAACTTTCATTCTGACCAACCATCTATGTCATCTAATAATCCATTTGGAAGCTTATCAGTTTATAATGTATGCCTCTCACACAGTGTACTATACCCATGGACCAGGCAGTATCTCTCTGACAGAAGTTTCCGTGTCAGCATTACGTCCACCTCTGGTGCGCTCCCCTGGAGGGCACCACAAGGCTCCATTCTTGGACCTCTTCTTTACTCCTTGTGTTTGCTGCCACTCGACACTATTTTTCGGAGACGTAGCACTTCCTGTCATTGTTATAGGAACTTGACCCAGGTGTCAAAAATCAAGTTGTATCTGTCCAAAGGCAACCATGAAACAGTAGTTTGCGCTTTTATAACCTCTTATCTTGATTACTTTAATGCACTTCTTTTTGCAATTAGCCAGGGCTCCATTGCTCACTGACAACTGGTGCAAAATACTACTGCACAATTTTTATCTGGTGCAAGCAAGCGAGAACACATCACTCCAATTTTAGCTTCTTTTCATTGGCTTCCTGTTTGTTTATGAATCCATTTTAACATTCTTTTTAAGCATTGTCTTGCATGTCTTGACTCAGATGAGCAGACCAGGTGCTTTTACATGTTCCAGAAACACAACACAAACTGTGTTGTGTCTTGCACATCAGACAGTCTCCTTCACTTGCTGTTTTTATATTTTGTTTAAACATACATTTTTAGTCCCAGGCCTTTGACCCAATGTGATATGCTGACTGTGCTTTTAAGCTACTTTTCATCTACACCTTATTGTTTAACTTTTACAGTTGTCTCTGTATCTTTTACCCCTTAGCCTGTGTTTGTCTTTTGTGTTTAGTTTTATTGTACAGTCAGCACTGTCCTTGTTTTTGCTTGATAAATAAAGTTGAAATGTATGGTACAGTATGATATAATATCATGCTATACAGAGAGCCAATTCATGCAACCCCATGTTGTATTATTATTTCATTGCTGTTTATTAATCAGAACTGTTTTTGGTTTCTGAGAATGAAAAATTATCCACTCAGATGAGTTCAAGTGGCAGTCCATTACAATCAAATACATATATATATATACATATATATATATACATACATACATACATATACACACATATGTATGTATGTATGTATATATATATATATATATATATATATATATATATATATATATATATATATATATATAGAGAGAGAGAAACACACACACACTAGTTACAGAAATTGCGCATTTGCTTGCCTTTGAGCGCAAAGGGAGACTGCTGTTACCTGCTGACACATACCATTGGCCTTTGCTAATATAGAGTTGCCCTATGCTAGAAAAGCTGGTCCTTCAGTGGGACATGTTGGGGAAATGTGAGCCACAAGGCTTTAACTGAGGCCCAGCCAGCCAGCCAGAAAGAGAAGAGAGTAACCATAGACATGACAAAACCGCAAGTCTGTTTGATTAGGACATTCTCACTGCTACTGCTGGCCATGTGTATGCTAATTAGCATGAGTACAATTCATTACCCAGGGAGACATGGGATTATGTCTCTGGATCACTCAGCAGCTAAAAGTTTTGACACTCTCTAATTTAACAGATGGAAAGCTCACTTAACTTTGCCGTCTCCCCACAGGCAAGTGGTGTTAATAGACAAGAGGGAAGTCATGCAGTTGTGTGAATATGTGCACATGACACAGAAAAGAAAAAAAAAGTGTTTATGCAGAAGATGCTAACTGTGTTTGATTGGATCAGCAAAAAAAGCAGCTGTTTCACAGCAGTAGGAGCTAAAAAAGATATGCTTGCAGAAAGCGTCACGAATCATCCAACACGAACATGCAAGGACAGCTTTATGTGATGACCTAACATACTGGAATATGACTAATTTCTCATTATTTTTGTTAGACTAAATTTTGTAGTAGCAATATAGTTGGTTTTGGTTTTAAGTGAAATCTAGGCTTCTGTGAAGTTTGTGCAAATAGCACACACACCCTAACAAGCCTTGGGAGTCCTATTCAGAACACACGCACACAGGCATTTCGAGTGATCACAGTTAATTATATCATTTATGTATGGTATGCTTAGAGTGGAACAGTCAAAGACACACATGCCTCAATGCCTATTCTTAAATTGGCCATACAATGTTTTTGTGCATCATTTATATGCTGGTGTAATGTCAGAGTCTTTTACTCTGACTTAGGCTACGTCCACATGTACACGGGTATTTTTGAAAACGGAGATTTTCCGTTTTCGTTTTAAAAAGATAATCCCGTCCACACGTAAACGCATAAATGAAGGAAAACGCTGCTAGGAACATGCCAAAGCAACAGGTGGCGATATATTCCTAACCGTGTAGAAATGTTGGCCAATCAGAAGTCTAGAAGCCTCGGTGGGAAATAGTAAACAAGGATGGGGCATAGAAGCAGAACCGAGTCGTATGTGTGGAGGGACAGTAACTGTGTGTGTATATGTAAGCATTTAAACACTGCAGAGAGTACAATTAACAGTAACAGTATTGTAGAAATTCATTTCACCGAAACAATAACGTGGTGCACAGTGTGACGTCAAAAAAGGTGCACACCTTTGACGCTGCGTTTTCTGCGTTTTCTCCGTTTTTCTCGTCCACACGTAAATGCAAAAACGGAGTTTTCAAAAATATCCACCCTGTTTTTAAAAATCTCAGTTTTCAGTGACGAAAAACGCCGTTTACGTGTGGACGAAAGGTGCAAACGCATAGAAAAATCTGCGTTTTCAAAAATACCCGGGTACGTGTGGATGTACCTATAGGCTTTTACTTTAGCCATTTACCAAAACATATACTAGTTACAGTTAAAACATAAAAGCTGACATATTTTGCAGACTCTCAGCTTAATTCTGGGGACTTTCAAATTGGAGGAAGCGTTCCATAATTATTGCAGAACCTTGCTTTTAAGGGAGCAAATGTAGCTAGACATTTGAGTCAAAATCTGTTTATATGGACAAGCTTGGGCTTTTTCTTTGTTAATTTCCATCATCTGAGCAGGTAAGGTTCTGGATTTCTTAAACCAGTGTTTTCCAACCATTGTGCCACAGTACATAAGTTTGCCGTGAGAAATAATCAGGTGTGCCGTGGAAGATTGCCCAGTTTCACCTGATTGATACTCTAAGCGAGCATTATGTAGTGACAGACAGAACAATTAGATTCGCTTCCACTAGAAGGCAGTACAAGTTCTTGCTCCAATTAGTTGCCAACCACCTGCAAAATAGAAGAAGATGAAGAAGAAATATGAAAGTACATCAGGTTGTTAAGTGATGACGTATGAACGCCCGGTCTCAGATGTGCCTGGATAAAGGACTTTCTCACTACCCGGCCCCAGACTGTAAGACTCATCCCTCATCACTCCTCCATTTGCATGCTGTGCACTGGCTCCGTATAGGGCTGTGTGCTGTATTGCCTAATTGCCTATACACCCACGACTGCTGTTTGACCCACAACAACAACCTCATCATCAAGTTTGCTGATGACACCATCTCAAAGGGAGACAAGGCAGCCTAAAGAGAGAAGGTCCTGAAGTTGGCAGCATGGTGTTCAGTGCCAGGTTGTTCACAATTAAAAAAACAAATAGGTCATAGTCAACTTCAGGAGGGACAGCACTGACGTAGCCCTCCTATAGATCAACGGTGAGTGTGTGGAGAGTGTCCACACCTTGGGGTTTCTCAGCATCCTCATCTCCACTGAGATCTCCTGGACAGACAACGTCACAGCGGTTGTCAAGAAGGCCCAGCAGCTGCCACAAACTGGACCCCAACCTGCTGCTGACTTTCTACCGCTCGTCCATTGAGAGCCTGCTGACATACTGCATCACGGTAGCCACACTCAAGACTGCCTTCTGTGCTGCCTTGAGTGTAGTCAAGGCAGCACAGAAGATCATTGGCTGCCCTCTCCCCTCCCTGATGGACATTTATTCCTCTCGCTGCCTCAGCAGAGCAACAGACATCATCAAGGACAGCACCCACCAGGGTTTTGACTTGTTCAACCTGCTTCCCTCAGGGAAGCGCTACAGGTGCATCAGCACAAAGACTACAGACGACAGACTCAAAAATTGTTTCTTCCCAAAAGCCATAACCACCCTGGACTCACACATGCACTGAAAACACAGTCCCGTGCTCCAATCCAATGACTTCCCTCTATACACAGACTACACAACTGCCATCACCACTGTGCATTACTTAATTTACATGCAATAACCCACACTGTAAATTTATAACACTATTTATTTATTTATTTTCCCGATTTGTATATTTGTACATTATATATATTTTTTCATACTGTTCATATGTACATAGTGCTGAAGAACTGTGCACCTCACCCCCTTTCTTTTCCCACATCTGCACTGAGTAGGAGATGCTCTGTATCTCATTGTCCATGTGTATAGTGGCAGTAAAAAGGCATTCTATTCTATTGATAAGTTAAAAGGATCATACAATTATGATGGACAGTTTATAAGAGATGCCTAAAAACAGTTCAGTAACAAGTAAAAATCTCATCTTGTTACAAAAGGAGTTAAAAACTAACAAGTTTTTCTTGTTTATATCATTCTTTATTGTTAAGAATGAACTTATCATAATATAAATATTGAAAAAGAATATTACAATGATAAATTCAGTTATATTAATATTATAATTAATCTGCAAAGTGGCTGGAATCAGGTAGGCTGAAATTCATTGCTTTTATCTCCACCTGCTTACCAAGTGGACTGCTCCTTATTCAAATAGTTCTAAGCGACACCATTTTTATTCCTCCACTTTCTTCAGGTGCATAACACATTTCAGCTGTAAAAGACTAACTTTCTTGAAGACATTTGTAGTAAAGGCCTGGTAAACCACAAAAAATGAGGAAACACATGTAATCAGCAAAGATGCACAAAAAAGAAGGTCAGTCACCAACTAGGGAGAATCAGAAGGACAGATGGAACAATATTGTCATCGCTTATGTAGCAGGTTTATCAGAAAAACTCAGGAGAGTCTTCAGATCCAACCACACACTCAGACTGTGAAATGCACTACACACAGGCACACACACGCCCAGGTCTTTGTCTTCAGACGCCAAGTTTATTTATTGTTTCCTTTGTTATGACCGACCACAGTCTGACAGCTGTCGGTCTCAGCTGATCTCCAGCCCTCCTCCGCTCCTCTCCCATCTCACTATAAAGGGGAAGGAAACCATCATCAGTCCAAAACGCCATCAGCTGTTCTCACCTGCGTCTCCAGCACCGCCCCGTTGAGCTCACCGCACCACTCCTCCCCTGCAGCCACGCCTGGGACCACACCTCCGCCACACAGACAAAAACTGGTTCATCCCAAAGACAAAACTCCCTAACACAAACTTAGTGCAGTGCAGCGAGGAATGCTCAGACCTCTACATTGGTGAGACCAAACAGCCACATAAACAAATGGCAAAAATAGAAGAGCGACCTCGGCAGGAAAAGACTCAGCTGTACACCTGCAAGGACAAAGGTCACTCTTTTGAGGATGCAAATGTTGACATTTTGGACAGAGAAAACAGATGGTTTTAAAGAAGAGTGAAAGAAGCCACTTGTGTCCACTGTGAACGACCATCTTTGAGCAGAGGGCAGGGCTTAGGACACCAATTATCTGCCAACTATAATCCCGTTTTGAGATCCCTTCCCAGATGCCTTAACTCTCACTCACATCTTGGGCCATTTGACCTTAGTAAATCACATGATAGGGTGAGGCTAGGACTCACAATGAGTTCACCCAAAAGCTTGGCTGATTGTGACCATGTGATTAGGCACAGGATCAATAGGGGGTCCACCACCCTCTTAGGGACACTTCCAATAGGGCTTAAAAATCTGGGACTCTCCACCAGTAGCTCTTAGAACTGAAGAAGCTTTTTGGATGAGAGGTGAAACATCTTCAAGGAAACTTAAAACTGAAGAAGTCCAGATGCTTTTCTTTCCAAGCTCCTTAGACTGTGATGACCTGGATGACTGACAACCTTCACAGACAAACCCATGTAATCAACATTGGTCATGGAGTCCAGATTTCAGGTAGTTGATGTCAACAAAAGATTCTTAACACATTTTTAGAAATGAACATTATGATGTTCATTTGTCTTAGCTCATTTGAGACTCTAAGACTCAGTGTTTTTTGATAAAATGCTTGAATTAAATGTAAAAGTCTGCACTTCTGTTGCATCACACTTTTTTCAGTTCAGACATTTTGTGCTGATGTACCAAGGCAAAGTTATTCATATTGCATTTGTGACTAAATGGAACAAAGATCCAAAGTTTCACAGTATCTGACAAATATCTATCTTGAAGTGAAAATCCCAGTCCTTAACCTGCTTGTACACCTCATCTACAATGTTATCTTTACTTCACTATCAAAAATATATTCAAATTAACTTTCTATACTGACAACAGTTGCACATTTGACAGCCTTTGTTGGTGGTGTTGCTGTGCTGATAACATGTCTGCTAATTTTGGGGTGACGCTCAGTCCTCAAGATATATGTAATCATTTGAAAGACTGACATTTTGAGCTAAGAATATGTGACAGAAACTTTGTACCGAAGTCACTTTGACATGCTGGCCAATCAAAATACAGTAGGGTAAAGCGCTGAACTGACAGAGGGTCAGTATAACTTTCTTCTTCTTTTAAAAAATAAATTATATGTGAATCATGCAGAGGCATAAGGTTGCTTGGAAAATAAAGACAGAGACTGAAAAAAAGTTGATTTCAAATGTCTGAAATCTCTAAACCATGAACAACAACACATAGAATGTTAGATAGCAAAAATATCGAGCAACCTGAAATACAAAGTTCAAACTATGGCGCACATATGATGGCCCCTAGGCCTGATTCCTGTTTTTGTGATTGCTTGTATCTAGGGAGTGGCTTGTTAGGAGCAATGAGTGGGATCTGCGGTGATTTCTTACCTTTAACTTTGGTGTTTTCTGGTTTGCCTAATCAGCACACAACCACTCACAAGACGCATTGCTGATGAGCTAGCTACATATTTAATTTTATTACTTCTATTTTTGTCCTGAAAAATGACTGTAGCTGTGACAAAGAAAAAAACAAGATATGAAAAAAAAGAAGAAATTAGATCCACAAAGGAAGACAAATAAAACAACAAAACTGTTGCTAGCATTGTACTTGCTGGCACCTTTAATAGATCCAAAAATACAGCAAATGTGGCATAACAACCCATCAAGTCTCTCTGTTGGAGGTCTACAGAAGAGATAAAATTATATTTTCTTTCCCTTATAAAGAAACTTTGGCAGAGTACAAAAATGCAGAAAGTACACACACTCAACAATAGGCCCTTTTTTGGCCTGTCTTCAAGTTAATCATGGAAAGAAGTCAGCTTAAAACAGTTAATATGAGCTGCCACTGGCAACATTTTTTCAGTTTAAGCAGTAAAAGTGACAATCAGCGAAGGCTAAAATGAGAACCCAATGCCTGAATGCATGAACAAGAGATAATGGATTGTATTACTGCCTGAGTTCAGTGAATTTTGCCTGTCAAAACAGTGTCAGAACAGAACTGCTCTGACCGAAAGACCAAAATATGCACAGGCTGTATTTTCCATTCTTATATGCAGTGATATGCTCAAGAGCAACAGTGCAACACTAGCAGGTGGCTGTGGACAACAACTAATTTTAATCGCCTTCATTTACTCACTGCAGTACAACAAAATGTGCGGCTTGGTCAAAACACTAATCCTTAGGATCAGCTTGGGACTTCTCTAATTGAGAGGCAGTGACACAGAGTCAGTAAAATTTATAATGTTACATCAACATAATGGTGCACTTTATTGCTACAAGTGTTTATTGAACCTTCTAACAAAAAAATAGCTTAATTTGCATATATTTGTTTTCATTTGTATCATATTTGTTACATCTGGCTTTTTGTTTCAATTTATTGTAAAGTTCCACTCAGTGAATGATGGTAATGAACATAGGTTCTCAATATCATGTTGTAATTATTGGATATTTCTGATGTGGCAGTCACAGTGTGTATGTTATGTTTTTTATATAGTAGCAGGACAGTGTTTAGTCATGCTTGCAGCTAAAATGGCTCGTAAATGTATGTATTTCTTTAAAAAAGAAGACGATAACACAGCATCAATGATAATGACAGTCTTCACTAGCTGATTTTGCTGCAGCCTCTCGTGCAATACACACAAACTCTCTCTCTCCCTCTCACACACACACACAACTACCTACACACACACACACACACACACACACACACACACACACACCAGACACAGACAGATCAATGATGGAGACAATGAAGCCACTGAAGAGAAAGATAATGTACTTGAGTTGACAACAATTACCACCGTTAGGTGCGATCAAAACCTCTTGTGAGCAAAAAACCCCAACGAGAAGATTGAACATGTGGAAAAGTCATATTTTCAAAATATTTTCTTTTTGCATGTCATGTAAAGTGTTGAAAATAAGCTAACACAAAACCGTAAAATGTGCAATCATAATAGGAGGCAGACTCCCCCTGTCTCCACCAGTGTTACTGGAAGGCAATGAAATCACGTCAGCAGCAGAGGGAGGAGGACAAGATGACTGATGATGACTCGTGTTTTTTTTTAATTAATTTTTTTCTAAACTTCACTCAGGGCTTTCATGACAAGAATATAATTTAGTTTATTGGTATTTTTAATTTGTTGTAGTGCAATATTACTGAGTGAGTTTGCTGCCCTGGAGATTATTGTTGCTGCTCTAAACCCATGCTTTATTCTAATCTTGCTATTAATTGTGTTATTTTATAAAATTCTAATAACAATGTTTTAGTAATAAAGAATATAAGCAGGAAAGATAAGATAAATGTTATATTTACACTCACAGCTGGCTAGTAGTGTCATCCTAAATACTGAGAAAGAATAGTTTTTTTTCTTATGGTTTTTACTATTTATATAGTTTAGAGCAGTTAACACTAAAATGTTAAATGAATACTTTGAAGGAAAAATAAATTAACCTAGTGCACTTTCTGTATTTAAATAAATGAAATGATTGTCCATGCATATGTAAGACCCACTTATTAAGAAAAAGCTAACTTCTGATACATTTTTAATTGGACTCCCAAAGTTCTTTGTGTTCCTTCCAGGAAAAGTCACTGTCAAGTCCTGAATGGTAATTTGTCTGCTTCTGTAGTGTACCTCCCCCCCCCTTCTCAGTATTAACTGAACTCTCCAAATCCATTAGTGAAATCAGCAGCAACACCTTTTAGTCAGATAAAAAAAAAAAAAAAAATCATTTTTGCTATTCAGCTTCAGGCTAATTCTACCTTGAGAGTCCATTTACAAAAACGTATTCTTGGGTACAGGGTAGCTTTTGCCCTAATACACTGAAAAAATGAAATGTTTAAAAATGAGACTCTAAAGAAAGAACTCGTGTTTCTATTAATCTGTTATTATTTTACATTCAGTTAAAAGCTCATTTCCCCCCGACACCATGTGATCACTTCACACCTATCACACTGAGCACTGCGTCCCTCAGGTTGTGTGTACATGCTTGTCTGCTTTGCCAAACATCATCTTCGGTCATGCATGACCACCAATTTTAATTGAACCTCACTCAAAGAACAGTAAAGAGCAGTCCCTTTTATCAGACATTTCTACGATATGAAGTTTTGTATTGAGATTTCCTCTCAAATTTAATTAGTGTCTACCCTTGCTCATTAGAGGTTCTGGATTTTTCTTCACATTTCTCTCTTTTGCCCTGTCACATGCATTAGTGCTTTCGCCTTCCCACTTCAGCCTTTTCCCCTTTAGACCCTTGTCACTCTGGCAGACACCTCCTAAGATAGTTGCACTTGTATTCAAAGATTACATCAGTGCAACTGTCACTGATTATGAAAAATTAGCTCCTCTTCTGGCCTTCCCCAGTGAGCTCCAAACCTCGCTTTTTGTCTGCTGCAGTTGCTTTGTTTTGAAAATGTGTCTTTGCCCCGTGCCTGGAATACCAATTGCAGAGTTAGCAAGGTACAAGACCATCCCAATCAACTGATGCGTTAGCTAGAGATTTGTCTTTAAAGTTGGACAGAATAATGTAATTGTAATTGCTGACATATGCATGAGGCAGAGAACGCAACACACTTTCTTCATTTTTTTCTAATATCCAACATGTTGACATGTGTACATGCTGATTTGAAATTAGATTGGTAAGATGTGAATATGAGTAAATTGAAAAAAAAAAAAAAGATACCTATTTTTGTAAATAGCCATACATTTTCCATGCAAAATGGACTCACTGAACCATGATCTGGCAACCATGAAAAAGAGGAACCTGAAGAAGTCTCTAATATGCATTTGAATACTAAATGATATCATAATTAAGTGCTGGGTAATGAGTCATGAAAAGACTGAGGGTAAAGCTAACCTGTTCCAGGCATTAACCTATGAGTTAATGATTCTTAAATGGTTGACGAAACAGGAATACAAGAAATAAAATTGTTCTCGACTGCAGGGTGGCACATGATAACATTATAATAAAGACAGAAAAAGACTTTCTAACAGAATTGGTGTACTTGTGAAAAACATATACAGGCATTACTTGGACGAACATAAAAGGGTTTGAATTATGTTTTAATTTGAAATTAAAACGGTTTTCAGAATAAATAATGAATGTGTTTTGAAAATTCACTAAGAGATTTTAGTATGTGACAGCAATATTACAGGGAATTTAGCTTATAAGAGGGGTTTTGCAGTATAATTTACAGCCTTGTGATGTTTTAAAAGGTCTGTTGAAAAGTGAATTATAGTCCTTTAATATCTGGTGATTTTTGACAAAAACAGCAATTACAGCACTTTCTCTTTTCTTTTGTGGTTCTGAAACTACATAGATTCCCAATAAGTCATGTCTTATAGCGTCTGTATTTCTTGACACAAATATTTACGACCACGTCATTGTTGAACCAACACACCCCCTTTATAATGAAACCTCATTCAAGATTATTCTAAGCTACGTATTAGATTTGAAATATAAACCAGTGCCCCCACATTAAGTAAATAAAGAATATACACACCCTTATGTTAAAACAGAAGTAAATGCTATGGTTAATCACCTGGAGATTTAAGGGTAGAATACCTTAAGAGAAGCTTCTTGATGTCAGCAAAAACAGATGGTAGAGGGATTGTGTTACATTAATGAAAGGTCCCTGCTTCACTTAAGGTATCTGTCTTCCTGACAGTTCGCTGTCCCTGTTGAAGACTTATCAAAGTTTCTCCATCATTTTTAAAGAAGTTTCATGTCACCTAGCCAACAGTCCTCATTTTTAACAGCCTCAAGGCCACTCGAACAAGCACAGGGTGATTATGACACCCGTCAAGGGAGACAGCAATGTCATATGATGGCAGCTACATTAAACACATACAATATAAACTTTTTTACCCACAAAGAGCAAAATAGCTAAATCAACTTTCTCTTTGATCATTACACTACTCTCAGCTGTTCAAATTTAAAACTGTTTTTGTTGTTAAAAAAAAATACATCCATAATCGCAATCAAAGTTCGTAATCTAAATCTTTGCTGGTGCCAGAGGTAGAACAAACAACCAAGGTGGTTAATTTCCAAAACGGTAATTTTTTTACAACTTGAAGATGTCCTAGATAGATAGATAGATAGATAGATAGATAGATAGAGATAGATAGATCTATCTCTATCTCTATCTCTCTCCCTCTCTTTATATATATATATATATGTATATATATATATATATATATATTAGGGGTGCAACGATACAACAAAATTCACGGTTCGGTTCGGTTCGATACTTTGGTGTCACGGTTCGATATTTTTTCGATACAAAAAAAATGTTCATGCCTTTTTATTAATTTGTCATTTATTAAATTTTCACGGCACATTCTGCACCACATCTCTGTGCGTTCATCATTTGTTTGAAGCCAGCTCACCTCCTGCAACCACTTTTCCGAGAATACGCGCTTCTTTTGTGGTTCGGACTCCTTCTAACATTTCTTTGGAGGTGGAGGAACATCACAGTAATTGCTTAAAGGAGCTTCTTCGACATCTTTAAGAGTTCTAAACAAATGTCTGTCCTCTTCCTTAAAATCTTATGTACGCAAACACGCGTTGCAACTTCTTATCTTGTGCGGGTTTTTATTTTGACAGCGAATGCGCACCTGCGGACCACTTATGTGCAGCTCTGGTTATTTAGCTCGTCATATTGCAGCCACAGAAATTCTTTTGTCCATGAAACCATAAAGCTGCACTTTCTTTTTGCCTTATAGTCTGATTTGTCATAACCTTTCCGTTTTGTCACTTCTTCACCCTGACCTGTCTTATTTGGCTCAGCAGAACTAAAATATATATCCTGCTGCTTTTACACACGCGCTAACATAACGCTCAGCGATTCTCTGCGCGATCAACCTCTCACATGTTTAAGCTGCAGGAGATTTCACTTGTCATGTTTGCATAGTAAGCTAACGATTGATAAGACGATGTCAGAGGAATTGGTGCGCAAATTATCATCACACACCAATCAGTACTGTCGCTTTCTATACACAGTTCACGCGATTGCAAAGTGAAAGCAAAAAACAAGCGCAAATTCAAACGCGATTTCAGTATGTCACATATTGACAGTGGCCGATGCCAATGACATAATTACCCAGCTACATTTCCGAAAGAATGCAAAAGCATTGACATATATTTTTCCTTCCTACGATAGGCCGACGGGCAGGGCAGAGATAGATTTTGGTAGCCCGACTGGAAAAAAGCCCCAGGACGTCGGGCTAGCGATTTTGCGAGCCCTGTATCTGATTGAGGAATCACTCATCTTTGGAAAAGAGAGTTTATTATGGAGAAATGTCTCTTTCCAAAATAAAAGCTATACTATACGCTTCTTCTGGGCTATATTCTCAGCAGCATATTAAACATATCAGGTCGCCATAAGGAGAATCATGTGCTAACGGCTGTCTAAATGACTCGGGTAAAGTTTGTAGCATGCGTGCTTATTTTTGTCTGCTTCCACTTGTCTTTGCACTAGGATGATGTCGGAGTAAATGTGCAGTCATATTGGTTGTGTTCCCACTAGTGCTGTCAGCGTTAATCTGAAATGACGTTAAGGTCACAACACGGCAAATCTCCGTTAACGAGCTACCGCGGATCGCCTCATGAGTGGGGCTGGAAGACGTCAACACATTAACGAGCTAACTGCGCTAACACACTAGTTCCCACCAATTGAGCATTGCTGGCACATCCAACATACTGTTTTACTTTTGTCCATGACACGCTTACCTTCAGGGTCATACGTCACATGAAAACCAAAATAGTTCCAAACGCCAGATCTGAATGAGGGTGGGGGAGGTTCAATTTGCCATGTTGCAACGAGCTTAACTTCTGTCTAGCTAGCTTGCCCTGCGCCCAGTGAATCTGTGTTCGACTACTCCGCCTAGGCTGCACTGTCGAGCGCAGATCCACTGAGCGCTCAACACAGACAGCATCGTCAGAAGGAAAGTTGATAAAATAAATTAAAAATGTTGTATCGTTCGATACATATGCGTACCGAACCGAAAGCACTGTATCGAACGGTTCGATATCGAAACGAGTATCGTTGCACCCCTAATATATATATATATATATATATATATATATATATATATATATATATATATATATATGTACCTGTGGTTAATTCAGTTGATTGGACACGATTTGGAAATGCACAAATTACATGTAAGAACCTGCATTTGATCAGTCATGTCAGAGCACAAACCAAGCCATGAAGTCCAAGGAACTGTAGATAGGTTGATAGGTCTGTAGATCTCAAAAACAGGATTGTATCGAGGCACAGATCTGGGGAAGTTACAGAAAACCTTCTGCAGTACTTAAGGTCCCAGTGAGCACAGTGGCCTCCATCCAAGTTTGGAAACAGGACTTTTCCTAGAGTTGGCCGCCTGCCCAATCTGGGCTACTGGGATAGGGTCTTCGTTGGGGAAGTGACCAAGAACCCAATGGGCACCCTGACAGAGCTCCAGTATTGCTCTGTGAAAAGTGAGGAGAACATTCCAGAAGGACACGCATTTCTACAGCACTCCTCCAGTCAGGCTTGTATGGTGGAGTGGCCAGACTGAAGCCACTCCTCTGTAAAAGTCACCTGACAGCCAGTGTAGGGACTAATGCGTTATTAAGTAACGCGTAACAGTAACTATGTTATTATTGTGGTAACGAGCACGGTAACTAGTTATTATGCCAAAATCAGGAACGCGTTAATCGTTACTGGAATTTAGATAGGGTCGTTATTCTTTACTTCGTGTGGTGGCTATCGCGGAGCTTCCACAGATTCAGTAACATTAGGAAGTGGTGGAGGCCAGCAGGTGGATGAGGGAAAGGGGAGGCAGGAGGAGGAGAGACCCGAGGTGGCCGCCGGTCCAAGTGTCAGGTGAACTGAACTTCAGGTAAGAAGTCTATCTGGGTCAGATATAAACCAAGTTTTGGTGTAGTTCATTTTCGTTATGCTGACTTTTTCGTACTGGGTACTAGCTAGCATGACGGAGTTTCTAGGTCAGGGAGAGGTGGGGACAAAGAAATACTTTTCTTTCTTATTCTCATTTAAAATGTCTAGCTTTTAAAAAATAATTATCTGAATCTTACAACAAACGATTGATAGATTGATGCATATATACCATCAAAACTGTGTATATTACTGTCACAACAGCGTTTGTTTTCATTCAAGGGCTTTATGATTTTTTCTATAATGGCAGGCCGGTCTCTTGTCAAAACGCCCTGGCCGATTATTTTGTCCCAGTCCAGCCCTGTATGCAGCTCATCTGCAGTCTGGTGTTACCTACATCTTTCTATTCGGAAGGCAGAATTTCTGAGTACAATCGAAAGCACCACGACTGCAGTTTTTGTGTTGGATGTAAAAAGCGCACGTGACGCTGTGACGTAGGCTAGAATCATGGCAGCGGTCAGTGACGGTCCAGGCGTGGGATTTCTCTCGTGGAAATATGCACTTTTTTTTTTTTTTCTATTGGTAGGTGGCACAGTGCACTTGTGACAAGTAAGCAAGCTAGAAGACTGGCAATCTTGCTGGGTATCCTGGGGTGGCTGTAGCTCAGGTGGTAGAGCAGGTCATCTACTGATCGGAAGGTTGGTGGTCCGATCCCTGGCTTCCCCAGTCTGCATGCCAAATATCCTTGGGCAAGATACTAACCCCAAATTGCTCTCCGATGCATCCATCGGAGTATGAATGTGTGTGTGAATGTTACCTTAGAAAGCACTTAGAAAAAATGTGCTTGTGCGAATGGGTGTGAATGGGTGAATGTAAAAGTTGTGTACAGCGCTTTGAGTGCTCAGAAAGAGTAGAAAAGCGCTATATAAGAACCAGTCCATTTACCATTTACCATATCCAGTTACGGAAGCAACACATTAACAAGAGAATTCTGAGTAAAACCAAAGTTACGTTCCCTAGTAACTAGTTACTTTGAGAGTAACTTGAAGTAACTGAGTTACTTTTGATAGAAGTAACTAGTAATGTAACTAAGTTACTGATTTAAAGTAACTTACCCAATACTGCTGACAGCCCATCTGGAGTTTGCCAAAAGGCATGAAAGTCTCTCAGACTATTAGAAACAAAATTCTCTGGTCTGTTGAAACATATTGAACTCTTTGGCCTGAATGCTACGCGTCATGTCTGAAAGAAACCAGGCACCGCTCGTCACCTGGCCACTATCATCCCTACAGTGAGGCATGGTAGTGACAGCATCACTGTGGGGATTTTTTATGGCAGGAACTGGAAGACTAGTAAAGATCAAGGGAAAGATGAATGTATCCTAATGTATCCAATATCCTTGATGATAACTTGCTCCAGTCTCCTCGGACTGGGGTCAAAGGTTCTAACAGGCCAACAACCATAAGAACACAGCCAAGATAACAAAGGAGTGGCTTTGGGACCACTCTGTGAATGTCCTTGAGTGGCCCAGTCAGAACTCCAACTAAAACCCAATTAAACATCTGTGAAGAAATCTGAAAATGTCTGTGCACCGCCCTATCCAACCTGATGGAGGTTGAGGGGTTATACAAACGAGAAAAAATGCCTCAAAATAAGTGTTACTGTCACGGCTGGGCAGCAGTCGTGTGGGGGAATGAAAGAGGACCCAAGATGCAGATGGCAGTGGAGATGCAGGTGGAGATTTATTTAAGGTGAAAAACCCAAGGTGAGGGCAGAACTAAACATAAACCTAAACTGGTGAAACTAACACAAACAGAGGACACAAAGCGAGGAACAGAGAGACCCGGAGACATACCAAAATTATGCAGAGAAATGCGGACGACGCGACGAGGAGCACAGGCAGACACACAGTATAAATACACACACGAGGTAATCAGGAAATGGCACACAGGAGGGGACACAGCTGGAACTTATGGGCATAACGAGACACAAACCTACAAAGTAAAACAGGAAACTCACAGACTGTTTCACAATACCAACTCGGGGAAACGAACAGAACACAGAGGAAGGACACAGGTAGTGATGATAGAAACACTAAACACACAACTCAAACCATAAGAACAAATACAAAACAGCAGAAACTGGAAAATAATAACAATAAACTCAAAACAATGGGTCAACGACCCAGGACCATGACAGTACCCCCCCCCCCCCCCCCCCTCCCAAAAAAAAAAACACAAACGGACCACCAAGCCAGGGCGGGTGGCGGGAGGTCCAGGACGGAGGGTCCGGAACAGAACAAAACAAGAGACCCCCAGGAATCCAAACAAAAATGTCTAAAATGCACACAGGGGAGCAGAGTCCAAAACATAGGTCAGGTAGCCGGCCCGGGGCCTGATATCGTGAAAGCTCACACAGCTCTGGTGGCCAGCCCAGAGGTTGCCAGCCCAGGAGTCCAGAGTGAAACAGTTCAGGGGGTCGGCCACGCAGAAGGCAGTGGCGGCGAGAGAGCAGATCTGGGGGCCGGCCACGCGGAGGGCACCGGCATTGACGCAGGCGAAACAGGTCCGGAGGCCGACCGCTCAAAAGGCAGCGGCGGTGGCAACACCGTTCAGGAGGGCGTCCACGATGGCGATGATGACCAGCCAGCGGCCTAGAAGATGGCCGGCGATGTTGAGGCGGCAGTTGGGGACCTGAAGGCGGCATGGCCCCCGCAGCACCAGGCGAGGCAGAAGCTGAAGAAGAGGCTGGACCAGACGAGGATGAAGATTCTGAGGCTGGACCAGACGAGGATGAAGACTCTGAGGCTGGACCAGACGAGGATGAAGACTCTGAGGCTGGACCAGACGAGGATGACTCTGATGCGGATGCGGAGGCTGGACCAGGCGACACTGAAGCGGATGCGGAGGCCGGACCAGGCGACGCTGAAGCGGATGCGGATGCCGGACCAGGCGACGCTGAAGCGGATGCGGATGCCGGACCAGGCGATGCTGAGGCAGATGCTGGACCAGGCGAAGCTGAGGCAGAGGCTGGACCAGGCGAAGCTGATGAAGCTGATGAGAAGGCTGCTGCAGGCGATGCTGAAGCTAAGGTAGAGGCTGGACTAGGCGACACTGAGGATGCTGAAGCTAGACCAGACGACACTGAGGATGCTGAAGCTAGACCAGATGACGCTGATGATGCTGAAGCTGGACCTGGCGACGGCGTGGGTGAAGCTGATGGTGGAGCAGCTGGTGGCTGGACGGGCTCCTCGGGTCCCCCAGCCGACGAGGCAGGAGGCTGGACGGGCTCCGCGGGCCCCCAAGCGAAAACAGTCTCAGAACCAGTGGGCACCGGGGCCCCTGGCACACACAGGAGTGAACCAGCAGGCACGTGGGCCTCTGGAAAACACAGAGCTGAACCAGTAGGCGCACGGGCCTCTGGCAGTGACAGAACAGGGCCAGCAGGCACACGGGCCTCTGGCAGGGAAAAAACAGAACCAGCAGGCACGGGGGCCTCTGGCACAAACAGGGCAGAACCAGCAGGTGCGCGGGCCTCTGGCAGGGACAAATCAGAACCAGCAGGCATGGGAGCCTCTGGCAAACACTGAGCAGACTGCAGCTGCACGGAGCACTGACCCGGCTCAGGTAGCGACAGCCAGGTGCAGTCCTCAGCTGGGTTCTTAGCCTCCAGGGGTCCAGAGTGGGCTGAGGGCGGAAACTCAGCCTCTGGGGAGGCCCTGGAGCGAGTCATAGCCAGCTTTTGAGGAACCAGTTCATTGTGAGTAGGTTTGTCTCTCTGTTCAGAATTAGCGTTAGAGCAATAGTCCAAAATGGGCAGCATAGGCACAGGCTGCTGAAGGGAGGCAAGTGAAGACTGTGACTGAGCTACAGGTAGCAGAGCTGATTGTGGTGGAGGTGTAGACTGAGCTACTGGCTGTTGAGCAGCTAACTGAAGTGATGGTTGAAAAGGTTGCACAGCCGGTAGCTTGACTGTCCCAGAATCCGGCTGTGGAATGACGCGCCGGCGGCGGGTTCGTCGCTTCCCTCCCGCTGATGGCTCTGACGGGCTGGGCAAAGCCTCTGGCAGGCGAAGTTGATGCGGCTGCTCCGTGACGGCAATAGACTGCTGTTGCTGGGCGGACTCCGCCACTTCCAGAGCTTGCACCGCCTCTCGGGTCACATGCAGGTCCGAAATTAAATCCTCAAATCCCCGGACCAGGCGGAGGTGGGAATTTCCGTTGAGGATTGCTTCTATAGCATTTATCCCGACAACGCTCGCCCTTGCGTTGGAAGTGTGGGTCACCCAATCCACCAGGCGAAGAATGCGTGTCAGATCGCTCTCACCGGGCCAATCCGCTGGATCCATAGTGGTCGCGTCGTACTGTCACGGCTGGGCAGCAGTCGTGTGGTGGAATGAAAGAGGACCCAAGATGCAGATGGCAGTGGAGATGCAGGTGGAGATTTATTTAAGGTGAAAAACCCAAGGTGAGGGCAGAACTAAACATAAACCTAAACTGGTGAAACTAACACAAACAGATGACACAAAGCGAGGAACAGAGAGACACGGAGACATACCAAAATTATGCAGAGAAATGCAGACGACGCGACGAGGAGCACAGGCAGACACACAGTATAAATACACACACGAGGTAATCAGGAAATGGCACACAGGAGGGGACACAGCTGGAACTAATGGGCATAACGAGACACAAACCTACAAAGTAAAACAGGAAACTCACAGACTGTTTCACAATACCAACTCGGGGACACAAACAGAACACAGAGGAAGGACACAGGTAGGGATGATAGAAACACTAAACACACAACTCAAACCATAAGAACAAATACAAAACAGCAGAAACTGGAAAATAATAACAATAAACTCAAAACACTGGGTCAACGACCCAGGACCATGACAGTTCCAAGCTTGTGACATTATACTCAAAAAAGACTTGAGGTTGTAATTACTGTGAAAAGTGCTTCAACAAAGTATGGAGCAAATGCTGTGAATGCTGAGGTACATGTTATATATATATATATATATATATATATATATATATATATATATATACAGTGTTGGGAAGGTTACTTTTAAAATGTATTCCATTACAGAATACAGAATACATGCCCCAAAATGTATTCTGTAACGTATTCCGTTACGTTACTCAATGAGAGTAACGTATTCTGAATACTTTGGATTACTTAATATATTATCATGCTGTTTACAACTACATGAATGTACTATTGCTGTGATTTATTACTGTTACTGAAGGTCCGCGGCTCCGAACCGTAGTAAAGGGACCTCTGGCTAATATGGTGGGTTCTGTGTCGGGCTCGTAGCCAAAAACTAGCTTTACTTTGTTGTCTGGGTCAACTTTGCTAGCGAGAGACAGAGAGAGGCGTTGAAAGGCTGCTCCAACTTGAACTTGTTTTTGGAGGAAAACACGAACACGGTGTACAGTCGAGTCTTAATAGCTTACTTACAACTGGGCTCGTCAGGCACTATTCTTGGCTGCAGTGGTTATTATTATATTTACATGCTTCCAGCTCCCGTTTTTGCTTGATGACAGCTCGTACTTTTCCTTTTTCTCCCTCCCTCGCTCACAGACACATAACGGGTATGGCAGTCCATTCTCCCTGCAACACGGACTACACTGCCTATGATGCTACATTCTTTAGAGCTATACCGGTAGCATTCTGCCTATTAGCTCAGCACAACAACAACAAAAAGGTCTCTCTCACCCAGGAAACACACGGAGAGAGAGCGTCACCCTGTAACCATGGCAACCGTAACGCTGCCACCTGGAACAACAGAACGTAGCTGTCAAACAAAACCCAAACAGGCCTGACCCGCCACAATATGAAACAGGGAAGTACCGCCGTGTAATCCATTTATTTCAACAAAGTAACTGTATTCTAAATACCACCTTTTTAAACGGTAACTGTAACGGAATACAGTTACTCATATTTTGTATTTTAAATACGTAACGGCGGTACATGTATTCCGTTACTCCCCAACACTGTATATATATATATATATATATATATATATATATATATATATATATATATATATATATATATAACAATATATATATATATATATATATATATATATATATATATATATATATATATATATATATATATATATATATATATATAACATATAAATGTTTTCAAGTAAACCTTTTTACTTAGTCATTATGGGATATAGTATGTAGAATTCTGAGGTGAAAAATGATTTTGTAATAAGGCTGTAACATGAGACAGTGTGGAACATGTGAAGTGCTGTAAATTTTTTCTGGGTGCACTATTCTTATCTACACACATTCTCACCGCCATGCAGGGCAGGTGCAAGGCTGAAAAATATTTAACACAGAAAAGAATTCACAGTTCGCACGCTACAGAACACCGGTTTCTTTATTTATTGCTGCTAGTAGTGTATGATGTTTTGAGCACACCTACTCTTTATCACCACTACTTCTGGTGTGAACACCAAAAAAGTCTTTTGGCAGAATTCTCATTTCTACATTTTTTTTAAATTACATCTCCACCTCTTTATATGGAATTAATATTGTTGACCTCCACGGTTTGGCTGTTTGACATGGCTATACATGCTTGTGATTTCCTTTGTAGTTGGACAGCACACTGTATGAGTCAGTCCTGGTTGAACATAACTTGAACGTTAATTTAACCAAAACAGCTTACCACTGATCACAGAAGCTGTTTTTTTGTTTTGTAAATGTTAAGTGTTATAATAGTTTCTATAGTTTCTATAGTGTATTTATGTGCTCTTTGCAGTATATTGCATTGCTGTCTAGTTTATAGTCACATCTAAGTAGACCGAAGTTATTTGTTAAATTTACTGTTCAATACTTAATGGGGTTTGTCCTCGACATGAGTTGAAATTCCTTATTTATTATCTTTATTATATTATAGTTTGACGTTGTTTCATAATTTAGCTATTCATTCATTTCATTTTTGTATGACAGTTTGATAAATAGTGTTTAGTGGAAAGAACAGACACCATTAAGTGAGGGATTTGAAATGTGTGCAAGGAAAAAGAGCACTCTAAAGAAACTGCTCACTGTTGCAGAATGTCCTTCTCACCCCAGTGAATCATTTACTTCTGATACAAGGGAGGCTAACCCTGCCCTTTCTCCATTCCATCGGCCAGCACTAACACGCACCACTGACACATGTCATACCATGGTCACCAGGGAGAACAGAGCCAGAGAGAACACAGAGAAACATGGTCTGGATGATAAACTGAGGCAGCTTTACATGGGAATCCTTGCTTTACTGGATGGACATCACACAGTGAACTCTAGAGTAAGACATCACTGAGAGTATGCTGACAGACTGCAGAGGGGAGCACCCCTAAAGCCACTATAAGAATTTGTGATGCTGAAATGGTGTTACTCTTCTGAAGGGGAATTAGTAGTAGTCTATTTTTTCTGGTCAGTGAGAAAGCAAGTCTTCCTAATAATGTTAATTGTTTGTGCTTTCTTGGGCTTTCAAGATCTGACTCCTCCAACCAATTCACTTTGAAGTGATTATTAATACTGCAGTGACAAATTCTGAACAGTACAACACAACAAGAAAAGACTCATAAGGAAGGTAGAGAATAGGAACACAAACCCAACACAAGGGTATAAAAGAGAGGTGCAAATACCCATATTTATTTAAATATAGTTCTTTGCATAGTGAATTATTTGTGAAATACAAAAAAAAAAGTCAACCTTGTAATTATGAAAGCAACAGGCCTTTTGCATGCACCCAGGAAGCAAAAGATAATGTTCCATTTGTGCCAAATTACAGGATGTTCACAGTGTGTTGACAAAATATTTGTCCATAACTTTTAAAGTTTGAACTGCACCTCACTTGTAAAAATACTAGTTTGAACAATAGATTGCTATTGTCAGTCGTCTCAAGCATGAATTCAATCTAGCACACTGAGCTAGATGCACTGGCATTGCAAAGTTTGCAAATAACAATGATTTATTTTTCAGTTTTTCATATAAATCCACCGCTGTTGTTGAAAAGTCACACATACTGAGTTCTGGAATTGGACAACTTGTTTGAATCATACAGAACAAACATTTACTTATACTCCAAAATAATTGATTGAATTTTTTTTTTTGCCTTTGTACATGTAGATCCACTGTCAGTTGTAATGCATATGTAATAATATATTGTTGAAATTGCACTTATCTTTCTCCGGGAATCTCAGACCACCATCTATTTTGCATGTAGATGATTCAAAAAATGTGAATGTTTTCAGAATGTTCTTTTAGTACTTGTGTTACCTGTGAACTAAAATGAATGTGACACCACTGGTCTCAGTTGATTTCAGACCTAGCGAAAAAAAAAAAAAGTCTGTCAGTGCAACCTTAATACCTTTGTTGTTGTGTGTTTATGTTAATTTTGATATTCAATTGCTGCAACACGAGGTGTGGGGAATAATAAGGAAAAGGGCAAGGAACCAACGATGTTACAGGCACACCCTAGAATAGTGGAGCGGCAAATGGAAGCTCAAAAGCTTTTACGATTACAGGGAAAATCTGACAACGCCACTCTGGAAATTTCACCCAGAGAATTTCTAGTCTGAAACTATTCTAATTTCCAAGACTGTGCTCAGGTGCATTGTACTTGAGACAGAGATTGGTTCAGTGTAAAATAAACAATTTATTGACAGATTTTTAAAACCTTTCAAATTGAAATACAGATGATTCAGTTGCACATTACTGCAAATTCAGAGTTGTGGGTTACCAGTGGGTGAATGGGACACCGGATGAGGATAAGTTCAAAAAAATCACATGTGCAACACACCTTCACTCACACACTCAGAGTAAAGTGCAGCTCAAACATGGGTGCATAAATAATCATGGCACCACCAAGTCAACTCCACTTTAGACCTTCAGCTTCTGAATAACAGAAACACCAGTTATTAATATATCCAGAACTTAAAATCAAATACACCCTCTGTGGTTAAGCCTACTGCAGAAATACACTGGTGATCTGCAGCTAGAAAAAAGGTCTCATCACAGTAGTGTAGCAGTGGAAATTTACAAATCAATGATTTTAAAGTAAAGTGGCCAATAGGAGGTTTCTGCATCTACAACCTATACACACCAGTGTACTGCCAAGTAAACTAACTGAACATACGCTACAAAATAAAAATATACCAGCAATTGATGGAGGGAAGGCTTCAAGGGAGGCAATCCACAAATGATCTCTACAAAAAGTAGCCAATTCAAACTGAGGCAACTTGACATTTACATGACTGCAACAGCTAGGGAAGTCAGGTTACTGGTGATTGACAAACCAGTATTAAAATATAATATTAATTCTGCTACATAAGCAACATAATAGAACTACATACAATATTTGAAATCCTTTAAATGCTTCTTAGTTTATGAACAGCGAGGTAAAGTGTAACCACACCATGTTTAATAAAATTGTGATTGCAAACTTGGCCTGAAGTACTAAAGGTAGGCGTATTTAATGTTCATGCAGAAGATAGAACAGTTCCCCATACTGCCTGTTTGTGGATCATTTCGAATGCAAGATGTGGTACTCGTTGTTGATTCTGCTGACTATCTGCTCTCTGCATCTGCGCTTCAGGGGATTTTCCTCTATACCACCCTAACAGTAGGACATTAGAAGATTTATCTGTGTGTGTGTGTGTGTGTGTGTGTGTGTGTGTGTGGGACTTTAAAATAATCAATAATAATAATCCACCTAACTGAGGTCAGTTTTCTCACCCTTGCCTGCTTGTGTCCCTGCAGCTCTCCAACTCTCTTGTTTGGAAAAACCAAAAGAAAGAATAATTACAATAGAATCTCAACTATGAATTTAAATACTGCATGATGTCCTAATTAAGAGTGGTATAATGATGCGCAAAAAGACTGAGGCTAAAGCTAACTTGTTTCAGGCCTTAACCTACCAGTTAATGATCCATAGAGAGGATACAGGAATACAAGAGAAGCACCAATTTCCTGTACTACAGGGTTGTGCTTGTTAGTGTTATAATTAGAAAAAAAAAAGCAGTATCTCTACGATGTTACTGTAGCATATACTGAAAGAGAGCTCCCAACACGGTCACCTTGGATACAGTGAAATTGTCCTATTTCTGAATAGGTTTTTCTACAATATTTACAGCCTCATATTGATCAGTGCCAACTGATCAATTTCACATATATTTTGCAAAAACAGAAGTTAAAGCACTCATCACTGGCTTCTGTAAATATAACAACTACATAGAGTCCCAGTAACATATTTCATATAACAAACATCCACATTTTTAACAGATTAACAGTCCATTGTGTCAAGATATACTCAAAGGTAAATACTGTATATATTAACATAATACATAGCAGGTATTAAAATATAGTAACTCAAGTTTTTCTTGCAGCACATTGTTTTACAACCAACCATGTAACATTGCAAAATATCATTGACGTTTATTCTGAGATACACAAGCATGCCTGCTTATGCTATATTGGTGAAAGTACATGTAAAGTCTGTATCTATACTCTTCACTTAAGCAGAAGTATAAATGCCTCTTAGAAACTGAATCCCGATTCAGTTTCTTCATTCAAGTAAAAGTGAAAAAGTACAGGCAATTAAATATACCGAAAGTAAAAAGTAGTTCCTCTAGAAGGCTAATTTTGTGCAATGCTAACTGGACAAAAGGAAATTATATATATATATATATATATATATATAAAAAGTTATATTTGCTGATGCCTATATTGTAGATGCAACTTTGCCTCCACACCTAAACAGGAAATTAAATATATTCAGTGAGATATGGCAAGCGGAGAAAACCTAAGATCAAATGCCTTCCAGACTGGTTGGGCAACTCCCATATACACCAGATTATCACTGAAAAGATAAAGCGCTGTTCTCTCTGGTATCCTATGGAAGGTGTTTTGGGACTATGGTGCATCTACTCTGTTGCTACAAGCCATTTGGTTCCTGTACCACTCCTGTCCGAATTGCCAGCAATAAGTCTTGTAAAGCATCCAGTAAAGTGCTATACAAATACAGGCCATTTACCATTTGTTCCCAGTGAGTGTTGGACTCCACCAGGGATGCCCTTTGTCATCGATTCTGATCATAAATTTTTTTATCTCGACAGACCCAAGTGGCAGAAGTCTTCAACTTTGGTGGCCTCAGTATCTCTGCTTTTTGTAAATGATGCAGTTCTGTTGGGTTCATCACATGGTCACCTCAACCTTACACTGGAGTGGTGCACAGCTGAGTGTGAAGTGGCAGAAATGAAAATTAGCAACTCCCAACCTGAAGGTATATTTCTTAGGGGGAAAAGGGTGGACTGCCCACTCTAGGATAATGATGAGGAGTCCCTTAACTTAATCTCGGGATCTTGTTCATGAGTGAGGGGAGCAGGAGATTATTTCATTGATTGGTACCAATCAGTTGTGACACACCTGATCAAAAAAGTGACATTGTCAATTTACCAGTAGATCTATGTCCTTACACTTACCTATAGTCATGAGCTGTGGATAGTGACAGAAAGAAAAAGATTTTAGATACAAGAGTCTGAAATGAGCTTTCTTAGGGGGTGAAGGTCAGTCATTCAAGAGAGGCTCAGAGCAAAGCCACTATTTCACCACATGGAGAGGAGCTATTTGATTGTGAATTTGTCAATTCCGACATCTAACTAGGCTTCTCTGCTTAGGCTGCTGCCCCTGCAACCCGACCCCATATAAGTAAGAAAAAATGGATGGACGGACGGATGGATAGAAACCTAAGGTTGTAGCGCTGCAGCATGGGGAAAAGAATCACTTAAAAAATTGTTATGCTGCTGAGTTGTGCTGCTGTTGCTCTGAGATTCACTGCTCTTCCGTGATTTTATAGTTGATGTCACATGAGTTATCATGGCTGTTTCCCTCCCACACAAGCTAAAATAAAGGTAGAACTCAGTGAGTTAATCCAACCATCATTAGCTCTGCTGCCCTCAGGTGAATGTATGGCTATTCACCCTATGCAGCGAGCTTAACATAAGAGGAGATGGTTCCAGGAACGACAGGACACATCGCTTTGTCTTTGTGTCTTTAACTGAAGACCGTTTTTTCCTCTTTTAATTTGTAAGACTGTGAACATACAGTAAAATAATACGTAAGCATCAGTATCAACATATTTTGTAAACAAAACAGAAGTTAGCAACATAGCTTTCCTTATGCTTTACATTCACCATAAACATCTTTCCTTATACGTTCAAATAACCTTTTAAGTAACATGAAAGTAACAAATCTTACAGAAAATGAAGTTAGACATTGCTTACTTACAGATTATGGCTCAACAAACTCCCCAACAATGTACACTGGGCTTAAAGTTTTGCAGCTTGTTCTCTGCTCCATGCATTTTCTCCCACTGCCTGCGTGAACTTTGCCTGCTGCTTACAACCCATCACCAAAGGGGGCAGTGTAGTGCACACCAAATAACCAAAGAAGAAGCCACAAACTGAAGGGGTAATACTGCCCACTATTGGGAAACCTGAGAAATGCGCCAGCCAAAGAAACCCAACAAAGTAACAACCGAGGGGCAGAATATTAGCTTAAATTTTCCTAGATGTATGCTACCCTTGATGTAACCTAACACTGACCATGAATATCACAGCTGCTGTGCAGCAATCCATCATAGTGAACTGTTAGCAAAGGTAACTTTAAATTTCCACTGTAAAAACAGAGTAAGTTTCCTTTAAAAATAATCTCTCTTCTTTCTGTCCTGTTCTGTCTGCCTTACATCTTTTTCCATATCTTGTGTGACGCTATCTCACATTTCTTTCTCTCCCTGGGAAATGAGCTGTTCCTTTAGCTAGCAGACACACAGTTTGTGTGTTGGCTGACATTTTTTCAATATTTCACTTGAAATTACCCTCCACACATGGCTTTCTTTATGCTTGCTTCTCTCGTCCTCTACTACTACAGATAAAAATGCCGTATTGGATTGTTACAGCCCACTTTACAAAATGATGCATAAATTATATATTTGTGTTTCTTTCATCTGCTAATGTGAAATTAGCACCAGTGACTCCAGTGAGTCTGTTCATCTGGACGTTTTCAGTGGGAGAAACGTTTCATCACTCATCCACGTGACTTCTTCAATCTCAGCTGACTGCAGGTTTCCCCAACCTTGTAATCAGTACATTTGCACAATGACTGAAACTATTGCAGCCAACCTCAATTCTCTGTGAATGGTACTTATGGCCATTGATCAGTGGTCTTTGATCATTGGTTGTTGATCTATGTTCATGACAATTTGCATATTAGCCCATTGTTCCTTCAGTGGTGCTGATTTTAGTCATTATGCAAATGTCCTGTTCTTAAGGTTGGGGAAACCTGCAGTGAGCTGAGACTGAAGAAGTCACTTGGATGAGTAACAAAACGTTTTTCCCACTGAAAACGCTACATCCAGATGAACAGAATCAACTTTTGGGATTTTCTTACCTGGAGCATGCATCAAAACATGGCACCAGTGAGGAGGGCACAAATGGGATAGTCTTTTTTATGTGGCATCCATTTAAGTTCAAATCACTTTGATAATTAAGTACAGCAACAAATATTTGTATTTTGTTCCTTCCCATGTCTGGAGTCACTAAATAGTTAACCTTTCCTTCATGTAATTCAGTGGAAAAGTTTAGAAAAAATCAAATCAAGGCAAGAGACAACTATTTAAGTAAAATGAGAAATATCAAATAGATAAATAGTAAGCAGAAAGACAAAAAACGAATATTTCCAAAACTAAAATTTAAAAAGTAATAAAGAGAACAGACTGACATTTGAAAATACAGTAAACAAAAATAATAGGAAATATTTAACCAGAAAGTCAAACTCAAATATAAAGAATTCAAAACTCCAGAATACAAGACCCACAGACCATAACACAGACACAGAAACACCAATTTAGGGTTATCTGACATCTCATTCGAAAGGCATGAATGTTTCTTTGTATACTGGAGTTTTACATTCATTACATTTACACCTCCATTCAAATGCCTGGATTGAGAAAAACTGTTACACAGAGAGCGAAACTGAGATGACAACCCAATGAAATGTTCTTTTTCCTGGCTGTGATAGAGTCTTGGCTGTATGTTTTTGTAAATATGCCTTGACAAATTTCTTTTATAGACACTTGTATATGCTTGTATAGGTTGCTGCTGTGTCAAAAAATTCAAACAAAAAAGATTCAACTTGTTTTACTTGAGTGACAAAAGCAGTTACTGGAGTTTAATTTAGAGGTTGTGGCTAGTTTTAGCCACTTTATTGTGGTTAAATGAATGGAAGTCAGCATTTCACAAGTGTGCAGTACAAATGGGGCCAATAATACATATAGGCAGAAGGAAAAGGTGACTAATGACTTGTGTGAAATGAATTGTGTATGATTCTGGGCTAATTAAGAAAATTAGACAAACAAATGTCTGTATAACTGATAAAATCTATATTAACATTTTTGCGTTTTCAATGATCAGCTCCTAATGTAAGATGTATAACACATTATACTGTATTTATTCATGATCATTTTAGTGTTGTCAGGGCAGTTGTCATGAGACATAGTCAGTGGAAGTGTGATACTGACAGCGGTCAAGGTACACCGGTCTTTCTGTTCATGGGAATGAATGTTAAAATAGAGTGTTGGGATATTCAGATGTCTTTGTGGGATAGCGTTTTATGAACTGAATTTTTATTTTCCCCGTAACTTTCTGAATAAAAGTCATGTGCCAACACTAGTTTTTGAATAGCATTTATGAATTGAGATCTTTGTAAAGAGCTGAACAATGATCTTTGTTATTAATCATTACAAATTATGCATTGATTACAAGATCCATGTGGCTGTTGGTGAATATTTATTTTAGCACAGTAAAATTAACTTCCATGACTTTACAGCAACCTAGATAAATGTATTTTCTCAGACATTTGTGTCTAATCTTGCCATGAATCTTGCAGTCATTGACAAATCGACATGAATGTCTTACAATGGGTGACTTAGCCTGCAATAAAATACATGGACGTATGCTCCAGAGTGATCAGTAGCAAGCTTGATTAATGAACATGTGTGGGATAGAGGGGGGGGGGGGGGGGGAGTTGGTGCAGTAGCCCCACTGGTTTTGGCACTGGGATCTACCATGTGATTCTTGATGACTCTGTGCCGTTGATCTGTGAAGGAAAAGAGAAAATGGGCCATTCAGGGAGAGAGACAGTCAACTTGCTATGTCTTGTCCACTATCTGGGATTTACGTGAAGAAATCGATTTGTCATGACACTTTACCAATAAAGTTAATTCTCTCATTCTTTCCCTGTACTCATCTTATATGCACACTAGCTGTGTTTGTTAAATTATTGTCGATACACACTCAGACAATATAACAATGTATAAATATATATGCATATATATTTATATATGACTGCAAAGAGATAGAATGACACAACCATAAGAGAAATTGACTTATATACAAGAGGAAGCATAATCTGAAGATGCAGATTAACCATAATAATAACCCAGTGGTCTTAAAAATGCACCACGTGACACTTGCACCCCTCCCACAGTACTAGGAAGAAGGAATTTATTATCAGGAATAAGATCCAGTCATGATAGCCAGCCTGACAAAGTTTTCCCTAGGTTCAATCAATCACATGTGTCCTGTGTGAAGATGCTCCACCACATGGGGCCCTCGGAGGCTTTGCCAGCAGATTAGTCACAGCTAAGTCTTATTTTTGCAGCTGCATCAGTACAAAGATGGAATGATGAAGTTGCGTGGGGGGTGACATGTAGGCAAAAATGAATCAGAGAAAAAACTGAGAAAGGGTAACAAGACAGAACGAAAACTGCTGAGAATGAGAAGAAGGGTAATTATATAAAATAACTGAGTGGGTGTAAAGAGAAGCAAATAACTGGTAATACAAATAGGGAAGAATAAACAGAAACATATATCATGAAACTTACACAAAGGAAATGAAATGGATGGGGGAAATTTCAGTGGTACTCTTTGTATTTTAAACTGCATTCAAAAGCTTTCCCATGATCCAAGAGCTTTAGGCTTGGATGTAACCACACTTACTTTAAGCTTCATGAAAAAATAAAGTGATTTCACAAGAGATGTAAGATTTTAAGGATGGTCATTTACATCCCAATTGAAAGAATGTACTGGTGTTACTCAACAAGACAGTATACTGCATCACAGGTAGACACTGAATAACTGAAGTCAGTGTAATTATCAAAGGAACAACAGCAAACTCACATTTATTAGTAACATTTAGTGAATGTTTGGGTCGTTAATCAAGAAAACTAATGTAATGCACATTACTTACTTACAACATGTTACATTACTTGCCAGAGAATTTTTTTTTTTGTGTGTGTGATTTTTTTTTACAATATTTGCTACATTACTTTCTTGTTACTCCATAACATGACCTGAAACAGATTATCACAGAAACTTGGGTAACACAAATATGAGCTACCTTTTAGTTTTTTGAAAAAGAAATGTTAAAGAGACTCCAAAGACACTTAAAAGCAATCAAAACGGCCTGACTTCTCGTTAGTTTGTTATTTATTGAAGATCAGGCTCTGGCTGCTGGGCCTGGGTCAGCATGCACTCAGCTTTAAAACACTCCCAGTTCTTGGCTAGCTTTGGGTTAGCATGCTGTTAATGCAAATGCTTGTAAAGAGCTGAAGTTGCGTAATTTTTGTTTCTGTCCTGAATGCAGTTTCCACTTTACCATTGCACTCATGTCATTTTGTGCAATAAAAAGGTGTGCAGATTACTGAATAATCTTAGTAACAAAATAATGACATAATTATAACAATGTAAATACTGAATTTAGTACTGTAACATGTTACATTACTGCATTACTGAAAAGTTTAGTGTAATTACAGAAGTGTAATATGTTATAAAACGTTACACCCAACACTGCATTTAGTCATACAGTGCCCACACATGAAAAAACTGCATAAAATGTAAATAAATTACTGAGGTTTGAAAAAGAAAAGTTTTGTCAAAATTTTCTGATTCTGACAAGTTCTAGGCAAACAGAGCCTGACAAAAATATTGTTGAGGGCTACATTGTCATCTAATAAATCTAATGGAATTTAAAATATAAATACACTGGTCAAAGACTACATAAAGACTGTAACATAGTCACGGTCTTGAGGATGCTTAATGAGCTGAGTGATTTTATATTTTTTTATATATATAAAGTCTGTGTAAGTAATCCAAAAATGTTCTAATGAAAAGTTTGACAAACTGTGCCGACGTGCTCTTGTACTGATATAGTGGCACTGTCCCACTTTTATCACTGTGATGATAACGGCTCTATCTGTTCATTACCTAAGCCTTGGGAGAGATTGCTGACCTAGCCCAATGTGCCACAGGCCTATGCCACCATAGCTCACCATTATAAATCGCTCCATACTCGTGCCAAGACTGATGAGCACTTGTTTCCACAAGCGCTTACTACAGCATGTATGAACACAAACAGAAGCAGCTATGAGACAATAAGAGCACTACGTAAAACAAGAGGAACTACAATGTTCTATTACTCATTTGTAAGGACCAAGCATGTGTCCTCATGGAGACTTTGTTATCCCTGTTAACCTCTCCATCGAGTATGGAGGCAGTTCATATTTTTGAAGTAAGTATTCTCTAAAAATTAAAAGGTGCTCAAGTTAATAATTTCCATGTCATAGATACATCTACTGATTGTCTTGCTTTGAGTTTTACTTACTTGTTGTGATTGCCTTGAGCCTTTTAAGCTGTGCCTTATTCGCCACTTGTCAGCACTTCCCTGTTATAAATACTTCTAAATACGTCTTTGTTGAATTATCTGTTATTGTGCCCCCTGTGTTCCCCAAGTAAGGTTTCATATTATTGTGTACTATTCTTATTCTTGTTTTATTATTTCTAGTCTGTATTGATATTGGGTCTGTAGTGAAAAATACTGAAGATTTAAAAATGGAAAAATAGTGATGTTCAAAAGCAGATGGAAAACTTAAAAAAGAAACATAATCTCAGATCTTAAGTAACTATTGTTACATTACAGTCCACCATGTGCATGCAGCAATATATTGCCTGTTTTGTTTTTGTGAAGGTTTACATATTTAATAAAAGTACAAAATCTTAAAAATAAGCGAAACTTTATTAAGGAAATAGCCAGACTGACAACTGCTGTACTTAGTCATTACCTAATTGATGATATGTCCAGTGTGTATGCATCCCTCCCAACCCGAAATCATGGCAAAGCATGTAATAGACACACCTGTCCACCTTGTCCATTCCATGCTTTGCCTTAATGTTTTTCCACGTGTTGGATTTCTGCATGCTTGTACATTCCACATTTTGGAAACGTGGAATGCACACGCATGCAGAAGTTGCAATAATATGCAGTAGCCGCCGAGGGAGATATTTTATTTCAAGCCAACATGAAAATAATCATGTGAAAGTAAACAGACATTATAAACACATCTGGATGTATAAACATTTTAGTTGCCTATCTTAAATGTTTCTGATGATTAACACCCTGGCATGTACTTAATACATTTTTTGCTCACTATCAGACTCATAGATTTAAATCAATGACTGTAGAAAACAGTCATTGATTTTAATATATTATCTCCCCCTACTGGTAGTGCAATTTTTGCATGCATGTCCATTTCACATTTTGAAGAGGCAAGGCATGAAATGGACATGGTGGATTGGCGTGTCTATTAGCATTTTGCCATGATACTGGGCCTGGATACTGTCCCTCCCCCTAATGTTCTTTCTAGTAAATAAGTCTTATTGCACACATCCCTAAAACAGGTACTTACTCTGGATGGCATTACCTTGGCCTCCAAGTAACACTGTGAGGAAAACAAATATGTACGACTACTTTCTTGTATTTACGCAATATCTCTAAAGTTTGAAACATTCCGTCTCAGAAGGATCCTGAAAAAACTGCCTCAAGCATTTATTACTTCTAGGCTTGACTATTATAATTCATTATTACCGGACTGTCTTAAAAACTCATTGAAAACCTGCAGTTGATCCAAAATGCCGCAGCAAGAATTTGACAGGGACTAGAGGGCGAAAGCATATTTCAGGTTCTCTGTTGAATCCAGAATTCAATTCCAACTCATTCTCCTCACATACAAGTTCTTAAATAATAAGGCAGCATCTTATCTTAAACACCTCATAGTCCTATATCACCCTAATAGAGCACATTGCTCTCAGACTGCTGGCTCATTTTTGGTTCCTAGGATACAAGAGGCAGAGCCTTCATCTTTCAGGCCCCTCTTCAGCCAGCTCCCAGTTTGGATTCGAGAGACTGACACACTCTACTTTTAAGATTAGGCTTAAAACTTTGCTTTTTTACTAAAGCATATAGCTAGGGATCAGATCGCCCTGAGTTTTTTCTTAGTTATGCTGCAATAGACCTAGGCTCTTGTAAGTCCTTATACACCACTCTGCATTTAATCACTAGTTATTGTTAATCTCTGTCTGTCTTTCACAGAGTGTTTTTTTATCCTTTGTCCCATCACCCCCAGCCAGTCGTGGCAGATGGCTGCCACTCCCTGCAGGTTCTGCCAGAGTTTTCTTGTGTTAAAATGTTTTTCCTTCCCACTGCCACCAAGTATTTGCTCAAAGGGGACATTACTATAGGGTCTTTACCTTACAAGAAAAAGCACCTTGAGTCAACTGTTGTTGTGATTTAGTAATATAAAAAATAACAATTGAATTGAATTGAATTGAATTGAATACCTGAAATGTCAGTTCTTGAAATAAGCATGAAAATTTCAAATATTCAATATTATAACATTAGTTGTTGTGTAGCAGCTGGCATGATAAAGGCTGCTCATAATTTTCTCATTAATGTAATTACAAGGACAGAACACATTCTGGTACATTTCTAGCACTAATAGAGAGATATTATATGTTTTAAGGCATTACATCATGTAGCACATATTATAACAACTATTATTTACCTTTTAAATGTAAGAGAAGCTAGCTAGAATGCATTTACATTGTAGACAGTTGCCTTATTCAAATAAAAACACAAAAGAAAAAGTTTTTACAGGTGTAACAGAAGTGAACATACGTCAGGACAACTAGTGAGCTAAAGGAAGACAGAGACTAGACTAGACAGCATCTGTTTTATAGAACTGAAATTGGGGAAATCCATCAGCTAGTTTGGTAAGTCAACAGATTTATCCTTTGGGATAAGGCTTTGGAGGCTTTTGATGTATTCAAATAGAGATTGCTGTTTCTGTCCTCCAGCAGCTAAAGTCAGCCTGTCATGTCATATGTTTGTTTTCCACATTGACTGCCTAATAGTGATGGGATTTCCAGCTCTTTTTAGAGATCCGGCTCTTTCGGCTCGGCTCACTAAAAAGAGCCGGCTCTTTCGGCTCCGAACCGGCTCTTCAGGTTGTTTTGTTGCTTTAATTATTTAATCATTAACAATAATATAAAATTATGCAGAAAAGGAATTACTAATGTAAAAAAAGTGGTTTTATTTATATATGTTTATATATGGCCCCTAGAGACAAAGCACGTACAAACTCTAAAGCATATACAAACTCCAAAACAGATTTCTAGTGTTAACTGAACTTCCAAAACAGAGCTACCCAGATCACTTAAATTACACAATTGAAAGCATGTGCGTATTGTTTGTGTATTTATAGACAAGCACTCATATTTATTCAAATAATTGAAAAAAAAAATTCATTTACCTGTTATTACCACACACCAAATCCGGTTGTTGATACTTCCTGGCTTGTGTAGCCACTAGGTAACAAACGCTCAACACTGCGCCCTAGCATCCTGGAGCACTTCTGTTGTCTTTTGTACGTGCTTCTTAGTTTTTACGTGTTTTGGAGTTTGTACGTGCTTCTGAGTTTTTACGTGTTTTGGAGTTTGTACGTGCTTCTGAGTTTTTACGCGTTTTGGAGTTTGTACATGTTTTGGAGTTTGTACTCCTTTGTCTCTAAGGGCCACCATAAATATACTTTATTTATTCACTCCACATAAAATGTAATAAATAAATCATATAATACAAAGAACAACTATTTACATTTTAAACTTTTAACTATTTAAATTTTCAGCTTTTTCCTTTTAAACAAATTTAACGTGAAACAACACAAAACACTGCAAACCACAACACAATTAAATATAAATTAAAATATTAAAACAAAAAGAAGATGCACATTCTCTGTCATATGGGCCTGTATGATTTCTGAATCCTTTATCATCTGCAACTAAAAATAGTGGATGATTACTATACCTTTCTAATGTGACGTTGTTGTCCCTCACTCTCTTTCTCTCTGGCTCTGTTCCTGTACTACTGCGAGTGTAACTAACGCCCCTCCCCCCTCTGCCCAGCGCAAAGTACAGGCCGCGCGTGCGGAGTTTAGCGGAAAAAAGGGCGAGAGAGAGGGTGAGAGAAAGAAAGAAAAAAACCTCATGGCTCCCAATAAGGAGCCGGATCGCGTCGTTCACTTCAAAGAGTCGGCTCTAAGAGCCATTTCGTTCGCGAACGACCCATCACTACTGCCTAACTACATGCATGCTTGCTCAAACTACAAACAGCAGCTAAAAATCTTCCAGTGCAAGAATCTTACCTCATCAACAGAATCTGTTTTTACCCTGGTTTCTATTGCAAACTTTTATTGGTTTTAGTGACAATAAAAGAAACCTTTTTGTTTTATTCACCTGAATGACATGCTCAACATCTACCTGCTGCTTTTGACAGTTAAATTGCTGGTTTTCAGTTCTTTTTCCCATTCAAGCTTTGTGGGAATCAAGCTCAATTTAATGCACAGAAATCCACTTGTGTCCAGTGAAACTGCTATTGCAACTGCTTTTAAAAAGTTGCATAATGCAACCTTAAAAAACCCTCTCACTGTTTTGGAGGCAGTTTGACCTACACTGCATAAAAAGTGACACACACAGGAGAGTTGTTGGTTGATGCAGTTCATCTGGGCCTTCCTGGGTATAAAATGGGCTCAGATGATCTGCTCAGGGCTCTCTCGTCTATTTCACCTTAAATCAACCCCTTTGAAAGTTTGTGGATATTTTTAGTTTATTCTGAATAAATTCCCCTTTTTTAGAAAGTGAAGTTCTTGTGTTGAATCTTTCCATGTCATATGTACATCAAGTAAGTATGTGACAGCCAACCTAGTCAAAAACAAATTGAAAATGATCAAAGGTGCCAAAGAAAGACTACAGAGAAATCAAATCTCAAAGTACTTCGTTTGCCAAAAGTCTGTATTTGGATACATAATGATAAAGCAGAATAGTAAAACAAACAAAAAATAGTAGATGCACAAGAAGATAATTACATTTATAAAACACTTTTGTGGTGTTACTGATCACTCAAGGCACTTTATAACCTGATGGTTAACAAGATACAAATTCCATGAAAGCTTTAAAAAAACCTATAGTTGGAAATCACACGATTTAAAGCTCTCTAAATTTGCACTTAGTGCCAAAACTTGTTAAAAAGAAATTGTAGAATAACAATAGAACAACAATTATTCAGCTTCAGACATATTTGATTATTTTGAAATCCTAAACCTGGGAACTGTGTTTTACAATTGCTATACATATATCATAGGCATGCTTATCAATCATTATCAACTGATAATTAGGCTCAGCAGACACAATTTTATTAAAGATTTTTCATAACCTTGGAGATTTGAAAAATAAACAAACAAGATTTAGAGATTACTACATAGACTAAACAAGAGTGACATGTTAATTTTAACCCAAACGATTTCCATTTTGAGACTAATAGTGTTCTTTACAGACACACTACAAAATGGACAATAAAATATCTAGTAGAAATGTTGCACCTTCTTTCTCTATCTCTCTCCCTTCCTGTCATGCACACCCACACACCACACTCTGCAATTTAAAGACAGCAAAGAAGCTGTTTTAAATAGTTTACACAATAAACAAATGCTAAGCACTGGCTCGTTTCCTAAATGTGCCAGTCACAGCAATGCAAGGACGTTTGAGAATCTTTCCACTCTAAAAGAAAAATGTATTGTTCCTAGTATACTTAAAACAGGTGAGACTGGGAGGAAATAATCTACCATGGGTAGCATTTCAACTCTAAACTTAAGGTCTAGTACATCTAATATATTCAAAATAACAAACAAAGGTTTATATTTTTCAGCCTAATTGTCTTTTTATGAGCCTTATCTTTACCTGCACTGCCAAATAACATGCAAACTCCACAAAGAAAGATCCCGGCCTGATGGTGGAACTGAACTCAGGACCTTCTTGCTGCCAGTAAGCAGTAAACAACGTGCCATTTTTGCCAGAGAACCATGGGATCAGACTTTGAGGCGCTGATTCTTATACTGGCCGCTGCGAAACCATCTGAAAATTCATGCATGCATCCTAATGGGCATGTGGCAATTACTGTGAGTTAACAGAACAACAATTCTGAGATACCCACAAAGAAAACTGTGATGTTCCCAAATGTCCATTGATCACATGCCAAGAACATAGACACAGCTCTGTCTTATGACATGATGTCTCATAATATCCTTCCCAGTAACCCATACTCTGTACCTCTCTGAGCTTCTTCATCCATACATACCTTCCCGGTCCCTCAAGTCGGCAGACCAGCTCCTCCCGAGCGTGCCCAGGACAAGTCGTAAGCTCAGACGTGATTGGGTGTTTGCTGTGGTAGCACCAAAATCATGGAATGAGTTGCCTTTAAATGTTTGACAGGCACCTTCTTTATCTGTTTTTAAATCACGTCTTAAAACATATCTATTTACCTTGGCTTTCAGCACAGTAGGACTTGTTGATGTCTCTTAATATGTTTCTTATTAATTATATTAATTTTAAGATATTCTATATGTAATTTAAATAGTTTTCTCTTTGTTTTATATTTGTAGCACTTTGGCCAACATTGTTGGATGTAAAGTGCGTTATAAATAAAGATGCTATACTTCATAGCACAGCCCTAGGATTTAACATTCCAGTAGGAATCCCATCCATATCTGGCACACTGACTTTTGACACAAGGCCAAGAACACTTATGAGCTTGAAAGTGGTTTTCTAACCAATCCAAACAATAACATAAGAGTATGTGGGGGTTTATTATTGTCTGTCATTCTTCATTGACAGCCATGTGAGCACAGAAATCTCCCAGGAAAGGCATGGACTATCAAGCCAAGGCCACATCACTCATTGCTTTGTGAGTCCTGTTTTTGAGTCCTTGAGTTTAGTTATGTCACCACATTGTTTTTTGAAGCCAGAATTGACCATGTTTAGCCTTTGGAGCACATTGGCAGGGCTGCATTGCATTCAGTCATTGGTCTGTAGTGGATCAATAAACTACCCAAACACACTGAGTTTGTTTCCCCTCAAACCTCTGAGTAAGTAGAAAAAGTTTTTAATTGCAAATAGCAAGACATAAAATACATCTTAACCAATGTAAATATGTATAATCACTTTTAATGAGTAATGTAAAGTGAATGTAAACTTTCAATCTGACCTGTTTACTTTACTGTTTACATTAATATAAATTCAAAGTTCAGCCCACTTTCATTTCAAGAAATGAAAAAGACTCCATTAATTAGAATCTGCAAATATTTTCAGCCACTGCAAAATTAATATGTATTAAAGATGCTATTATTAATTTAAACTGCTCAAATCAGTTTTGATATGCAGTTATCCATTAACTCTCTGATGTCATGTGTATAACAGGATGCTGATAAAATATAGAAGACTTTGCCCTATATAACACAAGCACAGTGGAGGTTAAAACAAATAAAGAGCACTTTTGTGTTTACTTTGCTCCCTTGCTGTGCTATTCCCCAGACTTACAATGTCTTTTTAACATCTATAAACAGCTAGAAATATCTGCACATGTAAGAATAATCTTCAGTGATGATAGAAATGAGACCTTTGTCCCTTGATTTTTACCCCAAAAATGGCTATATAAAAGTCAATCACATAAACTTAAATTATTGTAATCTTCTTGGGTGGTGACACTAAATGGTAATTAAAGAGGAACTCCTCATGGCTTCACAAAAGTAAGCGGTTTTTTATGCCAATATATGCACTGAATTGTCCCAAAATTTCTCATAATTTCTGAAATAAAATAAAAAAAGTTCTCTGGGTGGGCTATAATCAAGTCTGGGATAGTAGTTATACATTTTTATTTTCTTTTTTTTAGACAGCCTTAGCCTGTTCTTAAAAAAATGTGAATATGTATTTGTATAAAATGCAGCATGAAAAGGCTTCTTTCTGCCAAGAAAAATCCCTTAAGGGTAGAAGTATTTAATAAATATTGTTACTGTAAAACAATCCTACTGGAGCTTACAGGAGCATATATTGAAAGAAAAGTAAATAATGACTTTTTCCTGTATTACCCTTGCCTTTTTTCCTATATTTGCCCCATTTTTCAACCCATTATTTGATTTCTGAGCTTGATTTTTGTAAGGTTTAAATCAATGTCTTTGCAGAGTAGTCGTTATGGATGTGTTATGCTGTATACAGTAAATGTGGAGAAGGAGAGACTATTTATTTTAGAAAAGCTTTGCAAATTGCTAACTAATACACAGGGTAAAATACATTTATTTATAATACATTTATATTTCCCAAACTGCAAGACAGCAACAGTACAAAAGAATGCCACGGTGGTGTATTTTGGTCTTTGTGAGGTCTTCATCTTCCACAAGTGTGTGTTTTGTCTCGAAAACACCAATTATGCACACTGTTAAATCTATTAATGTGTCAGCTTATTCTGCTTTACAAAAAGTCGCATTTTCTTTTTTCTTAAAAACTCTAGAACGTAATCTGATAATCTCATTCAAATGAGGATTTAATGAGGCTCAGCAACTACTGAGCAGCTAAAGAAAAGTATTGCCACACTCAGTGTCTGTCAATATAATGACACTGTGGGAATGTAGGCTCTCTGTCACCATCTTATCTTCATTGTGTGTGCAAGTAAGGTACTTTATTATGAAGGCCTTTTCCCTTTAGGATTTTTTAATTCTTTTTTGTAAAACATGTAATGTTTTGTGATGATTGTGTTTCTTGATAAATGTCATTAAAAGTCTAAATATGTAATTTTGTTTAACGCAGGTGCATTTTCAGGGGTATCATTAATTTCAGGAAAAGGGCATCTGTAGAGGCTCCTGTAAAAAAATTCTGTTAAACCGCAAATGAGATCTGTACATTTCGTTGCTAATCCACTAATAGGAAGTAAGTGACCTAACACAGGCAAAATACTTGTCTGAAGATGATCTTTTTAAAAATATCATCATCTATCTCAAAAAAATTAAATAAATGAATTACTTAATATAAGGAGCACAAATGATTAGCACATAATTTTTGCACTTTTATCCAAAGAACATGTGCTATATGATTAGATTATAAACTTTTTTGCCAAAAGCTAAGAAGCAATATATTGTGCTCGCAGCCTTTTACTTTATTATGTTTTTAAAACCATCTTCATCACATCCTAAACATAAAGCTGTGTCTACACTCCTGTTACATACTATAAATGTTATTTGTTTACTCATTGAGGAATAATGTAATCCAACAATTTCCTCACAAATCATGAATGATGTCTATAGCAGTGTGCTTCAGACATACATATAACCAGAACACAGCATGACAATGAAAATGTTCATCCTTCCACGTACCTGTGTGTAATCATATTGCTTTATTGTCTTGAAAACACAACTGTTTTGGTTCCTTGATGCTTATTATTAAACTACATATTAAAAGCTGACTTTTTTTTTCTTTTAACTTAATATTTTAATATTTAAATACATGTTTTTACAATATCTCAAGATAAGAAATTGAAAAAGGAATGCTCCATGCTTTATGTCAAAGTCATTGTATGATAGATACAGCTGAAGTTTGAACAGTTTTTTTCCCCTTATTCCCTGAAATTGAAATTAATTAACAAAGTGGCATATCTTTGTCTGTGCTAAATTATTTGTATCCCCAGTTGGAGACATTGCCAAGCTCCAAACTTTGTTGGCTTTGCAACCTCACTCCTATTTTTAAAAGAACGACCCCAACCTTACCATCATTGAGTGCAGCAGTCATAAGTTAGAACCTGCAGTCCATGAACTTTTAAGCATATTATAGAGTCGAGTCATTTTCAGATATTTATTGACTCTCAGACTCAGTAAATGCAACAAGAATTGCCTCTCTCCCTATTTAGAGATTTTCAGATGCGGTTAAAAGAGGACCGACACACCTTCATGTGAAGAGCGTCCACATTAAAGGAGAAAAAGTCATCAAGACAGCCTGTTGTCTCAGAAAACTACTGTAAAATAGTATTTACTTGCTGCTAAAAGTTGAGATTATGTCATTATGAAGGGGAATTTAAATCTGACGTGTTAAAATGACCTTTGATCAGATCACTTGTGTCTGGAAGAGGAACACGTGACTCTGACAATATTGTATCCATGATTACATGTTGTAGTTCTGAACTTGTGTACTTGTTAAGATTTTAATTGATTTACAGAAATAATAATGGCAGTAGTTATAAATACTACATGATAGGTTTCAGAGAGTAGGACCACTCTGGTTCCTCAATAATTATCATGGAGAAGAAAAAATGTAAGGGAAACACTGTTTAGTACAACTTTCTTATTTGTTGCCTTAATATTACTATTATATGTCTTTGAATTTACAACCTCGCTCAGTTTGAAAAACTCTTTGTGTCCAGGGAAATACATTGATTTGAGCTCAGCCTTAACCATAACATCAGAAATCACTTATTTACAGACCAAAATTTGCATCAAAAGTCATGATCTTCATAATCCATCAAACTGTCTTACATGACAATGTATTCATCAGGGTACCACAATTTCACCTCAACTTCAACATTTGTAATATGTTCTCTATACATTTATGGAGGAGAGTGTAATTACCAATCATTTGCTTTTCAGAATCTTATTGAAAAACATTTTTCATGATAGTGCTTTGACCATACTAAGATGGATGCCACACTTAGTAACCTTTCCTCCTTTATGCCGCCCACCATCCAATGTTTAATTCAGAAACAAGCTGTTATTCACAGTGGATGTATGGCTTGTGTGCAATATCATTTGGTCTCATTAAAACACATCCCTGCAGCATTATGTGTTTTTAGGGTAGCTCGTTAAAGTAGAATAAAGCCGCTCTTTTGTGTTTGTACATCAACACAAAAGCGTTGATGTTCAAACACAAAAGATTCTGGCAGGTAAGTATACCTCTGACCTACAAACGTAAGGATGATAACTCTTCAGAGTGGAATGCAATTTGATGTGACACTGGAAATGACTTTGTGTGTCATTGCTCTGGAATGTGGTTCCTCATTATTTTCAACAGTGATTTCTCAAAGCAAATGCACTGGTAGTCATATAGAAGTCATGAAGGACAAATTGATGTTCACAACATAATCAGAAGAGTCACATAAGAGATGTTTTCTCATCAAAATGGGAGACATCACGTTTTGTTTCCTTGTCTCTGATTTCAGCAGAAATATTTGTGAAATATTTAAATATTAAATTTAAATATTTAGTCAGTTAAAAGTATGAATCTACTTAAAACTACTTTTGTGATGTTTCCTCCTTAAGTCGCTGTCGTAAAAACGTATTATAACCAAGGAGCACTAGAAAGGGCAACCTTCACTCCCCTTCATTACATTGATCAGTTAAATAACTCATCATTGCAGGTTGAAAAAAATATACAACAATAATATTAAAAATAGTAATTACACTAATAACAATATCCATATATTTGGTCTTGGTCAGCAGCCATAAGAAACTCTCTGAGTGATCATGTGTATGTGTGTGCTCACTTTGCATGCTTCTCGAATATAATTCAAGGTCTTCTGTTGGGCCCAACGAATTAAAACATTCATTTCGAACCATCTAACCTGCGTGATTTTGGCCAAAACAAATGAAAATAAATTGCGTAAAAATCCATACTAAGTTGTAATTTCATCTTTTAAGAAGGCCGTGGCAGATTTACTAGGCTCTCCACTCATCCACCTCCACCTTGTTTTACAGACAGTCCCTTGGACAATCACATATATTAATGTTTCCTGCATAAACATCATAAACATCCACAGCCACAAATACCTACAATACAGCTTCATAAACAAAACTGCATTCTATGTTCAGAGCTGCAGTATTGTGATGAAAACCAGAGCATCAGAAAACGTTATACTAAACGATAAAGCTACAACAACCTGTACAAAAAAAATAAAAAATGAAAAAACGATATGTTGATGTCTTCACAAAGTTGCATGTTGCCAATTTATTGTAACAAAGGGCAATCTGGTATTACCAGGGATACTGCAACAATGGTCTGGATAAAGAAGTTATAGTTCCCAAAGGTTTTGAAGCAGAAAAGGTTCATGCACATATTCTGGATGTTACATGCTTTTAGTAACTTTCAGTATAAGTACACTGAAAAAATGGCCATGTTGGATTTAATTCAATAGTGTACATTGGTTGCACACAACCGTTTTGCTTTGGCAGCAACTTAAACAACTGAGTTAAATCACAACTTATTCATATTCAGTAAACCTGTGCATTGTGTGTCGATAAAACACAATTGAAACATGTTTAGATGAAGTAAGGTGAGCTCTTGGAATATTTAAATCCTTCGCAATTTGTCATTTTATTTCAACACTATTCAATAACTTTTACCCCAATACTACTTGGTCACTTAAATAGTACATGTTGCGTTTATATTACATAATGTTCAACAAAGTCTAGAATCTGGTTAACATAAGAATTGAATGGATCTTCAACAACTACTATCCTCCTATGTTTATCTGGGTATCTGGGGGGCTGGGGCATAACCCTGAAGTGATAGGTTACGAGGCAGGGTACATATCACATAGAGATGAACAACCATTTGCACTCACATTCACAGGTAATTTAAAATCACCAATTAACTTAACCTAACTCTAACAACTGCATGACTTTTAAATGTGCAAGGAAACCAGAATACCCAGAGAGAAACCACTGTAAACTAACCAGATTGTGGATTGGAACCCAGGACCTTCTTGCTGTGAGGCAGCAGCACTAACCACCATGCCACCAATCCAGGCTTAACAAACATAGGAAAGCTATGATTTCAAGGCTTGATGCAGAAGTTTCTGTACATTTTTGTCCTTGACAGGTTAAACCACAATAAATAGCAATAGCATACACGTGGTGTGTGTGTGTAGTTGTCTGCCTCTTATAACTCCAGTAATTTTCCTGCAGTTTGAAATCTTGTGCAATCTTGTGAATTTCAGCAACTAACCACTCTTACTAGATTGTATCATGTCATCTCAACAAGAACAAATTAAGTTGTTGAATTTCATACAGATCCTACATGATTTAATAATGTTCAAGATAGAAACATGAAATTTTTGTGTTCAAATTACAAGGTAGACTTTTTTAATGTAACAACCACCCAATTTACTTTTTTCAGTATGCCGAAAAAAGTAGAGGGATTTCAGTCTTGCGCACTTTCTCAGTCAAGTCGAGCAGCTGGCTCGACTTGACTGAGAAAGTGCGCAAGACTGAAATCCCATGTGCTGTCGTGAGATTTAACATTGCTATATCATTGACTTACTTCACTCGAACATGATATGAACAATTTAATCAACCCTCTCTGTATATCATGTAGTTTCTACAGTATATAGTTACACTTAACTTTAAATGTATTTTTTTTCTGCCTGTCCCGTTTGGTTCTTTTGCCATCAGAATTATTGTCTAAAGGCAAAGAAAGATGCCCAACAGATTTACTTTACCAAATGGACCATCCCGGCCTTGCCGTCTTGATCCATTTCATTGACCTTTGTTTTTATCGTTTATTTTATTTTATTTTCACTTGCTACACACGGAACAGACATGACTGGGGGAAAGAAAAGGGAGAAAGAAAGAGAGGTAGGGAAAGAAAAACAGCGGGGAAGAGAAACGGTGATAAAGGGCAAAAAACAAAAACAAGCAAGGTGTCTGTGAGCACCTGTGTGTACACCTGTGAGCATGAGCCCGCTTGTATTCAAAAGGTTCCTTCATGTAATGATCTGCTAGAGGGTGTGGGGAGCCATAGCCCCGAAGGGGCCCAAGTGAGCCCCAGGCTCCAGGCCCCGACAAGCAGCCACCAGGAGTGAGCCCCGGACACCAAGAACCACCAATACACTGATGTCTGAAGGCGTGTGCCACTGGCAGGGGGAGTGATGGGGGGAGATAGGCCTCCATACCTTAGAGGGCCTGAGATGTCCCCAGAGAGGTGGCGTCTGATACCCGACCTGACATAAAGACACAGACAAACAGGCACACACAGATACAAACATCCATTCCCACCCTCATGCTCTCATATGCAATTACTCAGCACTCACCCAACATGGAGACAGACATAAATAGACACTGTACACACAATCACACTCCCCAAGCGTACTCTATACCCCAGGTCTAGGTACCCTTGCTCCTAGAGGGGGAAACTGCACCCAGACCCAGGTAGTGTTACCCTCTTCCCTGAGAGAAGCAGACTGCCCAACTCCGCAGCAGCAGGGAGACCCCAATTACACTTAACTTTAAAGCATGAGGCAATTGTGTTGAATACACGCAAGATGCTTACATAAATCCAAGAGATGGCCAATTCCTTTTTTTCAGTGTACTTCTAGAAAATGTACCCATCAGGAATGCATGTATTTTTGTGTGGAAGATGTTGTTAGTGGTTAAATGCTTACATCTGGCGCAGTAACAGGAAAACACAGGGTTTTATAGCAAAATGATAATTTTGCACATCAACAGTGCTTTGCAGCTTACCTCTATGTAAACATACTGCTATGTAAATGGTATTTGTATTTGATTGTTTTGTTTACTAAAGACAAAGTATTATGTCTTTAGTAAACATAATACTGTTTACCACTCATTGACATTCAAAATGTACATTTTAACTCAAAACTGCATTATGTATTAACATTATGCAAATAAAAAAGCAGTGGCATAATTTTTTATATTGTATATTTATATACACATTAAGGTTATTAAATTAAACAGACACAGGAAAAAAAACATTTCATGGTAGAATAGAAACATGTTATTATGAGGATAAGTAAAAAAAAAAAGCGAAATTATATATCAAAGGAAGTCTTTTCCAATAGTATTTGTTTGTCTTACAAGTAGAAGAGTAAGGACGTAGACTAACTGGCTCATTTGGCAAATTTTGTTTTCCAGCATAAAACATAAAAAGTCAAGCTGATTATATTTCTTTTTCATTTTGCTGTTTTTTTCCACTCAGTCTAAAACCCGTTTAATTTGTTCTGGTTTAAAACATGAAAAGTGCTACTCTTATGTGTGCCACTCTTTGTTGATGAAATACTAAAAGATTGAATAATTAGAAATTGTTAACATTTATTTTCACTGAGCCAAACGTATATCATAAGTGCTTTTTGTTGAGTATCAAGATTTCCTAAATGTTGAACCAAATTTGGCCTTTAAAAACACCTTTGGTCTTTGGTAGGGCATCTGCTTTCACAAAGGTTGAACACTTCATGTTACTTCTAGTTTGATATGTATTTGTTTGGACTTGGATGTGTAAATTTTTACAAACACAAAGGTAGGAAAGTGGGCGCTGTGTAAAAGACAAATAAAAACAAAAATCAATGATTTGCACATTTCATAAATACACATTTTAATTACAATAGAACAAAGAAAATGTGAAAAATTTAAACTGATGCATTTAGCTTGTTCAAGAAAAATTTTAGTTCATTTTAAATTTAATGGCAGCAACACATCTTAAACAAAATGAGACAGGCAATGAAAATCTGGAAAAATATGTGGCACTAAAACGACAGCTAGAGGAACATTTGCAACTAATTAGGTTAGCTGATAAAAAGTCAGTAACAATCAATCAATCAACATCAGTGACAATCAAATTGACAGTTTGCAAATTTGGTAAGGCAATATAAGTGATGAAGGTATTTACCAGTTTTAGAGCAACATATGCTCCCATCCAGACAAACTTTGCTGTTATTATAACAAGTTGACTTAATAGTAGAAAAGTTCAGATGCTGAACTGGCCTGCCTGCAGTCCAGACCTTTGACCAGTGATGGATGGAATTTGAAATTAAAATTACAACAATCAGTCAACAATCTTTTCTTTTTCATGAAAGAGTAAGTTGCAGTTTAAAAAAATGTATGTCTTTTCTATGTTCTTATGTGAATAAACAGATTTTTGAATCATTGCATTTTGTTCTTATTTACATTTTAGACAGCACCCCACCTTTTTGGAATTAGTCGTGTAATTTTAACAAAAACAGAAGAAAAAAAGTAGAACGTATAAATTTACTGCTTTAGCATAAATGATAAAACTTATATCTGTCTATTGTTATGGACCGTCTAGGGGTGACCAGACCGCAAAATAAAATTGATCCATCCTCGTTAGACCCTAAAGAGCCACATCACACAATTGGTAAAGAGTAACAGTGGTTTATTTACAATATGTTAATTGGTTAGGGTATTTGACAGTAAAAAATGAGCTGGTTATAGCTTCAGAGTGGACCTAACTCCAAAACAGCAAACAAAAGGAGCCTATCGATAGGATTTACCAAACGTACCTAATCAAAAGAACAGCATTGGGCATGTTGCAAAAAGTCTTCTGGTTGAGATGAGCAGAGGATGAATGAATAACTTTCCATGGTGGTGCCATCATTATAAGGCATCTCCAGCTAGTTAGCCAATTGTTATGGTCCAGCCTCTGGATACCCCAATCACAGAGAGGCACCTGGACACTGAGTTATGCATATTAGACAACATTACAACAGCAGTTGTATAGATAAATATGTATAAGGATTTGGCATATAATTTTACAAATTTATTAATAATGAATAAATAACTGAATTATTGAATAGTTAATTATTACTACACTAGCAGTGAAGAAAAAGAGAAAATGTGTTCTCATGTAATTAATTGAACTAAAAGTACTTTTGGTTAGTTCCTTTTTTTCTTTTTCTTTTTTTTCTTTTTTGCTTTCTAAAACAAACAGGGAAAAGCTTCAGGAAATATAAAGCCATCACATGTTCTGTTTCTCTCTAAACCTGTTGACTTTCACCAGTGAGCTTGAAACTGGAGCCCATTCCTGGCACTGAGGTCCATATCTGAGAGGTACTGGCATATGCAATTGGCCCCAAGGGACTCCTTTGAATCTTGGCCATCTTAGTACTTGCAGAACTGACTTGGCTTTTCACATTCTGCACATACTGTTTGCAAAAACAACCACAACCCACTTCAGAGTTAGTGATTGAAACAGAGATGTTAAGTAGTAGGCCATAAAGTACTTAAATGTAGTTATAGCAGAGCACTGGATTAGCAAGTGTCTTTGTAAATATTGGGTACTGGCACAGTAGACTGTGGTAAACGGAGCCAAACAGTTGACAAAATCCTGCAGAATCGTTTAATAAATTCCGGGAGACCACATTTTTATTCATCCTGCAAAATTAAGTTTAATTCGTTTTTCAGCTGTGTTGTTAGGTTGGTGTCAAAAATAGAGAAAAAAAGACCTTAGGCCAAATAATAGCCTTTTGAAATAAGAGTATTCTTTTTAATACATGGAACTGATGAAAATATAAAGCTTACATGTAACATTTTAGTGTTGAGGTGCAGTTTCATTTTAGTGTTTTTTAATCAGATTTTAGATCTATACATGTGTTGCTGAATAATGTTTTTGTGAAGCATCTTGTGAATAAAATTAAAATTTACTGATTTTATCAAATTTTATTCAAGGGTTGCATGAAATGTGAAGACATTTTGGTACAGTAAAGTGCAGGATATAGGGATGAAGTTTCAGAGCAGTACTATGTTGGACTGGTGTAGAACAGGCTGTGGTGTTCATGGTCAATGTTAGGTTACATTAAGGAAGCAGACATCGATTTAAAGTTAAGGTGATAACACAAATAGATTTGCTCACCAAATTATTCCTCCTACACTAGCTTTATATTGTGGTGGGAGTTAAAAGTTCATTAACATCTCCAACATATGTTGGTCAGGCCAGTTGGCTAAATTCACTAAGACCAGCTAATACTGAAGTAACAGCACATGAAAAATCTGCTACAGCTCACAAAACAAATTATTATGTGACTTATTTCTAAAGAATTCCTTACCTCATGCTGCAGTTCCACATCTAATTTTAGGGCTTCTCCACCAACACAAAAAGAAAAGAAAATAAACTTTATATTAATAGTGAAAATTCATGTAATAAATAAATGTTTGCTAAAATATGAATGTGGAATTCTAACTTCTCCATCAGAGAGTCGTGCAATATTGGTACCATGCAGATCTGGCATTCATTTTCAGCTTGCAATTAATGTACCACAATAATTGTGATAATTCTTTCATACATCATCCTTACAATGAGATGGGTTTGACAGCCACCAGAAAAATATAAAACCATGTAACATTTAAAATTTTGCAGTGAGTAATATTATAATTGGTGAAACATTAATTAGTGATGTATTTTTATGTGCTGTAATAAGCAGCGTGTGCTGTAATTACCTTAAACTCAGCTATTTCTGTCTGTCTATTATCTATATTACCCTATCATTCCCTGTTTCACAATAACAGGATACTTATTTTAAACTAAACTGGGTCATTAGCGCACAATGTAATTAGTCTGTCCTCACCCAGTTAGCTACCGGAGCTCAATTTGATGTGTGTGTGTAAATAGTGTGGCTGGATCATTTAAAGTATGTTGGAATAATCCAACAGAACAAGGGGAAGGTGTTCCTGATCAAACAGAATTGGAAAATTCTGCCATACCGTCATCAATAACAACCACGTAAGTAATCATTCTGATAGTCATTTGTTCACAGTGATAAAAAGCAATGACCGTGGTAAACAGAGCCACAGGTGTTTGCTGTTTTCTACAGTCCACTGTGAATTAATCCAGTGATATTTGAAACTAAGCTCATCATAGGTATGCTTTATCTTTAACCATGCACATATAATTTTAGGATAAAATATGAATATTGTTAATAATACCACAGCAAAATCAATGGAAACTAGTACCTTCAGCTTCAGTTATATCAGTCATACTAAAACTACTGATATGTGTTAATGTAACTTTTCTCACACTTTTAACACTCAAAACTGCTCCTCAACTTTTTTGTGTTGTCATTCAGATTTGATATTCTGGTGACCACTTTTGAGTTGCTGATTATCTTAGTCCAAAGTCCTTACATGAGGGAAAGGAAATACATTTCAAGTTAGACGCAGTAAAATGGCAGTGACCCTTTAAACAAGAGCTATTCGCCCAGAAGCAAAATAAATGAATAGCACTATGCTTCCACTGGGACGTTGTACCATAAATAATTAAACACTCATTGTTTGTACTGAAGCTCTCACTCAGCCAGCAGCTATATTCATCTCAGCTTCTATAATGCTCTTAATAAGCATCACATAACATTTATCTCAAAATAATCAATGTGAATAATCAATGACAATGCTTTAAGGGAAATTCTACCATCACTGAATTATTATTAATCTGTGTTCACTGTGTGTTTCAGGCTCTATAGGTAAAAGGAAATTTCACAACTAAAGTGCTTTGTGGATCATGCTGATTTTATTCGTCGAACAACATTAACCATTCATAGCAAATATATGAGTCACAAACTAATTTTCTCACCAGTGTCTGACTTATTTGAGTTCTGTCCTTCCCTAGAGGGCTGATTAAATTATAGCTGCCTTAAAAAAAAACATTAACACCCCAATGAAGTGATGCTGCAGTTTTCCATTTTCCTTTATTATTTTTGTCCCACCACAAACTTGTTTTCCGTTCTTTTCAGGAAATTTCCCTTACAATAAGATTATCAAATAAGTACTTTTCTCCCCTTTGAGCGTTAGCAGGACAACCTCTTTTCAACCTCCCTTTAAATATCACATCTCAGCTTAGGTACAAGATTACTGGTGTTGAATTAAGAGATGATTAGATATAGGCTGGAAGGGACATATATTTCTACATGTTGACTAAGGACTAGAATTTTGAATTTAGGTTTGTCTGTGCTTGAATCAGCAAGGACTCGAGTGAACTATTAAACTCTTGAATGCCTTTTCTCACACGTGTTAAATGCGGTCATACTGGAACACAAGATTTGATTTGGGTCATGCAGTTTGTTTTTGATCCCAGCAGCTAGATCTGCACACATTTTAGAAGTTATTTGGGCTCTGATACATCTTGTGATAATCACTGCTGTGATTGGCTATAAAAAACCATTTAATGGGGTAGTTGAACATTTTGGGTTTATAAACTTTCTTGCTGAGAGTTAGATGAGTCTATCAGTTCCAATATCGTGTCTGTGTACTAGGTAATGAGCCAATGAACCAAAGAAAAACTGTTAGCTGGGCTCCATCTGTGTTCAAACATACGCCTACAAGCATTAATCACATGTTGTATCTTGTTTGGTAATTCTGTTTACAGAAATGGTGAAAATGACAATTTGTGGTTTTAGAGGGAATTAGAAGCTAAAACTGCGTATCCACCAGCAACAGTTTATCCTTCCACACCCATGTGAAGCCTCTTCACTACTGTCATGTCAATCTCTGTGATAACAAGGGACACCATTCCTGTGTATTGTTCTGCAAGAATAGCAAATAACACCCAAAATCCCATCAAGCAAATAACTGCAGTTTCAAAATCCTGTAAGATTTGAAAAGGCCAAGGTCAGCCGGTCTTATGTCTGACCATTTGCCTACCCAAGATCTGCATGTAACACAAGGACTGAATACCAGGAAAATAAATAAAATATCTCTTTAAATAAATCATTTTTAAAGACCCATTTCAGCACAAATTTATAAAACAAGATGGGTTATACAGGATAAAACAGATAAACATTGGCCAAGGCCGTCATGTCATATTTGTAGATGTGCTAATAACAAAGCTGTTTAGCCAGTACATCCCTGGATAAGAATATTCCTTAAAATGTTGAACCAGAGAAATAACTATTTTATCCTCCTCATATACAGTACTGTGCAAAGGTCTTGAGCTTTTCCTCATTTCTTTATAGTTTGCCTGCAAATAGCCAGATTTTGTAGTCATTTTTTAAGTACCCTTAAGAAATAGTTCTCTGGGCTTGGATATTGACAGGCATAAAACTGTATTTTTGGACCAGTGAGGTGAATCTCTAAGAGCCACTAACCAAAAATTTGGTATGGTATCCAGCGTTTCCTTAAATAATTTTGAGGAAACTGGAAAAATGGAAGACAAAAAAAAAAGAGGTCTAAAAACACTATGTACAGTAGGAACACTATCTGAAAGTCTCAGCTAAGACTGGACCCAGGACCTAAGAGATGCGTTGGGCCCTTTATTTCATTCATCTACTGTTCACTGAATGGTCATCACCACTCGAAGGGTGGCTGTCAAGAAGCCATTCCTAAGGAAAGAAAACAGGGACAAAAGTCCCTGTGGAATCCCAAATTACATAAAAAATTCACTTAAAATTAGTGGCAACAGGCTTTATGGAGTCATGAATCCAAATTCTTGGCTGTAGACACACTGTATTGAGTGTCTACAGCCATCTATGTCATTGTTAGGGGCTGCATTTCAGTGGTGTTTGGGACCTCATGAAAATGGATGGAAATATGTAGACAGGAAAGTACCATCAGATTGTGATCCACTATGCAACACCATCTGGAACTACCATCATGTTGAAACATGACGAACAAAAGGCAGCCCGTTTAATGAAGAGCTTCTTCAAGAAGCCTGGAGACATATTCCTGAAGAGTCAAAGAAAAAAAACAAAAGCTTACAAAAATGCTTGCCCAAGAAAATTCAAGCTGTGTTGAAGAAAAAATATGGCTTTTGCATTATATACTCTATTTTCATGTATATTTGCATTTTTGAATAAACTGCTGCAACTATTTCCCATTTTCTTCCTGCAACATATTAGATGAGGGGGCGGCTCAAGACTTTTGCACAGTATTGTGAATTAGGTAATAAACCAAATATTGTCCAGCATCTAAATCCGTAACTGATCATAACGTGTCATATGTACAGTGTTGGGAAGGTTACTTTTAAAATGTATTCCACTACAGATTACAGAATACATGCCCCAAAATGTATTTTGTAACATATTCCGTTACGTTATTCAATGACAGTAACGTATTCTGAATACTTTGGATTACTTAATATATTATCATGCTTTTACAACTACATGAATGTACTATTGCTGTGTGATTTATTACTATTACTGAAGGCTACTCCACATACCAATACCAACTAGATTTTTAAATTTTAATATAAAATGAGTAACAGGGTTGATATTAGGTAAGGCTGCACTTTTTGCAGCGATCTCATATAGAAAACTATTCCACGCGAATATGAAACAGGTCCGCGGCTCCGAACCGTAAAGAGACCTCTGGCTAATACGTCGGGTTCCGTGTCGGGCTCGTAGCAGAAAACTAGCTTTGTTGTCTGTGTCAACTTTGTATATATATATTATATATTTACATGCTTCCATCTCCCGTTTCTGGTTGGTGACATCTTACTTTTCGACTCTTTTTCTCCCTCCTCACGCTCACAGACATATAACGGGTATGGCAGTCCATTCTCCCTGCAGCACGGACTACACTGCCCATGAGGCTACATTCTTTAGGGCTATGCTTGTAACACTATTGCCTTCATATTAAATCATTTTTGTGAATAATTTTTGAAATTATTTTTCACATCATTATGCGGGCCGCAAATAGAGGTGATATGGGCTGCGAGATTGAGACACATACATGAGAACCTCATAGCCTTATGAAACAGGATAATACCGCTGTGTAATCCATTCATTTCAACAAAATAACTGTATTCTGAATACCACCTTTTAAAACGGTAACTGTAATGTAATACAGTTACTCATATTTTGTATTTTAAATACGTAACGGCGGTACATGTATTCCGTTACTCCCCAACACTGCATATGTACCTTGTACAGTATAAGATATTTGGATGATTGCTAATGTGACCATGTCTGCGTCTTGGTTAACAAGGGTGTGGAGAAGGCCTCTTGTATAGTAGCATGTTCTTTTTCAGTTATAGTACCCTTTGATGCCTCGCACCCTTGGAAGGCCATGCAAGGGATCAAAGCTGGAACAGAATAATTTGTCCAGCATGCCTGTCAGTTTTAAGAAGATCTAAGCCATTTCATCTACAAACAAAGCACAACAAAGGTAACACAGAGTGAAAACTGCAATCATGAAAAAGTGGCATGCTTCTCACTGTAGTCTTTTATCAGATACTTCCATTGCCACAAGACATTAACATCATGGTTCTGCAATGGTGCATGGAGAGTCGTAGACAGGGTAATTACTTGAGAGCTATTTCAAGTCCCCTTTTTCCCTTGTCATATACAGTTAGGTGACTCTCGTTTTATTTCTTTATATGTTCCACCATCAACATATGGTTGTCACTTTGCACAAAGTTATATAAAGCTTTGTCAAAGGGCACTGGTACTTTATTAGCCCATTTAAAATTGACGATTATTAATTCTTTATGGATGCAAGAGGTAAAGGCTGAATTTCAGGTAGTAAGCATCTTATATTGGTTGTCACATTTGAGTGCATGCAGACTTCATGTCTGTTGTGCTTCAGTGATTACTGATTAGCACCAATTTATCATTTATTGTCAGGCTCACTTATTAACTCCTGGATTACAAAAATTACTCTGAGTAGGCTACAAGCTAATGATAATGGTCATGCTGTTTTCATTTTCAGATTTCAGGATGCAACATTTCTTACCACTTTGAAAATCGCCTCGCAGATTAAGTTAAATGATAGTGTTACTGTTAATGTGTGAGGTAAAAGCAGACACCACAATCACTTTAGGCTTTATATCACATTAACATAACAACTGGGTTTTTTTGTATTGTTTATTTGCCCACTGATTACTGATTTCACAGTTAATGGAATGCTCCAACATAATAAGTTGTGGTATTTCCCACCAGCGAAAAGATGAAGTGAATATTTAGGTAGCTACAACCATGGTGTGTCTCTTCTATAAAGTCATGTCAGACTCAGATGAGATGATAAACAAGAGTGACACATTACACCCACATTTTCGCTTTGTAATTGTTCCCTTTGTATCTTTTTGTTTAGCGATGGTTAAATACTAACTCCACATTCTGTCTCTGCCTCCCTACCCTTGAATTTTCAACGTAATTTGCCAAAAAAGGTGACAAATCAAAGTGTCGCTCTAGATGTATTTTTTTTTAAATACCCTAAAGTTCTTCTATTGGATTCAAGTGTGGCGGCATATCAGGCCAGATAGTTTTTACTTTTTTCAGTGTTTTTGTCAGTGTGAGTTGGATTGTGGAGTACTCCTTTTCTGCCAAGCTTCTGACAACAGAGAGTCATCTTCTCAGCCACTATTCTGGTATATCCACAGGCATTTCATAGTGCCATCGAAAAATGTTATTTCCCCAAAACCCTTTGCACACATGCCCCACATCATCTGTACCTTACTATCAGTTAGATAGTAAGGTTGTATTAGTCCTGGCCAGGTTGAAGGCGAAAGTGCTGGACTCCAGCTGCGATGACCAAACATATCATAAATGTATGGTGTTATTCAACCAAAGAATGAGCTCCCAGTTTGGCCTGCAGTTTTCTACCAAAAAGCAAGCAAGTGCTTATTACTTTGCTGCTTATAATGTCTTTTGCACTGCGAGCTTTTACAGGAACTCTGATTTCACTGATGTCCCGAACGTGAACCACTTACATGTTTTCAGACATTGCATTTCTTTTTATTATGGATCACTCAAAAACAACATTAAAGCATCATTAAAGCACACAGGAAGTGTGTGCATATTTTTTTTTATCTGTTATCTTACCAATGTTTATACAATTATAAATCATGTTACCCTATTTGAATATTTAGTATGTTCTCCAGCATATATCGGCAAAAAAAGTAACTGCTTACAGTACTTTGCTTGCAGCTGCCTTTAAGAAAGCTATTTTAAATCTGAATCTCTACAGGTGACCTGTAACCTGCATCTCAGTAAACCTTTTTTCTAATTTTATACGAGGTGTTCAGGGAAAAACATAAAAGCTCATTATATAAGGGAAGAACATTAAAAGTTTATTTATGAGTGACAAGAGGCCATTTATTAGATAATTACACCAGGAACTTACAGAAAAATGCTAATTATCTACAATTTTTAGCTGCACTGAGATTAAAATTCCCTCCAACAGACCAACCACATACTGTCTTGTCTGTGAAGGTTCTCAGTCATCCAGGTCATCGTAGTCAAAGGAGCTTGCAAAGAAAAGTGTCTGGACTTCTTTAAGTTGCTTGAAGACGTTTCACCTCTTATCCGAGAAGCTTCTTCAGTTCTAAGGTCAAATGGTGGAGAGTCCCAGATTTAGGGACAAAAGGACCCCCTGATGATCCTCTAATCGCCTGAGCCAAGGTGTGAAAATGGGTGTGGGTCCCAATCAGCCAGGGTTTCAGGTGAGCTCATTGTGAAACCTGGCCCCACTTTATCATGCGAATTCCTGAGGTCAGATGGCCCAGGATGTGAGTGGGCGTTAAGGCGTCTGGGGAGGGAACTCAAAACTGGATTATAGATGGCAGACAGTTGGTTTCGTAAACCACCGCCTCTGTTCAAAGATGGTCGCTCACAGTAGACATAGATGGCTTCTTTCACTCCTCTTTCAAACCATCTGTCCTCTCTGGCCAAAATGTGAAGACTGGCATCCCCAAAAGAGTGTCCTTTATCCTTAAGATGCAGATGGACTGCTGAGCTGAGTCTTGTCCTGTGGAGGTGGCTCTTCTATGTTGTGCCATGTGCTTGTGAAGTGGCTGTTTGGTCTCTCCAATGTAGAGGTCTGGGCATTCCTCGCTGCACTGTACAGCATACACTACATTGTTAAGTCTATGTTTTGGAGTTTTGCCTTTCAGGTGAACCAGTTTTTGTCTGAGTGAGTTGCTGGGTCTGAAATGCACTGGGATTTCATGCTTGGAGAAAACTCTCCTGTAAAAGTTGGCTACATGGAGGAAGTGAAAAGGAAGGCTCTTGGCTCTTTCAAAGGAAGAGTACCCAGCCACTGGTACAGATATAAACACATACTGTCTTAATAGTGGTGCATATTTTTGATGTACACAGCATATTGACAGTGCTATGAAAAAGTGTTTTCCACTTTTATGTTTTCCTATTTTTTATGTTTTTGACACTTAAATGTTTCAGATCATCAAACAAATTAAAATATTAGACAAGGATTACACAGGTAAACACAAAACTCAGTTTCTAAATGAAGGTATTTATTATTAAGGGGAAAGAAAAATCCAAGCCTACATGGCTCTGTGAGAAAAAGCGATTGCTCCCTAAACCTAAGAGCTGGTTGGGCCACCCTTAGCAGCAACTACAGTCATGTATTTGCAGTAACTCACAATGAGTCTTTTACAGCACTGTGGAGGAATCTCTTGCCCACACTTGTTGTAATTGTTGTAATATAGCCACATTGGAAGGTTTTTGAGTATGAACTGCAATTTTAAGGTCATACCAAAGCATCTCAGCTGGATTCAGGTCAGGACTTTGACAAGGCCTCTCCAACGTCTTCGTTTTGTTTTTCTTGACCCATTCAGAGGTGGACTTGCTGGTGTGTTTTGGATCATTGTCCTGCTGCAGGACACAAGTACGCTTTAGCTTGAAGTCACAAACAGATGGACAGACATTCTCCTTTATGATGTTTTGCTAGATGCCAGAATTCATGGTTCCATTTATCACAGCAAGTCTTCCAGGTCCAGCAAAACACCCCCAGACCATCACACTACCAACACCATGTTTTACTGATGATTTTTCTTTTGTGAAATCTGTTATTTTTAGGCCAGATGTAATGGGACACACACCTCCCAAAAAGTTCAACTTTTGTCTCATCAGTCCACAGAATATTTTCCCAGAAATCTGGAGGGTCATTAAGATGTTTCCTGGCAAAACTGAGACAAGCCTTTATGTTCCTTTTGCTCAGAAATGGTTTTCGTCTTGGAAATCTGCCATGCAGGTCATTTTTTGCCCAGTCTCTTTCTTATGGTGGAGTCATGAACACTGACCTTAACTGAGGCAAATGAGGCCCGCTGTGCTGCCACTGCTGGGGTGCAGTAGCTCCACCACCCCACTAGGGGGAGGAAGCGGGTTTGTGTACTCAAGTTTCTCTAGTAAATATAGGAAAAGTTCATGGAGTCTGGCCAAGTTGATACCAGCACACAAAATATTAGCTCTGAAGTTGGCTGTACTGGAGCTTGAGAAATATATGCTTGTAAGTATGATTATATTCTGTGTTCATGTTAAGCATGTGATGTAAAATGGGTTGTTGACTCTTATATTTGAAGCCGGCGGGTTAGCTGCACTGCCGATGCTAATTGTGTTAGCATGTCAATAGGAAATACCATTATGTGTTAGCATCAAGTTAACATGTTTTCATTTAATTTTCTTGATTATACCAGCTATAATTCAAGTTGCTAAGTCTTCAGTCTGTACTTTGTAATGTGAGAAATATATTATGTTCCGAATGTATGTTTTAATATGCTTTTCTTGGGGCGATCGTGGCTCAAGAGTTGGGAGTTCGCCTTGTAATCGGAAGGTTGCCGGTTCGAGCCCCGGCTCGGACAGTCTCGGCCGTTGTGTCCTTGGGCAAGACACTTCACCTACCGCCTACTGGTGTTGGCCAGAAGGGCCGATGGCGCGATATGGCAGCCTCGCTTCTGCCCCAGGGCAGCTGTGGCTACAACTGTAGCTTGCCTCCACCAGTGTGTGAATATGAGAGTGAATGGGTGGATGACTGGACGTGTAGAGCGCTTTGGGGTCCCTAGGCGGGACTAGTAAAAGCGCTATACAAATACAGGCCATTTACCATTTATGTTTGTAGTTTTACAGTGCCTTCATTAGGGAGACAAATAAACCCTGCAATGAGAACTGGAAGCCTTTGCCTCTCCTTTTGAAGAACTGTTAATCTATCTGCCAAACTGGGCATCAACGTACAGGGAGGGCAGAATACCTGCAGTTCTCTAATTGTTGTTGTAGGGTCTTTTGTGACCTCTTGGATCACTTGTTGGTGTTCTGTTGTGGTAATTTTGATCAGCCGGCCACTCCTGGGGAAGGTTCACCATTGTTCCATGTTTCCACCATTTGTGGATAAGACCTCTCACAAATAGCTTTTTAACCTTTTCCAGACTGAGAGATCCCAATTACTTTGTTTTTTATTTATTCCTTAATAATAAACACCTTCAATTAAAAAACTCCATTTTGTGTTTACTTGTGTTATCTTTGTCTAATATTTAAATTTGTTTGATGATCTGAAAGCATCATTTTTCACACCATCGTATATACATACACACACACACACACACACACACACACACACACACACACACACACACTAGTATTACAGCCTTTCTGAATTTCCCTCCTGCTGTCATAAAGGAAAGACTTAAGAATATTTTGTGCAAGCCTTACATCTTGTATAGTTTTATTCATTCTGTGTTTAGATCTTCATCAGTAAGTGGAAGAAACATTACCAAAACACTTAAAAACATATTTCACACCTCTGTGACCAAGATCAATACAATGTAGCTGTCAAACGACCCAACTAAACAGTAACAAAACACAAAATTAAACTGAATCACTAATAGGAAGGAAAACAGACAGAACCACTACCTACATTGAGGGAGAACGCGACAAAGAACAAAGGGATACGTAGACAATATATACACTAGGAGGATGATGAGGGGACAAGGTGGCACTAATCTGATTGACAACATAGGGGAAGCTAAAGTGAAACAGAAGACTATCAAAATAAAACAGGAACATGACTGCACAATACAGAAAAGAAGTAAAGCAGATGTTGTCTACCTGACACAAGAGAATAAGTGGATAGAACTATCAAGAGTCATGATGTTTGCATCAAAATATAATTTTTGAGTCATCAGATTAATTTAAAATTTGAACATGAATGTATTTTCAACAATAGTCACTCTCTTAATCTTAGGAGTGTGCTGAAGCTCTGGAGAGTTAAACCTATGACTCATCTGACTCCTGAATCACAGGGCATCATGACCCAAAAATACAGGCTATGACACCATCTGTTTATTTCATCATTAGTAGTAATAGTGACATCAGAAGGTCAATGGCTGCCTGAATAAAGAACTAGGTCTTAGTGTCCATATAGAGTATATTACTCTATAATCCTTAGAGAGAAACACCACATCTCCAGCAAACATTGTTTTAATGCCTAATTATGTTATCATACTTGCTCTTTCCTCCTGTGTACCTCATTCAATTAATAATTCTGCGCTATTGTCTCTTCCATTACTGAAGATTTACCCAGATGGCCAATGCTGCACACGGGTGACACTTGCCTCAAGAGATATATACAATTATATTACAGTTATCCAGTTAATATAAAATATGTTCAGGAAGAACAATGATTTTAACTTGATATGATCATGAAAATGTCTGAAGAAAGATTTTTTTATGAAGTCTGTATAATTATTATGCTATATGGTGTTTGTGTAGTGACATACAGTAAATTCGTGTTTTTAAGAGACTTAGACAGCTACTTTGATACGTAACACCTCTAAAAATCTTGGTTTTGCAAGCATGCACTGAGTTAACTACTTACTGCTCCACTGGTTTACAGCTGGTACTGACTTGCAAAATACTAAAACTTTACCCAAAGGTTTTGTTATTAAGCCCTGTTTAGAAATGCCTATAGTGTAAGTATGGTGTAGGTCTAAAACTTAGCAGGTGATGAATTGATCATAGCATAATTATTGATACAAGACATTTTGTTTTGAGTATTTCAGATGAAATAGTTGCTCTTATTTCTGTTGGTCACAAAGTCACAGCACATTGTCTGGAAGCAGCTAGCAAGCAAGGTGTAGACAGGCCAAGAGATGGATTGGCTAGAACTTAAGCTACTGTTAAATGCTAAGGGCAGACTCAGTGAGGAAAAGCTTGCCTGAATGCTACAGTTCAGATTGGTGTGATACTCCACCGCAACCCTTTATGACCCTGACAAATAATCATAAAATATGAGTATAGCATCTGACTGACATGCAGTGACATTATAGAGTCAGTTTGATTCTCCAATGGAATGATGCATACTCTCATTAAACAATTAATTGATAAACAACCTGCTTTTGTAATGCGTATAGAGCTGTATTCTTACATATTCTTCTTGTATGTTACCAGTCTTTATCACTGATAACTGGGATGCAGAAAAACAATTGAGAATGCACATTTAACCTTGAAGCAAATGTGCTACAGCAGCAGATGGCCACATTGGGTTACTCTCCTATCAGCCAAGAACAAAAATCAGAGGCTGCAGAGGGCACAGGCTCACCCAAACTGGAAATTTGGAACATACTCTCACTCGGCACTGGGCAACCACAAAACGTGTACAGTGCCAAACCAAGTGCAGACCTACTGTAACTATAATCATTGCACTTGTATTTAAGTTGTGTAGGATATGATATTAATTTATGTTGTACATTAGATTGTGCAGTATCATTTTACAACTGTGCATAATTGACTTTATTATATAATTAGTTACTTCATTATCATTTACAGCACTTTATATTTTTATGTGTAGCATTTAAGCTATCTATTATGGCACTATATGCAATTTCCCCACATTTTAAGAAATATTTCAGTGCATGTCACCAAGAATTGAGGCTTTTATAATCAAAGAGTTGCTATCCAATAGTGAGTGGGCATTTATAAAAAATAATTAATTAGTGAATTTAATGATGAGTTTTTTAAGTTACAAAACATTTGACTGAAAAAGCTAACAGAGACAAGATGTTGTTTTATGCATGTAACCCTGTAATAATTAAATAATTAAAAAATAACCACTGTTTTTAAATAAGATATAATAAAAAAATCGGGCCTTATTTGATGTCCAACTCAACTATGTTTGCTAGTTACTAGTATAGTAGATGTATTTCTGTGTTAGAAAGTATATTATTAACATGAATATGTAATAGTTCCTCTGTCAAAGATGGAGAAAGATGAAGAAGGCCAGAGGAGAAGAAAAAGATTAGGTGAAGTACTGTTCAGCAAATTACATTTCATGAACTGGAAAAACCTCAGAGCTTGAATAAGGAATGCAGTTCATTTAAGTTTTTTTTTCTTTCTTTTATCAGATAGTAGATATATATGTGCTTAAGTGGGCAATTCATCTTGTGAAATGTCTCTGACAATAAATTATTTTTTTAGAAGCTGTATGAGAATACTGTGCAGTTTAAACAACAATCCATGAAGCTTGGTAGCTTTCAGTATTTTTGTAAGGAATTTACAATTAATTGTAAAGGGCAGGGTGTAGCGTCCATTGTCACTTATTAGTCAGGTGGAGCAGCCATCATTTAATGCTGAAATTTATTTTTTATAGCTCTTTGCAACCTGTTCTCTACTGTGTGTCTTCCTCTGGTTTTGTATATTTTCCTCTTGTTTGTGATTTATTTTGTGTGTGGTCTTAATATTTATATTTTATTCCTGCACAGTTAGTGTGATTTTAGCAATAAATTGAAAAAGAGCAGTAATCCCCATAGCCACACCAGCATGAAGTCACTTGATGGTTCTTAGGATTTGTAACGATTTTTTAACTTCTACCCCGAGGTCTGGGAAAGTGCTTCTGGGTTGGCAGACTGGGGTGATGGTTCCCTTTTTTGAGAAGGGTTTGCCCACATCAGGGGGATCTCATCCCCCAATCTCCTTGCCATAGATTTAGGAGGAACACTGTGATTTTCATCCTGGCTATGGATCAGTGGTCCAGCTCTTTATCATCACAAGAGTATCAAAAGTGTTTGGCATTTTGTCCAACAAGTCTGCATATGTTTTGTGGACTTGGAGAAAGCAGTTCTTCTTCTGTGCTGAGTGCTTTGGGAGAATGCAGTATTAGACCCATTATCTTAAACTATTCGGTCCTTCTGCAGCTGTAGTGACAGCATTGTCAGAAGTGACTCACACTACTTCCTGGTGGGTGTTGCATTCTTCCCGGGTTGCCCTTTGCCATAAACAGAGTTTCCAGCCACTGCCAAGGGGTAGAGGGTGTCAGGTTTGGTGTTGTCAGGATTTGTTCTCTGCTCTTTGCAGATGATGTGCTTCTATTGACTTCACCAAGCCATAACTTCCTGCTTGCACTGAGGCAGTTGCGTGATGAGAATTAGCATCTCCAAGTCTGAGGCTAGGGTTGTCAACTGGGGTTGCCGGTTCGATCCCCAGCCTCTCTGTCCTGGTCGTTGTGTCCTTGGGCAAGACACTTTACCCTACCGCCTACTGGTGTTGGCCAGAGGGGCCGATGGCGCAATATGGCAGCCTCGCTTTTGTCAGTCTGCCCCAGGGCAGCTGTGGCTACAACTGTAGCTTGCCTCCACCAGTGTGTGAATGTGAGAGTGAATGAATAGTGGAATTGTAAAGTGCTTTGGGTGCCTTGAAAAGCGCTATATAAATCCAATCCATTATTATTATTATTTGACCAGGATGCAGTCTGGGCTCCTCATAGGTGAAGTGTTATAGGATTGTCCTACCAGCAGAAGGCCCCAGGAAATACTGGAGTGATCCCTGCTGGGAAAGGAACACCTTGTGGTGTATTGAGAGGGGGGATCTGGATGTGTTTGCTTAGACTGCTGAAAAGAAAAGAAATTATTACTTTAATTGGGATTAATATGTGTGCTTTAGGAAATTGCCTTCATTATGTTGAACTACTGAAATGCAGTGCTAATAAGAATATTGATATTTGCATTGTCACAAAACATTAAGGCCATTAAAGCTTATATGGTACGATGGTATTAATAGGAGCTATTTGTATTTATTTATGCTCTAGTCATTATTCAGTTTTTAATGCTATATGACACTGTTTAGGTCTTTATGGTGCATTATCACTATGTAAATATTTTTGCTGACCACAAGAGGAAAAGCTGCTGCATTGTTGCAGTTCGTGGGGATGCAAAAAAAATCCCCAAAGCAAACAGGTTTTCTTTTCTTTTTCTTTCTTTTTTTTTTAAATTATTACTCCTTGGAATTATACAAACCCAGGATAGGATACTTTGTAACTATAAAAAACTGAAACTTATGGGCTGAAAAAACTACTCACAAGGTCTGAGGCTCAGCTTCACTATGCTATGGCAGTTTCAAAAACCACTATGGACTCATACTGTCAGAAACTATGATCCTGTTTGTTGATGCTTGCTTGAAAACAAGACATCAGAGCACTCTGCTGTGACATGGCAGGCGAGCCAGTTTATATCCATAACACCAAAACTATTTCGGTGCTACTAATGCTTCTGTCAGTTCAAATATAGAGCAATGCTGTTAAAGGTATTCAGTTATAGTAAATTAAGCATGGTCATCCATCCACATGTATGTTAAGTAATAAGAGAGGGAAAACAAAAAATAGGTCCAATATTAAGAGATAATGGAACTGAAGCTTTCTGTGGACTATTAATTTTATTATTTACTGTATTTTTTTTAACTTAATGTAATTAAAATCATAAATTAAAAGTACATTGATGTATGCAGTGGAGAAACATAAACTGGCTGGTAATCTAGGGAGTATTTCATAGTTTGAGTTCAGTATTTACAGTTGCAATAAAAAGTATTCCTTGCTGTGTTTGTAGAAGACTAGATCCGAAATGTTGTGCTGATTAGTAATGTTTGAAGGGTAGTGCCTCACAGCAACAAGGTTTTAATTTCAAATCTGCCAGCCGAGACCTTTTTATTTGTATGCTTTCCTTCTGCCTGCATATATTTTCTAATCAAACTACCAAGTTGTTGAGAACGTGACAGATGGAAAGATGGTCAAGCCAAATGGCAAGCATGGTAAAAATATAAAACCTGCCCCAAATGTGTTGCATTTTGTCACTAATACCAAGGGATAAGGGGGGAAAAGTAAGTCAGTGCCATACACAGGCAGGAAACTACAGACAAACTATCCAATTTATCCAGTGTCCAAGTATAGTGACAATAATATTGAGCTACTTGTAGGATAATGGTGACATCCAGACATTGATCAGGATGTGCATTCATTTAAAAACTGAATGAACTTGTTGCCTTTGAAATGGTTGCTTCAAAAATGCGGACTAGGTCTGCAACCTCAGCTGCTATCTTTAAAGTAGCTTTGGTGCATCAAGACTATGAAAAGGTGGTATTTATACAGAGTCAGTCTACTGTCACTTTGATATTGAATAGGGTCAATATAGTGAATACATCTGGCTGTTAATAATGTGGCTACTCCTGTGTTGTCTCCAGCTCCCTGTCCCTGTGCCCAGCTTTCTGGGGTGGGTGCCGCTCGTTCATGGGATTGGTAGAGATACTGGGGATGTGGGGCTCAGTTGGGAGCCTGTGGAACTGATCGTTGTGGGGGGGGGACGACGACAGCTTGCCTCCCACCAGATGACCTGTACAGTCACCTTTTGATTGAAATTGGTTGTCCAGAGGTTTTTTGTTTTTTTTTTACTTTGCACAAAGTACTTTGAGGAAAAGTAACTTTGTTCATTTATTAAAAGGATGAAGGAAGAGTTTAGTTTCCAAAATAAAACGTGTTGAAATTTCAGTATCTATTCTTGCATCATCATGGATGTACGGGCCACACTGAGTCTGTATCCATTCCCTTTCCTGCCTGTGCAGATAACTAGTTTGTAGTTAAGAATCTTTTTTCCTTACTATAGTATAAAAGGCATGTATACAATCAAATTATGGCATGTTATACACATATCCAGAAAGAAAGTAAGGCTTGAGCAAAAATGTATTGTTCTAGAGCATACCTACACTCTCAAGCTGTTCCTTACTTCTTTTTCTCCGCACGCACACAGTGGCTTATTCAGAGCCAGCATGACAGCTTGGTCCTGTGATGCAGAAAGTGATAAGCTCATCTCCAAGTCTCTGTGGTACTGGGAGAAGAGAGAAAATAAGAGAGAACAGGAGAGAGAATGAAAGAAAAAAAAATTAGACCAGGGGAAATGAGGGAGAGGGAGTAAGACAGAGGAAAGAGAGATAAAATGAGAAAATGGCAAAGAGAGCCCATCACATTTGGGCTTGCAGACCTGTGCCCAGAAGAGAGGACAATGTAGATGAGTAAATGATCCTCATTTGGACTCCAGCATATAATCACAGAGTAGCCATTTACTGAGAAATACAATTCCAAGTCTGCCATTTGAAATAAGAAAACAGAAACATTTGGCAAATAATGAAAGACCAGTAATCCAGGATATAACTGCTGATGTGTCAGCAGAAATATACGTGTGATCATAAATAATCTTTAGCTAATGCCTCACCAAACAGTTTCAGCCCCGCTCACTCCATACCCCATAGCTGTGCACCACCGACCAATTTCCTCCACCATCGATTGGTGGTCCGTTTGAGCCGAGGAGAGAGAGGCAACTCTTCTTCCCTATGGATTTTTACGTCACAGCGATGACTGACTGCAAATAACTACTCGCCAATCATGTCCCACTTTCCGAGTGACCTTCCTCAAACACTCACACTTAGTGCTCAGATGCAATAGTGTAGTTTTATGGAAAATACACAGATAAGCTTTATTTGTCTAAAAATGTTTTTTGGGGGGTGTTAAATGTATAAATTGAGATTGTGTGCACTATCACTGTATCTAACCTTTGGTCATCACTGTAGCGATTCAAAATGTAATTATGCATGTGTTGGAGATGGGGATGGGGAGGTGAGGGGTCGATTAATAGCTTCAGACACTATACCTCAGAACAGATGTGTAAACAAAGCGTAGAGACCAAAAACACATGGAGTCCTGTTTCATTTTTTAAAATAAATAGCACTGTGTTTTTCTAAATTACATACAGTTTTTTAGAGCAAAGAAATATCGTTAATAAAAATGAGAAATGTGTTTTCCTTTATGCATTATATGACCAAAAAAAAAAAAAAAACAGTCATGAAAAATGTGCCCTTACTACTGTAGGCCTTTGATGCAGTTATAATAAGGTTATGTGAAAACTGTAATAACTTCCATGTCTTTATCAGATCATGTTCCATTACATTTTCATTTAAAATGAATTCCACAATTAGTTTGATCATCAGAATTTATCCAGAATACAGAGCTTTATAGTCTGCATAATGAAATGTAAAAAGCCATCTGCTCTTTAACCTGTGCAGATGATTTAGAAGGCCTGGTCACACTCTGATTTCATTAAATACATTTTACCTATTCCCTGGCTTCATTAATGGGAAAGGGAGGTTAAAGATAGCACTATGCTAATAGGGCTGAGGTACACAGAGAGAGGGAAGGAGAAAGACAAGGAGGAGATACGGGAAAAGTTGGTAGTTTGAGGTCAATTAAAATTAGCTTTCTTCTTGCCACTATAATACCCAGGTCAACAATGCAGTGTTGATGGCATGAGTGCTAAATAATTAGTAATTTTCTTTCCAATATTGCAGTTTGTCTTGTGAAATGTGATGTGTGTGTGTTTTTAATCTTTAAATATGTAATACAGCAGTGCCAGATGAGAAACCATCAAAGGCAATGGTATAGGAAACACTGTTGTATGAATCTCTCCAAGGAGAGCTGCAAACAATTCGTGGAGGAGTTTTTTGTCAGTGTTTTATATCTTGTGAGATTTGTACTACCTCCTGCTGTTGCAGCATGGGTTGTAACCACTCAACGGAAATGGGAAATGGGCCCAGTTGAGGTTTATTGTTATATTAAAGTTGATTTATCGTTTTGGAGAGTTCTGTGTGTGACGTTCTGCTGACTGTGGGTCAAACTGTGAGTAATGTGATCTCGGATTTTTACTTATGAAATTACCACAATAACAGTAAAACACATCTTTACCGCCTGGACTCAGTTGTATGAATTCAGGCCAAAAACTCAGTTGTGGTTTCAGGACACAAGGATATATCCAAAAGGATAAGCTTAACACAGAATACTGAGGGGAGAACAAGGCCACTTGCTTGTTTCTGTACAATTACAAGAAAATAATCTTAAGTTAATAAACATTCTGAACTCAAATAAATTAAGATTTAATGTTCTGAACAAAAACGATGCAGTACCAATTATAAATAGAAGTCATAAATCACATCTGTCTAGATCACTAAGACTATTACCACTTAGTGATTGATATCTAGGTGTTCTAAAACATTTTTCCAGGAAGATAATTTAATGGCATTATGCAAAGGTTTAAGCACCCCAAGAGATTTGAACACTCAGATAACTTTTCCCAAGGTCTGGGCCTTTTAATGAGCTTGTTAGGACTAAGTCATCAGCAGAAAAGGCCACGTGATGCACATCTCAACGCTTTATAAATACTCACTCACTTGAACCTTGACCCAACAATCATCACCCTCTTTAAATCATCTGACTAACTATCTGAAGATTTAAACAATCCACGCCTATAAAGCAGGAAGAGGATATAAGAAGAATGCAAAGCAATGCAAAGATGTTTCCTCAGTTTGTAATGTAACTAAGAAACTCCAGTAAACTAACAATGGGAGTGTGGAAGACCATAAAAAATAAATAATATTAACTTGAAGAACTGATAAAGATATGTTCAAATCTCTCATTGCCACAAAAGATCAAGGATATTCAGCATAGTGGAGCGTTGTTCTTCGGAGCAGCAATACATGCCCAAATATGACCCTTATGGAGGACTTGCCAGAAGAAAGTCTGTTCCTTGATATTCACAACAAATCAGCATCAGAGGTTTGCAAGTTAATATCTAAACAAGTATGCTGCAGCTTGCTGCAAAAAAGTCTGCGGACTAACGATGTTAAAATGAAACTTGTTGCCTCGAATATGTTGAAAAGGTTTTAAAAAAGGGTGCAAAAGTTAATGAAAAGAACATTTTTCCAGTTGTTATACATTTGGTTGTATCGATTATGCTTTGGTCAGCAACGTGTGGCAGCTAGTAGACCAGAGAAATATTTGCTGGCAAAAGCGAGGATTAAATTCAATTAAACCCCAGCAAATTCTGGAGGCATAAATCAAAGTCTCAAAAAGTGGTTGATACTGAAAAGGGCAATATTTCTAATTTGAACCTTAGAAATCTACACTGAGCCACCTCAACAGGCCCAGTCCGAAAGTGTCAGTGTGGTTGGGTCAAGAGCAGCACATATACAAAAGGGACCAAAGTTCGAAAACCAGAATCCTCTTGCGGAAATAATGGGTGACTAACTTTATCTTTAGGCTATTTAAGCGGTTTCTTATTTCAGAATGAAAAAGATGCAAATAAATAAATAGATATGTCCACTTATCTTGTCAAAAAAGCTTAACATAGTTTCAAAAACGTTTACCATGGTGTGCACATCTTTGCTTGGTTGTAAACATTCATTATTATTATTATTATTATTATTCCAATGCAGTGCTCCCTTTCAATAAAACAGAAGCTTTAGCCACATGGTGTATTCAAATGTAATAATACTACACTATATTCACACATTAACAAGTGGTAAATGGTAAATGGCCTGTATTTGTATAACGCTTTACTAGTCCCTAAGGACCCCAAAGCGCTTTTACACAACCAGTCATCCACCCATTAACACACATTCATACACTGGTGATGGCAGCTACATTGTAGCACAGCCACCCTGGGGCGCACTGACAGACAAGACTGCACACTGTTGTGTAGTCATAAAAGATATTCCTACTTCTTTCAGCTTGCAAAAGTCATACAATGGCCAAGCATTAAAAATGCATCAGATGGACTTAAAAGCAGAGGACTTTTACATTGCATTTATTACTGTATCAATTTACTGTGCACTGAAGTTATTATGAAAAACGCTTCTGATATTCATATCTGCTTTTGCAGTTTAAAAATAGGCTTACTTCAGTGATCAGTTATTTTGTTATACAGAGTGATTTCCACTATTGCACTCTTTTAGTAAAGTTAGTTACAACGAAAACATACTGTATGTACAGCTGCTGATTTAAAATAAATGTAAAGTGGTGTCAGTTATCCATCCAGAAAAACAAACAGGTAAACGTTTCTTTAAAACGTTCATGTATGTCAACGTTTACAACTGAAAAAAGGCACAAAGTAACCTGTGAATTTTAATCTTAATGTTTGCATTTTGTTCATTTGTGTTTGTTGATATATGCTTAACCACTTACCAAGGAATGTGTATTATATGTGCCATGCTATGACATCATATCACATACTGGTAGTTGAAAAAAAACGTAATCACTGTAAATTTTGATGTTTGATGGAATAGATAAGGTATTCTTAATCTCATAAATTATTGGGGTTTATGTTATAAGAACAGAAAATTTGGGGATGTCTGCCCACATACAGTGTTGTTATCTTGAGGTGCATATATGTAAACACACAAGTATGTATTGTTACCAAAAATATTTTTAAATAGCTTTTACAACAGTTGTGCACTTAATTTTCTTCTTGTCATTTTTTCCCCTAGATTTTTCTTTCAAAGCTTAAATATAATAATAAGCAAACCCAGAGGCAACTTTTCATCCATCGAGTTTCCTGTTGTTTATTCAGGTCCAGGCTGCAAGAACAGCAGTCTAAGCTGAGATGCCCAGCACCCCCTCTTCCCCTTCACCTCTTACAGCTCTTCTGGAGAGACACCAAGGTGTTCCCAAATCAAGCCAAAGATATAATCTCTCCATCATGTTGTGGGTCTGTCAAGGTTTCTTCTCCTGGGAGGACGAAAAACCTCACCTTGGAGCCACCTATGAGGCATTCCAGACAGATGCGTTATGCACAACTGGGTCCTTTCATTGTGGAGGAGTAGCAGCTCTAATGGAATGGACTGGCCAAGTTTCTTGGGCAAACTATCATGTATAAATCCTTCAGAGAGAGGGGGGGGGGGGGGGGGGGGGGGGGAGAGAGAGAGAGAGAGAGAGAGAGAATAAAGAGCTGGTCCAGTGTTCCACAACAAGGCCAAAAACAGCATTGTGCCTTATTTTGAAGTAAGAGAACATCCTGTGGTTCTCCTTGTTGAAAACCACCACAATGTTCTGTCAGTGTTACACAAATGTGACAGCCAGGACAGCCTGTAAATATCTAGAGCCTTGACAAACTCAGGGAGAATCTCATCTAGCTCATGGCAAAAGGAGCTAAGGAGTTGGTTAATTATCTCAAGTCCAAGTGCAAGTTTTGTCCATAGTTTACTAAACTGTTCCCTTTTACATGGTTTAACTTGGGTGTGGCACAGCAGTAGGGGTTTTGGCAGTAGCCGAGCATTGCAAAATACAAAATAGCAGTCTTTCCCAACCACTGTGGCCGCGGCATCTTGGGGGGGCCGTGAGAAATGATCAGCTGTGCCATGGAAGATTATCTGGTTCCTGATTATCTGGACCTGGGTCCTGGAGGAAATTCAGACCCAGATGAATGTGTGATTTTTCTAATGTGAAATATGTGCCATGGCTCCCAAAAGTTGGGAAACACTGCAATATAGTACTCTTATAAAGAGTAGGTACATATATAGACTCTTAGAATTATAACCTGGCCCTTTAGTTTTGCGATAGCCCATCCTCCAAGTTTCTCACTCCTCTCTATTTACTTTAGTAGCAGAAGCAGCTGCACCTGATAGGACGATTGGTGTGGACTCACTTGGTAACAGGGCAAATGTAATGCTGAAGGGATGAAATTGAGTTTGACATTCTGTAATACACGTAATATGTACCCTAATACTTTGAAAAATATATATACTCAGTATTCTCAAACATATTTGCATTGGTTTAAGTAAACTCCATCTGAGCATTGAAGAAAAAAATCAAATATGTGCGCCACTGCACATATTTGCAAGTAGATCACTGCTTTTGTGCTTTGATCTACTTGCACTTGTATTTTTCACTTGAATAGAGTGGGTTTTTTTTTTTTTAATCTTAGATAATATCTTTGGATGGACGACCATTCAGCAGACTGTCATTAAATCTGATTATCCCCTGACTTCTTTAGCACCACCAGACAGTCAGATTTTTACTTGGTTTATTAACCAAATTTTTAATAACGTGTTATTGTTGTCCTTGTGAGCACAGTCACAAGATAATAGTATCACATGGCTCAAAACACAGTTTTCCCCAAACCCCACAGATTACATTCACCGTTGTCCTGGCACCGATTTATTAGGCATGTAACTTGGGTTAGCTAAGCCTTAAATTTTCTCTTCAGGTAAAGCTTACACTCGTATGGGCTTACAGATGTTTGTCAAATAAAATACAGAATTTCCCCGTATATCAGTGGCAGTCGGCCAAAGTCTTAGAAGAAATATTGAAAAATAAATGATGCTGTGAAGGTGTCATCACGAACTGCCTGGAGAGAACACTCGGCTTGACATTGATGTAGTGACATGAAACAGTTTTATAACTGTTCACACAAACAAAAACACAATTTACAATGTCATCTGATGAGTTTTGACATGTTCTTTTATTATTGAACCAATTACCTCATGCGTACCACTGACAGATGTCTTCATGAATTTCGGATGGTCTCTTGGCATTCCTCTGCTACCACCTACTACGCCTTAATCACTTAAGGAGGTGAGGAGAGTGCTTGAACATGGCACATCACTGAAGTATTTAAAGTCAAAACCACAAAAAGGAACTCTCACAAGTAAACCTGCTCAGTAACATTTCATCGATGAGAACAAACATTCTTGGGTTTAAGCACAGAATGGATGTGTTTCTTAAATATTCTTTATTTTGCTTTATCAGTTTTTAAATATTTACTCCACAAACAAGCAAACCTAACTTAATATGATTTCCTATTTAATCACAAAAATGTAACAGAACACACGAGGTAGAAACTCACTTCCACGCAGAACCGTTTTTACTAGCTGTCCTTATTTGTAAGGATACAATCCTTTCCAGGTGATATTAACAATAAATGTCTGTCGAGCTTTCACTGCCTCCATATGCTTTATGGTTTAAGCTGAAATACAGTAAGCAGTGCTACAATGGGTGCCATGGGTGTGCTGCAACCATGACATTTAACGGGCTTACAGAAATCTATCCAAACAGGTTACAAGCTTTTCTGGTTAAGTTATGATCGTTTCAGACAGCTTTTTATTAACAACAAAGTCCTACAGTAAAATAAAGTGTTTCCCATTTCTGCTGTGGTCTCCCTGAAGACTGTAAAGGAAACATGACAGACCATATTAATCAGTGTTCGATGTTGTGTAGTTTCTCAAAAACAGCAGCCCTCAAAAATAAAGTCTCTGATACGCGATATGCCCAAGTAGGCTTATTTTATATTATTGATTCAGCTCCAAGGCTTAGGGTTAGGGATCTTAGAGAAAACAAAAACAGAGTTTAATGTTGGGGAAGGGGTTAAAATGATATTGTTTGCAACAGCTTGCAAAATATTCGATTAATTGGCATGTGATCCATCCATCCATTTTCTTCCACTTACCCAAATAAGAGTCACGGTTGGGCTGAAGTCTGTCACAGGTATCAATCTATTGTAGGGTGAACACGGAGAGCCATTTGTATCTACAGCCAATTAATAGTCAGCAATTAGCCTATAATATATGTGTTTGGACTGTGGGAGGAAGAGAACCTACGCAGACACATGGAGAACATGCATACTCACAGACAACAGCAACATTAGCGGAAAGAGTGAGTAATTTGAGTAATATGGGGGTAAAACATCCAAGAAAAAGATGCGAGGATAAATGAGGAGTCTGTGTGGACAAATTGTCAAGCAATTTAAGAATGAATTTCCTCAATTTAAAATCGCAAACAATTTGAAGATTTCATTATTTCTGGTCATTTCAAAGGTATAATGGGAATCTGGAGAAATTGAAGTATGCCAGGGACAAGGCTTAAACAGTATAATTGATTCTTGAACAACTTTGTCTTAAACTATTAAAACATTTACCCAGTATGACAAACTGAATGAGCAATCAATGAGTAGTCCATTTGTCAATTTTCTAAAGACTATTTTATTGAATAAGTTTACTTAATAATCAGACCTTTAGCACTATAAAAAGGCCACAGGTAAATATCTGGTTCTGACATAAAAATGTAGGCAAGTAATAGGCAGAGAGTAAGCAATGTGAGAATCTGTAGGACGAGGAAAAAGAAGACGTGAAGTTCAGGCCAGACGGGGAGAGCAGGGAAAGAGTATGGGGAGTTAGAAGCACAATAACTGGTGATCAGTGTGACTGTGGTTGACCTTGAAGTCAAGCATGGGATGAGGGAGGCTGGACAAATCATTCAGCCATATCTGAGCCACTATACTCTTAGAGGTATCATCCAGTAACTGTAAGTGCTGCAGTGTAATACAGTTCACCCACTTTTCATTGCACTGCCAACTGTCCATACACTCCTTTCCTCAGTTGTTTTGAGAATTATTTGCTGCGTGTTGGAAGGTGTATGATCACCATCCCTGTTTAACCCTGCTACAGACAGTGGAAGAAGCTTGTGGCAACATGAATCAGGGGTCTCTCATGACAGGCAATGCTTTTCATGCAGCCCCTGCTCAAGCCAACACTGCATTCGATGTGAATGAAATCTTATGACAGACCCATGAAGAAAGTGAAATTAAAGGTAAGTTTTTAATGTGCTTTCATCAAGCACAAATATTTTCGTGTTCTTATACTGCAGTTTTGGAGGTGGGACATTTTAATTTGCGTGTAATGTAAAAAAAAAAAAATCACATTCTATGTGTTTGAAGTTTCACAAAAAGAAAAACAAACTGCACATTTTGTTTTATTAAATATGAAACATTATATTGGTTTTATGTTAGGTTTTGTGGTCTGTGTGTAGGGTTTTGTGAAATAGCCTAAGGTTTCTAACACAAAATCAGATAATATTGAATGGCTGTGATCTTTAGGCCCTCAGGCAGAGAGGCGTAACACTATTCTGCAGTTGGAACAGAAGAATGTGATCAGGAAGGCTTCAAAAATATCATTAAACACAGTGGTCAGCGCATTAAAAAATGTAAGTTAAAACTCTACTATGCAAATATTATTATTAGTAGTAGTAGTGGTAGTAGTAGAGGAACTTCTTCCTTTAATACAACATAAAATTGGATTGCAATGATTTGCAGATCATAGGTTTTTTTTTTTTTTGGAAGCAATTTATAAGTACATGATTTACATAAATTTATTTTTGTTTTGTTTTTCACCAGTTTGAGTTTCAGCATGAAAAACATTAACTAAACTAAACTAATTGCCAGTAGAAAGAGCATAGGTCTGCCTTTGTTAAGCCAGTATCAGGACTTTAAGAAATACTGAAGAGGTATTTCCTATGTTTCCTATGTTACTTAAAACATTACTCGAAAGCCTAAGCCCTGACAGCTTTCTCTTATTACTTTGTTGTTCTCTGTCTGAAACAGATGTTGGCTAATAGGTGTCATGGTCCTGACAATAGGTGACAATAGGTCTCCTAATCATTTGTTCTACAGACCATAAACCATAATATAACTTTACAAACTGCTTAATGTGTTAACCTCGCTAAAACAAGCAATCTACAGATATTCAAAATTGCAGACTTTCTAGTGATTCACTAATTGTCAGTCTTTTGTCTTGTCTTTCTCTGCTTTCTTCTCTTCCCCTCAACCCCCACCAGTCACAGCAGATAGCTGGTTCTGCCAGAGGTTTCTTCCTGTTGAAAGGGAGTTTTTCTGTTCCACTGTCACCAAGTGCTTCTTCAAAAAACAGTTACATGCCTGAAGTGGTTCAGGCATCTGACTAAGATGCCTCCTGGACAACTCCTAGGTGAACGATTCTGGCCATGTCCTACCAGAAGGAGCCTGCGGGGCAGACCCAGGACTCGTTGGAGAGATGATATCTCTTGGCTGGTGTAGAAACATCTCAGTGTTCCCCCAGTTGAGCTGGAGGAGGTGGTTGGAAAGGGGGAAGGCAACCCCTGCGACCCAAACACTGATAAGCAGCAGAAAATGGATGGATTTGTTTTTCTTGAATATTGGAGAGTCTTCACGATATAAAGCACCTTGAGGCAATTAATGTTGTGAATTGGGGCTGTACAGTATATATAAATAAATTTGAGCTTAACTCATTTATTAAAACACACTGACAGAAATGTAATTCTAACCGTTGATTATATTCTTGAGTGTGAAATATGAATGAAAATGAATTAGGAATTAGTAAGCACTAATAACTTTACTGATAACCCAAAACAGCTTAATAGGCTTATGAAGTTTTAAGTTTAAGTTTTCAAGACATAAAAGGGATGTTTGTTTACATGTGCGGCTCCCACCAGTAGCTTGTGTGTGTGTGTGTGTGTGTGTGTGTGACACGTTTTTCGTGAACGTGTCTGCGTGCTTGCTGCTGAAACATGTAAGGATTGCTGATTGGCCAGTTTAAACAAGTTGCTGTATGTGGACTGGGGTTAGTCCGTCAGTAAATGGACAGCAGCCTCTTAACCTCCAGCTGCCCCTCTCCTCCACTCTTCTGCCCACAACAAGGAGCCACCTGTTAAAATGAGACTAAGTGAGAAGCCTTGAGTAGAAGTTAATAATTAAATTGTGAGAATTGACTTCTTTGTGGTTAGCTGAAGGCTTTTTGCAAATAGTCCTTGTAAATAGTAAATTGTAAATATGTATACATTGCACATATTGAGCAGTTTGAAGCAGTTCAGCAGGACTGAGAGGCTCTTTTTGTTAAAATGCTTTACATGTTCATCAGTGTCGGTTAGAGAATTTTCTTTTGTTTGTGTTTTACTTTTGTTAGAGAAAAATATCGATCATTAGAAGTTGTTCTTGTTTTGGCATTGCTCACCACCAACGTGAATGAACTGGTGCTCAGCATCTTGGGTTGTTTCGCACTGCTGGTCTTTTCTTGGGAATGGTAGGAGTGAGGAGTTGTACTTCATGGTATGTCTAGGGTACCCCTAGGCCGGGGATGTAATCTTTAAACTGACCTTATGTTTTGCCTCGCCATTTTCCACTCACCACTTTGTTGCTGAAGCGTTTTTTTCTGAACTAGGGTTGGAGCTTAGCTAACATTTTAAGGGTTACAGCCTAGACAAATTACTAGGGTGATCAAGAGAAAGACACTCAGAATTATTCATGCCTATTCATTCACACCTGCAGTCAATTAAGAATATTAGGTTAATTAGATTTAGCATAATATGGCCTTAAACTGTGGTAGAAAACCAGAGCATTTAGAGATGTGTGTGTGTGTGTGTGTGTGTGTGTGTGTGTGTGGGCCTGAAAATTAACAGTGCATCACAAAATGATTTATCCAAATAAGATTTCCAAATGGTAGATGTCTAGTGATTGCTTTTCATGGGTATGTGGCTGCAAGAAGTTTTGCTATTATGATTATTATTAGTCCAAATTATATAACATAGAGCATACTATAAAGGGTGGGAAAACCAGGACCTCTCTATTTCTCTCTCTCTCTCTCACACAAACACACACAAACACACACAATTATGCCTGCTAAAGTGTCCCAAAAAGAAGACACTGAGGAAAAAACAGACCAAGTAGAGACAGTGAAAGGGTTTGTTACATCTTTGCAAAAATTTATCAGTGAAATCTTTTAAGCTGCCACACAAATTAATAAATCAGTGTGTACACTACAGAGCAGAGCTATCTGATGAAAAAGTCTTCACAATATGCTGTGAAAGAAGAAATAAAGCTTTTCAAAAATCCTCAAACAAGCACAACTTTGTGTATAGTAAAAAATAAATAAATAAAAAATACAGTATCGCTCCCTCATTTGACAGTATTCAGTTTATGCCTTTAACCGACATTTTAGAACATAATAGCACACAATCTTGGCTTCCCTTTATCTCTCCACAAACTCATGCTTACATCTGTAAAAACTGCACAAACACACACTCATACACAAACATCCAGACCTGCAGCTCGGTAGACTGCTAACAGCCTTTGCTGTCAGCTTTCCAGCAGACGAAAGGATGTTTTTCAATACATAGCTACAACCTCACTGCATTTTGCATCCAGACCCCTAAGTGACCCTTCAGACTATAGCAGTGAGTCACAGTAGGAGAAAGCAGGGCCTACGCACTGACAATGTCCTCCCTTTGCATACAGATAGAGGCTCTGTGCTCCTCTCCAATTTAACCTCTCTGCATCTTCATGCGTATTATTTGTCTAAAACACTGTTTGTTCTGCAGGCGTAGGAAATTGAGAACAGGAAATAGAAGTCTACACGTAACGAGAGACTCATGTTGATCACTATAAAGAGGACAACCTTCTGTGTCCCATCTCCATACTTCATAACAGTGTTTTTGCAGATTATGCAGTTATTATGCATGGAGTTAGGAATACTATTTTTACAGAGAGGGGGAAGGGGGAAGCAGGGAGAACATAGAGATGACAGAGAAACACAAAACTGCCTGTTGTTAAAGCCCCTAAGCAGATGGCTGCCCCCCCGAGCCTGGTTCTGTTGGAGGTCTCTTACTGTTAAAAGGGAGTTCTTCCTTCCCACTGTCACTAGGTGCTTGAACATAGGTTGTCTGTGGTCGATGGGGTTTTCTCTCCAGTTTCATGCAAACGTTCCTCCCAATGTAAAGTGCCTTGACACAGCTGTTGTGCACAGAATAAAACTAAATCAGAAATTAAATTAAAAGTGAAACAACCCATTTAAATATTCAGCCATTACTAAGTGAATTTTTATGAGATCTTTCTGAAGCTGTATTACACACTGTGATCAACTCTCCCCTTTTCTTTGTTGTCTGCTTTGTAGGCATGAGCATCACACACTCAGCACATTCAGATTTACTTTGCATCAAGTCCCTCTGCTTTGTACTGAACTAGCAGGTATTGTATGTTTTTAAGTGTTGAGCTTTGAGGATTACACAGTTTCTAATAAAGGGTGTTAATTTGAATTAATCATCACTGGTGACTTTGTTGGATAGTGATGGGTTTTTTTTATGCATCTCCATCCTTTTTGCTCTTGAAATTTAAACAGCATTGCTAGTATGAAAAGGGTTACTCTTCAGCCTTCTGGTAGACACACCTATGATATCAATTTCAAAATCCTGCACTGTCTTGTTTTTGAGTTATTACATTCACAAGATTTTCAGAAACACTGACCTCTAACTTTGACCTCGAGGTTGAGGTCACTGAGATTCATGGTTCTCCAAGATTTTTAGTAGATTTTAGTAGATGCAGCTGTGGTATCAATTTAAAGGTTCTACGTTGCTTCATTCATCTATGCCACCCACCCACCCATCTGTCCATCCGGTTGGTGGTGTGACAACATTAACCCATCACCTGTGATTAAAAAAAAAAGGCCAGAAATAGGAGTCAAAGCTTCCACATAAATCTGCTGGGGTTATCGATCTTCTGTCAGCAGGGTTTTCACCTCCTACATATCTTAACATTGCATTTGATGTTTTATTTATCAAATAGTTCTGTGCTTTGGTTCATGTTTGGTTTTGTAATCACTGAGAAATTGCTTAGAGTTTTTAAACAAAATCACCTGTTTTGATGGTACCTGACAACTGAATGGCTGTTGACATCTGTTATCAGGGCTTCTTCTGCCTACAGAGAGGCTGTCACCTCATATCAGCTCATTCAGCGAGGTCAGTTTGCCTTGCTGAATGGATGCAATAACGAGCGTTCTACTGTATTTCCAATTTAACATAGAAGCAGAAATCCACGTTCAAACGCTCAGGTTCAAAATCTGTATTTTAACTGGCATTACTGTGCAGCATTGCTTTCATTTTCACAACCTACTTAGTTAGGAAAAATTAGATTTAGTCCCTCAAAGTACTAAATTAGTGTTATAAAAAGAAATCACTGTTTGGGTAAAGCTCATGTTATAAACCTATATGTGGCAGGCATGGTTTGCAGCGCGGCAGCAGGGGAGGCCGACACACCAGAGCGCCATCAGCAATCATGTCTCACCTGCATAAAAAGAATGAACTGGATCCCGAGGTTGTTGTTGTGTGGTGGCAGCTTTTCACTGTCACCAGCCGAGTGCTGCAAATGGCAACAACCAAATAAAGGTGCTGAAATGTATGAACTGTGTGGCTGGGTCCGTCATGCATCCTATACTATATTTGCTAGCTTATGACAATATGCGACAATACAACACTCGAGAGTTTATGTGCACTACTTCATATGACCACTAGATGTCTACATGATCTTCGTTGCTCTCTTTGTACAGTGGATAATGGCATCCCATATTGCCTGCTAGAAGCTAAAAGAGTAAGCCTTTTGGTGAAAAAAAATACAAACTGTAGAACTTCTGGCAATCATTGCATTCTTTCTCAAACAGAATTACAACCACACACAGTGATGCAGTATGTGCGTGGAACACACACAGATAGAAAAATGCACAATGGAAGAGACAGGCCACATTTGTCTATGATTGACATTTCCTCCGTCTCCTTGTCTGCGGGGTATTTGTGGTGTCATGTGGAGGGCTTTAATGCCAGTTCTTCAGTCTAGTCTATTGTGAGTGTTGTCTACTTCATCTCTGTCTGGTATGTCAGGACAGCTTTAGCATGTGTATTTCTTACACTCACAGGCTGACTATTACTCTCTGCCTCCTTTTTTCCTTGTGTGTCTCTCTTTCTGTGTGTGTGTGTTTTACTATACCACAAAGACTTGGGCACTCAGAGTTCTAGATAGTTGTAGATAGAAGGATAGTTGTTTGGGCATTATTTTGAAGCCCTAATGCCCGGGCCGATTTTTTGTCCCAGTCTAGCCCTGAACTGCATGTATACAATCACCAGTCACATGTGATAAAAATTAGCCTAAATTCATTCACTTTGCCCCCAAATAAAATTTACATTATACTTGTACCTCTTACTTCTACGCTAAACACAACAGTACAGTACACACATGTCATTGTACCAAAGAGAACGCTGAACAAACAATACTGTAGCCTGTTGCTGCTGACAAGATAAAAAAAAAGTGTTGGGTGGATCAGTCGAGCCACTTTTTTCTAACCCATTTACAGAGACAGGGCAGTGCTTGCACACAGAATAAACAGTGAGCAGACTGTGAGAAGGTATTTGCTGAGTCTGATGAAATGTGTTGCTTATGATTTACTGTACTTATTTTAATGGCAGCAGCAACTTTGGCTGCAGTCTTATTATATCTCTGAACTTTTTAAACATTTTAAATTCTACTTAAAATTCAGACAAATCAATGCCAGCGTCTTTAATGAGAGTCTCTTCAATCTCGTCTCTTGTGAGTTTTGCCTACTTCATCTTGTGTGCCAGGACAGCTTGTGTATTTCCTATGCTCACAGGCTGACTATTATTCTCTGCCTCTTTTTTTCATTTCCACTGTTCTTGTCTCTCTCTCCGTCTTGCTCTTACTTTTTGTTTTGTTGTGGGTTGACATTTTTATTGATATTGTTTCATATCTTTCTGATCCCTGCCTAAAACCTGACTGCTCAACACTCCTTTACTTACCTGTTAAAAATCATGTTCTGGCTGCCTGAGTGGGGTCGGCATTCACACAGTGGGAGTATTTTTTGTGCTATCTGCTTTGTGATAGCATCACAGATGTTTGTAAATAATAAAGGTCATATTATCAGCTGTGGATATGATTTTCTGGTGTTGGTGCAATATGTACTTTACTCTCACATTCCTGGCCTTCTGTACAATAAAAAAGAAAATCATTTTCACTCAGAGTTGTAGTGCAAATGTGCAATAAAAGGAAATGTTTTATGATTTTTCTATCCATGCAATATGGAAATAATATTAAAAAGTTAGCTAGAAGGTAAAACATAGTTGAATGATTAGGAATTTAGCACAGTAATCAGTAACATTACTGCTACACAAAAAAATGTCATAGTAATGTGATGTGATAACATCAATGTTTTGAACCCAATACAGACAGTATAATATTGCACTTGAACAGCTGTTGACCAGGGTTGATTCCTGGACTTAAATATCTTTTGTTTAAGGTACTTCTTAGAACAAGGTATAAATGATAAGGCATAAGTTTAAACATCAACTCCAAAGTATAATGTTTTAAATAACAATACACTTAATTTAAAATGTGCCTATACTAATGAATCTGTCTTTAAATGGAAAAGAGTTCATTGTGATCGTATTTCAAAGAGCAACAAGCATTACAGGCCTAATTCTTAACCCTTTAAAGTGTGTGCCATTAAACAATTGCCAGAAAATTCTAACTTTTTAAAAATCCAGAGTTTATTGAACCATCAATTTGTTTAAACATTTTCTTTTATTCCGATATATGACTTTCAATTTACATTATATTTGCGACATCTGTTTCTTGTATTTGCTTAAAAATGTATTGTGCAATGCACATCACTCATGATGATGCAGAAGTCTCAAAAACTCACAACAACTCTGTATGTATCAAATATTATACAGTAGGCATTAAGGGGTTCGATCCTTAAAGATAATAAAAGGACTTTAAGCAGATCTACTTTAACATGCCAAGTTTTTCATCTGAAGTGCCTCAAACAAAATGTTCCTTATGGGAAATTCTAATGTGTAAGGAGAATTTGTGACCAGGCAGAGTTTGAGGCTCAATCTCAGCACAGTGTCATGTTTTCAAGATTTGGGGTATAATGTGCACTAGAGCCAAACACTTTGCAGACATACAAACTTACAACAAAGATAGATGTTTTTTGTTATAACTTACAGTACAGAGAAAATTAAACAATCAATGAATAGCTATTATTAAGAGTGATGATGTATTGAGAGACATCTTCTCTGAACCACCATTAGTCTGTTTCACTACACAAAGGCAAAACACACCGAGACATTTGTTGATTTCTCTTTTCAAAAGGTGCTATTCATCTTTGACTATAAAGCCTAATTTGTTATCTATAGGCTAATTATTTTCTTACTTTGGAAGTACCTAAAGATATTTGCAGGATAGTATACCAGAACACAAGAATGCTGCACGTGCAGGCAATGTTAATTATCCCATGGCTAGACAGTACCTGGTCTTCCATATTAATAACCCATCCACATTTAGAAGTCTTTAGAATTCACCACATCGTTCTATCCATATGAAGAGGTGACAGACAAAGTGGATTTGACCAAAGGGAAGCCTTTCTGAATCAAGCATGGGTGTGTGTTGTAGCTATATTACATTAAACCACTGGGAAATAGGACTTATTCAGTTATTCATATGTAGGTATATGGGCTGAGTGTTCTAAAAGAATAGCAAAAAGATTTATTGATGAACAAATACAAAACAATGAACACGCTCGGATCACAGTGTAAGCACACGATAGGTAACAGAAATACAACTGGCATACTCGTATCTTTGATGAATAACACAAATCCTCTGAAAATGAACAGTTTGCATTAATTATATAACCTGGCTTTCAAAATTCACATTCTTATATGTCAACGTCGCTGACAGGCTATGACAGCGTCCTTATGTGCCGACACCGGTGTTTTAGCTAGTGTAGCTGTTGCTGTTAGTCTATGGTGCAAGTGGTGTGATATGCCCATGTAGAAAGGACGGCACTGCAACGCTGGACTTGCCCTTACTCTGGGCTCCCTCTTTATTCTGGCAACTGGTACAAAGAAAACAGCACACAGTCGTCATCAACAGTGTGAAAAGCAACTGCAACATTCAGTTCACCAGCTTGGGAGTATTTTCCTTTTTTTTCCAAACATAACACTTAACAAATGACTAAGATATATTTATACAACACAACATCAACAAAGTCTTTCTTTAAAGGTTCTAGCTGAAACCAAACCTGTGATCATAAAGTGGCAGTATTATTTATTTATTTTTCTCCTTGTGGTAACTGAGAGATGAGAGACATATCTCCTTTTTCCTAACCAACAACAACAACAATAACATATAAAAACAGCTTTTCTATAATAAAACAATCATCATTGTTCATCTTTTTTTTCCTATACAACAGCATCACCTAAAACTTAACAGCGCCTACCTGGTACAAAGAAAACAGCACACAGTCATTATCAACAGTGTGAAAAGCAACTGCAACATTCAGTTCTGTTAACAATAATTAGAACAATTACAATCTCATAGAAAAACATTAGAGCTGAGTACAAGTCAAAAAGCACCCGACTAGCTAACGGGTATTAGCTTAGCATGCTAACTAAAAATGCAACTCGTGAATAAAGTTACTACCCATGCATCAAAATGCCTGTAACTTTCAGGATACATGCTAGTACTGCTTACAATCAAAATACATGTTGACAATTACCACTGTAAGAATGTTTTCATTAATACACACACAAAATTGACAACAGCATCGCTCACAAGCACCTACCACCAGCTTGGGAGTATTTTCCTTTGCTGAGGCATGCGCTGTGCAGCAATTTGGAACCTTAACAGTTGCAGTATTTGTCCACCAGGTGGCTCCAACTATTCACAAAGCACATAAATTTTGAGGAAATTCATTAAGCTATTTTCTAACTCTGTTGGCTGATGTGGAGTGAAGCCACGTTAAATGGCAACGTGTACAACCATTGGAGATGTGAGCAGGACAGATGGAACAATTGACGAAAAAGTGTGGACTTTATACCAGTTTTTAAATTCTGTTGCTCGGCCATGTAAACCAGAGTTATGATAAAAAATATATGCAATGTTTGTTTTTTTCCTGAATACTATCGTTGTTTACTGCAGGAAGAAACGGTAAAAACGGCGTTTTAGAAGTAAAGCGCTCGAAAGCACTCTCCGCCTGTGATCTGTGATTTAGTTATTTAGGAAGGGGGGGGGGAGTACGGTGGCCCCTAGAGACAAAGCACGTACAAACTCCAAAACACTTGCAAACCCCAAAACACTTGCAAACCCCAAAACACTTGCAAACCCCAAAACACAACGGAAGTGCTCCAGGACGCTAGGGGCAGTGTTGAGCTTTTTTTACCTAGTAACTACACAAGCCAGGAAGTACCAATGACCAGATTTTGGGCTGTATCCCGTAGGGGTGCAACGATACACAAAATTCACTTTGGTGTCACGATTTGATATTTTTTCGATACAAAAAAAAATGTTCATGCCTCTTTATTAATTTGTCATTTATTAAATTTTCACGGCTCATTCTGCACCACATCTCTATACACAGTTCGCGCGATTGCAAAGTGAAAGCAAAAAAGAAGCGCAAATTCAAACGCGATTTCAATATGTCACATATTGACAGTGGCTCACCGATGCCAATGACATAATTACCCAGCTACATTTCCGAAAGAATGCAAAAGCATTGACATATTTTTCCTTCCTACGATAGGCCGACGGGCAGGGCAGGGCAGGACAGGGCAGCCCGACTGGAAAAATCGCTAGCCCCAGGACGTCGGGCTAGCGATTTTGCGAGCCCTGTATCTGATTGAGGAATCACTCATCTTTGGAAAAGAGAGTTTATTACAGAGAAATGGCTCTTTCCAAAAGAAAAGCTATACTATACGCTTCTTCTGGGCTATATTCTCAGCAGCATATTAAACATATCAGGTCCCCATAAGGAGAATCATGTGCCAATGGCTGTCTAAATGACTCAGGTAAAGTTTGTAGCATGCCTGCTTGTTGTTTTTCTCTGCTTCCACTTGTCTTTGCACTAGGATGATGTCGGTGTAACTGTGCAGTCATATTCGTTGTGTTCCCACTAGTGCTGTCAGCGTTAATCTGAAATGACGTTAACGCCACAACACGGCAAATCTCAGTTAACGAGCTACCGCGGATCGCCCCTTGCGTGGGGCTGGACGGCCAACACGTTAACAAGCTAACTGCGCTAACACACTAGTTCCCACCCATGTAATTGAGCATTGCTGGCACATCCAACATACTGTTTTACTTTAGTCCATGGCACGCTTACCTTCAGGGTCATACATCACATGAAAACCAAAATAGTTCCAAACGCCAGATCTGAATGGGTGGGGGAGGTTCAATTTGCCATATTGCAAGGAGAGCTTAACTTCTGTCTCGCTAGCTTGCCCTGCGCCCAGTGAATCTGTGTTCGACTACTCCGCCTAGGCTGCACTGTACCGTACAGCACCATCAGAAGGAAAGTTGATAAAATAAATTAAAAATGTTGTATTGTTCGATACATATGCGTACCGAACCGAAAGCACTGTATCAAACGGTTCAATATCGATACGAGTATCGTTGCACCCCTAGTATCCCAGGGTCAGGGTCTGCAGCCTTAAAGGCCGCATTTTAAGGCCGATTACGTCACAGCGACACGATGAAGGCTGTCCCAATTCAAAGGCTGCTCGAAATGCGGCCCTCAAATGAGTCCTTAATTTCCCTCAATTTTAAGGATGGGTCGGTATAGCCTTCATGGCCCAACATATCCCAGATTTCATAGCGCGGCGGTGGTGTGGATAATTTTGCTTAAAAAAACGGCGGAAGCGGAGCCGCCGAAGAGTAAACTTTCAGAAGTAAGTACTGAATATTATGTCACTTATTTATGCGCAAATGTTTTTATAATGAAGAACATTAAAACATTACTTTTATCCACATGTCGGGAAAGTTATGTGACATTAGCGATGTTTGTACTAACATGGTTTTAAAGCCTTTACTTCAAAATATACGCCGTTCAATAGTTGACTTTAATCTTACAGAGAATGTGATGATTTTATGGATGATTAAAGTCAGTCATCCACAACAAGCTGAAAGTCAGTGATGCTGCTCGGTTTGCAGTCCTGAATATCCCGGCACTAGCAGGATTCACTGCACTGTTAATGTTAGCTATGTTATATTGCTGCCTCTGTTTGGTGGTGTTGAGCCAAACGGACTTTAACGTGTGTTTGAACGAGCTGACGGTTCACTCGTTAAGCTGAAAGAAAGATGCTTTAATCACAGGAGTCACACATGTGTCCACTGTACCATCTGGGAACTCTTCTTGTTTCATAATAACACAATCCTCCTTTTATGCTGTTTTGTAGCAGTGTATACACCTGAGACTGTCACCTGTCTGTCTGTCCTGCACTCTCTCTTTTTCTTTCTCTCTGATTGTGTAATAAAAGTATGAACATGTATTTATAAGTTACACTTGTGTTTGAATCCTGCAGCTTATCACACATTTGATTTCCATGTGTGACAACTGCAAGTGTCCAGAGTGAGGACAGACTGAGGGACCCACTGCTGCACATCATCTGTGAGGCTTTGCACCCCTGATGATCCACCAGGACAAACTCAGCAGTGTGTGAGGAAGAGGAGGAGGAAGAGCCAGCAGATGGAGAGAATAGACAGACTGTTCCCTGTTTTTGAAGGACTGCTAGGAAAGTTTACCTAATAAGACTGATTCAGGACAGACAATTAGTTATGTTAATGTTCAAATAATTTTATCATCCAAGTGTTTTCAGTGTGGGAGAAAGTACTCAGGGCCTTCAAGTTACACACTATGAAAGGCAGTAACAAGTTTAATATTCAGAAACCTAAAGTATGTATCAGCAGCAGAATGGACCTAAAAATAAATGTTTGTTTCAGTTCTATGAAGCTTTGAGTATTTTGGATTAGTAGCACTGCTGTGTTTGTTGCATCATATTGCTGTAATTGTTTATATGCTTTATATATTCTGAGGTAAGTTGATCTATAGTGTTACATCATATTCTGTAAGGATGTTATGTGTTTGTATACTTTCTGCCCAGTTTGACCCATTTAGCAGAAGTCAGCCTGTTTAAGGCTCTGATATCTATTCTGTATGACTTAAAGCAGTTATGACATGGTCTGATTTTCTCACCCAATAAAGGAATATTTAATATATCAGTCTACTCTTCATTTTATCAGAAACAGTTATCACAGCTTGTACATTTTCTTTTTATAAATATATGTAAGCAATGAGCCAAATTTAGTAATGCCAACAGACTGAAGGAACAACATTTGTCTCTTATATATGATACACCTATATATGCACTGTCAAAGATACTTGTCTTTGAGTGAAGGTGATAAGACATAAATAACTGCAACTTGAATCTGTACTGAGGCTCAGTATTTGACACAGAGTTCATGTTCACTGCTGTAATAGCTAATAATGATTAATATAATAACTATAATATTGGCCATATTATATTTACATTACCAAAGTGATATGACTTTAGTCTCATGAACAACATTAGCTAATTGTTATTTACTAACTAATCTTAAATGACTGTTCAGTACAGAAATGAAGCCCAAAAATCATGTTTTACTGTCCTGTGGTCTCAGCCTCAGATACTTATCAAATCACACAAAGCTCTTGTAGAAACAAACAAGCAAATGAACAAAATATGTTTTCCTTCATTTCTGTCAAACAAAGTTGTATGACACGTTTCCAGCGGTTAGTATCATGGTTGCTAGGCAACCTGGGAAGCGCGACGGAGACTAGACCGTCCCATACAGACAAACTTGCCGTTTATTTTGCAAATCGAGCTCAACACTGCCCCTAGCGTCCTGGAGCACTTCCGTTGTGTTTTGGAGTTTGCAAGTGTTTTGGAGTTTGCAAGTGTTTTGGAGTTTGCACGTGCTTTGTCTCTAGGGGCCACCGTAGGGGAGTTTTAGGAGTGACGGCGGTGGTTTAAGATGTGAGAGATTTACGTCATTTAGCATGTTTGAAGTCTAAAGTTAGTGTGTTGTCTTGTGTAGTTAGTGTGTAGTGTAGTCAATAGTTTTGTTATGTGTGTCAGAACAATGAGGCGACTGCTGAATGTTACAGGTGTAACAGGAGTGATACATCTCCTGTTGTCAGGGCTGCAGGTATCAGGCTTGTGATGTTCTCCTTTATCTCATAGTGGAAAGAAATTATGTTTTGGAGTGACACAAATAATTTGTGTAGAATCAGATTTGATGCAGAACACCTGATTGTTCTGGAAATACTTTGAAATGTTTTTTGTTTTTTTGTTTTCTTTTTAAACCCGCCTTAGTTGCATTTTCAGGTAAATAGCTGCAAAAAACTTTGTTACTTTTTTGAAGAAGTAACTATATAATTAATTCAGGGGCGATTTTAGCCCATTTTGGGAAAATGAATCAAAGACCCCAAAGATTTCTTACTTTTTTTGACAATATTTGCTGTTTGTGTGACACACTACTAAAAATATAAAAAGCATACAGTACTGTACTTGTTTGAGACGTAACATTTTAACAACAAAAGTATAGATAACCCCCCTCCCAAAATGGTTTGTTCCAGCTCTCCCCGCTCTGGCTCGAGCGCTCTTGCTGCCAGAGCGATGGTGGCTGAGACACAGCGGAGCGGAGGTGTAAGTGCCTGGCTTAAAACAGGACATGTTAGCTGCATTTAACCTTCAGTTACTCTTTATATAGTTAGGTAGGAGTCAGACCATGTTTCTTTTTAGGTGAAAAACATTACACCAGGTAAACTGCAGTGTTGAAAACGTGTTTTCCGACAATGTTTGCTACTCTACAATCCGTCCTGCTCTGTAGTAAATTCAGCGACATTTGACCGTCCTGTTGCTCCCATTGAAATGTATACAGCCTATTTAAAATCTAAAACTTAAAATTGTCCGCAGCCTGCTGTTGTTACCACTGTCCTGTTTGAAATGGATACTAACTAGCTAACTGACTGAATGCCCATTAACCTTATAACTCCTGTTGTGTGTGTGTGTGTACAGAGAGACAGCCAGGTTCATAATGGATATAAGGAAGTTTTTTTACCTGAATGTGGCTCCTTTTTTTGAAAGTGTAAAATCAAATGATCTGTCAATCAAGAATAATGTTGGATCAGTGTTTCAATATTTATATCTTTTATTAGATGTTTGTGTGGTTTGGTTATTTGCCTTTTGGTTGAAAGTAGACTGAGAGAGGACTTTTTGTTAGTGATCTTAATAGAAATTTGTTCATATTAATGTAATTTTTCATCTAATTGAATACAATCTATTTGTGTATGATTGTCAGTCCAAAGAGGGAGAGAGGAAAGAGGGGAACGTGAGGAGAAAGTACAAGGTCAGGAAGAACCAGGTAAGAAAACAGACAGGGAATAGTGACGGGCACAACAGAAACTGTTAAACTGACAAAGAGAAAAAGCCTGATTTTACTCACACAATCTGGAAGTTGTGTTCTCCTTATATTAAAGCTGCTATACAGAATCTGCAAAACAAACTGGGTTGAAACATTTTTGACCCTCTTTAACAACATTCCAACATAACATTATAATTGATTGGGGAGATTAAAATTAATGATATATTTTTATGTGGTTCAGCCACAACTCTACTAAAACCTCAGCCAGTAATAAAACTGGCCTACCTAATAGGTAGGCCAACTTTTGGACCGTCCAGTTGTCTGTATGACTGCCGCAGTACATACATCACATTTGCACACTATCAGAAAGTGCCAAACAGCCCTGGTGGAGTGAAGAGCTGTAAAGAGAAGCAGATGCTCTGTTTATATTCTAAAAATGTTTTAAGCTTGTTTCAAAGATTCTGTACAGCAGCTTTAAATGTTTTCCAAAAGCACACATACACTTATCAGTGTTTCTCAAACTGTTTACAGTGTGTACCACCTGATAAAAATGTCAAGCTCTCCTAAGTACCACTATGAAAGCATGAAAGTCATAAATCTTACAACACAAAATTATTATTATTAAATTAGTAAAATTAGTATCTGCAATAAAGATTTTTTCATACATTGTAGACATTCTACCACAGGCAAAGTTGCCTCCATTTTTATAGTTTTTATTAATATTATGTAATAATTTATTTGTAATAATTTATTCTGTTTTGGGAGTGTTTTTATGTATCTGTATGATATTATACATACACATTAAAAGTGAATCTCTGTCCAAAAAATGCACTCAGTTTACTTTTTACTCACTATGAGCATCACTCATTATTCTCCCCCAGCAATTAAGGTTAGGATATGTATTTATTTATTTTTTATTCCAATCCATTCTTCTTTTGCAGCATTTAAATAACCTTGATCAGATTTGATGGTTTTGTTACAGACTTTTCAAAAAAGTGTTTTGCTTTTCTTTCACAAATGTGGGGATTAAATTGTGTTAAAATGTACAAAACAGTGATGTCAGGTTTTGAGACGAGGACCCAGGCACAGAGAGACTTGATGAATTTAAGAATCTTATGATTTAATAAAGAAATTTGCAGACGTGCACAGAGATGGTAAAATTATGATGACTGATAACGGAGACGAAGACAACAGACGATGAGGACAGAGAGGATGCAGGGGTTTAAATGCACCAAAGTGACAGTCAGAAAGAACTCGGGACAACGTTTAAGGATGCAGGGACTGACAGAGACAGGTTTATCTTGCCTGGCTGGGCAACTCTCTGGGTGCTCAGCACCCCCAAAGCTCTGATCCTAGAATTGCCCCTGAATTAATTGCCCAACATTGGTCATTATATACTGTATTTTGCAGACAGAGAGTTACAGGACTCTCTCCCAGACCACAGACTCATAATACAAGTAAGAGCTTTATTTAAAAAAAAAAAAAAAAAAAAGAAGAAGAAAGAAAGAAAGTTTTGTTTTCAAGATTGGAGTTCAAGTTATTTTTCCTTCCAATAGTGTTAACATACTACACAAGGTCATACACAAGATTTTTTTTTACATTTTCATGGTAAGCGGGCTAAAGCAGTTATTTAAAAGTAGTCCAACATAAATGTAAATGCTGTAATTTGATTATTTTAATAAACCATGTTCGATGCTGGTGTGACCAGAGTGCACACGTCTAATGTTGCTCACAGTGGTCCAAGGGACCGCTCAGGGAGTTTGTGTGTTTGCTCAGACACATGAAAAATTAGAGGGAACATTGCCCTGAACCCCCAGTGATGGTAATGATCCATGCATTTTTCACACTTTAGATAAAGTAATGGTAGGTCAGCAACTACCTCCAAAGAGGACAACACCAACTAAGAGTTTGCTATCTGGGACTCTCCAAATTTTGTGTTTTTAGAACTAACAAAGCCTCATGGGTGAGAAGTGAAGCATCTTCTCAAACTTAAAGAAGTCTTTTTTCCAAAGTCTTACAACTAAAATGACCCATATGATTGAGAATCTACACAGACACATTGTCCTAGAACCAAGCATCATACTGGACTGCTGGCCAAAATGGTTACCTGCACACTGACTGATAGTATTTTCAGGAAAACAACCAAAGTTCTTTTTTTGTCAATCTTTTAAGAACTTTGGTTCTTAAAAGATTGACAAAAGATAGATAGCATTTCACTTCTTCCTTCCACTGGAAAACCTATAAGATCTTCAGTTATCTTTTTCTCTAGCTTAAATATTTTTCTGTGTAAATCTAACTTCTGTGTATTGTTTTCTGCATGCCATACAACATAATACAAAGTATCTCTTGATACTTTGACACATCCTGTAAACTATCAATTATCACTTATGATTTGACTCAATAGCATTTTCTGAGACTCACCAAGTATTGAAGACCCGCACCCCCTTCTGACCCGGCAAATGCTGAGTGGCTAGGGTCCTCTGATGATCTGCCAGGCCGCTAACTGAGTTAAACGAAATCTAAAAATTTGCATTTTTTTAAAAAGAAGAAAGTCACTAAAATTTACAAATCACTAAATTGGCTGCATATAATCAAAACCATGCAAAAACAAACAAACAAACAAACAACAACAAAAAACAATTTGACACACTTAATTCAACCACATACACATGGTGACGATGACAGATTACAAAAGTCATGTAAGAGATGAATAGTCAGTGGGACATTGGACACTTTATTACAACAGTTCAGCAGTTTGCTGCTGCAGAACCTATGCATCTATCATGGATGAACTGGTTTTTCTTCTTTTTAATTATCAAAATGTGCAGCTGTGTGGAAAATACTCCAAGGTGCATGGTGCCATATTTTAAATCCCACAGCAGAAACATTTTGGGGGGTAAAAATATTTATCACTGCCATTAACCTTCAGGGCAAGATTAGCACTGTTCACAACATTCAGGTCACAGCTCTTTCGTATGAATATTGTACGCAAATGTTGTATAACTGTAACTTTTAGGACACATACAGGTATAGTATAAAGTTTATCCCTAAGCATACCCTAATGAGTTCCTTTTAACTTTAAAAGGCATCAAAAAAATCATATGTAAACGCTAAGACTATATATCTTTTTATATCTTGTTTCAGTAAAACCTCCTTTTAGAAGATTTGGTTTTCCAGGACCTTAAACATTAAGTGTTTTATTTTGGAAACTAAAAATTCAGCGTCCTCAAGTAGCCTGTTCTAAGCATTAGACACGAGGCAAACAACCTCCCAATCTTCATTTATTCTTTGTATTAAATGAAAGTATAAAAAGCAGGGAAAACTTAACCTGTAGAGAATAACGCAGTGAAACATGTCATACATGGACTAACTGTAAGTGCAAAATCCCATTCAAAATCAAAGTGAATCACAGATGTGTCATATTAAATATGCTAGCTTCGCAGCACAAACTGTGAACACCCCAACTCTATCATGCCATTTTCCTCTTCTTATCTTTTTGTAAATTATTTAGTGAAGTGAAAGCTAAGATGTGCATGTGGTACATGCCTCTCTCATGTCCCTTTGGCTCTCCTTTACTGAAAGCATCATTCCTGTGAGCAAAGAAGTAATTACAAATAGTACAGTGGCTCAGCTGGCTAGGCAAACAGTTTGAAAGCAGGAACAGAACTACAAAAAAACCCCCACCAGATTCGTCATGCCCAATTTATCTTTTTTTCCCCTAAATAGTAAACTAACTGCCCTACTTGAGATGTTCAGTTTTATTATATTTCTACTATTTGAAAGTTGCCCACTTTCTAAAGAAAATGTCAAACTGTACATAAATGTCAAACTGTCCAAACTAATGTCAAGTAAGTGAGTTAGATCAACTAAAGGTCGATCTTTAAAAGAAAATACTAAAGACACCTTTACTCCACTGGGTCAGGTCTGCACACTTCTCTGGAACAACTATTAAGTTTTCTCTATTAAAGCAGCTGTCAAGGCCCAAAGCCTTGACAGCCAAATGATGGTCTATAAAACAGCAATATTGTGCATTGATTTCACAATTTATCAAATTAGGAATTGATCACATTAATCTTGTTTTACTCTCTATTAACTTAGTATTTAACAAATTTGTTCATATTATTGGGAAATTGCAACAATAATAAATAAGTAATACATATGTCATAAAAACACCTAGGGTCAAAATAAAAAAATGAAACTGGTATAATAGTAACAGCAATACAATACAATTAAGAATAATAAAAACTTTTAACCAAGAAATACAAAGTGATTTAGGAAAACTGATGAGAAAGTCAAAATGAAAAGATATGATCAGCAGTAATAATAGGAGCATCATCAGACCATGACTACATATAAATAAGAAAAACAAATCTAATGGTATAAAACAATGTATGGTCATTTGGATCCTGTTGTCACTGGAAAAATATCTGTACTAATATTTATTTCCACCCTGCTGTTTCCATAGAAACATAGTCATCAAGTGACTTTAATATGAGGAGCAACATATTGGAGTGGCAGTAGTCCATGTACCCAAAATGCAACTGCGATCATTCATTTTCGACAGTTTCCTGTCAAAATTTTCTGTCTTGTAAGAGAATTCAATAAAAGGCTCATTTGGAAGCATATGAATGAAATGTACATCATGCTAGAAGATATATTATCAGAGGTTTGACCCAAACCTTTCAATTTAGTGCGGAGCAAGTCGGTTTTTTTCAAGCGCAAAACACCAGTGTCAAAACCACAGCCTCCTAGTTCATAAACCTATAACTAAGGCCAATGTCACCCCTTTAACCTACAAGTATAGTCTTTGCAAGTTTCAAAAACAGATATTAACTCCTGATGGTCAGATAGTGCAGCAGTCACCAAAGTCCCCATGGACACTAGGACACTATGTACGTAATGGTGCATACAGCGATTGGCAATACTGCATTATTTAGCACCCTGGAAAAAGAGCACGCAGGTTAGACCACAAGAAGGCTTTAACCTATATGCTTTAAAGGTTATTTTGTACACTTTTGTTATGCACAAAAGTTACTATGTATGTTCAATGCCTTATTGTACAGCATTGTTTTGAATAGCCATTTTGCTGAATTCTATCAACTGAGAATCTCTCATCCCCTTATTTTGCAAAGCTTTAATGCTCAAATAAATAAATTAATAAAATAACCCAAACCAAACCAAAAACCAAACTTAAAAAAAAAATGTTTTTTTCTGTGAATCCCTGAATCTGCTGAGACTGAGGTGTGCTCCTTGTTCTACTTTTATTATTATAATTCTACAGACAGGAACATGTGTCATCACAGTTGGTCAAATTAAGTCTAAAATTACTCTTGTTGGTTTTTCTGTAATCTTCCTCTTACCTCACGCCCACCACCACTTATAATCTTCCCCTGCTTTTGCAGTTTTGAAAAGATACCAAACTTAACTCCCCCATGCTTCCTGTGCTTTTTGTACTCACATATAATGGTTTCATCAGATTACTGTGAAAATTTAGCATTGCTGTGTGCAATCAATTTTCGGTTTTCTGTAATTGCACTGAACTTCTGCCACCTGTGGCTTTGGTAATGCATCACATAATGCATGACCATTACAATAAAAATAAAACAACTTTTTTCAAGAACAGTAAATTACATTGGAAAATTGTGTGTAAGTTGAGGAAATTTTGACTTAAAAGTTTCTAGATAATAATGATGAATATTATTACTCCTTTTACTTGAGTAGTTTTTTTCATTCTACTCCTTACATTTTCAAAACAGGCTTGCTAATTTCGCATTTGGTGAGTTATTTTGTCACTGCGAGCCTCCAAACATCAAAGCCTAATCAGTAACAGATGAAAGGCAATCCTGTTCGTGTACTAATGACTAGAGGATGGTATAAAAAGAGATGACATGTGCCTAAGTCAGGGGTTAAAAGGGAGACAATGTTTTTGTTACATTTTTGGCACAACATTGAAATGTGAGCAGCGTGTGAGCAGCTTCAAGTTCCTGGGAGTCCACATCTCCGAGGATCTCATCTGGACGACCAACTGCTCTAAGCTGGTCAAGAAGGCTCACCAGCGCCTCTTCTTCTTGAGGACTCTGAGGAAGAACCACCTGTCCTCAGACATCCTGGTGAACTTCTATCGCTGCACCATCGAGAGCATCCTGACCAACTGTATAACAGTCTGGTACGGGAACTGCTCTGCCTCGGACCGGAAGGCGTTGCAGAGGGTCGTGAAAACTGCCCAGCGCATCGCCGGAGCACCACTTCCTGCCATAAAAAACATCTACAGGAAGCGGTGTCTGAAAAGGGCTGGGAAAATCATCAAAGACCCCAGTCACCCATCACATAGACTCTTCACCCTCCTGCCCTCTGGGAGGCGCTACAGGAGCCTCCGGACTAAGACCACCAGGTACCGGAACAGCTTCTTCCCCACAGCTGTCAGACTCCTGAACTCTGCCTCCTGACATCTGACCCACATTAAACTCATGGACTGGACATACACACACCCACAACCACCTACACACACAATGGACAACCGTACCCTCAAACACACAATAATAACATGGACTGAACCACCACTCTCAACCACTAGCACTTTATATACCTCTGTAGAAATTATCCACATATCTCACTTATCTTAACTGCACTACTGTATAGCTCTGTGTAAATAATCATTCTGTACATACGATAATTTTTAATTCTACAACTGTTTATAACTTGCATAGTTCACATTTCTGTATAACTGTATATCTCAGATTTCTGTATAGTTTTTTTATTTCATATTTATATCCTGTTCATAGCCTGTACATAGCTTGTACTCACTACAGCCTGTACATACTTATAGTTATAGAATATTCATAACATACTTCATACTGTGTACATTATAACATACCATAATAGACCCATTTCTGTAATATACTTACATATCTGTATTATTGCTAATATATATTGTAATATATCTATATCACTAAAGCACTTCTGGATGGATGCAAACTGCATTTTGTTGCCCTGTACCTGTGCATGTGCAATGACAATAAAGTTGAATTCTATTCTATTCTAAATGACTTGCAGTGTCCGTAAGTTGCGGTTGAGGTACTTTAGCAACTAGCTAGCTCTACTGAAGAGGAGCGAGCATGAAGGCAGTAACTTTTTTAGTGTCTAGTAATTCGAAATGCAGTGTTTCTATCCGCTCAACAAACATCAGCAAGCACACAAACTGTTTGTGTTCAGTTTGTCTCACAGTGTGCTCCTAGCTAAACGTCCAACTGCTGTATTTCACCGAGAGATGGAGAAAGATAGGACAGGAGAGGAAGAAGTGGGATTTTATAAACTGGAAATTTAAAGCTGAAATGTAAATCCTAGTTTTTAAATCAGATATTGGGTCTGTACACACAATATTATGTTTTTCATATTGTGAAACAATATGCAAATCAAACTGAGGTAGACTAATTGCTACTTAAAGGTTGCATGAAAATCTTCTACATGCTAGCGCAAGATAAACAGGTTAGTTTATTGTACTGTAATAGGTTTAAAGTAAAGAACAGTCTGTGATTGGTACAATGTAGATGTAGTTTCATGGTCAGTTTGGTTATGGCAGAGATTCATATGAATTTTAGCTGATGATGCTTAGATTCACTGACTGAATTCCACCTTCATACCAACTTTATACCATCTAGAAAAAAGACAGCATAAATATTATACTGTCAGTGTAGAGGATGGAAATCAGCCAGGATAAACATCTGCTGACATCTGGTTGAATTAAGTTATGTACATCCACAAAGAACTACATTCACTAAGAAACTCTAGCTCCTTTGCTGATTTGGACTGAGGTTTTGCTCTAGTTGTATCATGTTTAATTCATGAAAAATTGTATCTTAATGCATTTATTACAAACTGCACCAAAATGAAGGTACAATTCTTTTTTTTTAAGCAGCTTATTACAATTTTCTTGTTATAATGGTTTATTATGTAGAATTGCAAAACTATCCAATAGTCTCTAAGTGGTAAAAACTATCATTTTAATTTCTCACCTAAAATTTTTTTTAAAGTACAGATCAGTAAATGTCGGTAACAATTTATTGTAAAACATTTTTGTTTCTTGTGAACAGCCACTAGAAAAATGGTTTCTGGTGGGATACAGCAGATGATCACAGCTGAATAGAAAACAGTTATTGTAAACGTAGTCTTGGCTTACAAGAGAATTTGCCCGAGACAAATGCCTGAGTGCATCATGGACAACAACACTACATATCACAACATAAAGAGGGTTGGCCTGTCAACGCTAGCTTGTGTGCTACAACAGCATGGAGTACATATGTAACAGATATACATGGTTGCCTATGAGTAAAGAGAGATTCGAGGACCTATTCGATAGATATTCATCTTACAATACTTTGTACAGACGTAAACTATGACAACTACATGTAGCTCATCAATGATTCTTGGTTATTCTGATTCTTTTTTTAGAATAATAGGCTAGAATGCTGCACCCACACAAATTACACATTTACTGATGAAGCTGGACAAGGGGGCATTTAATGAATGTCACTAGCCAAGGTACAAATGCCAGTGTCCCGGTCAGTGTGGGGAAAATGTTGTCATATTTGCTATAGCTGGGCAGAATGGTGTCCTTCATCTTGCTTAAATGACACAATATAACAGAAAATATCAATAATTTTCTACAGGGATAATGTTGGCAGCCATCCAGAATGGTAATGGAAGTGAACATGGTGATGGTGCATATATTGATGGTCTTTGGCTATCACTATATGCGCATAGGGGTCAAGGGTCCATTCAGAGGACTGAAGAGTTAATATTGTGGACTCTTACACAATAGTGTAAGCAATGATATTAGAAAGATGGCTTTCTGCTCTTTTGTTTGATATCTATATGTAAATATAGTCATAGAACAACATGCTGTAGGAGACTGAATGGTTTCTGGTTCATGTGCCACTAGTAAGGTCAAAAAGTACTCTGGTGGGAAGAGTTTTTTATGGAGACGACCACAGTTGGATATAAAATTTCCCTTTTGTTTGGCAAGATATATATTTTAGTCCACAGTGTAGCTAAGATACTATGGGATAATCTGAGCGAGAAGATAAGATAAGATACCTTTATTAGTCACACGAGTGGGAAATTTCATGTAAAACAAAAACAAGCAATGGTTTGAATTAAAGACATACTGAAATAAAGTAATGAATAAAAAAATAAAGAAATAAAATAAATACATTTAAATAAACAGAATTTTAAAGAAAACAACAAATAGCCAAAAATTCCTGTAAATTTTTCATTGTGCAGTAACACAAAGATTAAAAAAAAAAAAAAAAAAAAAAAAAAAAAGAATCTGGTTAATACTAAATCTATTCCAGTCAACTTTTTCCTGAAATCGGTTGATTTTCAGTTTGTGATATTGCACGATTTATCATTCTATAAATAGTCATTATTAGCAAACTGTGACGATAAAGGGATTATCTGCATAATGTGTATTCCGATAAAACCAGCTTATCTGCTTATTTTCCCAGGAAAACATTGCCCACATCATTACACTACCAACATATTATCATCCTAGCTCGTGATAAATCCCATTTTGTCAGATGCCAACATAACCAACAAGCTGTATAGCCATAACCGTCCTGATTTAGGGAACTACAAATAGCAAATTAGGAAGCTGTGGTCTCAGGTTTGCCAAGAAAGGTTAACCAGAAAACTATGGTTTACACCCAGTTTGGACCTTTGTGGTTAAGTTTCCAGTTTTCAATGAACATTTTCCTATTTCCTCAAATGTTTTTTTTACTTTAGTATTGTGGAGCCAATTGTGGTTGTAGGTCACCTGTGTGTATCCTGAGATGTTTTCTGCTTACGGAAATTGTAAGTAATGGTTGTCAACTCCAACTAGTCTGGCCTCATCAATAAGGCATTTCTGTCCACAGAACTGACACTCACGTTGTTGTGTGTGAAAATCTCAGGAGATCAGCAGTTTGTGAAATAATTAAACCACCCCTTCTGGCACTGTCAGTCACACCATAGTGAAAGTCACTGAGATCATATCAATTTTTCTCACCCCTCTGGAACATGAACTGAAGTTCAGACTGACATTATCATGCAACCAATTAATTACTGAACTTGTATCATTTGTATATGGAAACCATATCTTTTTTTAAAATTAATTTAAAACATTTCTGGTTTGGATTGATTGTAGATTAACTCTTTTTCCTTTTTCAGAATTTGCTTTTCTTTCATCTCAATTATACCTACAGTATTCAAACAATTACTGTAATTTATTAACTTTACTAATTGTTGTAACCCGAGGTCGGGTTTGGTCAGTAAGGCAACCCTAAGATTAGATTCTAGCAGTGCAGAGTGGGGGGAAATTACTTAGAAATCAGTTGTATAATAATTTCTATAAAGCAGATTTTTCTTTGTCTACAGGCTGTAATAATCTGACTGGTGCTGCTACTCAAGTATGCACTCCTTTTTGTGGATTTAACCAACTGATATCAACAAACTATAAAAAGTTTCATTAGCCATGTGTTTTATTTCCAACTTCAAGATACCATGGAGCTTTTATAAAAGGTAGGTAGGTAAATGCATCTAACTAGCAACATCGCCATCCTTAAATATAAATTGTCTGCTACCCATAATGTAACTATTGGCCATGAGCACCACAGAATATATACAGGGTTCGATTCTGGGCCTGTTTTCCAGCATTTTGTAGTTTTGGGCTTTCTATTTCTGTTATTGTATTATTGTTCTGTTGAATTCTTGGTTTTTTGCAGGTCTTGCAGTCTGTTATTTTGAACATTTTAGATCTATTTCCCAGTAGGCTTCATCATGTTTACATTCTCTGGCCTTTTGTAGTATTAGCTATTTGGGTTCTGTCTATATGTTCTCTTTATCTTGTTGTCAAGTCGCTGTCTCTGTTTGATATTTAGTTACCTCTGGTTTTATTTTGATGGTCTTGTTTCTTGTATGTGTTGTGTTCAATGTTGCTTCCCCTTGTCTTGTTAGTTAGATTATGTTCACCTGTGTCTTTTTCCCCCCTAGTGTGTCCTCACTCCCTTGTGCTTTGTTTCCCTGTCTGCTTCTGTTGTGCTGTTCTCTTTGGATTGCAGACAACTGCAATCGGACAACTTGAATCAGCTTTACATTTTTTGGTTTGTCTGCCTTCTGGGTCTGCGCTGTCTATACGCACACTCCGTCTTGACAGCATCACTGTAAACTTCATCACAATACCCCAAACTAATCAGTTTAGCATCCACTGAACTCTCTCGTACAGTATTTTCATGCAGCCTTTGAATAACACAAAATTACTATACTTCAGTTTGTTTTGCCATCACTTCACATAAACATAAATCAGAAGCACATGTACAGACCATATCTAATTTATAAATGCTATGAATTGGGGAATAAGAGTTTTACAAGAGTAAGATTCGAATTTCTAGTTTATAAAATTTCATGTGCTTTCCTATTCCACTCTGGTCCTCCTCCTTGCATCTTTTCTTCCGTCTCTGTGTGCCAAACATGAACATGTTTTCCTTTTTTTGCCTCTCCCTGGGAAATGCAAACAATTTGTGACAAACTGCAGAAACTGTTTTGTTTACTGATATATACCGAGCTGTTTGAAAAGTTGCATTTGAAATCACCTGTCAGTTCAAGTTATTCAGTTTATGCTAGCCCCACTTCTATAGTGCTAACTTAGTGATGACGTACTGCGACCATTTATTTATATGTGTACCATTAACACATCCTTCTCATGCACATCACAGGTATGAGTGTGTAGAATAGTACTATTTTCCTATTACAGAGCAAGTACCTGAAGAACCAAGGAATTCCAGACTACAGTAAGTATTTACATGGGTTTTTTTTAATATTTACTTTATTGTTTCACTTGAACGCTTATGGTATAATTTCAGTTATAGATCATGATACAGCTGCTCATCTCATCATCTGTAAAGGGGGATTCCACATATATTTCTAAAGCAGTTCTACAAGAGAGTTGTGTTTGGGTGTAACAAACTTCACTGTCTAAGCCTTCCATGTTCCCAGACCCTTGAATATTTCATAAAACGTTGGTGTCTCAAAACAGTTGCTACCACTGTCAACTGAAATTGTTCTTCAACCAACACCTTGTCTTTATGGCCACATTGCTAAAAGCAACCTGTCAGCAGCACATCAGGAGCAGCTGCAGTGTCTACATTGGTTCCAATCACTTATGTGATTGTTGTGCACTCAAAAGCATAAAAGTGTTTGTTACACTGCACAAACCTAACACGCAAAATCAATCTGGGAGGATTTAGGAGCCTTTTCTGGCACAGTCCGTAGAGACCCAAGTCTGTCTTGTTATAAGACTGAGTATACAGTTAAACCTGTCTCATATTTGTTATTATTATATTAAACTTAATTTCTTCACTTGTTTAAGTTACCTCCCCTACATCATTCAGTCCTTAGTTTCCTTGTAGGTATATGTGCAAGTTAAGGACAAGCATACCAACAGAAGATGACGTTGTGACACTTAAGCTGTGTCCACACAAGAAATGATTTACAGTGTGGCAGCAAACAAATACTACCAATAAAAATGCAGTAGAATGGTGATTAATATATAACAGGGTAGTAAATACGTTAGAGGATTGCCTAGGCAACCAGAGGCTGGAATTGTTACAGACCAATTGTCAGCTTCAAATGTGATGCCCGACAAGCAAATCACTTCCTGTGTGGAAGCAGCTTGATGCATGGTAAGTACTGAGTACTGCTGTGCAAAGGTTTCAGATATGCAACCCCCCACAGATCTTTGTTCTTGTCTAATTTCAATCTTTTTAATATGGTAATAGTTCACAGAAAAAGGAAAATTATTTTCAAAAAGAAAGCCAAACATTTGGTGGGGTGTAAGCATTTTTGATGGCATGGTCTATGTGTTTGTGCTTGTAACAGAAATTTTAGAGTGAATTCATATTTTGGCAGTGTGCCATTTGTAGCCTTGCATCTGTGATCATGCTAGCAAAATTAGAATACAAAGCTAGGTACACACTGTGCAGATTTTATTAATCTTGTGTCCATTAACTAACATTACATTCCTGCATAGCAGGAAATGGTCCCTTCACACAATATGGATGGTCATGTGCAATTCATGGTAGTGCTTTACTCCCTGCAGTTCCAAAGCTGAAATTGTGCTGCTGTTTTTAAAGGTTAATTTAAATTGTGATTATCTGTGGGGCATTACTGACATTTGTACCATATCTTTTTTTCCTTTTAATTGATTTTGTTGACAATATGCTTCCAATTACATGTCTCAGCTCTTACAGTGAGAATTTTGGCTGGTATTAAAAGAATATGTAAATATTAAAAAATATATATTTATTAAGAGATCTATTTTGTTTTCCGTGACATAGCATAAATGTACCAAGCTGTGACGCCAAAACCAAGATGCATTCTACACCATTTGTTGAATCGATAAATGAAACAGGAAATGACAAAATCCTCACTTAAGAAACTGAAATTTCCAGTGGTTTGCACCTTTGCTTGTTAAGTGCCATTGTGGAAAAAAATGTCCAAATTAATGACAAGCTTTATTTTAACAGACTGATAGATTTAGTGCAAAAGCTCAAACGTTAGTATTAAAAAATGGTTTTCTGATTACAAAGGTAAAAAAAAAAAAAGAAGCCACAAGTGGAAAGTATGAAGTAAAAACTAAGAGCACTGAGCTGTGTGCTAAAAAGTGAGATTAATACATTAGCTTAAAGTTTTCTAAGTCATAAAAGTGGCCCTCTTATTCTGGATAAATTGGTCATTTACACCGAACACATAACCTGGTCAGGAGCTGGTTATGTTCATAATTTCAATTAAAAATTCACAGATAATACCACTTTTTCACTGATTCTGTTATTTGGAGCATGTTTTAAGAGCAAAATAGATTCTCAGCTGGGGAAGTATGTTTTATAGGTGTATGTTGTTAAGGTGTAACTCATCAGCATCCAAATGAAACCAAGATAGAACATTATAGCTGCACAAACTGTGTTACATTGTTTCTGGAATGAGCATATATTTGTTTGGTGGTGCAGAAAATGTATAATTTTATTATATTTCTTTACTCACTTCTAGCAAAGTCTCTTTTCCACTGCTCTAATTGCAGCTACTAGACCACAGAAAACCCACTAATATACAATTAATCAATATCATTTCTTTTTTTTATCTAAATGCAAACTGAAGCAATTTTACGTCTCCATTATTAGGCTGTGGAACAGTTACCTTTAATGTTTAAATGCATTTAAACTTTCAGGCCTCTAATGTGCAGCTATCATATTAGAAACAAACAGCACCACCAAAAGCAAACTCAGCCTGTAACTCTCGCCCTACCAGCATATTTAACATGTATGGACTACTGACAGGGGTCTCTGGGGACATCAAGAATAATTTACTGTGAGAATCAATAATAGGAGCAAAATATTAATACCAAAAAATATTACTTCTCATGTTATTATTAGTGACACATACTCCTCAAGAATTGCACTTTATAATCAGAGTATAGCATCAAGTCAATAAAACTTCTGGGATATTGATCTAGTCACTTAAATAGAGAGTGTTGTTAATCAATTTCAGCTTCTTTGGTGCTAATTACATTAACAACGGGTGCACTACAATAAGACAACCCCCCAAAACAGGAATGGAGAGGTAGGTGGAGGCCACTGACATTTTTCCCTCCTTATATTTTCTGACTGCTTTATCACTAGTTTTGCATTTGGTTAGGATCTGTGTCCCTGCTGGTAGCATGAGGTGATACCTGCACCCTACAGAGGTCACACAGGCATACAACTCCTCCAGGATGGCACATGGATGGGGCACGATCTGATATCCTCGTGTCGGTGTTGTTCCCACATCATCATAATAAATGTTGTTCCAGGTTCAACCTTGCAAGTGACCAATCACATTGTTGTGATGTCATACTTTTGCAAGGCAAGCGATTCATTCATTTATGAAATTTCAATGTTGCAAGGACAATATGTATATTGCTTACCGTTTATTAAAGAACAGTATCCTGAAATGCAAAGAATTCAAATTGCTGGATTGGCGGACAGATGCGGTTTCTCGCAAGTTAAGTAGATTTTTTTTAAGGTGTTTTTTTCCGAAGTCGCAAAAGTATGACTTCGGAAAAAAAAGAATATCAGATCATCCCATGGGTGGGTGCTATTATCAAAAGGTTTGCGGTTTTCCAGCACACTCTAAAGTGCAGTGAGTAGATTCCAGGAGTCAGGCAGTTACTTTAGTAGAGCTAGACGGGGCTTATAGAAAGTCCTTAACCAATAAGCAAGACTGGTATCTGCAGTTTTGTGATGAGCCCTGCCAAAGCTACAAAATGGACCCCCTCAGGCCACTGCCGTGAATGTCTCATCCCAAACAATCAATTTGGTCGGTTTCCTATAGTGGGCCCAGTGCTCACTGCCTGGCACTGCAGAGCCTGGATAGCAGAATTGGCAGGTTCATCACTGATGCCCTGTGCTTTTCAAAGGTGAGAGCAGGTTAAGCCTGAGCATATGTTGTGTGGACTTTACCTCACAGCATAAAATACCTGGAGGTGACTGTTTTTATTTGATGCTATATAAATAAAGCTGAATATGTTTTGTTTTAAACCATTCCATTGCTGCACTGGCTTTATGTTTAGGGTCGTTGTCCTGCTGGAAGGTGAACCTCCGCCCCAGTCTCAAGTCTTTTGCAGACTCCAAGAGGTTTTCTTCCAAGATTGCCCTGTATTTGGCTCCATCCATCTTCCCATCAACTCTGACCAGCTTCCCTGTCCCTGCTGAAGAGAAGCCCCCCCCCCCAGAGCATGATGCTGCCACCACCATATTTAAGAGTGGGGATGGTGTGTTCAGAGTGATGTGCAGTGTTAGTTTTCCACCACACATAGCGTTTTGCATTTTGGCCAAAAAGTTCCATTTTGGTCTCATCTGACCAGAGCACCTTCTTCCACATGTTTGCTGTGTCCCCCACATGGCTTGTGGCAAACTGCAAACGGGACTACTTATGGTTTTCTGTTAACAATGGCTTTCTTCTTGCCACTCTTCCATAAAGGCCAACTTTGTGCAGTACAAATACAGATTAATAGTACAAATACAGTACAGACTAATAGTTGTCCTATGGACAGATTCCCCCACCTGAGCTGTAGATCTCTGCAGCTCGTCCAGAGTCACCATGGGCCTCTTGGCTGCATTTCTGATCAGCGCTCTCCTTGTTCAGCCTGTGAGTTTAGGTGGACAGCCTTGTCGTGGTAGGTTTACAGTTGTGCCATACTCCTTCCATTTCTGAATGATGACTTGAACAGTGCTCCGTGGGATGTTCAAGGCTTGGAAAATCTTTTTGTAGCCTAAGCCTGCTTTAAATTTCTCAATAACTTTATCCCTGACCTGTCTGGTGTGTTCTTTAGACTTCGTGGTGTTGTTGCTCCCAATATTCTCTTAGACAACCTCTGAGGCCGTCACAGAGCAGCTGTATTTGTACTGACATTAGATTACAAACATGTGCACTCTATTTAGTCATTAGCACTCATCAGGCAATGTCTATGGGCAACTGACTGCATTCAGACCAAAGGGGGCTGAATAATTACGCACACCCCACTTTTCAGTTATTTATTTGTGAAAAAAATGTTTGGAATCATGTATGATTTTCGTTCCACGTCTCACATGTGCACCACTTTGTATTGTTCTTCCACGTAGAATTCCAATAAAATTTATTCATGTTTGTGGCTGTAATGTGACAAAATGTGGGAAAGTTCAAGGGGGCCGAATACTTTTGCAAGCCACTGTATATGATGAAACCATTTGGGGTAATTTAGCCCCAAAACAAAATAACTGCCCTGAGTCTGCCCCGGGGCCTCCGTCACATTTCCAAAACACCTGACCTTGGAGGTACCCGGGAGGTCATAGGCTGGCACCAGCCCAGCCAGCTCATATCGAGTGAAGGCATAGGGACTTTAGTCCCAAATGTCTAAACTCCTCATCCTATTTCTAAGGCCAAGACCAGGCACCCTTCAGATAGAGCTCATTTCTGCTGTTTGCATTGGCAATATTGTTCCTTTGGTCACTTGCCACAGCTTGTGACCATCAATGAGGGACAGCATCTGTAGATTCAGCGTCCACACCAGCCTGTTCATCGATCATCTGCTGCACTTCCCCTTCACTTTTGAACAAAACTCCAAGAGCAGCAACTCATTGCTGATCTGGAGTGGGCACGCCACCTTTGTTCAACTGAGAACCATGGCCTCAGACTTGGAGCTACTAAATTGCATCCCAGCTACTTCACACTCAACTTCAAATCACCCAAGTGCAACTCAGAGGTCATGGCTCGATGAAATCAACAGAACCACATCATCTGCAAAAAGAAAACTGTGATAAAAATTGGTCTGCTCTGTCTGCCCAGTCTGATTTACCGCAACATGAACCAAGCTCTTCCTGTGGTTGTACAGAGACCAGAAACAACCAAAAACAGCTAAAGCTAATCAGACACAAGAGGCAGTTTGTAGCACACAATTTACCTCATGCTGTGCTGGCATGTGACAGCAGGAGGAAACTGTTGATACTTTCCTGTTGTAATTCAGGAGCAACAGTAACACCTTTTCCCAGCAGATTGTCCAGCTGAGAGTTGAACAGTCACATCAGCAGGAGATGTTTTCCTCACTCATCCCTGCTCAGGTTGTGGCTTGTAATGTAGCAGCATCAGCTGTCCTTTTCATATGAGGCATGACCAGGGCACATCCCAGTGCTCTTAGGTACTGTAGGTCTGGATGTGTGGCCGACATTCTACCAACTTCCAATCTGGGAAGTTCTGCATCCGGATGATTAAGACAGCCATGATGTCTAAGTCTTTATTATTTTAAATCTTAAATTTAGGACTCAGGGCAAGCATTAAGCAAATCAATATTATAATTTATTAAAACTGTTTAGGCAGAAATGGTGCATTTAACTAAACATTTTAGTGAACATGAAACATTTTATCATCATCACCTGTAATGTCTCTGATTGTAGACGTTATCAGATGATGACAAAGTGGCACTCACAGGTGGTGAGGAAGAATCACCTAACCTAGAGCCAGTTAGCAGCCAGAGCAAGTTAATAACCACTGTCATGATATACGTCATTTCCAAATGAGGTTTTAGGTTTGGTCAAAACAGATAATGCAAAGAGAACCTAGCTTTGTTGAACTTCCTTCATAGTATTTCCCTCTGTATTACAAAGTAGGATTTGAACTTATTCAGGTAACTTCAGCGTTAAGTCTCGATTTTATGTACTATGAAGGTGTTTTCCATTCTTACTGAGGAATACCATCATGGTAACTTGGGTTCACTTGCTGTGAGCCTACAGTTACCTTCAGATGAAATCATCTGCCACCGATTTGTCAATTTGTCACCATTCCTCGAAGACCGCTGAACTTCCATGGGCAAGTCAGTAGGAGGCCTTTGTTTGTTAATAGAGTCTAAGCTCTTTTTTGGTGTTGTTCTATAAAGATTAATATATGATCAATCCCAAAGCAGGAAACCTATTTGTACTTGCTGATCTCATATCGCCATGCCCGTAGACTAAGCCTACATCTGGTTTTATCCTTGTTCTTCCTATCAGTCTTCATTGGTTTCAGACTGATGAAAACCAACAGGCCTGAAAGAATACACATAAATAAATAACACTGTCTTTTAAACAAATTTGTAGTTAGATACTGGATTATAATCCATCATGAGACTACACTGAAAAAAAGGGATTGGCCATCTATTGGATTTATGTAAGCATCTTGTGTGTATTTAACACAGTTGCCTCATAAGTTAAGTGTAACTATATAGTGTAGAAACTACATGATATGCAGAGAGGGCATATTAAATTTTTCCTATCATGTTCAAGTGAAGTAAGTCAATAATATAGCAATGTTAAATCTCACGACACCGCATTAAGATTTCATCTCGCGTGCTTTGGATCATAGTTTGAGGAAGACATCCATCTCAGTCAAGTCAAGCAGCCACCTCTACTTTTTGCGGTATATACTGAAAAAGGAAATTGGGTGGTTGTTACATTTACAAAAGTCTAACTTGTAATTTGAAACAAATAATTTTATGTTTCTATGGTGAACGTAATTAAATCATGTAGGATCTGTATGAAATTCAACAATTTAATTTGTTCTTGTTGAGAGGACATGATACAATCTAGTAAGAGTGGTTAGTTGCTGAAATGCACAAGATCACATGAGATCTCAAACTCCAGGAAAATTACTGGAGTTATAAGAGGCAGACAACTAAACACACACCATGTGTATGCTATTGCTATTTATTGTGATTTAATCTGGCTAAGCTGAGTTTGATGGCGTGGTGGTTAGTGCGCTTACCTCCCAACAAGAAGGCTGCTGGTTCAAATTGACAATCTGGCTGGTTTGCAGTGGGTTCTCTTTGGGAACTCTGGTTTCCTGTTAATTGGTGATTTTAAATTACCCATGAATATGAGTGCAAATGGTTGTTTGTCTCTATGTGATAGGCTTGTAAGCTATCCATGGTGTACCCTGCCTCTTAACCTATCAGTCTGGGGTTATGCCCCAGCCCCCCCTGCAACCCAAATAAAGATAGGAGAATGGAAGTTGTTGTAAATTCATTCAATTTTTTATGTTAACCAGACTCTAGACTTTGTTAAACATAATGTAATATGAAGACAACATGTAGTATTTAAGTAACCAAGTAGTATTGGGGTAAAAGTTATTGAATAGTGCTGGAATAAAATGATGAAATTGTGAGGGATTAAAATATTCTATGAGCTCAACTTACTTCATCTAAACATGTTTCAATCATGTTTTATCAACACAAAATGCACAGGTTTATTGAATATGAATAAGTTGTGGTGATTTAATTCAGTTGTTTAAGTTTCTGCCAAAGCAAAACAGTTATGTGCAACCAATGTCCACTACTGAATTAAGTAAATCCAACATGTTCTTTTTTCAGTGTATGAAGTAAGCAATTTCTTTTTATGAGAATTTTTGTTGATGCAAATGTTCAACATGTTTTTAATTGTGTCTCTTTTATTTATTGAAATTTGTTTCAGCATTGCAAAAATATTCAAATGATCAGCATGCTCAGGAAAAAATATTGGCGAGAAATGGTTGCTTCATTTTTAATATTTTATATCTATCTATTTTCTTGAACTTTGTTCTTGTGGATATCATGGGCCTCCTTTCCCAGGGTTGGTTTTGTTTTTTTTCTGACATGGGCAGTTTGTGGAGTTGATAAAGACTTACTGCCCTGTCTAGTGGGACACTAGAGTGCAGAATAGGGCAGAGGTTCTTCCCTGCTTGCCCCGCATCTCTCTTTCCTCCCCCTACTTAGATCAATAACAACCTCCTTAGCCATAGGTGCTCTCCAGGGAGACAGACCTGGAGACTTCCCTTGTCAGCTCGTTGTCTGCTGACTCTGACAGAGCCAAGCATTCGAGCTTGACCAATGCGCACAGCCTAAAGCCCTGTTAGGAAATGGAACTTACAGAATGCAGGTATTTTGTCTAAATGTTGACGTGTTAGCACATTTTATGTCTAAATCTCCATTACACAGAAACAAAAGAGAAGCTTGAAAATAGCATACAGTATCCCTAACACTGCAAAATCTGGGCTCTATATATATAAATATATATAAGCTTTTCCTTTAAGACCGATACTGCAAATCATCCAGTGCTTACTTTACATCTTGGAAATAATTCAGTGTCCTTGTCTTGTCTGATTCAAGGTTTAAAAATAAATCTGTTAATTTAAATTAATTTCTCATTTACGCATTTCATTTATGTTTTCTTCTGCATAAATTGCCACAGTGTCCTTTTTAATTAATGCTGTGATATTTAGCTGTGTGTGTGTGACAACAAACATGACCTTAATCTAACATCATGTCTACTAATCTGACTTGACCTGTCTCTGCAGGCTGGCACTAAAGATGTAGTGCACGCTGTGAATTCTTTTTACTGTTGCTGTTATTATTTCTGACATGTCAGCATACCTCATATAGCCTTCCATAGATGTGATTCATGTCTCACATGCTTTAATCTTGACAGTTGCATGTAAACGCCTAGCCACATTCATCAATTAATAAGTAACATTATGGTTTCTTGACAGTTATAGGTCTACACATAACAAAAAGGCAAATACATACACAGATGATGCATCCGACATGGGATTGGGATATGATACCCTTAGCAATTAGCAATTAGTTCTGGGAACTACATAATAAACCCAGGAATCTGAAGAATTAAAATCCATATGAGTATAAGGTACAAAATTTCATGGAAATCTATCTAGATTACTATAGTCAAAATTACTCGTGATTCTCGTGTTAGCAAAGGGTTATAGTGGGAGGAATGGTTTCCCTCACTGATGACTGTTGCTCTGCAAATCTGGAAGACTTGTGCTTTTCAGGCACCCAGACTAGTTTTCTTTGGTTTGATTGTGTCGCAGTTATTCTTTGTTTAAGCCACAAATTCATCTGTTCCATTTGGGTTCACTTAGTTTTAATAAGTGTAAAATGTAACAGTTTAACATTATTGCTCCCCTAAATGAGCCACGCATAACAGGTAATAGGTAACTGAGAAACTTTATTTGAGCATTAAAAAATGGTTCTGTCAGGAGAATTAAGGGTAAATCTTAAATTCGGTTTCCCTAGAAGTTTATACTTTCATTCACTTAGTGTTGAATTGATCCGGAGTGCTTGGTTGAGTTTTCTGGAACAATTTCAACAAGGAATTTAATAATACAGTAAGAAGCTGGTAGATTCAGCAACCTCTGGCTCTACAACATAATAAAGAAAACTCAAAGCACTACAACAGTTACTACAGATGTGATGGAAGTAGCCTCTGCGCACATGTCAATAAGGGTTATATTGAACATGAACAGCTTCAAATCACACCTCACGACCTGCAGAAATACCAAGAGGAGAGAAAAAGAAAGGAGTGTGATTAAAAGAGAATGGAGTAAATGAAGAGGGCAAGCAGATATTTGAATTTCACTACCTGCAATAAACAGTTTTTTATGTATTTCATCATTTTAGAAATTGCATTAGCATATTTGTTTGAATAAAACAGGGAGCATATGCATCTAACAGTTGCATGCAATACATCAAACACGAAAGAAATGATGCTCCTAATGCACTTTTAAAGTAAAGAAACTAGTCTTACAACCCACACACTTCCCCTCTTACTCAAAAAGATGATGATGTATACATCTGTTGACATGCTGATTCAATACACAGAAAAAACATTACCCACAACAAGTGCTGTGTTATTTGCATAATTGATGTATATTCTAACATTGTTCTCTCATAACCATAGCATATGCTCAAAAAAGTGCACAAATAAAACATAAAGTTGTTGCAGGTGTTTTCTATTTGCTTTTAAGATGTCCAAACTTGTACTGTTCAAGGACCGCTGTTCAAGATGAAATGCCATGTCAAAGAATATTGGGCGCAAATATGATTTTAAAGCTTCTGGAAGATGGTTTATGAGTCATTTTAGTAGTTATAATATATTATAGGATATTAGTAGGGCAACTCAAGGTCATACAGTAGTGTGTTTCCATGTATTCTCAGTAGATCTCATAAAAGGCACACAGTGCAAGAAAGCCACGGAGGTTGCCAGCGAGATAACAGCGGGTCAGCTTTCAAAGCATCCCACACAATCACTGTACATGCTTGCGCTGCACTCTGGAGAGGATAATCCTGGGGGTAATGAAGAGGAGCATATGTCTCCCTCTTTCTGACATGAATTCTCAAACATTTAAAGGTCAGTAAGAGGTCAGACCTCTATACGTTTGATTTAGAACTGCATGTTTTTTTTTATTCTACCAAAAGAAGCTGTGTAGTTACAAACTGCATGCTGCTTTGCATTTCCAGGGGCATTTAATTACTAGTATAGGAAATGCTTGATTTTCTTTTATTGAAACCTTATCTGTGTTGAACTTGTTACATTGCAAGCTTCGATGGTGCACTACTTTGTGAGTTTCAGAGTTCTCTGGATCTCTTCTCCTGTTTATTTGCTCTTTTTGGCTACAACTCTTTAACTTAAAATCATGTGTCCAAAAAATAGTTTGTACAAGTTCAATCTCTGATGTGAAATCATCACTAGTTATGCCCATATATTCATGGTGATTGTCCAGACATAAGCAAATACAAGTTTGTTTGAATTACTGAACTTTTTTTAGGGGCTGAATTTTTCACCTTATCGTAAAAAAATAAGAAATAAATAACTGGCAAAAAAATACTGAAACTTTTTAATTTCTTTGCTTTTCATAGAATTATCTACTTTTCAAAGCTGTACATCTACAAATTATTATGTAATTTTAGACCTCCCTCCAAGAATTTCTTTTTTATTCCAATAAGCTTCATGGGTAACTCAAAAAGTCTGAGAAACAGCATTTTAGCACCATTTAACTGCCTACAATTTAACAAAAAAAAAAAATAGATTACAATTTTGTAACACTTCACACTTTAGTTGTAAGAGTTTTATCACTACCTCACACATCTAATTTGTAGGTTGATGCTGTGAATTGAGGACGATCCAACTAGTGATAGGAGCGATACCAATGTATTGGCATCAAATCAATAATGATAAAATTAGTGCTTTAGTTTGTTTCTCTCCATTAAGTTCAGTACATTGCTCACCTTTCATCACACAACTCGTCCCCCATGCTCTGTTGTGTCATGTCAGCAGAAAGAAAAGAAGAGCATTGTGTGGAAAAAGTTTATAGCTGAAAATTAAAAAACTGAACTGGAACTTCTATATATGGCGCAACAGCACCAATTTATATAAACTCATGAAAACATGTTTTTTTCCCTGGAACAAGGAAGAAAAGAAACAGAGAAGAAACAAAATCTCCGGCAGACCACTTTCAGAAAGACAACAAATATCCAGATATCACAACTAGTAAAAGTGATGTTTCATTCACAACTCCTGTTGAATTTTCTATCTGACTGATAGAGTGAAGTAGTGAAAGGTTTTATATCCAAAAGTGATAGAAAAAAAAAGTTAAAGTAATCTAAAAAAAATAAAATAAGAATAGAACTATGCAGAATAGAATTCGTGCTAATGGTAGTGCAATTATCATTAACAGACTGTAAATCTGCTGGTCATCATAGTTGTTACCTCAACAGGCTCATTAGTTGGGGACTATGTTCAGACATTCAAACAATATACTCAACCCACTGAAGTATGTTAAGTGAATTCTTTTAGTTTCAATGGAAAAGTACAACTCAGACATGAAGTATGAAATGCCTGGATATAATAATCCTTTTGTGTTAACTGTCAAGCCAAGTTATTTTTTATTTATATAGCACATTTAAAACAACAGAAGCGGATCCAAGGTGCTCTTCAGGTAAGTGCATTTCAATTCCAGGTTTTCAAAAAACACAGTTGCAAAATACTTGACAACCTGTCAAAGATGTTTTGTTGTTTTAACTAATTAACGATGAAAAGCAAAAATCAAAGTAATTTAGTTTTATCGTTTCTAATGTAGCATTTGTATGATCTCTAATTGTATAAATCACGACACACTGCTGTCCAAACTGCTAACAGTTAACAGCATGCTGCCGTTTCAATTCTGCTCTCTGACCAGTTATGTCATAAAGAATGTCTTTATGTCTTAAGTTATATCTTTTTGCAGAGTGAATGACTAAAAGAAGACTCCCTCGGAGCACTCTGATTGAACTATATGTTTCAGTCATGCTAAGCACTGTAGCAGGGCACCTTGTCCAGTCTTACTTGCCAGAAGGCTCTGTAGCTGTAGATAATTCATTAGAAAGTCCAAACCCCCTCGACAGCCAGCAGAGCTCTGCTTATTCTCATGTTGTGGCTCAATGCCAGAGATGAAACACTTAAAGCTACCATGCTGTGTCTTTTTAGAAAAAAAGTAAAGCTAATTACAGTGAAATACTTCTAAGTGACAAGTTTATTAGCATGACAGTTTGTCAGAGGAGCACCCTGACTTAATTCAGCAGTAAGTGAAGGACAGTAGAGCAACTCCAATTGGATTTAGCAAAATCTAGACCAATGCTGTCAGCATATTATGCAGATAATGATGAGGATGTGTCTGTGCTTATAGCATCGCTGCTCCATGAATCCACATGGCAAATATTATTCATCCCTTCTGGTTAGCTTCAGAGAAGAGACCATGCCATGATATGAGAGCTACTTGAGTCTCATCTCCTTGTGTGCCGTGACCATTAAAACACAATGAGCAGAAAATTTCTTGGCACTGAGTTTGTTTCACAATGCATCTGTAATGCAGAGAATTAGCACACAGTTTTAAGAGATATCTGCACTCTTGGTAGAGAGGCATATTATGATACTTTTTAATAAATAATCTCAGCCTTCTATCACAATTAATATTTTAAAAAATAATGTCTGCATTTTTTATGATTTTGTTGGGACTGTCAACAATAAAAGGCTTTGGTCTAGTATTTCCATTCACATATGGTTTTGCCAGCTTAGCCATCATATACTGTTTTTGTAGTAAAAGGTAAGAGCAAACCTTCTACTTGATAGGATTTTTATAATTAGGTAAATACAACTTCAGCTCAACTATGAAAATTGCATGTTAGATGTGTCATAATAAGCACATCCTTGCTGCATCCATAGGAATTAAGAGAGTAAGTAGCAGGCAGGTACTGCTAATCAGATGTATTACATTCACTGATCATCAGCAACCGTGAGCAGTTTCATTGCATTTTGGCAGATTGCTGTGCTGGAGCATTCAGGTTTGCATTAACACGGTGCCAAAGAGGAAAGTTATCAGCAATGACCTCAGAAGCAGTTGTTGCTGCCCATCAGTCTTGGATAAAGCCATTTCTAAACCATTTACAGTTGCCACTGGACATTCCTGCAAATTGACCCCAAGGTTGGACCACACAATGCTCAGAAACAGCAAAAACCCAACAGCATCATCAGAATCTACAGGCCACAGTTAGCAGATGAAATGTTAAATTTAATTACATGTGAGGTTTAGGCTGAAGAGCGAGGTTTTATTTGGAGAAAGACTTTTTTTTATTGGAAAAACACACAATAAACCATGGCAGCTTAGGGTTGCAAAATTGCATCTGAACAAACCTCAAGACTTTAGGAACAATGCCCTTTGAACAGACAAGACAAAGTAGAGAGTGTTTGGCCTTAATGCACAGCACCACATTTGGAGAAAACCAAACACAGCATATTGGCACAAAACCCTGATACCTCATACTGTCAAGTACAGTGGTGGAGGGGCAATGATTTGGGTTTGTTTTATAACCCACGGGACCTGGGCATCTTGCAGTCACTGAGTCAGCCAGGATATGTTCTGTACACCAAAAACTTCTGAAGCAAAATGCAAGTTTGTCTGATGACTAGAGCCCAAGCATAGCAGCAAATCTCCAGCAGAATAAATGAAAAAGAAAAGAATAAAGTCTCCCAGACCTCAGCTACCTGAAATACGTGGTTCAAGCTACTGAATCATGAGGTGCACTTCAACCCAACCAACCCAACCGGTCGTGGCAGATGGCTGCCCCTCCCTGGGCCTGGTTCTGCTGGAGGTTTCTTCCTGTTAAAATAGAGTTTTTCCTTCCCACTGTCGCCAACATCCTTGCTCATAGGGGATCATATGATTGCTGGGTTTGTCTCTGTATATTTTATTGTAGGGTCTACCTTACAAAATAAAGTGCCTTAAGGCAACTGTTGTTGTGATTTGGCTCTGTATAAGTAAAATTGAATTGAATTACTTCTGAATTTTGTTAATTTTTGTTAAATAGTTAAAGAAGCGGTGTAATATACTGTGCATTGTGTTTCATCTGAGAAGTCCCATATGGAAAAGAAAAAAATTATAAAAGACTTGCATCAGATTTGGCTTGCTTCATATAGTGAATCATATAAGGCTTATATGATTTACTCATGATAGTGGCCACTTTCTCATTACTTTCATATATTGTTTTAGGAAGTATCCAAAACATACAAGTTTCATTTATATATTTTTTCAAGGGATCTTAAGATAAGATAAGATAAAACTTTATTAATCCCTCGGGTAGGTTCCTCTGGGAAATTTGTTTTCCAAATGTTTTCTTATATCTGTTTTAACTCTTGTATGCTTTTCATACAAGTTTCACGCAAGACAGATACAAACTTTATAAGATATATACATATATCTTTTCCATATGGGGTCATCTATATAAATTTAAGACCTGGTTTATTATGTCCTGATATGTAAAACTTTCAAGTTGACAGAGGGGTACTTTCTTCACAACTTCAAATGTAACCACATTTGAAATGTTAAAAATCTGTTTCCATACTCAAGGTCAGCATATTACAACTGAAACATCCCCATTTTAAGATTTTAAGACTGGTCCAATTCACCCACTTATCTTCACTTCCCATCCTTACTAATGCCAACTTTCCATCTTCCATGGTCAGATTCACTGCTATTATATTCTGTATTGGAATTTACTGCCTTTTCCTTAAATACATTGACTGGATCAGCTGTTGAAGGTAAGAGTCTTCATTTCTCCAGATTTATCGAGTAATTTAATTAATGAAAGAGAGGAGAAGAGGTTTAGATGGATTTTTAAACTTTGACTCTGGTGTAGCATGCGCTATGGAAAACAGGTTTAGAATAAATATATATATAAATATAAAGGTGGCATACTGGTGTAATTAATTTTTAATGATTGTAGATTAATCACTTGCGTGCAGAGTTCACCATGTTAACAAGGAACATTTTCCAAATGAACCCTCCACTTTCTGTGGTTCTGTTAAGACCATTAAACTGCTCTTAAGGAAAGATGCAGAAAAAAAACACTGTAGTGTTGTCTGGTCTATCTCTATACACGCAGACTCTTTCATTGAAAATACATAGGAAAATAAAGTATTTTACCGTCTCAGAGAAACCTAACCTATTCCTGAGCCCTAGATGCTGCAGTAAAGAAGGACCTGGTATGGTCTCTTCCAGCACTTTCACAGCTCAGCATGAATCCACTCTGCTAAAAGGCTCATAATAAACATCCAACACTTTCAAAAGCTTCTCCAAGCGGGGTGAAAGGAATAGCCACCTAGTGAAAACTGGCCACTGTGCAAAACCAGAAAAGTACATTGTAGGTCTATTCATTGAAAGCAGCCAGTCTTTCAGCCAGTATAATGGGATTTACTGCAAGAATTAAATTCATAGAATAGTAAATCTAAGACCCAGAAACTAAAGTATGAATACACCTTCGAAGAGGTGAAGACATTTTTTCATTGTTTACCTGTCTGCATTTGCTCCCTTCTTGGCACCTTTTTTAAAAAAGATTTTTTTAAAAACTTCTTTATTCATGCTTGTGTGTTATGTGTAATTAAACTGAATGTTGGTAAATTTATGTTGGATGATAATTTTAGTGACTCAAGCTTCCTGAATGTAATCTGATCATACATTCAGGAAGCTTCAGCACTCCCAGTAGAAATGATGCAGACTTTTTTAGGTGACCTTGGTAAGAGGTAAACATATCACATGTAATACATGTACACCAACTCTTGCTCCCACCTGAAGTTTTTACATGATATACAAGTCGGTACTAATCTGAACTGTATATCGTTACTGTAAAAACTAAAGGGGGAAATACACACACGTGAGTGAATTTAGCATAGGGAAACTTGAGGGAAACTAAACTCTACAATTCAGAAGTGACAGCTTCTCTATTTCTGATAAACTCTGTTTTTGTACTTTGTGTACATGTGGTCTTTGACAAAGCATAGGGATAAGGCTGGATAAGGTGACCCTGTATCTTCGCTTAGTTTTGCTGTTGGATTCTTCCGATGATGCACAAAGTTTTTCTTCTTCACCCATGTTTTTCATCCACTGTGTGAATCATTGATTATTAATTTCTGTCTCTCTTCCACAGTGCCTTTTGGCCCCGTCTCTCTCTGGTCACGACAGATGGCTGTTTCCTGTTAAAAGAGAGTTTTTCCTTACCACTCTCTGTTTGCTCATAGGGGGTCATCTGATTGTTGTATTCTTTCTATTATTGTAGCATCTTAACTTTACAATGTAACGTGCCTTAAGACACATTACATTTTTGTGATTCGGTGCTAAATAAATAAAACTGAATTGAGCTGAAGTGAATAATAAATTCCACTAAGGAAGTACAAGAAGAAGAAAGTGTAGACAACAAGGAAACTAAGAATAAAACTGAAAATATCGATAATTAACAGAACTCGAAAGTCTACAGACTCAAAGCACTAAATCATGTTTCATGTACTGACACCAAATGCAGTGTATAGACCTTTGTGAGCTGGAACGTCTGACAACTTCTTACTGACTTGTGAATAACAAAGTAAGTCTGCCCTAAAGCATGCTGCCGTCCTTTTAGACCACATTAGGGGCCAGTAATTTTTTTTTAAATTACCTTTATGTTGTATTTGATAAAAATAGTGACAGACACCATAAACCCTTCAGATCATGTTAGCTGTAGGCCTGTCCACTTATTTTATGCAATCGAGCTATTGAAATGTTTCTGGTGATTAGAAAGAATTCATTTTCAGGTCACATACACACTGGTGTCACTTTGCAGACCAAATCATCTTTTATGTACATATCCAGCTTAACAGCCAAGAATGTCTTTCTTTTTGTTTTTGTTTTTTTTAACACGTCGGGTTGATGTTATCAGTTTTTGTCCGGCCCCTAAATATCCTTCTCTTGATCTCTCTTGGACCTTTGGTGACAGTAGGACAAACTATTAATTAATTTTTCAAAAGGAAAGATAATTCGGCCCCTCCTTTGCCACTGCAGTGCCAGATTTCTAATGAGGGCAGTGCTGCTGAGCAAGTGGTCTCGTGCTTAAAAATTGCAAAGACCTGCTCTTGTGCATTTTAAGTGGCCAAAAAAAAAAGTAACCACTTGTTTTGTATGTAGCCATCACTTTACGGAAGGAAAAGGTGTGACCATGTGAGCCATCTTTGATTACAGGTAAAATACATCCCTTGGTTGTCCTTGCTGACCTCCATGAATTTCAGTTGGCCAGTCATCCAACTGAAAGGTTAAATGTCACACTTCATGTGAGGCTTTCTTTTATTTGTTTGTTTGCTGTTCTTACCTGTAAGTTGCATTTACCACCACCGTTGATAAATCACACTCTCTTGATGCTCTCCAGTAATTACAGCTTTCTACCGATGTTCTTAATAATACCTTTCATTGTAAAATGAGAGTAAATTAAGTATTCAGTTCAGTTCTCATGATATGTTGCATGATTGTTTTTTATTACTATTATTATTTTAAGATGTACATCAGCCATTACTGCTCACAAAGTTGCTTGTAAGCATTGCGTGCATCTTTTGCCCTGTCATTTCAGCTTATGCATATATCTGTCAACATTCACATCAAAGCAACGCTGATGGGCTTCATAAACTATCCTCATAACAACAGGAGATGTTGGCTTATTAAAAAATAATATAACCTGTTTTATGAGGCAGAAAATGTCTGGAGAAACATCTGTGAAACAAGTTGTTTATTAAATATGTAGGAGCTACATTCAAAATTCCTTTTTGCATGGGATGGCAGAGCTATAAAGAGAATCCAGAGTGCGGGCCCCCAGGCTCATTCAAGTCCTGCCATTCTCCCTATCTGACAGTCAAAGCAGAATGATCTTGCTCTCTATGCCTCCCTCTCACTATTTCCCCAACTCTGTGGGGATCAAACAGTCAAACTGCTCCTATCACTGCCAGAAATTAGTGGCTCACGAATATCTCTGATTGTTTAAGAAAATCAAGAGAAAAAACAAAGAAATAGAAGTATTTTTTTTGTACTCTTCTTTTCCTGAAAGCAATTGCGCAGGCTAAAGAGTTCATTAATGCCGTTTTTGTACTGAAGTGGAGGTCTCTGGAGACATCCAGGTTCCCAAGGCTAGAGAAATGAAGGAAGGATGGGGGTGTGCTGCAGTACAACAGGAAAAGGAGCACAATGCTAGTAGAGAGATTAAAGAAGCTGTATTTCAAAGGCTCCTCTATAGCCTTTTAGTATACTGTTGCTTTATCCTTGAGAATTACACTGAGCAGATTTTTCAATTTATCTTCACATGGCTGATTTTCCAACCTAATGGGATTGCAGAATCCGTGCTCGTGCTTTAATCACGATCATTATTTGCACCGCAGATCTGTAGTAGACTTTTTAATCTGTGGTTTTTGTTGTAATTTGATGAGAGCTAATAACTATCAGGGAAGAATTGTCTTCCTCTGCAATAACCGCAGCAGCACTGCATACCTGTTAAACTGATTGCTTTATTATATTAAGAAAGTACATGGCGACTTCACTTGACAATCAGATATTGTCGTGTTTGGAACCCATTTCTGTGTTTCTGATAACTCGGGGAAAACATTGGCTCATTTCATGCAAAAATCATTCAGCACAAACAAAGCTGATGCTCGCAGTGTTCGCTTAAAGGGAGAACATTCTGCAAAATGTACACCATGCAAATGTAGACATCAAGTATTGTTCCCTGTTGAGTAGAAAATACAACACACAAATGAAAAATGTAATCAACCAAGTTGTGCAACAATGGAAATTTCAATGTTTTCCAAATTGACTCCAAATTGGAAATCAAAGAGGCCCCACTGCCAACATTTAGCTTGTTGTTCTCAGAGGCAGCCCAGTATTGAATTGCACAGGGGATGGTAGCGTTTTATTTTATCAAAATTAGAAGTTGCTGCTGCGTTATATGTGCACGCGTGCGCTCGCTTTGTGTTGGCGTGCGTGTGATAATTTAGGCATACGCATGTGTGCAAAGAGACATATGGTGTCTTGGGCTCATATTTTATTGCCTCCTTCCCCTGAAACAGTTATGATCAACAGTCTGCCAAAGTGAGGACATATAGAAGGAGGCACTTAAAGCAAACTTTTGCTGTTATGCTTGCAGAATAAATCACCTTCCATACTGCAAACTGGACTTTTGTAGACTATTTTACTGAGCTTGGACAATACACGCTCCATTTTTTTTTTAAAGTGACAAAGACCTACTTTTCAACTTTTTCTTTTTAACTTTCTCTTTAAAAAAAAAAAAACCTCCAAGTATTTCTGTGTTAACTTATTTAAGATTCTAGTTCTGTGCTGACCTTCTATTTTATGAGTTATGTCGCATTGTGTATATTGACATCTGCTATTTTTGTTGTTTGTGTTGCCTATGCATTTTAGCAAATCTATGACCTCGACTGTTGCTCGCTCTGGACGGTGGTCATCGCTAGAGACACGATCAGATGCAGGATTTGTTAGATATTAGTTAATACAGCGATTCATTCATCTCTGCGGTATATATGACAACAGATGTGTAGTCTTTATGTTAATCAGAGAGGGTAACTGTAAAAGGGCCATCAGATTTTAAACACCTCGGGCCTTTTTTCTGCTACATCAGAACGTCTGCTGCGTTTGATGCTTGAATGATATGTCTCAGTGACTGCTGGTGAGATGAAAGATTCCATTTTGAAGTCGTTAGTGCCGGTGTGCTCAGTCGGCTGCCCTGTATTCCTCCTCCTGTCAGAAACACTGGGCAGCACCTCGAATGCCATCCAGAACCTTTTATCACATGAATAGGCTATTGTCTGATGATAGGACATTTCTGAGCATGTTATTGTCCATATTATGTTGCAGTTTACTTCGAAGCCACAGTGACTGGAGGTAAGCACAGAGAAGATGAAATAAAGGGGCTCTGAATAGCAATGAAATGCTGTTTGAAATGGACACATCAGCTTAGCCCAAGCTGACACCGCTACAGCTGTGAAGTTAATATAGATTGGGGTGTGTGTGTGTGTGTGTGTGTGTGTGTGTGTGCGTGGGGGGGGGGGGGGGGGGGGGTGCAATTTCATATGCATAGCCAAGTAAAGTGATGCACCTGGGGCTGGCTTGATGAAGAAAATGCTTCAGTGTAGATGTAATGGGGGTTTTCTAATTTTAGTATTCTTTTAGCTTTCCATTAAGTCATTTTTAAAGTTAAAAGCCTCATTTCTACCAAGTGCCTGTCAAAGAGATGAAGAGGTATTACTTCACATCTGGCGCCAGGAACAATGGTGATGGGGGGGCTGTATGCGGAAAAAAGAATTTAGTTAGCTCTCTGCAGAAGGCTTTTATAACCACAGTCAGAGATCAAATGGAAAATGTGGCAACCTATTTGAGGGGGAAAGTCATTATCTAGTACAATTAATGGCTCTGATACGCTTTCTTTTCTTTCTTGTTTTTCTTTGATGCCATGCAAGAAAAACCCAAATATTTTTACCTAACGAACCTACTTTATAAAAAAAAATCATCATTATGCTTTTTTTTTTTTTTTTTAACAAAAACAAAAGCCCTTAAAAGCCTGGCTATTGGCTCAGCCTTTTCTTTTACAGTACATGCTGTTCTTGAGCAACAATTTTTCATTACCAAAACACTCTATTATAATTCATAGCTATATTCATATCTCTCATACCAAGTCAGACCTTAAGACTACATATGCATTTAACAGACTGAAATAACAGCAGGTGTTTTCTCAGCGTGGTTATGTGGGATGTTATCAAGATGTGTTCGGTGCATGACTACATTTGACTAATCAACTATCAATAACAGAAGACATGACAAGAAATACCATACTGTTGAGGAAAGTCTACATTAAACAGCCAAACTTACAGTGCCTACTAAAATCACCATGTTGCAGTAGGACAAGCTGAGCAGTTTATAAAACCGTTGTTGGCTTCTTTTAACTTCTGTGGTTTCAGAGTATCGTGCACGTTGTTTCACTGACATATTATTATGGGCTTATGGTTAACTGATCCCTTGACATATGCATTGCCCACTGTATAACTTAAACATAGATTTTATATATAAATTATGTTTAACTGGGATAGCTGCTTTTCCTGTGCTGTGAGGGGGAAAAAGCCTGTTCTCCTATAATCATGCTGGTTAAACACGCCGCCTGAATCTGGTGACAGTGGTGAGGATGTTAGAAGCACAGCTGCTGCTGATGAGCACAGGAGGATAGACTGTGACCCACCTTGACCGTCGGTGAGTTGTCTCCTAGTAAAGTTGGATACAAAATAAATGTGTTTTTTTTTTTGTAAAAACACACTGTGATAGTGTAATTAAGAAATAGCCTTTCTATGTCAAAGGTAAAATGATAGAGCTCTCAAATTTGCAACAAAATGAAATAATAGCAAAAAGAAAGAGATTCTTGTAAATCCCTATCATCGAACTGATGTATTGAAAATGTCTTTCCCCTCATTAATAGTATTAAATGTCCATTCCTGGAACCATATTCTGAAACTGCTTAGCAAACTATTTAGCTGGAGCCCATCCCAGCTGACACTGAGCCGGGTACACCCAGCCCATTGCAGGGTAACACAGCACAACACTATCACATTTGGACCCGGGGACCAAACCCTACCAGGCGTAATGGACTCCGCACAGAAAGGCCCTAGGAAGGCTTGAACCCAGAACCTTCTTGATAATGCTATCCAATTATTGCATTTGTTTTGTATTTTATATTTTGATTATTACCAATATCAAAGAATATGAAACAATAATGCTGTATTGTGACCATATATTTGGCTTTATTGATCAGCTCTAGTCATTTTTGTCTCTAGGGGAATCATTTTGATGATTTATTGCATCCTTAATACTTCAACATTGATGTTAATCAATAATTTTATAATCCAGCTTCATCCACCACATGAAGAATTACCCTACACAGCTTCACCAGAGCTCTATTTGCTTGCTCATGACCGGGGCTTTCAGCTGGGGGTTGGTCTCGTGCTCAGTACCAGCCCCTATTTTTTCCTCCATCTTTCCTTTTTTTCTTTCTTAAACATGGCTTTAAGTAGACAATATTTTCTGTGTTCAGCCTAAGCTGAGTGTTGATGGTCTCTCCAGTGCCATGTGAATGAAAATTAACCCGTCATAATATTGATGGATGGAGCTACTTACAAAAAGGTACAGATGCATTTAATGGGTGGTGGAACATTTTAATGGCTAGAGGAGCACCTTGGTGCCCTTCTCTAAGCTCTTGTTGTTATTAAGTGCAACAAGAATGGAATTATAAAGTAATGAACAAGGTTTAAAGGAAATTAGTCGTCTGAATCCTTACCCCGGAGAATATCAGTGGACAAACAGTGGCATGGTGCGACTGTCCTCTTGTCCTCCTGCGTTTATTCTTGAAGTACATCACCATTTCTCATATGTTAATGTGTCAGTCGATGAAATTTAATTTATATCTAACGTCCCTAATTTACCTCAGAGGGCTTTACAATCTGGACAGCATATGTGTTTCATTATTCCTCAGCAAACATACACCAGCAGGGCCAAATCTGACATATGGAGCATCAAGCCTTTGGATATATGGTTCATTTTTTCAGTCCATTCATCCATTTTCTTCTGCATCTTATTTAACTCCTTTAAGAGATATAGACAAACTGCAATTTATTCTAAACTGCAGTTCTTCCAATTTTACCAGCCTGTTTTAACAATTCACTTTTTCTTCAGTTTTCAGTCACAGCAGAACAGATTCATGCACCCAAAATACTTCTAAGGTTACCTTTTTACCATATTTTGCACATTTGAAGGCTCTTTCTTTTAGGGGATCAGGTTATCTAAATGTAACAACACACATTTACACAATAAATGAGTTTTTGCTTTTCTGCAAATGTGATTTGACCTGAACGCTACAAGCTAAATCCTTGATCAGGTTTCTAATCTTAAATAATGATGACTAAGCTATGAATGGAGCACCGGTTTAATTCATAATAAAGAGTCATAATAAATGCATGTACTCAGCTAAATCTTACAAAATAATTTTCACGAACACTTCTGTGGGTTTGCACAGGCTTTGTCATAAAAATACGCGATTTTGATTAATCTGGCTCCCTGAATGGTTAGATCAATGGGATCAACAAAGGAAGGAAGACGTTCCACTTCATGGTTATGCCCAAAGATGAATTCAGTGTACCAAGACAATGATGGCAGAAACAAGAGCTGATGCAAAAACCACACACACACATAAAAAAGTCTGAATCAATTCAGATCCATCTTGCTGTGATGATACAACGCCAACCATGGAGTCGTGAAAACCCCCTTGCAGAATTTGGCTTGTACCAACACTTGCTCGGTATCTGACTGCGTGTGCATTCCTGCACGCATGTGTCTTTGTATGTGTGTGTTTGATACCTGTGGTTAGATTTATTGGATTCGGAGGTGTCTCCTGCTATGTGCTCTGTGGTACAAGTGGGTTTGACTCAGTTTCTCTGTGTGAAGCTGGCAATGCTATGGACTGACCTTGCAGTGGAGGTGTCACTCTGCAGAGTTGTTGTCATTACTCAATTAGATAGAATTAGGCACTGGCTAACGTGACAGTAGCATGCTGTGAAAACAGGCTCCACATTAGATTCTAGACTTGGCAAGGTTAATTTTAAAGGAACACCAATGGAATCCGTCACAACAGGACGGTGTTTATGTGATGATATATAAAGCCTTCAGATATTACCACATCTGCATTTCTCTGTAGGAAAAAAAGGGCATGCCTGCTGCTCTAATAAGCAGCGAGGTTAATGCAGTGTTAGGTCAGGACAAATGTCGTTATACTTTCAAAACAAAGCGCACAACTTAAACATATGTTGGTTGTCATTTGCAGTAGGTCAACATGCATCATCCAACCTGGCCTCAGTGTGGGTCATTAAGTGCTTGGCTTTGGTAAAAATGACATTTGAATAATTATTCTCAGCACTAAACTTAACTACAAATTGGAAAAAAAAATGTCAAGAAACAAGAATTTATTTTGCAGAATGTAGTTATGACAATATGAATATACACAAACTGATCACTTCATTAGGAACAGTAGTTAATTTGTAATTAATGCAAATATCTACTCAGCTAATCACATATCAGCAACTCATGGTCAAAATGATCTACTGAAGTTCAAAGCAAGCATGAGAATAAGGAAGAAAGGTGATTTAAATGACCTTTCATAGTTTCATTGAGGATTTCAGAAACTGCTGATCTACTGAGATTTTCCCACACAGCCGTCTCCAGGGTTTACAGAGAAGGGTCGGAAGAACAGAAACTCTCCAGTGTGCGGCAGCTCTCTGTGCAAAGTTCTCAGTCAATACAGACAGCAAAAAATGCAAACAACCACTTCTTACAATCGGGGTACGCAGAAGAGCATTTCTGGATGAAGGTTTGACATGTTATGGTTTTAGATGGGCTACAGCAGCAAATGACACCACAAAGTGCCACTCTGATTAGCTAAGAACAGGAAACGGAGGTTTCAATTCACATGGGCTCACTAATACGTGAACTATACTTCTGCGTCTTAACTTAACTGGAACCCCATTTTAATGCAACGCCACAACCTTCTGCACCTTTTACATTTATGAAAAATGTAATTACATGTCAAGTCGCAACAACTTGAATTACCTGCAAGTTTGCGGTGTAGGCGTTTCCAGTTACAACATCAGTTAGGACGTAGATTTCCAGTTGTCCAAATCAAGTTTAAGATGAAAGAACAGAAGACTGGAAAATGTTGCCTGGTCTGATGAGTCTCCCTTTGGGGTCACAATTTGGTGTAAACAACATTGAAGTGCAGATCCATCCTGCCTTATATCAATAATCAAGGCTCATGGTGTAATGGTGTGGAGAACATTTTTTTACATACTTTGGGACATCTCAAAGGTGCTCTGGTGAGTCCATGTGAAATGCAACCTCAACACCTTGTAGTAGCTGACAGGAATGGCATCTTGTGTGGTCTTCTGTTGCTGGAACCCCTCTGCATCAAGATCCAGTGTTGTGCATTGATAGATATTCTGGTGCATGCCTTGTTTGTAATGAGTGGTTGATTGAGTCACCGTAGCCCTTCTATCATTTCAAAGTAGTCTGGCCAAACCCCAAATTCTTCTGCGAACACATGTTTATATTTGCTTTGAATTAAGGGTGATTTCGCTACCACTCATGGTGTGTTACTGGAACAAAAGGTTTGAAGTAATTTGATTGAAAACAATGATGCAATGCTTGAGTATTCGGGAAAGCGAGAGATCTAGAGTTCTGACTGACAAAAGTGCAATGAGTTGTGAGATTCAGTAGTACTAATGTGCTACATCGGTCTAATACCAGTGGGGAAATGCATTAAGAGCAGTGATGTGAAAGTTGCACTAAAATGACTGAGAAAAGTTGCAAAATGAAAATTATTATTATATGATCACCATGCAGTGTACTTTATTTTATCATATATGCTTCTGTTTTTTGACTTTTGGAAATTGGGTAATGGATTTTCATGTGAACACCTTATCAGTCGGCAAGAGGCCCTGCTGGGGGGTGGTGTGCATGTAGAAGCAAGTTTTATGAAGCTAACCTGGAAAGTCCTGAAGCCAGGTACAGTCACTGTGTGATCTGGCACGTGGGAGTGCAGCAGCATCTTACATAAAGCACATGTATATGTCACATTCCCTCTGATGATCACTGGAAGAGCAACAGCACTAGTATGTTTCCTCGGTAGCTTCCCTGGGAGACGACCTCGCTCCAGCCAGTAGTTGTGTCAGTGCTATTAGCTGGTGAAGAGTCTCTGTTGCATATAAGGCAATGCAAAGTAAAACGTCACTTGTGGACTTGTACAACTTGGAAAATAAAAAGTAGATGTTGAAATCCGAAATAACAAGAGTAATACCTACTCTAAGGCAAAACTTGACATACAATATAATGAACTAAAGATACTGTATGCAACATAGATGCTTAGAAAAGGAATGGGTAATTAGCAGGAATGGGTTACAGAAAGACTATGAAACACTTCATTCACAGACATTTGAAATGTTATTTTCTGTTTCTAGATAAATGAGACATGTAAGCTCAACACACTGAGTCATGTGCCGTCACAGAACCATAAACTCAGAGGGACGAATATCATGAGAAATAATGGGCTTTTTAAAATTGCACGCGGTGGGGGCATTTCAGGAGCATTGAACGGAGGTTTCCGAGGCCACTTAACAGAGCACAGGGCCTATGTTAGTCCTGTTACAGTGTGCTTATGTGCCTATTTTTCACTGTAGGGTTGAATTATTTTTCGAGGGGCATCCATCCACTCCAGCCCCATGTGGCACTAATAGCTTACAGCATATGAATCCTAGCCTGGGCATAAAAGACCATAATTTGATGAAACATTAAAACAAATGGTTTTATACCATAGTTTGATTTATATCAGTAGTTATCTGTGTTTTACTGTTTGAGCCGAATAACCCATAAAAAGCTGCTGACCAAGCAGAGAAGTGTTTAAAGTTTTATCAGTCAAACACTTTTCAGCCTCTATGAGAAAGCACATCCCCTCTGATGGGTAAATATGGACTCCAGCCGAAGAGCTCCTCTTATGTCTGCTCTCTTTTAAAGCTAATAGTATATATTTAATAGTTGAAGGGATGATAATAGTTGGTGATAGAAAGAGGGAAAAAAAGGCGATCCACATCATTCGTGTGTGATAGCTTTCCATTTGATTGGTCAAGAAGAGGTCACTCTCTTTCCTCATTTAATTTCCAAAGACATTAATCACACGGTTTCTACAGCTATTTTGAGCGTCTGCTGACCACTTTACTATGACCTTGTTCAAATTCACAAAGGTCGTTTTACTGCTTGCCACTCTATCCCTCCCTCTCTGTAATTTAAACATTGACAGCTCCGGCTCATTAAGGTACCATCTGGTGAAATGCACTGTAAAAGAAGAAAACAGTGGAGTGCAGACCTCCAGTGGGCTCTAATAATCCCCTCTCTAAGCTGTTAACATTATTTTCAACAATGTTCCAGATAGATTAAAAGTTGTTATGAGGGAGAAGGCAAAGTTTGTCCTGATTATTGTGTGATGGGCCATGGGGGAGCTCAGCTGTAAAGCGCCTCACGTGTTAGCGCGCGTGAAGAGGGAAATGTATGTGTTCTCAGTTAGGTTTGTTCCATGCAGAAAATAATGTTGTGATCTGCACAAAGAGAGTATACAGAAGTAAGAATGTATAAAGGATATACACTATACTGCCAAACGTGTTCATTCACCCATCCAAATGATTGAATTCAGGTGTTGCAGTTACTTTCATGGCCACAAGTGTAGAAAATTAAACACCTAGGCATGCAGAGTGCTTCTACAAACATCATAGTGCCACCAGTGCAACAAGTCCAGGCATGACATCTCCTCGCTCCTAAATATTCCAGTCAGCTGTTAGTGGAAGCGATTGGGAACAAAAGGCCTTGAAATCATAGACCGCGTAAAATCACAAAGGAACTCTTAATGCTTCACTATACCAAGAAATTTTGGACAATTTCATGCATCCAACTTTGTGGGAACAGTTTGGGGATGAACGTTTCCTGTTCTAATATGACTGCACACCAGTGAGGTGGTCCAGTGAGGACCAGCAAGGTCCATAAAGACATGGATGAGCGAGTTTGATGTGGAAGAACTTGACTGGCCTGCACAGAGTCTTGACCTCAACCTGATAGACCAGCTTTGGCATGAATTAGAGCGAAGACTGTGAGCCAGGTTCTCTCCAACAGTGTCTGACCTTGCAGCTCTGAAGAAGGCTTCCAATGGTTCACATAAACACACTCCTACATCTTGTGGAGTTAAACCTGTTATACCTGCAAAGGGTGGGCTGATATCATATTAAACCCTATGGATTACAAATTACACTCACTTTATATTCCTGTGAAGGCAGATGAGTGACTGTAGTACTATAGAAGTAGACATAAAATGTACAGTATCAGCGATGAACTGCATGAAAATCATAAAAAAAACATGAATGCAAAAATGCTACTTAAAAAGTGATTAAATGACTAAAAATTAAATCCAGCTCTCAGCATATTTACATCTCACTATTTCATGTCATGTTATTCTTTTTTTCTTTGCTGCAGTAACTTTATATCTAATGGACAGAGTGGCCACAGTGGTATTGATCGCTTAGAACTTTTTGGCAACAAAGCAAAAAAAGGTTGTTTTCCCAAGATGTCAAGCTGTTCTTATAATGAGAGATTTTGTGAGAAACTCTGCTGCTTCAAAATGCAGGATATAGCCAAAGGTTGTTTTGGTGACGCCATGTAGTGTTGAAAATCTTCTAAAGTGAAAACTTTCTACATCCAGTTCCATTACAAGCACGTAAAAAAACAGTAACTGATGCTGATCTAATGGCTTTTCAAACTACAGAGCAGCAACTAAAGGGCTTTTTGTTTTAATTAAAGAAATCAGATAGAGAAATCTGTAAATCCATAATCAAACTCCTCTGAATTACCAAAACTGACCTTCATATTTGGCATAACTATGATTGTATGTATCACAGTACGTGGATAAAGCACAAAGATGAAAAGATGGACCACTGGTCCAACCTTAAGTATTAGCTTATGGCCGTTTGCTATTTGAAATAACAGAGAGATGCAATTAGGCTAAAAATGAGCTCACTGGCTGTGAGCCATCAATGACAAACAGCCTAAATGAAGAACATAACAAATCGGTGAAAACTAGAGGAAGTGGGCTTTCAAGTGATTAAAATGTGGATGAAAAAACAGAATTACTAAATGCATTTTATAAATACTAAACGTGTTTGATTATTGGATAAAAATTGAGTGCTGTCTCTCCAAGCAGCAAATCCACATGTGTGTGAGTGCGTGTGTGAGAGAGGAAGACACACCTGGAGACAACGCTCCAGGTCCTGCCCCCTCCCCCCAGCTGTCCATCACTGCCATCCAGGTGAGAAGGTAATTGAGGAGATTCTGTCGGAGCAGAGCAGTGGCCTCTGACAGCCTTTCGAGTGCACAGAAAATGTACCAGACAGCCAGAGGTGGTTTGACGGCATCTGTTCAACATACCTTCTGACATCATGAATGCCGGGCCTCCAGAAAAGACAACGCAAAGCAACACATAAAGCACAAAAAAGTTTTTCTTTTTTCGATTCAACTCGTTAAAACTACTTCTTAGTTGTGTTGCACAACCGGGGAAATGTTTTCATCCCTTTCTTACACATAAAAGCTCAGAGCCACAGTAACTTCCAAGACTGAAATCTCCTGCATTACTGAGCCAGTTGAGACGTACAGCAGGAAAATAAGAATGTGTGGCAGTCCTTATAAGGTGGGTCACACAACAGTGCTCCACACTGTTGGTAAGATGAATGACCTTAAGATTTATTTCCGAAGGAATAATCCTTTAACTATATATCCAGTCCAGAAAGCCTGTGTATTACACTCATATTTGGATGTTTGTTCTTTGCATGATTTATGTCCAGCGCAAATACTCAAAGCAAATGCTGGAAATAGTGTGCCCTTTATGTAGCACAGGAAGCAGTAGGGGGGGGGGTGTAGCATATGCAGTTTGATGCAGGAGACTGCAGCTTGCATCCTGTCTCAATGCAACAGTTAAAGAAAAAATTGTTTTAAATAAATAAATAAATCTTAACCCATTTTTTTAGTAGTCTTATCTTAACCAGGGCATAAAAATCTACAAGAATTTTCAAAATGTGCATTCCTTTGTAGACGAGTCAGTACTGAAACCTGCACTTCCTCAGCTGGCAATCGCCTTAAACAAAGAGCTATTTAAGGGAACTTTAAAGGAAGAATATTGAATATTTATGGAGATAATGAATTTCTTTAATATTCATGATTTTTTAAAAATGGTGGAGAGTGCAGTTGGTGAATATTTCCACATCATCACAGTGGTATTTTGGGACTAAATAGCAATACAGTCCTGTGGTATCAGTTTTATTGTGTTTTGGGTAAATTTCAAATGTGATTAAAACTGAAATATCAATATGCAAAAGTGCAAAAATGCAACTTCTGAGAAGCCACACCTGCTTGACCTCCAGGCGTGTTCGAGAAGCTGAGCTAAACCTGAAAGAGGTATGAACCAGTGGCAGAGGAGTTGAAGTGTTTGTGTTACTCAGACTCTTAAAAGCATAGGCCAGCATTCTGAAGAAATTATGAATTGTCTAGACTCTCTATACCTCGTGGCTTTCTTGAGAAAATTAGAATTAGAAATAGGTTTAACCCTTTTGTGGAAGTACATCCAAAGAGCTAAAGGTATAAATAAATAAAGAAGACAAAGCCTGAGGTTTCATTTCATATCTCCCCAAAAACCGCCCGCAATTAATTTGCAGCAGTAATGTGTCGGTGGGTTCAGACTGGAATTATTCATCAGGTGGTAAATATTTGTGCGCTGCATTAGTGATGTTTTTGTCCAGAAGAAGAAAACAACCACCTCCTGCCTACCTAATGTGGAGCTAAGGACGTTTCAGAAAATGCATTTTGCTGATAACCTTTCTTGTCTTAGTGAATGGACGAAAAAAAGAGAGAGAGACTCAACAGTGTCATCAGGTCACACTAAGACGGTTTCCCAGATTTAATCTCGACGTTACAACAACGGCCATAAAGAGGTCCCTTTACAGCGCTGATGTCCGCTCGTGTGCAGATGGCAAAGTGCTTGGTGTCAGAAGGATTGTGACACCATAGACCAGAAGCCAAAAAAGCATATTGCGGCAGCTGCTTGTGTGCTGTTCATCACCATTCTCCCTCTGGGACTTTGACAGTCATTTTCCTCTCCGTCTATTTTTATAGTTGGTTTGAGGGAGGTTTGCTTAACTAGATTAGAACTCTGTTTTAATCCTTTTAATACAGCGAATCCCATCTCAAATCAAAGTGCTAAAACCCTACACTGCACTGGCATTTCCGCCACCGTCGTTATTTCTTTTTAATTATTTTTAATTTTCGAAGAGAACAAGCTGTCAGCCATCGCGGCCCGCTTTATTTGGATAGGGGGGATGGATACACACAGGGATAATTTTAGTTAAGACAGCACAACAGCCAGGAATTAATCCCTCCATTAACTGGATTGTGTTACTACTTCTCCCCTGTGGCCCTGTTTCCTAAACAGAGGGTGGCCTGGTGATGCACGGATGCCTGATGCATGTTGTGTTTAATGGTCATTAGCAGCACAATGTGGATACATAAAGAACCTTATTCATTATCAGGGACCGAACTGCAGAATTATTCAAACTAATGTCGCATGAGCCATTATTGGGACAATTATGCATGTCGATGCTTTTGATTTGATTCGTAAGAGATCGAGGTCGTGTTAAGCAGTTGGTTGATTTGCTCTCCGGTGTTGTAATGCCACAGTGTGCAAATGCCTCTGGGGACTGTTTTTTAAATACATATATAAATAATGAATGTATTGTGCTGTCTCTAAAACTGAGCTAATTTCTTGGAATTAAACATAACCGGAGGTCGTAACCAGGTCTTGCTGCTGTATAAAGTTTATAGTGGTAGTATTCACGCTGATCTTTGATCTCTTTCTTTAAGAGAGCTTGACTTCCTCATTCAGAGAACTGTGGGGCTTCTCGTCTTGCCTCCCCAACAGCTGCGCCTCTTTCATAACCAATCCTTTCCTTCCTTCTCTGACAGCTCAGCAGATTTAAGAGAGATTGATAAGGACTTCAGTAATCAATACTGACTTATACACCTGACATGGAGTCAGCAGTTAACTCGGAGACAATGAGGAATTGATACAGCTTTGGCAGCACATCACACCCATCACATGAATGTCAATTTAATAGACAAAGTGTATTCTAAGAGAATACAATACCACTAAGCTTTGAGTGAAGTGGGAACATCGCTCGCTTACGTGGTGATGGTGAGCTGGTGTTTATGTTTGCCATGTTTTGGCCTCACCACGAGTGAGGGCGGAATTTGTCCATTTATTTAAGTGTTCGTTTTTGGGTCGATAATGGTGCTCTGGGAAACGTTTAGGAACCATCAAAGCCTGAAGGCGGGACTCGAATATCGGCGCTACGCTCAATATCAATCCATACAATCGTGGTCAAGACATTTCGGTTAAGCGTCAGTCTCGTGGAGGCATTAGCAGAAAGGTCAGGGCACTTCCCCCACACTCTCCAAGGAAGTAGGATATGATGATGATGTCTGAGGACAAATATACAACTTTAGTGGCAGACGCTGTGCTGTTACAAAGGATACATGACACCTGCTGAACATGAATGTCAGTAAAAATCATGGCGATCCATTTCAGATGTGCTGAGATCTTCAAGGCTAAAGCGATCACATACGTTAGGACTGCTTGTGTGGAGAATGTGTGGAAATATCACAACGACAGCACTAACCGTGCTGAGCCAAGACCAATTATCTCCAGTCACAGCGCAGAGTTGACCTGTGACCCCGAATCAATACACCTATTCTTGTAAGCTTGCGGCACTAATGGATATTTTCTCCTCCTTCATTTTGCACGTGAATCTCGAGCGGTTGTCAGGTCCTTCTGACTAATGACGGGCTGTAACACTCTGATTGATATTGTAGCTGCTGCTTATATGAAAGTAATAAAGACACAGGAAACTTGAGGTGTCAAGTTGGGGGATTTATTAGAGAAGGGTGGATATAAAGGTATCGTATGCAGGGGTTCTATTCTCTGAGCAAACCACAACTAGTCAAACCTCTCTGTCTATATTATACGCTACATGACTTCCAAACAAGGTCATCATAGTTAGTGACGTTACCATTCAAGAAAAGGGGTTTAAAAAGGCAATACAATAGACCATAAGTGTGCTTTGGTAAAAAAAAAACAACACCATATGGATTATTATTAATATTATTATTATTATAATCATCGGGAATGGGGGAACTACTCGGATGCTGACACTTCCAGGTATTTTAAACATAGGTTATTCCTAGCACTACAGGTTAACATTCAAATTGAAAAAAAAAACAAAGTCATCAAGGATCATACCACCACTGATATCCTTCGCTTAGAGCAACTCCTTTACTGAACCATGTAAGATTTCCATTGAGACTGTTTAAGTGTGTATACAAGCAGCCAGTCAGTAGCACATTAATGATACAGCTAGAATATCAACTGCCACGATTAATTATTTTTTTTAAATGCCTCACTTCCTCCTCTGATATGTTTCTTTCCCCTTTTTTTTGTTTTTTAACTTCCATATTTTCAAAATGTCGTTCTGTCTTTGTCACATTTTGGCTCTCACATATTAAGCTACAATAAGATCGATAAATACTGTTGGGTTGTGTGCTGGCTGTCTGTGAGCCATGAGGACCACAGTGTTAACAGGAGCCACAGTGTGGCAGTTTTAATATATACTGTAGTCCTCCTGAGGTGTCACCAAGCACACACAGGGCAAACAGAGCTGGGTTAACACAATGTAAAAAGGGAACTTTTTCATCAACTTCTCGCCGTCATGTTGAGTTGTTTTTCTTAAGCATGACTTCTTTTTTCGTTTTTCTCTTTCTTCTTAGAAGGAGTCCATGGCCTTGAATTCGCTGAGGGCCTGGACGGGGGAGATGTGTTTCTTCTGGGAGCCTCGTCGTACACGAGTCTGGCATTCCTCGGGCTTCTCCCTTTTTACCAGAGGCTTCTTCTCGGGGGCCTTCATGCGCCAAGACACAACGGGCGAGTTAACAGCCGCTGTTCCGTACACCTTCTGGTACTTGGTGGAAGCTACATAAGACGCCTTTACAGTCAGCACCACTGCATTCATTAGGTTCTTGGCCGCTTGGATCAGGGAGGTGGCGCTGTCCAGCTGAAGAGGGTATGATGAGTTGTAGGGGAAAGAGAAAAATATTACATCAAAAGTCGGTTTGTCTAAGAATGAAAAGGACACTCATTTTCTTGCCCTAAACAACATTGAAACATATCAGTTACAGTATTGTGCAAAAGTGTTGAGCCACCCTCATTTCTTTTTAATTTGCCAGGAAAAATGGGTGCAGTGAAACACAGTATCTACAGCAGAGTTTGTACAGTTCGGTTGAGCTAGAAAAAGTAACACTGGTATGATCACTTGTCTTTAAACACTGCCTGAACTCTCCTGGGCAGGCTTTTGGGTAATTTCTTTATGTCTTCTTCAGGAATAGTTCTCCAGGTTTCTTGAAGGACATTCAAAGCTCTTCTTGCTGTGGCTACCTTTTGTTCTGTTCTCTGTCACGATGATCACACACTTCTGCAATAATGTTGACATCCAGGCTCTGGGCATATTTTTTTTGGTACACAATTTATATTCTAATCTATTTATTTTTCTATTTTATTTTATATATATATATATATATATATATATATATATATATATATATATATATATATATATATATATATATATATATATATATATATATATATGTAATTCACTTTTTTCTTGCTGAACTTTATGCTGCTGTATCTGAATTGAATTTCCCCAGTGTGGAATTAATAAGGTCTCTCTCTCTATTTCTATGATAATGTTGCATTGTGTGTTTTTCTACCCAGGTAGGATTTTAATGCATTAGCAGTGTGTTTGGGATCATTATGAAAAATGAAGCTGTTGCTAATCAGAAGCTTTCCAGATGGTTTTGCACGGTGGATCAAAATGTGATGGTGTTGTGTTCATACGTCAATCAATTTCCATCCTGAACACTGCTGGCTGAAGTGCGGCTCCAATTTGAACCAAAAAATTCAAATGATTCAAATGATGATGAATGGATTCATCACTACAATATGACCTGTTACCACAAAATTTCAGTCTAGTTCTTACATAATTTGGCGTGTCTCAGACTTTTCTCCTGTTTCCATTTCTTCCTTCCTATTTCTTAAGGACATGACTTTTAGATACTGTTCATCTGCTGTAGATTTCAGGGTCTTTTAGAAACTGTCCACTTGTCCAGTTTCCTCAGATTTTTTAAGGCCACACTGCACACCATAATGAAATTTGCCAAGTTTTTGACTAACAGCTCTCTGAGAATTACATTGTTGTTGCAATACTTGTATCGTGTGCCTGTCAAACTCTGTTATTTTTGGCATTTTTCATGGATTCAACTAAAGAGAAGGGAACAAATGATGTGTTTTTGCAAGAAAGCGACTAAAGATAGCAAAGAATGAATTTTAAATTGTAAGTTGTCTGTTATGTTCAGACACAACACTGCTTCATCCCTTGAATTAAGTGCCTTTTTTATACTTGCACTTATACTTCAGTGTTAAGTGTTTCAACAAAAATGCTTCTTTTAAAATGATAAGGTACAAGGACTGGACTAGAAGTTAGTAAAAAACAGCGAATTATCACAGAAAAACTTTCAAAGCCTGGACAACTATTGCTTCAAACCAAAAATCACAATACCGTCTGGCTCCTTGGAATCAAAATATGAAGAAATGAAGGGTGACTCAAGACTTTTGCACAGCAGTGTAGATACAACACCTAGAAGGTCTGTGCCGCAACCAGCAATTAGAGAGGATAAAAACACGGCTCTCACTATATGACATCTTATTTTAGCAGTTCTTAATTAGCAGAGGCAGGGGTCAGGTGCACCTCTGTCTCCGTCTGTTTTGTTTGGCTGACATTTAAGGGTCGTGGCCAGTGGGCCTCCTCCTACATCACACTGAGACGAGTCAACAGTTTAGATTTAATGAGTGTGGACTCCAGCTGGCCACCATGAAAAGGTTAAAATCTCAGCAGGGCTTGCATATCTCATGTGAGACAAACATTAGAGTCCTGAGAAATTAAGAAGTGTATCAACGCAGGATGCTGGGAAATCCAAAGCAAAGATAAAAGTCAAGTTTGTTTTTAGTTGGCTCTATTGAAACAGATCTTTTATTTTTTTCCCCTGATAAAATCAAAATTCACAAAAACTGGTCAGTAAGGAGAACTGCAGGGCTCAACCTTAATAGTTTAAAATGTGTTTAAAGTCCACAAATGCTGCACTAATGATGATAGAAGAGACTCGTATACCAGCTATTTTATAAGTTATACAAATGATACTGTTTAGAAAGGTTCATAAAATTGTGCATTGTTGTAGTTTTTGTATTAACTTCTATATTTCTATACACTGAAAAACATGATGAATAAGAAGTTTAAGAACCTCAAGCAACTTGGAATAATTGTCTGATTTTGGTTGGAGCACTATTAGGAGTTCATGAGGCATGAACACTACAACTGGAAAAAAGCCCGTGGTGCATATTTCAGGTATTATTAGATGGTAATCGTTTTGAAATAATTGCATCAGCCATAATCTACATGACCCTTTATCTCATCTTCCAAGCTTCATTATGACCTTGAAAAAAAAGATTTGCCCATCCGCAGCACGGAGCATAAAAAAGGTCTTAAATGGATCAAGTCTAGTGAGTCTACGCTTAAAGCGTGTCTACAACATCAGTGATAGTGAAGCACTTACCCCAGACACGATGAGCTCTCCACCCAGATTCTGGACCTCAGCTTTCACCTTGCTGCAGATGTTGAGCTGATGACAGTACAGGGCAATCCTCTGAAGGTAAGCCAGCAGATCCTGCTTGCATGCTGAATCAGGGCACTGAATGGAAAAGAGGTGCAAAGACACATGCAGTCTATATATGATCATGGCAATTAGACTTTAAATTAACAGCAGCAAAACCCAACAGTTTTTACATTTTCATCTTTAGCCTCCTCACACTGACAGCTGTGCATCATAATTCAGAAATTCTGCAATACAAATAAAGGGATGTGCCCTGAAATGTACACTGTTTGGATGAAATAGTTTCCATATAAGCAGACTCACACAGAGAATTACATACATCTTCCTGCATCATCACAATGATGTGTAGTGACATGCAAATGTGATTATTGCATCTACAGTGGGGGAAATAATAATTTTATCCCCTGCTGATTTGTTCACTTATAAAGAAATGAACAATTTTAATTTTATGGTTTATTCAATGAGAGGAAAATCAATTTATAACTTTTGTTTTTTTGTTTTTTTCTGGAATTTTGGTTGATATTTTTTCTCCATTAAAATCAAACTATCACCTGTTAATTTCTTTGTAATGAGCAAACTTACAAATTCAGCAGGGGATCAAACAACTATTTCTCCCACTGTATGAAGTGTAATTTGTATACATGGCTGAAAATGTTTTTACATTTTGATCCAGTCAAAGCCATGGAAAATGGTCTTAGGACTTGTTTCAGACATTATTGCCAAAATCTAAGTCTATGCCTATCGCAGAACTACCATCTGGATTTAAAGGTGGTACGTTTTCCCCCAAAATAATTCAGATCCAAGTTCTCCATCAAATTGGATTGTTATAATAGTCATGGTGTCTGAAGTTGAGCCGGTTTTAAAACATAACACCAAGAAAAACAATCCTAAACAAACCTAACAAAAAAATAGGAACAGTGGGGTTCCTGCATTTTTGGCTGCTAATTACACATCTTTGCGCGAAGCACGAAGGCTGTTGCTCAATATTTTTTTTCCCATTGTTAGTTGTTGCAGGCATGAGTTTCAAAGGCGAGTTGAGCTGCACTGCAGGTCGTCAAACACATTCATTTCACATGAAACAAGTTTGTCACAGCATGTTGCAGAAGAAGAAAGCCGATCAATCCACAATGAATGGACACAATATTTCAAAACCCAGAACGACTTGCTTCCACAGCAGCCTTTCTTCCCCTGTGGCCCACTTTTATATTATTTTTTTGAATCAGAAGTTCTGACCTGGTCCTGCTGGTCTTTGTGCTACTTCAACAGGAGAAAGACCAATCATACAGAGCAGCAAATGGACCAACAGGGAATAAGAGGACAGCCTCCTCAGGTATCCTACTATCACACAGTTTGCCCCTATTATTCCATCTGGAAGTCTTCCAGGAGTCAGCTATGGCCCACTAAGCTCCCAGTGGGTTAAGAACACTGCATCAGCTGCTTAAACACTGTGAGCATCATTTTGTAGCAGCACCTTTCTTCCAGCCATTAATATTAAACGGTCCTAACTAGGACATTCAGCACCACTGTGTGGGGAAATGCACAGCTCATTTCCTTGTCTTCTGGGCTCGGGTATATGGGGATGGCAAGTTAAACATCGAGCTGTGACATGAATATACCCCCTCCAGGACTTACAACTTTCCTGGCTTCCTGTTTCATCTCCTTCTACCTGAGACAAGGCCTCCTGGGCCAAGAAAAATTGCATCGACCGGCCCAAAGTGCCCTTCACTGATGCTCACAAATGGATAGCAAAAGTCTGTCTTTTGTCTTTGGTGAAATGTTTGGAGTTTTTTTCTTCTTTCCAAGCTACAAATATAATTGCAAAAAGCAATTCAAGGCATAGTTACGGCTAGAGCAGGACTTTCAACAGCCCAATAAAGCACCATCTTCCTCTCACTGAGTGCAGACTGAGGGCGAGCTGCTAGCTCATAAAGCAGCCAGTGAGGGTGAAGCGTCTCTTTGGGCATTATCACTGCACCGCCAGTCCTGGCTAGAATAACTGCTAACTGCACTTCGCACTGCTGGCACTTCACACTATTGCCCGAGGCAACTTTGATGCAGACATGACACAATTGTTCCCTATTGTACAGTTGACTAATAGCCCAGTTCTTCCACAGATTCCCTGTTGATGTAAATAAATTGTATGGCCCATTACTTTGCCTGGCTCATTGAAGCCCTCTCTCTTTATAGCGAAATAGGATTCATTACTGTCTAGTCAGGAAACAACGTGCAGTGACAACTGGACTTTTTCGGCCTTCGCCAAACTCTCTCTGACCTTCTCTCTTCTTTCACTATTATATGAACATTTTATATTAGTGTCCAGAGGAACAAGCAAGAGAGTTCTTTTTTGTTTTTGCATAATTTGGCCCTAAATGAATAAAACATGCTCCAAATGGATAATTTAGCAAGATGATGTGAACTCTCTTGCTAAGATGAGGGCAACACCATCAGAGTGTGGCAGTCTGTCAAAACACAAGTCACACCTCACGCTGATGCTGCATTTATAAGCAGGCTTGGACTTTTTCTCCTAAATGATTCACTTTGTAAGAAGTAGTAATTAGTAATTAAAAACTGTTTCGCTCGCAGCCTGAGCCCTGTTGCGGTTTTGCCTTTATTGTAGCGTTTTGTTGTGCGTTAAATGGATAACAGTAGACGAAGACAAGGATGAAATCTGAAAAGGCTGACTTGAAGATGGTACGATGACAGATTCAAATGGAGCATGTTACACTCAGTTACACAATATGTCTTCTAGCTGACTGGACAGCTACAGTCTCTCTGATGGTAAGCTGTCACTTGTCAGTTACGTCAAGATAGCTGGTAATCTTTCTATTTGCTCATTCAGTCTTTGCATCTCCACCAAAGGCTGAGCACTGTTGTGCTCTCATACATACTAAAATCACTTATTATATTTTAGTGCATTCCTAATGCACCGCATCTTCTTCTTATGATTTATTCCATTATCTGGCATGTTGCACAAGAAAAGTCTTAAAAGATAAATTACAATTTCCCAACTTCGACAAAATAAATAATTCAAGTGACCTTGAGTACCATTCATGATTTTTTAAAACATGTGACTATTGATTTACATCTAAAATGTGCAATTTCTGCCCAGAATTAAAATTATTATTAACTGAATCTTCTACTCAGGTTGTGTCTTACCTATAAGAACTACAGACCCCCCCAAAACTTATAATGTCAGACACATCCTCTTCACTTCACACACTTGCAATGTGGTCACATAATATTTTAGGTAAAAAAAAAAAAGGATTTTAACAAAGGATCAAACAAAGCACAAGGAAGATCTTCCACACAACTTTTCACTCGGCGACAGGGATGGTAGGTGGACAGGTTTTGATAAAGTGCTTTTCTACTCTACCTGAGCACTCTCCAAGTGAATCTCTCATTCACCAAAGCACTGCTTTCTGTGTTCAAGTGTTTTCTTTTTAACATTCACAGCCACACACAGGCCGATGAATGCATAGAGCAATTTGGGGTTCACCATCTTGCCCAAGGACACTTTAGCATGCAGACTGGAGCAGCCAGAATCGAACCACCAACCTTCCAGTTAGTAGATGGCCTGTGCTACCTCTTGAGCTGTAGCAATCATTGTTAAATACAGCTACTTCTGACTGCTCCAGCCAGTGCCTATCAAACTGTATATTTTTGTTTATATATATATATATATATATATATATATATATATATATATATATATATATATATATATATATATATATATATATAAATTAGACATGAGTCTAGTTTTTGCTGGTGTCTGTCGAAGTGACAGGAGTACTGGTTTGCACTCACTGTGACAGAAGCTTTTGCTCTGACAACTAAAGCATCATCTGAAAGTCTGTGTTTGTAGCTTTAAAAGGGTTAGGGTATGTTTTGAAGCATTTGTAATGACCTTTAATAAATTATTGTGCAACACAACTCAGCGCTCAAACTGCATATTTACAAAAGTGAAACACAAATGAAAAGTTCTTTTTCAAAGCAATGATAAGCAGCAAAAATAATGTGAAATATAATATAAGATAAGGGAAGCAGTATTAAATATTTTCAAGACGTCTTAGCAGGAAAATCTTACAATACTACCAAGGGCAAGAAAACTATGATCCTCCTGGTAAATAGCTTCTGTGGAGCCACAATCATTCAAAGACATCTACTTTGTCTAATATTACACTGAATATGGGCACTGTATCACACTTACAGGGTCACTCTGCCTTTCTAAGAATAGCTCCAACCTGAAGTTCTTACCATCTCAGGTGTAGTCATATTTTCTCACCTTGACATACTACACAGAAATGTAAAGACACCTACGACAACTGTCAACACAGATACCAAGTACCTGCGCTGGCAGAATGACTCGGCAATCAAAGTGTGCCTGCCTCAAGCCAAGTTATTCATACTGCTACATATCACAGTTTTTCATTGCGCTGTGCTCTGCGCTACACGAACTCTTAAAGATAAACTTGGTGGCGGTTGGTGTCATAAGAATCCTAACAGCGTGAGGAGTCCAAAGATGTGCTCGCTGAGATCTTCAAACTCCAGTTTCACTTCTTTTGCCGGGACATTCAAAGTCACCTGAAAAGCTGCTATGTTGTGACCCATTTATGTCCACAGAAGACAGTCAACACTCGCTCCTCTGTCGAATGATAAAAACATTTGTGAGCGATCAGATGCATCTTTGAATTTGCCTCCAGAACTGTACATATAAGACACCATAACTTTGATCTTCTAGCTGTGTGGAACAACAGCTGGAAGGATCTCCGAAACTGTCCTCAATCTCCATCAAGTTGATGACACACCCACGGTTTTCCCTCAATTTTAGTCGCTTTTCAGAACCTCAAATTACCTTTTGCTGCATTTCCAAACTCCATTTATCAGCTGCTGTTTGAGGTGACGGCTACTGCTTTTTCGTATTTATTAATTTGCGGCACATTCATGTTTAATGCTTTTCATTCATCAACTGCATTTATTATTCATGCGAAATTAGCATCTTTGTGGCGTTATTGTTGCGTCTGTGTTTGTTGTTGTTATAAATAAATGTTTCATATTTTCATCAGGTGCATCAGGTTCATGTTTTCTTAAAAATACTTTCAGTTAATTTATTTATTATGTCTTCTAAGCTCACTTCCTGTCTTTAAATGGGTATGCCTTGGGGAAACAGACACACTCTCTACTTTTAAGATTACATTTAAAATTTTTCTTTTTGATAAAGCTTATAATGATTGTTAGATCAGGTGACCCTGAATCCTCTCTTAGTTACGCTGCAATAAGCTGCCGGGAGCTTGAATATTTCATATTCACTCACTGTGTTTATATACCACTCTGTGTTTAATCGTTAGTTATTATTAATCTCTGGCTCTCTTACACAGCGTGTCTGTTCTCCATCCCCTCATCCCCAACCTGTTGCGGCAGATGGCCGCCCTTCCCTGTTCCTGGTTCTGCCGAAGGTTTCTTGCTGTTAAAAGGGAATTTTTCCTCCCCATTGTCACCAAGCGCTTGCTCCTTTGAGGCCATTTAATTGTTGGGGTTTTCTCTGTGTTATTTTAGAGTCTTTACCTCATAATACAAAGCACCTTGAGGCAACTGTTGCTGTGATTTGGCGCTATACAAATAAAATTGAATTGAACTGAGTTGAATTATGTTAAACCACGATCAAGCCTCAACGTCTGGCTGTGTTCACATAAGCTTTATTGTTGTGCAACAGTGGGACAACAATACCACTGTGCTATATTGGAAAATATACAGTTTTTGTTTGCCAACATGTGCATTCAGAGTACTGTTAAAAACACATAACACAAGCAAAAAGATGCTTCAAGAGAGAAAAAAATGCACGTTTGGATTAGAGACACGGTTTGAGGAATATCGGGGTGTTGGACGCTTAAACTGAATGAAATGATGAATTAGATATTTAGTATGCATGTAGGGGTTAACAAATCAAGCACCATGAGAAAATGAAGAGGGAGAAATAGAGTCGAAAAAAAGAGCTGGAGTGAAATGGGGTGACGTGCCTCTAGGGTTTTTTCTATGTCATGTGCTGTGCTCAAACGACTATGAAAGTCCCCCACTTCCATACTGAATTGCCTTCTGCCTCACATGTGCTCATCAATAGGGCTGACGTGGAGTCATGGTGACAAGGTTTGCTACTTATGGGACCTGTCTGAATGCAGTGGAGAAGGCTTTACTTTTACTGTCATGCCACAGCGCTCTCGACAAGCACCGGTTACTGACTACAATGTGCGAATGCAAAATACTTGTCTTTATCCACAACAATAAAGGTCATTTGATTTGTTGTTTAATTCCATTAAGATGCTTGATAAAAGCAAACTTTTCAGCTTTTAACTTTTATTAACTCACTCTAATTACTAGATGGCATGGCAGCAAATGGACCGAGTGCCCAACATGAGTACTTTCAGAATAAATACATGCTGGAAATGAAAAGGTCCTCAAGTCCCACTTTATTTTCAGTACACAGTGCTGATGTCCCTGGAAGTGTAGCAGAAGGTTCTGAATATTCAGTAAACACTGGTCTAGGAAACATTTAAGTGAGAATTAAAAATGGCAAGCCACCTGCTCTTTTCATTATGGCAACTGTTGATTCAGACACAGGCTCTGGAAGTGATTTGCCATGTGACAGATTCACTCCTACCTAAACCCTGTTAAACACTGATCATCACTTGGCAGTCTACGAGCCAAGAAGTGAATACAAAGGCACACAAATACAAATCCATGCTTCTTTTGTACTCTCTGTCCCAGATATTTCTCTCAACAGCATACGCGACACCAAACAGAGGCAAATGTTTTCACACATGGAAACATGCAAAAGAGCCCGAAACTTTGTTCTGTAGTGCAATATGGTCTGGAGAGCAGGATAGTGTGACACGAACAGAAAAGTGCCAGCTTTGACTAAAGATTCCTTCTGGGCCGCTGAAAGCTTAACATACTCTGCAGCCTTAAAAACTAGTGGGCATTCTGTGCTGTGGTAAGAGCAGAAGGCTTGTTGATATATTGTTGTGAAACCACATATTGTCACAAGAAGGCACAAGATAAAGAACATTTAAAAGAGTTGGTCAAAATCCTCTTTGGTTGAATCTAAATTCAAGGAAAAATGTTACAAAGGTTATTTCTTTTCTCCTTTTTTGTATTTTTTAAGACGTTGGACATCTAAATAGCTTTTCAGCATATTTTAATTTTCCAGAATGTTAGGTCATAGGCCAAAACAAAAGGGTTTTCTCATTTTAAACTATGTCTACTCCTGCTTTGGTTCAGTTGTACTGCTATCATGCTACATGCTGCCAACAGACATTCTTGTAGCTACCATTTAACAGTTTAACAGTCTGTTAATTGTGCAAAACAATTACTAAGTCTATCTAACACTGGATATTGGAGTTCAGAAAACATTCCTCCGAGACTTTAGTGTATAGTAGTAAAATGAGAACATTACATAAGCGATGGACATGTTCAGCAGCATTACTCAAGTAGACCGTGGTGTCTAAATGACGACTTTAGGCCTTTGATACTAAAAGTCTGCAAAGAAAATATCTCCAGCACCACCAGCCTGAGCTGCTGACTCTCTCGTTGATCATCTGAATGCTGCAGCAGAAATCAAGACTCATCAGATGAGGCAACATTTTTCCAGTCTTCCATTGTCCAGTTTGGTGAGCCTGTGTGTAGCCTCAACTTACTGTTCTTAGCTGGAGTGGCAGCCAGTGTGGCCTTGTGCTGCTGTAGCACATCTTTTTCAAGGTTCAATGTGTATTTCAGAGATGCTCTTCTGAATACCTTGGTTGTAGCGACTGGTTATTTTGTTACTTTTGCCTTCCTATCAACTCAGAGCAGTCCGATTATTCTCCTCCAACCTCTGGCATCAACAAAGCATTTTCACTCAGAGACTTGCTGCTCCTTAGATATTTTCTGGGGGAGCAGCAGTAAATATCTTATAGATCATTCTCTATAAACCCTAGAGATGGTTGTGTGGGAAAATCCCAGTAGATCAGCAGTTTCTGAAATACTCAGACCCTCTCGCCTGACACCAACAACCATGCGACATTTAAAGGCATTGAAATCACCTTCTGCAAATCGCTCTCTGATGCTCCGTTTCAACTTCAAAGCTTGTCTTGACCTTGCCTAAACATACTGAGCTGCTACCATGGAACTAGCTGATCAGATATTGACATTAACAAGCAGCTGGACAATAAAATGAACTGAATAAAGTTGAATAATACATAATATAGTGGTTAGTGAGTGTATGTGGCAATGTTATCTGGTCAGTTTTCATGGATGTACACACTTATTATGCATATAACATATAAAATAAAGTTTAAGTATAGAGATTATACTTATAAAAACCTTGTGCTTTTCACTAATATAACGTGGCTGTGTGTGATGGTGCATGACACTTTATGAAGGCTTCAGAAAAAGATTTCACTGTTATAACTCTAAAATTTAGCTTCATTTCTTCAGCTAAGCAGCAATGGATGGAAGCCCAGTGTGTGTTAGTGAAACCAACAATAATTATTCCAAAGGTTTGCTAGCTAACAGCAGCAGCAATTACAATGACAACAGGCTGCCTTAATGAATCAGTGAGTCTTGAGCCTAAGTTTATTCTCACTTCTTATTAGAGACAGATGAAATGAAGAAGAACATTATGCATTACCTGGAGTGCTGCTAGCATTTTGAAATACCTCCCACTTCATTTGCTGTACACACACATGCACAACATACACACGTATTGCTTTTCACTTCCATCTTCCCCCGGCGCAGCGCTGATTGATTAGATATTGAAAATGGTCTGTCAGCGTGTTTTAGAGAGGTACTCATCTGATAATGAATGCAACACCTCGGTTGGGAGCTAATTATATTAGAGACACAACTTGGTTCTGCTGTCTTGCTCTCTCAGTGTTGGTCCCTTTGGGAGACAAAGTCATGCAGAAACACACCCTGCTGCTTCGGCAAGGCTCATCAATGCCCACAGTAAAGATTTCCATCGGCCATGCCGGCTTATTCACAATTTGCTCCTCCGCCAGAAACCGTGACACAGTCAGAGACACATTTAGTCTGATACAAAGTACGTGTATAATGGCAAAAATTAAACTAAGCAGACACAAACTGAGTTGCAAAGCTACCTGATCTGCAACAGCACGGGCCAATTTGTCCATCCTGGAACCAGCCTCTGCAATTTTCTTAGCCGCGTTGATCACATCTGAGGAGTTCTTCAGGGGGCCTTTGCCTCTGGGAAAATTCAAGGAGAGAAGAAGGAAAAAAGGGATGGTGGGTGGAGTTGCAGAGGCAGGAGGCATGCAGAGCTTCCCTTTAAAGACTGCGCTCATCCCAGTGCTGCACAGGCATGTAGGGAAGCTAATTTGCTGTTTATGGCATTAAAAATATGACACAATACAATAACAAAGATTTTCCCAGATAATGGATGAAACAAATACAGTCTACCTGTATCCCTAATGATCCATCTTGGAGACATGCTTTGAAGCACTCTCCAAGAAGGAAACAATTTATGCTTTAAAAGCAAAACATGAAAATTTTCAGAGAAGTTACGGTAAAAGGGAAAAAATACAGGAGAGGAAACCAGATCGTTTGTGATCTAAGTTGGGTTTTTTTCTTTCTTTTTTGCAACAAAGGGGAGAGTTAATGTGGATAAGAGAACTGGGCCTGCCTCTCACTGATGTTTCACTTTTAGTCACTGGAAGTTGAAAGTTCCGTTCAGTTTGTTCATGCCAGCGTGAGTCAACGGGGTCACTGCCAAGTAATAACGGTGCAGTCACAGCACCGCAGTCACAAACACTCATGACTAATCATGGTTCTGATTTTCACCAGCTGCTATGGTGTGGTGTATTGTTTTCACCTTGTGAGTGTTTGTGCGCGTGAGTAAGTGTCATCGTGGCAAAATGTGGTCCTGAGGACACCTACAGATCACGAACTACAGGTGGCTTAAATACTGTGGCAGGGTTAATGTGTCTGACTGCTGGCTTTAAAAAAAGCAGGAGTCAACATATAGCCCGTCTCTGAACCATGACAACCATTACAGTCTGATCATAACAAAGTGCTTTTTTTTGCCTTCAACCAAACAGAATATAGTTTGCTTTTCAAACAATCTCTAGCTGCATAATTTTCACATTTAAAATAAAAATGTCCACTGTGTGTCACTCTTACCTGGTGAAATCTGTCATCTCCATCATGATCATGCACATCTGCTTGGCGAGCACAATGATGTCGTTGCCATTGTCGTCCCACTTGGCAACTTCTGCGTCTAACTTGCACTTTTCCTGTCTGAAGCTCTCCACCTGCTCAGCAATCTTTGCCTTCTCCTCCTGGGGAAGCTGTGCCATGATGGCCTGCAGGCAACACGGGAGTATGAAGGAAGCAAAAAGCATTAGAGGAGGAGGAAGATATTATGAAAGGGTACATTTGAGCTGAATAAATTGGGAAGATGGCTCATGAGGGAAAAAACAGTGGAGAAAATAAAGGAGAGAGTTAAAGTTGGGGAGGAGAGAATGAGAAGGAAATGAGAAAGAAAGAGGGATTATGCTAAGAGAAACAGCAGAGAGGGCATTTATAAAAGAGCTGTTGCACCATTTGTTCATTTTTTCCCTTCTGGTACACTTTTTTATCCACTCAACAAAAACTTGGACAAAAGTTGAACATTAAATCTGGGGTCTGACGACTTGCTCCTCTAAAACACTTCAAAATAAAGTTCTAAACTTTATATTTAATGACTGGAACTTTTCAAACCACTTGACATCTTATATCCATAAAAAGCAAATCCATTTTTTTTTATTCGCCTTCATTTTTTTTTCTCCTTCCATGAGAATACATTTGCTCTCTCAGCGGCCTTTGGGGGCAGGTCCAAAATGGCATAAATCTTGTGGCAAGGTCACAGGCGCAGTAAGGACCCAGTATTATTTGGGAGATAAATGTATAATTACCTCGCTTCTTAGACCAGAGAATGAATAATGCATTTGTTCAACATTATGTCAGGGAGGTGAGATGGAAGGAAGAGTAACCTGGTTTCCATTAGGTCGATTCTATTGACTCGAGAGGGTGAGAGAGAAAACGAGTACAGTGAAAAAAGGAAAGTCACCATTGTTTTTTAACCTCATCTATTATTGACTGCCCTCCAAGAATTGCCATTCTCTTAATGAAATAATCACCCTACTCCTCCCTTTCCCTCTCTCACAGCAAAGTTGGTGTGTGGGGGTGTGGGGCGAGCTTGATGAGCGAGTGCGTCACTTTGCTCAGTGCCCCTGGTAGATGCGTGAGGAGGAAGGGGGGGGGGGGGGGGGGGAGAGAGAAAAAACCATAGACGACTTGTCTTCTTGAAATTCTTTGAAAGCGAATAAGCATAGGGGAGAGGGCCAACAATGAAAAAGAGAAAATTGAAATTACAGACAGAAATAGGGAAGCATGGAGGCACAATTTTCTCATCAGAGGCCAGCAGATGCGTCCATGAGCTTTGGCCTACTGATCACTTTGTGAGCGGGGTGCTGCAAAGCTTTGATGGCGGTTAGCTTGAAAAAAGAAAAGAAAGAAAAAAGCCCATACGGCATAAACAAACAAGCAAAACCAGCCCCCTCAAGCCCAGTGTAGATTTCCTCTGCTGCTTGTGCCAAGACACACAAACAACAGAGCTGAAGCAAATCCCATTTAACAGCATGTGGGGTGAAAACACTGCTCATACTTAAAACAAATACCAAGTTACTATGTATTCAGACTGAGGAATAAATCATTTAAATCACACAAGTGATTCCAGCAAGGCAAACTTCTATTCGCACTGCAGGTATGCCTGCGCGCGTTGCTCAGGGGCTCTGGGTCCTCGACACCGCTGACTGGCTGAACATCGACTTTGCGCTTGCTCATCTACACATCAAAACACGTCCAAATGTTAGTTCACCAAGGAGATTTGTATTATTTTATTAGAGTCACGAGTGTCGCATAGCGTCCCAATGATGATTTTTTTATGGATGGCAATTTGCAGAAATCGTAAAAACTGTGCTACATGATAAAAAAGTTAATACATTCAAATGGGACGAATTTATGCCAATTAAACAAGGATGCTTTGTCTATTTTTCTTTATTATTTTGGCATTTTTTTGACTTGGAAGAAACTCACCCAGAAACAGTCACAGCCTACTTTAACAACTCTATTTTATCAGCAATGAAAACATGGAGCCAAGTCACCAGCAGCACGGCACTGACTCACCTCAGACAACCTCAAACATAGCTGTTTTTTAATTTTCAATTTATTCTTCAAAACTACCTAAGAATCTTAATCTTGACACATCTTAACACATTTGCCTTAAAATAACCGTACAGTTATTTTAATATACATTTTTTGGACTGTGTAAGCCACTTAAAAATGTTGCTGTTTTCTTCTAATCTTTAAAACAATTTTTTTTAAAAAGCCTCATAATTACATGTCTCCCCCCCATGATATCAAAAATGGTGTCAAGTATCAAGTATTTCTGTGGGCATCAGTATCGAGTTTAAAATTCTTGGATGGTGGCCACACTAATATGTTGCATGAACTGCTCTGCTCACTCTTTTCATGCACACCTGCTTCCTTCTCGCTGACCTGAATCTATGTCGCTGCCACTGGTGTTACAGTTGTTCTTACAGCATTTCAAAAGCTTTTTAAACCCCACAGTCCACTGGTGGGGAAGTCACAACCTGCTGAGCTGAGCCTCAGGTGTGTTCATGTGGGAAATGACAAGGTCAAAGTCTAAATGCCAAGTATTAACACTTAGCCACATTCTACATTTATATTCTCGAAATTCTCGGCTGATTTTTTTGCTTTGTTCTATGTAACACCGCTTGCTGTTTCTCAGCTCGAAGAAAGTTGTATTTATGTTGCTGATTTGAATTACAACCTGTTTTTAAATTCAAATGAGTCTGAATAATACTTCAAGTATTCACAAATATAACCTTGAGAACAACAAAAGATATTTTAGTCCAGATTCGTTAAAGGTGCTTGTGCTCTCAGCAGGTGGGGTCTGACGATTCAATAGCTCCCCCTTGGATATGACTTGCTGATTACATGTTCACATCTTAGTGTGGCCAAAAATATAATGCACTGTGAGTGCTGCCTCAGCAATAGGGACACTGGTGCTTGTGCTGTGACAGGCAGAGCTCTCTGACCTCAGGTCTCGAAGGTGGTCATTATTATCTTTGCTGTTCACATCTTTCCTGCACCCAACTGTTGAGGCATCAATAATTCACTTATTTCTATTATTATACTGAATGGTATGCTGCCAGTGTCAAAAAGGGTGAGTACACCATTAGGAGAAACACATGGTATGTATGGTATGGCTTTGCAAAATGCCACTGCAATGAGGCAGGAAAATAAAAATGTAAATTGAGAATCAGAGAGCCTCTAGATGCACTAAAAATGTTTGTTTTTTTTCCTTCTCCCCATCTTCTGCTTGTAGAAACTACATAAAACGAAGTGAAACTTCTCTCCTAAACAACTAAAGGGAGCAAAAAGTCTCTTGAACTCAACAATTTAGAGTGAAAATTCCTTCTCTAAAATTAGGGATCTGGGGAAGTTGGGGAGAGAAAGTGAGGGATTTGGTTAGTATACCGATTCACTCTGAAAACGGCGTGACAAAAGAGAGTGCGTCAGGGAGGAAAAGAGAGAGAAAGAGGTTCTGAACACAAAAGAGAGCTGCAAGCACAGGGGTAAACACACGAGCCAATTGGGACGTCAGGGGAGCAGTAAGGGCCCCTGGTGAAGCGCACCCCCCCCCCTGCCAAACACACATGTGCGCGCGCACACTCACACACACCGTCGTCTTCTCCTCCTCCTTCTATCCTGCACTCTAGAATTCACTTATCCCCAAATCCCTTTCCCTACTTTACTGATAACAACAAGGAGCGGGCCTCGGGAGCTTAACATAGTGGCAAATCCGGCCGAGGGAGTTCTGTGCCAATACACTCTGCGGCTCGGCTACGTCTGCAGGGATTAGAGCGCTTTCCGGGTTTCTTCACCAAGTGCGGCATCTTGAAATGACTTTAATTTGTTTCATTTGAAATAAACTGCCCAGACACTCAGAGTTCAATTTTATGGATGACCTATCAGCTGTTATCCAATCACAGTGTTAAGAAATGTTTGCCGTGTGTTGGGGTGCTTTATATTTGGCTCCCCGTGCATTATCTGTGGCTTGTTATAGCAGCAGAGTTTGCTTCGGTATGTTCTGATAGAAAGAGACACTATACACAGACCCAATTCGCCTCTGTGTTTTTCTGCCCCCTCATTATACATGTTTGCTCTAATAACTTGGCTTTATGCAAAAGTATAATACAAGTGAAAAGCAGAGCACCACACACCAGAACAAAGGCTCCTGGGACTGCCCTAGACTTAATTTGATTTCCCCCCTCTCTTTGGCGAAAGAAAGAGATTGAGGAACTTACTGAAGATATCATGCCTGTGTCCTGTGTGTGATACGATATACTGAAAGAGCTTGGAGGGATCGTGACTGTAAACCCCAGTATGCTCGTGTCAACTCCTATGGCAAAACCAGATTACACTTTCTCTTGTCTCTTTGAATAGAAACACAGCTCGCTAGCATGGACTTGGCATGACCGTGAGAGGATAGCAAGCTCTATCCTGACACAACTGGATGAGGCAGACTGGGCAGATCACCAGCGGATCACAGCAAAAACATCTTTTATGAATGCACTTGCCTCATGCATGTTTAAGCTCTGAGGGCATAACAGTAACCATGAGTAAAACAGGCAATATCAATTAACTATGTGAGAAGCTTTGTCAGCACGCCAGATACTAAGAAGGCACCACATGACGATGCAAACTCAACGTACAAATACAAGTAATCACATTTGATAACCCGCTGTGATATATGGCTTTTTGATTTAAACCACCTTATATCCTTATATCGCAGTAATAAGTTATGACAAAGGGACATGTTGTGACTTCAGACTGTTTCCAAGAAGAACTGCCCACTCAAATCACAGCTGAGTGCCAGGAAAACTAGTTAACAGTTTGGTGCTGTGGAGCTCCTTTGTGTGCAAAGGCTGGTGCGTCTAAGCTCAGATGGCCACGCAACGTTACACCGCGGGTGCCTTAGTGGGAGTATACATACAGCAAACTTAAAGTACTTCGCACCCAGGACCCCTACAGTGCTGGATCGGCTATTGTGCACCCAAAAGCCTGTTCTTAATCCTCATAATTAGAATAAATTCTTACTCTTCATTTGAACTGACTGACATTTGTTCTCTTGACAGAAATCAAATCTAAAATATTCTTCCATGCTTGTATATAGAGTGTACATTATTGGTCAGTTCTTAAGGATGGGAAATATATCATTTGAATTTCCCTGAGTCATTTAAACATTTTCTTCTACATGCTGCTAGTTCTTGATGTTCTGGGTGCTTTATTAAGAAATAAAACAGTGTCAGGTGTTCGATCAGATGCCTGATATGAGCTGTAATTAAATATCACTCACAAGCACTTCCAGTGTTGATTGTGACTTCCATCTTTAAGGTGCAAAGGCAGAAGTAGCAAGATGGTGTCATAGAGTCGTAATGTGGGAGGGAAGAGGTTGGGGTGGGTGGATGGTTCAACATGATATGCAGCTTTGCCCACAGGAGCCTATTTGTTTCCTTCTGCATGTCTCTCTTTAAACTATGAAAATAATCTTTAGCTAACCCAAGGCAATGATAAAAAAAAAAAAAAAAAAAAAAAAAAAAAAATTGGTTCTGTTTTCAAGGGTTTGTTGGCAGGAATCATGTGATGATATTGAAAAGTGTTCTCATAGAAAACTCATAGAAAACTTCCATTTATGGGTTAGTTTCTAAAATCCAATCATGGTAAATGAGTTGATGCTTATAGAGTGCTTTTCTACTCAATTTGAGCACTCAAAGCACGTTCCTACTACAATCCTCATTCACCTACTTTTACATTCATTTTTTCTATGTAGTTTGAAGCACTTTTGCCCTAATGTTAAAGCACACAATGAATGCATTGGGGTCAAATCGGGGTTCAGAGATGTGCAGGTTGGATGAGCCAGGGATCGAACCACTGAACTTCTGACAAGTAGATGACCCACCCCAGAAAAAATAAGAAACAAACAAATAAAAAACAGATAACAGCCTTACTTTGAAGCCATGACCAGTAGACTACTGTGACTAAAAGTCTAACTGAGTCAGTTCCTGTCACACAGGCTACTGTCCAGCACAGGGTTCAGTAGTCATGAGTTAGCTGTTTTGTTGTACCTGTCAGCAGACACCACATGTCACATGTAGCACATTGAGTTATAACAAGCTGCTGTTTTGATGTGTTTTATTTCTCCCTTTTTATGCATTAGCCCCATGCGTGCACACTGTGAGACACAGGCGGGATAATGCAGGCCTCTGCCACAGAGAGAGGTGTCGGGCCAAGTCGCACTCCTGCCATCCACAATCCATTCAACATGCAACACACCGCTAGTCTCTGTATGTGTTGCTGGAGGGGAGCAAGCACTGATACCCTCTTAATGTCCTTTAAGCTGGGCCCAAGTGAAAAATCACTAATGTGAAACAAAGCCCAGACCATGGCGATCACGACTGAAGCCTTGGCTCAGCACTGCACTGTATTTTGTGTTGTGGCTTGTGTCTGAAGGGAATTTGGTAATTACTTTTGTGTTTGTGATTGCAATTTTACACCTGCCATCCCGGAACGGTGTTTATTTAAAATAATACAGCTTGTTAGGACCATTTAAACGGACTTATATGCTATGTAAATGGACACAGTTGGATGAATCAATTTATGAGTAGACAGGGAATGGGGACGAATGTATACAAAGCAGCAACACTATAGTCACTTTGGTATTGCTGCTACTCTTTACCCCAAACAAATATATGTTATTTTTTATGTCAGCTTTGATGTTGATGTGCATTTGAGCAGTTGCAGCATAGAAGGGATGTGAACATCCACTCACCCGGGCACTCTGTCCAGCAATAAGCTGGTCATCTTCAGTCTGGACACTAGTCCTGCTGCGAGTATCATAGTCCTCCTGTTCAAAGTCAGAATCATCTTCCAGCTCCTCTGGTGTCTGCAGCAAACACAAAGACAGAGATAAAATCAGAGATCAGGGAAGAAACTGAAATAGACAGCTGAAAAGGGCATTTTTTTTTCTGTTTTCAAGCCCCAATGTGCTGAAATCATGTCCTTCTGTTGCGTAGAGAATGGCTTAAAGATCCCTGAAAAGTTAATTGTCTCTGCCATTTTCCTACGTAAGGTCTTCCGTCATATTAAAAACCATATACAATAGGTATTTCCAAATCAAATTCACAGCCATAATGATTTATGCATTATTTACTGAGTGCTAAAAAGATAACTGGGAGGAAAGAGAAAGTCATCTGCGAATGCATTTACTGTAACATGTCCCAAGCATGTTGTTTAACTGCAGAAGAATAAATCTGTGAACAACTTGCATTTGTGCATTATTCACAGGTAAATATCTGGACCCATTTCCACAAGATCATTGATTGTAACTGCAGTTTATACAGAATGATGTTAAAAAGGAAGCCAAAAAGGGCTGCCAAGTTTTAGTCAGTTCAGGGGAGGAAGTAGCTTGGGGCGGAAAGCGATGGTGCAGCAGAGTATTTGTGAAACGGAAAAGCTCAAAGTCAAAACTCTTTACAAATGAGCATAACAGAGATGCTACCAATATCGTTTCAATCGCTTAAATATTATAATCAGTGTTATTATTAATTTTCTTTGAAACATTTTGACTTAAAGTCTTTAGCCAAACTCTTAAGTTACTGTTTGAATCCTGAATGCTTTTTTTTGGCATAAGATTTAAAAACTGCTGTGCAGTGATTGTAAATTCTTAATGTAATTCAAAGCTAAAATAGTTTCAAAGCTGGGGAAAAATCCCTGTGTGTTTCATCAAATAAAGAATTCAGAGGAATTAGCAAGAAGAAGAAGAAGAAGAAGAAGAAATGAGAGAATATCTGCTTCAGTTTGCTTATAACTTTGTATGTGTTTTCTGTACGAGGCGAGTGACTCAATCATTAATAAGTATCTTTATTCCTCTCTGCTGTCTTTTAAGTGACGTCCCAATGATAAAGGCTGCTAGTTTGCCAGGTAACTTAAAAGCAAGTAGTTGATCTAACGCAGATGGATCGATTTTAACAGCATCACAATGATAACACAGCTGGGCGGCTTAGCTTCTGTGGAGCAGAGGATCAAATATAGACATGTATCTGTGTAAAATTATTCTTACATGGTGACAGCCTGCATTCACAGTTCTGTCACAGCTATGCTTGTGAAGTGCATAGTGTTGCCTGGTTATTTATATCGGTATTATAATAAACTAACAGTAGTTTCGTTTTTCTCAAAAGGAGCACTTACAGTATAAAACAGGACCACAAAAGTACCACAGGTTGCTAGAAGGCCTACATTTAACTGTGCTAAATTTCCTTCTTTATTTTAGTACAATGCGAATGATTTTCTTTCAACTCCATCAGTGATATGATTATTCTCTAAATAAAAATAAAAAATGTGCCCATTCTACCCTAATGATTGCATCGTTGAACTAAGGAAATAAAAGGCAAAAGGGAAGAGCATTTACACACTGGAAATTAGCTACTTATAATTTATTCACACAAATCTCAGGCCATATGGAGCTTCATTATCCATTCTTTAATTCAAGTCAGTTTGTTTGCTCACAATAGTGGGAATACAATTTCTTTATAGTTTCATAATAGCCCATTTCGTGCATATCCATTTGTAATAGGTTTTATAAAAGCAAATGTTTTATCAACTCATTCTACTGCAAACACCTACAATTTAGCTAGCATACAATTCATTTATTTTACTGTTTTATTGAACATAAAATCATTTTTAATCATTTCTTTTGTTGGTAGCTTCACTAAATTATAGGGTCTTGTTTCTTTACTTTCATTTTATAGATATGACAGTGTTATCCTGTCACAAATGAAATGCAGTATATTGCTGGTGCAGCTGTTTAAGTCTCGGGTAAAATATCCAGAATAAGGGAACCAGTTGCTGACTATCTTTGTGAGACAGGTTATTCATGATAGCAAATTTAAAAAAAGAAAAAGAAAAAAAAGAGCCAGCTGTGTGAATGTGCAGCAGTGAAGATGATCGGTTTTGCTTTTCGTCAATAAAAAAAAAAAGTCTGATTAGAGCTGTGATCACATAGACATTAAGAAACAAAAGCAGCCCCCTCATTGATTTCAATCAGGTCATTGCGTGGGGGTGCCAACTCAGAGGTTGCGTTACCTTGGAGATTGTGTTGCTATGTGTATAGATTTCTGCAACAAGCCTAAGGATCTTTCAATAAAAGAGGCCTACTATTACGATTACATTTTAGCATTTACACAGGCCATGAAACAACTTAACCCCATCAGATCACAGCAGCTCCTTTCATTGATTTCATTTTTAATCTGAATGTCTGGTAAGTTTGAACTTTCTAGGTGAGACAGGCTGTAGGTCAGTTTCCCGAGACTGGGAAACTGCGTAAATATTGGTTATATTGCAGTCTCCACCCATTGTTCAGTTTCATATCTCTTCCATTCTGTGCAATACTTACTACTTTCCCCCCTGCACTCCTGCGTGCATGTGTCTGCGGGTACATAAAGGCCAGGACAAAACCATGTTTCCAAGAACTTTCATAATAACTTTCCACTCTACTCAAGTTTAGCCTCAATTTTTAAACACTGTGGAGAATTGGTTTCTTAATCCGCTGACTGCTCATGAGATCTGTGCTGTAAAAATTCTAAAGGAGCTATTACTCGGTCTAAGTGGGGGAAAAATTTAAAAAAGTACACTTAAAAAAAATAAATAAAAGTTACACGTGGCACCAACATTTGCTATCTATACGATGAAGTCAGACGACAGAGAAAGCAAGGATCTTCCAAGTTGTTTCCCCAGAAAGTAATTGAACTTGGATAGGATTATAAAGCCAGCTGGTCCCGGGCAGTTCAAAGCTGCCTGTTTTACATTATTTACTAACATCAAATTATTTTCCATAATTAGATTTTTTTCTTTCCGAAGCTGAACTGGGAAACCTTCCAGCCTGCATAAAGTTGAATAAATGAATTACGTGGTGAAAGAGGAGGGACAGTTGGGGTGGGGGGGTGGGGGTGCAGATACTGTAACATCAGATTTGGTACATGAAACAGCAGAGCTGGTATCTTGTTGTTATGGAGCCGTTTTATCGTGACACGCTGTCAAGGGTTCTGTCAGATTCATAAAACAGATCATGTGACAGGGGTGACACTCCAAATGAGAATTGAAGATTTCAATTATGCGCTTCTTCATCCTTAGGGCGGATGTATTTTTGTCACAAAACTTCCACTGTCACCTAAGACAGACAGCAGCACAGTTTTCAGTGGGAATAAGGTCCCTGTGATGAAAAGCAAAGATTCTGGAAAGGGGTGTGCAAGTGTGACAAATTTGTCATGTTCACCAGTAGATTCAGGAAGTTTAACGTAACAGGTTTTATGATAGAACCACCCCCCACAAAACACAGGTTATTACCTCAACAAGACAGATATTTAAACCAAATTTAAAATATGCTAATGGTAGTGAAGCTGCAAAAAAGCATATATTCAAACTAAATAAGCTCAACATTAGGAAATGAGCAAACTGTTCAGATGTTTAAAATAAAATACCCAATCAAATATTTTGAATACACAGAGGAAGATGGGAAATTGGTGCAATTTGCTTTTTTTTTTTCCAACTGGCAATTCAAAACACTTTGACAATGTCGCTGAGCTCTAGAAGCATTTCAAAGTATCTCAGCTAGTCTTTCCCTTTTGCTCTCTTGCAGAAGATAATGGACGTACCCTTATCATGAGGACGGCTTTCCTGACGTCGCGGACGCCATCGTAGACCAAACGGGATGCATCAATGAACTCGTTCTCCTCAAAGGGTTGTGGGGGGTTCATACTCAGTGCCTCGATAGCTACTTCCACTTGTTCAGCAAATCGGGGCATTACTGCAGGAAGTAGAGATAGAGAACAAAAGAGAGACAGGAGGTATGGGTTTATCACTTTTTTCTATGATAGGTGAAGGATTATGATTAAGCAAAGGAAAATATATAAGAAAACACAGCTATGACTGTGCTGTTTCTCTATCCAAGGACATGACCACCACTGTCTTCAAAATGTCTCGCAGCACATTCTTCATCAGTCTGTGTTCACTTCTGGAATGTCACCCTAAACCTCTTTGTAAACAACAATATGCCATTCACACACTGCACACCAATTAGCTACTCCGCATCGGCTTCCCCGGCACGGACACTGACCTGTCTCTCCCAGATCGGTTTGTGTGTTTGCTGCCATGTGGCATGGGGAAGTGTATGTATGTGTGCGTAACCTGGGAGCTCGCTCAGAGATGTCTGTGTGCTTCAGTGTTACAGCGCAAGGACGCGAGCTCAGCCTGTCAATTCACAATGCCGACGAAGGGAAACAATTTCATCAAAGTCTTTTCGAGGCAGACAAAAGCCAAGCAACAAAAGAAACGTCCCTACTGACCATAAAAAATGCTTGGTTTTGTTGTCGGTACCCATTGGCTAGACCTGATGGAAGAGCTTTATGTTTTTGAGTCTTCAAATGAATTGTGCTGAATATGAATAGACATTGTTTAATATCCAAAAATACAGACTGAAGGTTTTAAATATTTAGCAGGCCACCTTTCCAAGTAATCTCCTGTTGTGTCACAATAATTGAATTCCAGCTATGATAATGTGCTTTTTTTCTTCTTATGGACTTTGCGCTGTAGCAAATTATCATAACAAAAGCAAAGGCTTACCTAGAAAGCCAGTTGCCAGCTAGAAAAAGGTGTCCATTTACTGTAGATTTGTGGGTCTCTTTTCAAACACTACAAAAGCCTAAAAACCCACCATTACTTTTGATTTCATTTCAGTAACACAAATAGAAAAGTATTTTCTTTGAATCCGGAATAGATATTAGAAAATGACTTTATGTACAGAAGAACAGGGTGAGACAAAGTAAGAGAAGGACATACTGTTTTATGTGTTTTATGGAAAAAATCATTCAGCTGCTTTAGAAGTAATAAGCAACAAATATGTATCAATGGAGTGGATTTTTGAAGTGCTGATACTATGAATAGTTTAAGACAACATCATTAGAGGAGAAGACAGCTCTAATGAGCACAGATAGATAAGAAAAACTGTGGAAAAGACAAATGAGGTATTGCAGTTTGGCCAGAGAGCCATATTTGTGATTTTATTAGCAACTTCCACACTCTCGCCCCATTCTGACATGAAGAGTGAACTAAATCAATTAACTAGCTTGCACTAAAGGTGTACGAATCTGCAGTGTGCTTATTTGTCTGATATAAAACATACGGTATATTTCACCAAACATAAAAGGCACTACAAAAAAGTCTCTCCCTTTTTCTTTTCATTTTTAATTCAGTTTAATCCACTTACTGGAGAAGCGTAAAATAGGCTTTTGGGAATCGCTGGGAAGGCGTTTTAAATAGAAATATTTAAATGTTCTCTGTGCTCTTAATGAGCAAAGTTGCTGATGGTAAGGAGCAATTTCACTCATTCCAGTTGAAAAATGATGAAGGGAATTAAATGTGACCATGTAGGGATGGATTTTTTTCACCCTCTAAGCTTAAGCATACTTTAAGTGAGAAGTTATGGAAGTACAATGAATGCCTCAAACCTCAAAGCAGACATGGTGCGCACCTGTGCCGTGTTTAACAAGATTTAAACAACACAATCTGCACAGTTCCTGATTTCTAAGCCACAAAATTCAAATTAAGACGGCTACATTTAGACAATCAAACACACAGCAAAACTGCACGGAAGCATGCACTTACATTCAACAGGTGAACACAAAAATATCTCCAAATCGATGACGTTGGCCCACTGGGACGGAAAATTTTAACAAGTACAAGTTTGCGAACAAGGTTTCCAAATCTGTGGTACTTTTTCTGCACTTTTGTGGCAAAAAAAATCCAAACAAACAAATAAAAAAAATAAGCATGTGCATATTTAACACAATTATTTATATTGTGTGACACTACTACACCTGCATGTTACAACATTGTTTGGCCTACTCATGATGATGGCAAACTGCTATTTAATCATAGTGAGAGAAGTAAAAAAAACAAGGGGTGGTAGATGTTGTTTATATCCTAAAAAAGGGTCATTTGAACCCTTTGCTAAGTGGTTGCTAGGCGGCCATAACATACCATCGATATTTCAACTTCTGCTGATATAAATTAGATCATAGTGTTGTGAAATGTAAATGATGTGAGGCTTTTATAAAGCGTTAGTGATGCATAAATGACAAAAACAGATCATTTTAGCCCGTTGCTAGGTGGTTTGCTCAACTCCTGACGACCAAAGCAAAAAATAAACACACAGACAGAGACTTTGGATATTACAGTAAGATATCACATATCACAGCAACAAAGTTGCATTTTATCCAGTTCCAGATCAATTCTTTCCACAATTACCCAACGCAGTCTGTTTCAAAAGAAAACACAAAAAGCAAAAACAAAAAATAAAAGCACTCCCAAGCAATGCTGTAGTATGAAGCAGGTTTGACAGAGCTGCCTTTCTGTTAGCTGACTTGATAAATTCTAAATATTAAACGATACTGGTTATCACAACAGGGGTTTTCTACTTTCTTTGTTAACTTAAGACTCTCTGAAGAGACATGATCAGAGGGACAGGTGATAGAGCTCTACAAAGAACAGGAAAAATATTGTTTACCACTCTTACAATTATCCACCCATTTACTGTTTACCCCTGTTACTTACGTTCTAAGACAATATAACACAGACACATCGTTAATACTAAGCTATTACTTGGGTACTGCTTATTATTTAATTACATGGTATTTACTTTATCACGTTATTACATGATATTTAAAGCTGCTACATAACGTGTAAACCAAAGTGTGACTATTAATTCACAAAGTTATATATATTACGTTTTACTCCACAATGTTACCTGTGTGAGCAACATCACACAGACAGAGACTCACAAAGAGTGCTTTCACAATTTGAGAGCTACTGGTCTAAAATATTACTATGTATATGTTTTCAAATTAATATACTTAAATAATTTTTAAATCTGTGGCCAGATCTGAAAGCTGCTGTTCACAAACGCTGTCCATCTAATCTGACTGAGCTGGAGCTGTTTTGCAAAGAGAATGGGCAAGGATTTCAGTCTCTACATGTGCAAAGCTGGTAGAGACATACCCTAAAAGACTGGCAGCTGTAATTGCAGCAAAAGGTGGTTCTACAAAGTATTGACTCAGGGGGCTGAATAATTACACACAGCCCACTTTTCAGTTATTTATTTGTAAAAAAAATGTTTGGAATCATGTATGATTTTCGTTCCACTTCTCACGTGTACACCACTTTGTATTGGTCTTTCTCGTGGAATTCCAATAAAATTGATTCATGTTTGTGGCTTTAATGTGACAAAATATGGGAAAGTTCAAGGGGGCCAAATACTTTTGCAAGCCACTGTATTTGAAGTTTACACAGCACCATGTGACCCAGAAAGAGTAATATTTCAAACTCCCTCCGCCACACTGTGTTCCTCCGCCACTCCATCATTTCAGTTTTGGACGAAGTGGATTCTGGGATATTGCATTTCGTCATTTCAAGCTGATTGGAGACCAGAACAGCCAATCAGATTTTTTTGCATCCAAGTGCGATTGGCTGGTTTTGTGGCACAAATATAACGGTGTACAGAAAGAGTTGAACGCGCACGGGCAGAAATGTTGAGAGCGCAAGCAACACATTGTGAGCGAGTGCAAATGCAAAAACTGAGCGAGAGGGGCTGCTGTTGTGTGTGGGTATGGATAACAGCAAACACTGAAATACATTTTTTGCACGCAGCAATGAATTTTGTTCACTCAAATTTAGCTTTTCTTCGCGCAAAACAAATTTCTCCTCAAAATGCAACATTTGCACCTGCAAATTTTTTTTCACTTGCACTCAATTTTTTTTACATGTGTTTAGAATAGTGGCACAAAAATAACGCCATATATGATCATTTCCCTACAGAGGAAATCATGTGTTGTTGCGTCTGACTTTAATGGCAGTGTGCGAATGGAGCTAACAATCACAGTTAGGTGATTTACCTCAAAATTTGCTGTGCACACCTGGCAGGAAATTTCACTAAAATGAGGCAATACAAACCCATCATTATCTAGACATCATACAGAAAGATACTTATTTCTCACATAATGTGAGCCTGCTGCCTTTTTTGGAGAATTTATCAGCAGCAACAAGGTAAATAATTAAATTAAATGCAAACACAATGCCACTAGAGTTACCCAAATGATCCATTCTTACAATACTTGTTATGCACAGTTCATTTATACAATGTGAAAAGCTTTTTCTTTCAGCTCATTGAACCAGTGCAGTTATCAAATGGCGGCATGACACATTTGCTGATAAATCCATGAAGTGCTATTACGCAGGCTGGATCCACCATGTTTACCTTCATTAAATCATATGAAAATTACATTTAGGAGCTACACATTAACCCGGTTCAGTATTAAAGCCATCATTGTGTAACATTTTGAAGTATGCTGCACAGACTGTAAATAAAAAATGTGCATTGTGTCTGTGTTGGCTTCGAAGCCTCGAAGGTAACATTCTGACTGCTGTTTGGAGTCACGAGTTACTATATATAGACAACAAGAAGAACTGCAACGTTATCAAGGGTTGCAAGTTTGGTTAGCAATCTGCATTCATAAACCAAACGCATCTGCTAAACTACTACACTTACACTGGTAGGGATAAGGCCTAGCCAACAACTATCATACTGGTAAGGCTTTAAACCTTATCAGTATTCAAATGTATAGTTTTATGACAACTATTGATGGGATACAGAGGGAAAAAGTGGAACAGTGCTGAATTAACGATGGTCACATGAACAATTTCATGCACATTGTTTTAATATTTATTTCCATGATCACTGTACAAGTTATATAAAAAAAAGCAACAAAAAAGAAAAAAACCTGCCATCTGCCTCTGGCTGTGGATGGTGTTGTGTTCACTCACTATGATAGAATAAAATGTTTTCCTCAAGAAGCCTCAGCCCATTTGGTGAGCTGTAATTGTCATGCGTCACTGTAATTGGCACAGTTATTTCAAAGCCAGTGAGGCCAGAGATGTGATTCATATAGACAATGAGACCAGTGGTACAGTTTTGTTTTCTTGTAATGCGATTAACACTCGCAATCTAGAGATAAAAACAAGCGTAAATACTAACCTCCAAGTACAGTACACTGGTGTCTGCTAAATGAGCACATCCACCTATTCAAACAGGGAACGTGTGACCGAATGAGAATTTGAGAAAAGGGCAAACGTTTGAAAACACGAAATACCATGTGACTAAACCTTCATTCTTTAGTCGGACCATAATTCGCCTGGTGTAATTTACAAAAGCAGAATGGGAGAGGAAACAGGGTGGGAAGTGTTGCAAAACATGGTGCGTCAAGAATAGCTAGGGGCTTAATAACAGCAGCCCACGAAATTGAAAATTATAGAAGCTTTTATAAAAGATATTACTGTCATTAACCTTCATCCCTGTCCTACACGCACTGCGGCCAAGCAGCATCGCCCCTTATCTGCTGCTTGTATTAATTCCCTGCACAGGTAGGCACAAAAATGTGACCAAAAAGAAACAATCAGTGTTTTCCAAATGAGAGGTCAGATCCACTTCCTCTCTCATATTGGCTAGATATTCAAGAGCGTTGCAATTTATCTGTTCAATCAGATTATTCTCTAGAGTCAAAACTGTGTTTTCTCCATTTAGTGCAGGTGATGAATGGGAAAAGGCTAATTTCTGGCATGCATTACGTAACACTCAGCAAGGCCTTTAAAATCTAATGCTACTGCACTTACATAAAGCAAAATCACTTTAAGATATCCACACAGCTTGCATAGCCACTTCCTAATTTTGAAAACGTTGAACTTAACAGCTTCGATGATCGGTGGTCGAACCACAAAGAGAATGTGCTTTATATGATGCTCCTCCTGCTTACTGGTCTCCTCTCCTTCACTCTAACCTTGGTTAAATTGTTCCACCTACCTCTTCCTATTGCACTGCTATTCTCATAGCAATTTCCTCATCAGTACTCTCCCCCAACTTCTGCCTCTTTTTACGCACTGATTGAAAGGCCCCACCTCTTCTCCTTGCAAGCTTAGTTTGCCATCTGCTTCACATTCTGGTTAAAGACTCTTTTCCTATCATTAAAACAATAGACACAGATTCAAAAATTATAACTCATTTATCTCAACAACCGTGTTGTACACTTATGGGCCATATAAAAACGCCATTTTGAGTGTTAAAAAAATGATAAAAACCACTGATTCACTTCCACATTTCCCCTTAACAGTTATTTTTTAGAGACACATTCAATGAAAGGTCTTTAGTTTTCTTCATTAGACCCTCCACTTGGCATTAACAAGTGGCTTCTTTGGGTACATGTGTGAATGTGCCCAACACACTGATGAGTCATTAAAAGCAGATTGTTCCTGCATATGGACCCATTCCATTAGCACGTGCATCTCTGTGAATGTGTCCTACACTTGGAAACTTTGGCAGTTAAGGACTCCGGTGGTCTGGACTGACATTTAGCCTTCCAAACAGAAACAATGCAGGCTTCCTTTTTTCTTTTCTCCAAATAAAGCGAGAAAGTGGTAGCTTGAGCACTCTACTTGAGATCAAATCACTGAAGGCGCATGTTAATGCCAGGTATGAGCCGAGCCTTAGTGTCTGATGCACTTCCTTTTAGTGCTCTTGATCCACTGATTTACAGGCATGACATGTGGGTGGCAGTGTGTCCGTGTGTGTTATTACTCACTGCACTCACTGCAAAACCCTGGCTAAATCCTATTTACTGTGCCCTGATGTAATAACAAGGAGCAACATCACCCTGCTACCTAAATGGCACTCTGACTTAGGCAATATATCAGTTTTTTAATCTATCCTCTCCAGGCACCACATTAATGACCAACTTAAAAATTTGTCCCTTCTTTTGAGGAGAAGATTAGTCTAAACCAAGGCAGTTAGTGGGCAGAATAGTGTATCAGTAAGGAAGGAGGGAGAGGAGGAAAGAGAGGGAAGCCATAACCACTTTCCCATTAGGCTATTGATTTTTCTCTCTCTCAAGGACACGCTTCAGTCCCGGGCCCATGTGTAGACTGTCTGTCAGGAATCTATAGCTAAGCTTTACACTGAAGAGTTGTGAGCCTTGGCTGCCTGTGTTTTGGCCTCGGCATAAATCTGACCACACTCGAAATGAGAAAGAGGGATGGGCAAATTGAGACAAGGTCAAAGGGTAGGTAGCTGTGATGAGCGCTGTGTGCCAGCTGTCAGAAAGAAAGGCAAGTGGCTGTGATTGGCATGAGTGGCTGTGGGCATAAACACAGGAGCAGTCCAATAAAAACACAAATAGCCAACGCAAAACACACAACTACCCACACATGCACACTTACACCCACACACACTTGCACAGACAGAGTAAAGGGATAAATGTTTTACACATGCTCACCACTGGAGGAAAGTTAAGAAAAAGGGAACACATCAATGAATTCCACTAAAATCCTTGCGCAAATCGCTTAGTGAAATCCTTGGTGACAGCTATTGATTTTTTGGTGGAGTCTAGTTAATTGGGCTCAGTACCCTCTAAAAACTGTGTGGTCCTATATCCTTTCCCTTTGTTCAGCTACACTTAATCATCTTTCCCCCTAGCTATAGATTTCTACTTGACTGTGTTCAAATCCATAGACATCAGGTCTGTGAGGACGGAGGGGAGAGGGAGGCAAAAGTTCACAAGGATCAATAAGTGCTTTATGGTCCAGATCAGATGTGCATGGTAGCCCTTAAAAACCCCCAACTATTGCTAAGACGGAAACTGGAAGGGGAAACACAACAGCTCTTCATCAAAGAGAAATATGGAGCCAATGAAACATTCGTCTAACATGGTTGCTAATTCCCCACCTTAACGTCTCAATTAGCGCCCAAATCGTGAGGAGACCTTGTTAAAATTGAAGACAGAAGCCCTCCCAAAGGCCCGGCATCTGGAGAAAATGCAACAAAAATTTGTTTGGTGCATATTCTTTCTGTGACGAAGAAATGACCCCAGCCCTGACCTTAATGTGAACTTGCCCACCAGTCGCCTTGAACCTGTGTTTTAAACAAGTCTGTTTATCTGTGGGTATAGCAAAGTGCAAGGTCACCACAGTTGACTAAATCTAAACCAAAAACTAGATCAAGGTGTGAAAATGTATTTCCTTTAGATTTACTTTTTTCTTTCCCCTGAAATCTGAGGCTGTCACGAACAACAGTGTAAAGCAGGGCTCGCAAAATCGCTAGCCCGACGTCCTGGGGCTAGCGATTTTTCCAGTCGGGCTACCAAAATCTAACTCAGCCCTGCCCGTCGGGCTATCGTAGGAAGGAAAATATATGTCTATGCTTTTGCATTCTTTCGCCAATGTAGCTGAGTAATTATGTCATTGGCATCGATGAGCCACTGTCAATATGTGACATATTGAAATCGCGTTTGAATTTGCCCTTGTTTTTTGCTTTCACTTTCATTTTGCGATCGCGCAAACGGTGTGTAGAGAGCAGCAGTACTGATTGGTGAGTGACGATTAATTGCGCACCAATTCCTCTGACATCGTCTTATCACTCATTAGCTTACTATTCAAACGCGACAAGTGAAATCTCTTGCAGCAAGCTTAAACATGTGAGAGGTTGAGTGCGCAAAGAATCGCTGACCGTTATGTAAGTACGTGTGTAAAAGCAGCAGGATTTACGCTGGTATTTTAGTTCTGCTCAGCCAAATAAGACAGGTCAGGGTGAAGAAGGGGCAGCCAAAGAAAAGCTTACCACAAAACGGAAAAGTTATGACAAATCAGACTATGAGGCAAAAAGAAAGCGCAGGTTTTTTGGTTTCATGGATAAAAGAATTTCTGTGGCTGGAATATGACGAGCTAAATAACATGATATTCTGCCAGGTGTGTTGTGAGTTTCATTTGATTTCTGAGTCGACAAGCACCTTTGTTACTGGGACCAGTAATTTTAAGAAAGACCCCATCAGAACCCATGAGAAATGCAAGAAATGCATTATTGCTCAGTCTGCCGTATCGCTCCCAGAACAAACAGCAATTGCAAAAAAACATACTAAAAATAAACCAAGCACAACAAGAACTCCTGAAAAAGCTGTTTAGAACAGCGTGCTATAAGAGTGAACTATATTGGCAAAATTTAGCAGTCTTTGCAAACTTCAAAAAGCAAATGGCCTAGATCTTGGTTCCACTTACCTCTTACCCGTGACTTCAGTGGAAATTTCAGATTTAGGATCTGACACAGACTGATTCATGTCCTACACAGTTCTTTCAGTTCATAGAAATTTCTGTTCAATTTGAACCAAGTATTTGAGTTGATGGTTGTAATTTTTATACAGTTGTTGTGATTTGTATTTTAACAATTTTTTTGATTAATTTTTGTTTCCGTTACAATATTATACTTTAATGTATAATATTGTAACGGAAACAAAACATTAAAAAATAGCTTTCTTTTTTATTCGGGCTACTTAAATTTATTTTGGGCTACCAAAAACTGAAGAATGCCTGCCCGAAGGGCTACCAGAGATTTTGAAATTTTGCGAGCCTTGGTGTAAAGTTTGCGTGCACACATAATCCTCAACTGCAAAATGGGAAGTGTTACATAAGTTAACAATCATTTCCTTTCATTGCCTATAGTGCTAAATTTACAGGAGAAATTACCGCCCTGCATCTATCAAAAATGCTGCAAAATACAGCCTGCGTGAAGTAGGAAACTGTGTAAGTGACGTCACCCTGTCAACAGCTCTCGATTTGTTGGTGTTAGCAACACTGACATAATGCTTCTTCATAGTGCTGACTCTTGCTCTATGGAGGATTAATAGAAGCATGTGACGAGGTTAGAGTCATACAAAATTGACCTCAAGTGTCTGTAAGATAATCACCGCTGAACTCTATCAATTAATTACCCCAATCAATTAAACTGAATCATGCAATAAGTGAACAGAATGTGTTTAAAGTACCATATAACTAATACTGTAAGTAGACTGTTATGGTGGGGTTCAGCGCCAGAAGAGGGTCTCAGACAGATGGCTGTGTGAACACACGTGGCACACCTAATGCTGTTTGCGACTTATCAGCTAGCAGGGAGGGGAGCTGATTGTGTCTCTCAATTATCCCGGCAGATGAAAGTAACGAGCGAAACAATAGATATACCACCTCGCTAAATGGGCTCTAATGGGAGAGATAGAAAGCCGAGTCGGAAGGATGGGTGAGAATGGAGAAAATATAACAAGGAGGGGAGTTGCTGCTGTGCTGATGTGAAAAGGGATTGTGGTCAGATTCTATTCTCGTGGACAGGTAATTGCTAAATTACTTCTCTCCTTTCATCCCGCATTTTTTTGGGGGGGGGATGGTTTGGCCATCTTTCATGATGCCACATTTTAAAGGCGTATTATGGTATATTTTTAAGGGATTGGCTAAGATAGTATTTCATAGCAAACGCTGCACATTTTCTGTCTTCCTTGCTTATGTCTAGACACTTTGTAAACAAGACAAAGTAACACAAAATCACATTAAAAACAGAAACTGTCACCAGTTTGCTTCTCTGAGTATTGCAGGAATGTTTTTGTATGAACAATCGCTGTAACATTTGGAGTTGTGACGTGAACGGCCCTGGCAAAAATGAACAAATTGTTTCTACTGAGACTTCTCTGCATTTTTCATGTGGCATGTCTTCACCGATGCACATATCGTCAAGAACACTGCAAAAGCTTTCAACTTCTCCCAACTCGCAAATAATACTAGGCTGCAGCTCAACACTTGCGCTGAAAGTGGAAACGTTGCAAACGCGCTGAAGCAATGTCAAAGTTTAGCTTTAAGTGGTGTAGGTGGTGACTGAGTGATACATGTTTTCCTCCTATGGGCTTGCCGGCTCTACTAACTGTATACTCAGCCCTGCTGATGTTACCACCTCCTGTACATACTCACTTTCACAGATGCTTTCTGTATATGTTACACTGTTTCATGTAACCAAAGGAAGACCACAGTCAGGAAGTAGACTCAGATCTACAATATACTACACTGCAATGTCTAAAGTATTCCCTCACCCATCCAAACCACTGAATTCAGGTGTTTCGATTACTTTAATGGCGACAGTGTATAAAATTAAGCAGGTAGACATGCAGACTGCTTCTACAAACACTTTTGAAAGAATGGGTCGCTCTCTGGAGCTCAGTGAATTCCAGCGTGGTATTGTGATAGGATGCCACCTGTGCAACAAGTCCAGTTGTGAAGCTTCGTCGCTACTAAATATTCCACAGTCAGCTGTTAGGTGTCCATAAAAACATGGATGAACAAAACACCATTGGGATAACTAGAGCAGAGACTGCAACACAGGCCTTCTTGTCCAACATCAGTGTCTGACCTTCTGGAATAATTAAAATTACATTTTAATTAAAAATTAAAAATTCCCATGAACACACTCCCGAACCTTGTGGAAAGCTATAAAGTTGTTATAGCAACAACAGGTATTCCAACACCATATTAAAAGCATTTTTCTGTTGTACCTTGTTTATTTACTATTATTTATTTAATTTTTGTAATATATCAATAATCTGCTTTTCTTTTTGACCCTTGTGCTGCTGATTGAATTCCCCCAGTATGTTCAGAGGTAAAAACCACTGAGACAATATAAGAATTCAAAGTTGTCTCCTAAACAAGGATATGGAAATGTGTTCATTGTTTGATCAGCCTGGCACTGAGACAAATGCAACTTTCCTGGAAGATGACATTGGACAGAGGCTGTAAATGAATAAATAAAAGAGTGAGAGCGGATAAGACTTTCTGTTAGGAAACTAATCAAAACTTCAGACACTGGACACAGAAGCAGTCAAGTCGTATCTGTAAGTGAGACCAGACTGGTGAACTAATGTAGCTTCTACATGTGTGCGCGCGCGCGCGCGTGTGTGTGTGTGTGTGTGTGTGTGTGTGTGCATATACGTATGTGTTTCTATGTGTTAGGCTATTCCTAAAAGTAGCTTGGCTTGCCAAAAAGCTTGCAGCAAAATATTTTGACACGGGGTGAAGCACAGTGTATCCATCATACTAGTAATACATTAAGCTATGGCTCATTGTGGATCTTCTGCAGCTACACAGGCTCTGTGTACAGCGCACTAACCAGTCTCAGACAGGAGCTTGATGGACTCCAGCACACGCTCGGTGTAGACCCCGGGCTCATAGTTTTCCATCTCAGCGTTAATGATGTGGACCACGCGAGCAGCTCGGCCCCGGATAGCTCCAGCAGTTCGGTCAAGAGTGTCCACATCGCCCTCTTGGAGAGCTATTACACATTTGTTGACATCCTCAAGGATGTGGTTCTCTTGAGAGTGAGAGAGAGAGAAAAGATGACAGTGAATGAAAGTGGGAAGCAAAAAATGAAAAAGACCCAAGGATTCTGTTGTTGAGAGACATAATTATTGTTTAATAAACAGATTTTCCTGGAAAATGGAGATAATAAGAATTGAACCTAATGATTCACATTTATCTCTGAATGTGCACTGTTGATACACTGTTGAGTTTATTTCTCCAAGAAACATGTTGATTATGGATAAAATTCAATACCTGTTGCTTTTTTTGGACACCATCCCACCCCTGTCCAAAAAATAAACTTTTTTCTTCTGCCTTTTGATGGGGTTTTTTTCTAGTTCACTGTATTTTGCTTCAAATGCTGTGATTTCTTTTTTTTTTTTATTAACTAAATAGTAATTTTGTTTTTCACATCAAGCCTCCATAGAGATTTTTTGTGAAAATTTGGTGCCAGAGGACACAAGCAACAACATTCAATAACTCACTCGCTTCAAGGGAAAATCAGGAGCATGTGGACCATTTGCTTCAATCAGTTAGTCTGTGAGGAATTTGTGCTGGCTCATACCTGACACAGAAAGGAAATCATCCACAGAAGTGATGTCATCCACAGCCTCAGTCAAGATGCGCACTTGTTTCTCCCACTGATCTTTGAAAACATCCATGTTGTCCTGGGCCACCTTGCTTTGGGGACGGGCAGCCAGAGTGAGTGCAGCATTGATGACCTGATATGGGACAAGAAATGTACATGTGTGCGTTTAAAATGAAGTCTTAAAGACATTTCTGCATATCTGTGAGTCATTTCAGGAGAAACGACATCTTTACTAGTTTATATATAAGATATATAAGAACATACAGCATGATGAATGAAGTCTGGCTATCATATCAAGACTCTGACACTGGTGAACAGTGTGGCAGCAGTGGCACAGTAGCTGAGTGCTATGCTATTCTCGTAGTCATTAAGGTTTTCAGTCTATGCTGTGGCCTGCTAGTAGCAGCTACAGCTACAGACTAAAAGGATTTAGCAACCAAACGTTTGCCACATTTGCTTGAAATATATTGTTAATTGCACAAATGTAATAAATGATGCAGAATCTTTTACAGCTTAAAAAAGCAAGGCTTAAAGAAAGCACAAGACCTTGATATGTGCAAGGTAAACCATTCAGCTTTAGGACAAAGAAAAAAATAAGATAAATACTTCACAGGGATACAGGGATGATAAAAATAATACCGGCCTTATCGTGTACTTTGAAATACCAATAGACAATATTTTAGCTACCCGAGGGAAGTAGCAATAGCTCCTTTGGAAAATGAAAGTGCTCTCCTCTTCCTGCTTTTGTTGCACAGTCAAACCCTCATTTTCCCGGGGGATTTCATACCCGGAGGCAGTTAGCAGAGTTAGTACCACCAATAAATTGTTCAATAAACACTTACTGCATAATGAAAAGTTAAAGCAAATAACTTGGGCACTGCCACTTTAACAACAAGGACCAGTTTATTTATTTCTTTGTGCCTTTGCTTTCTCACTTTGTGCTTTTTAGATTTACTTTTAGTGACATGAATCTGATCTAGATTATGATCTGAACATGGCAGTCACTGAGGCAGTGTGTGTGTGCACTTCTGCGTGCATTTGCACGTGTAAAGAATAACCAGTCTGGTTTAACTCTACTTGGAACAGATGGAAATACCTCTCTTTGTTGCACCTCCTCTTTGTTCCCTCTACTCCAGTCACAAAGCCTATGTCTATTATGTTTTTAATCTGCGTGTGTTCAGCTGTGCCAAGCAGTGTCAGGGGACAGCGCCTCTCCAAGTTTTATAAGTTAGTTGGTCTCGGTAGGTACGGGTAGAGGAGACTGCACATTAGATCATGAATCTTAAAATCAGCCTCCCTTCTCCATTTCTCATTCTCGTTACAATGTTTGGTCCTGTGTGGATAAGGCTTACTGTTAACCTTGGAAACAACTGATGGATTTCAACATCCTCCTTTGTTTCTTCCTGCGAAACAGGACTACAATGTCCTCCTACACATTATTTATAGCTTTTCTTCCAAATCCGACAACTACAACCTCTTTCCTTTAATATTCCTAAATATTACACTTTCATAAATCGGTAATTAAATATAGTAAAGTTCCTTAAAAGAACATTTTGATTTGATCTCATGTTAAGAATTTGTATTTTATGTAGTGCTGTCAGCGTTAATCTCGTTAAAATGACGTTAATGCCATAATGGCTTTAAAGTGGCAAATCTCTGTTAGCGAGTTAGCGTGGAACGCCCCGTATGTTAACGAGCTAACGCGTTAGCACGGTTAGCTCGTTAACGCGTTAGCAATGTGCAGCCCCACGTACGAGGCAATCTGCGCTAACTTGCTAACTGAGATTTGCAACGTTGATTCGGTTATGGGGTTAACGTTATTTTAACGAAATTAACGATGACAGCACTAATTTTATGTGATGTAGGTGTTTTAAAATCCTCACCTGTGGACACAGGCTGTCGATCTGGGTGGCGGCCATTCGTACCAACTTCACGCCCTCTTCATTGTTGGAGATGGAGCATGCCAAGTTGGCCACCTGAATAAAACAAACACAAAAAAGAGACCTAGCTGTTTTAATCTCGAAACTGTTAGCATTGAGGAAAACAAAAAGAAAAAATGTTGTGCCTCTATCAAGCGGTCATGCTCCAAAAAGGATATCTTCATCTTTTTCAAGACTTTTGCTGCAGCAAATATTTCTGCGTGCTGGCCATAAATTCCTCTCTAAACCAGTTTCAATTTAAGTTTGAGGGCCACAAATGACGAAACATTTTATTGTGTAGTTGAAGGTAGAATTCAACAGTCTGAATTAAAGCAACCAAGTTCCAAAATTATACTCCAGTACAGGCCAGTACAGTCTATTCTTTGTGTACAAAACTCCCTGCCTGTGTATTCTCTCCACAGCACAGCAAGGCATCAGTGAGAAACGAGGGGGGATTTTGTATTAAAAATACTGTAACTGTGATAAAATCCCACTTGATTGGTGTAATTGTGACTCACACTTGGTGTGTTGTAAAATTAGAAAGCAATTTTGAACAACAAGAGGACAGAAGATTTTATTCTCTATTATCTGCAAATGAAAAGTAAGGGTTTGTGTTTCATTGTCCATATGTTCATGAGTGTTTACCTATCATTTAATATGCAAATCTGGGTTATCTTTGTATCATTATTTGTCCAACTGAAACATTTGTGTTTGTACTGTACATTAATTACTTAGGTATGCCTGGTAAACTGCTTGTTAATACCAATCTCTAATAAGTCCTGTCCCAGGAGCTCAATGTGTTTAGTCATTTAGACACGGTAAAGACAACCTGCAGGCTGGACCTACTGAAGTTCAAACCGAGCATCTGAATTGGGAAGAAAGGTGATTTAGTTGACTTTGAACATGGCATGGTTGTTACTGCCAGACAGGCTTGTCTGAGTATTTCAGAAACTGCTGAGATCCTCTGCTGGGATTTTCCCGCACGACCATCTCTAGGGTTTACAGAAAATGATCCAAAAAAGAGAAAATATCCAGTGAGCGGCCGTTTGGAGGATGGCCAGACTGGTTTGAGCTCATAGGAAGCCACCGGTGACTCAAATAACCCAAGGTATTCAAAAAGGCATTGCTCAATGCACCACAGGTCAAACCTTGAAGTAGATGGGCTACAGCTGCTGAAAACCACACCGGGTGCCATTCCTGTAAGCAAAGACGAGGAAACTGAGACTTTAGTTTCCACAGGCTCACAGAAGATTGGAAAAATGTTGACTGGGCTGACGAGTCTCGATTTCTGCTGCAGCTTTTGGATGACAGGGTCAGAATTTGGTGTAAACAATATGACTGCATGGATACGTCCTCCTATGTATCAATGGTTCAAGGCTACTGGAGGAGTAATGGTCTGAGTGATATTTTCTGGGAACACCTTGCGCCTCTTAGTACCAAATAAGCATCATTTAAATGCCACAGCCTACTAGAGTATTGTTGCTGACCATGTCCATCCCTTTATGACCGCTGTGTACCCACTCTCCTGATGGCTGCTTCCAGCAGGATAAATGTGCCCTGTCACAAATATCAAATCATTTCAAACTGGTTTCCTGAATGTGACAATGAGTCCACTGCACTTAAATGGCAGTCACCAGATCTCAAAGCAACAGAGCATCTTCTGGGATGTGGTGGAACAGGAGATTCTCATCATGTATGAAGAGCCGTAACATCTGCAGCAGATGTGTGACGCTATCACATCAATATGGACCAAAATGTCTGAGGACCTTGTTGAATCTCTGCCATGAAAAATTAAGACACATCTGAAGGCAAAAAGTGGCAAAAGGCAGGCACAACAGAGTAGCATTACCCGTCTTATTTTTAACTGCAGTAATTAGCTGGTATCAGATCAGATTACAGGGCTTTCATTTTCATTTTTCATTAGACAGGCGGTGCACATAGATTTGTAAATGAGCAGCAGGTGACATAAAGCAGATGTTTTTGTGTGTGGACATTTTCTTATGGAAAATAATGGCACAGACATCTAAAGTATTACAGTAACATAACTATTTAGGGCATGCACATCTGGTGTGTGAGAGAGCAGAGTACTGCTGCACCGGCTGAACATAGATAATAATATTAATTCAGATCCAAATGGCCAAGCTTATCAAATATGTATATGCAATTAGGATTTCAGGTATAAAGCATGACTGGCATGCCTAAATAATCATGGGGCCTGGTGGTGGTGGAGAGAGGTGTTTTATTATATAATTATGTTGCCAGATGGTTTTTATGTATGACACACCCTTAGGTTGATTTATGTCTTTCTTTATATCAAGGCACAGTTTCTTGATAACATGCTTTCAGCTTGAATCCTTTATAGGAGACACATAGAGACGCTTATCCAAGTTAACTTTTAAAGACTTTGTTGTTAAAAAGCTTCACTTTAAAAACTAAATTAGAAAATCCCATGCCTCTCTAGTTTTTAAACTAATTATAAGAGCTTGACAACATTTCAAGATTTTATATTTTAGTGTCTGCGTGCGGTATTCCTATAAAATATCTGAAACCACCACAGCAATTTTTTGTCTTTATGGCTATGAGGAACAGGGGCACAGTTTGTGCTAGTCCCATGTGAAGTCATCCACAATATCACTGTCTCTCACTGTTAATTTTCATAACTTTAAACTGTTTAAAAGCCAACACCATCTCTAAACAAATCACATTTCGGCATGAGCCCAGGCTTTGAAACTGAGCTAAACAGACACATGCCAGTTGGCAGTAAAAGGTGCCAGTCTGCATTAGCACTTCTAGTACTCACACGTCACTGTTTGAGGCAAATTGAGGTAAATCAAATTTGTGTTAGAGGACTCTTGCTTAGAGCTCTGTCTCTTTACTCATGACAGCAATGAGCACATTGATGGATTATAGGCCTTTATGCGAATCAGAGTGTGCATGTGTTTAAAGCGGTGTGTGTGTGTGTCAGAGAGGGGGGGGGGGGGGGGGGGGGGAGAGTGAGAGCCTTCACTTCACATAAATGTGAAAGACGGTTTGCATATTTGAGAGCTACACAAATCACAAATTCAGTTACCTGAGTTACAGCTCTAGCTAAATTTGTATAACCTTTCTATATTTCTTATAATATTATAATGTTTTTTGAAAAATCAGTTTCTGTTTGCAAAGCACCTTTGAAATGTACAAGCTTATAAAAATACTTCAACTGATGTTAAAACGCCCTTAAGAGTTTCATTTTAGTGCAGTGGACTAAAGCTATTCCCAGTTCCTGACTGAAAAATAAACACTTGCTATTGTGTTGGCAATTAAAATAATTTCTCTCATTAAACACATTAATATGAAAAATGAAATTGGAGTAAATGGACCTATTCCTCTCTGTCACATGATATTTTAGCTGTACAGTCGTACTTCTTAGTGCTTAACTTGTTTATCCAGTTAACTTAAAAATACACGGGAATGGGAATTTGTAAAACAGAATGCAAGGACATTAATAATTGATTAAAACTATGTTTTACTGAAGTAGCATAAACTGATCATGCTGCTGTGACACTTTCAGAATGTGGTTTAGCATTATCACTGGTACCTATTTTGCATTATTACTTAATTCCAGAATTTTATTGGTTGACAGCATTGCAGGCTCAGGAACTTCTTGCGATCAGTCGCCAAACTCCACAACTCAGCAACGCAGAAAAGGTTTTACTTAATTTTGTACATATATGTTTGATTTATCTTTGGATGGAGTTCTAACTGGTATTTGTGGATGCAGGGAACGCTGCGTTTGCTGACAATTGTTTTCAGAAGTGTTCTTGAGGCCATGCTGTTATTTCCACTACAAAATTGTGTCTGCTTTTAATGCAGTGCTGTCTGAGGGCCCGAAGATCACAGCTATTCAGCACTGGTTATCTCCTCCAAACAGGCATTTTCTCTTTTAATGACATAATATTTTTGAAGATGATTCCTAAATTCTTTACAATTTTGCATCAGAAAATGAATTTTCTTAAGTACTTTAAATATTTACCCACACTTTCATCCACAGAGTGGTGAACCTCTCCCCACCTGCACTTCTGAAAGACTCAGCCTCTCTGGTATCCTCTTTTCATACTCAGTCATGTTACTAATTAACATAATTTGTTGTGAAATTTTCCACCTGTCTGTTTCCTTTTGTGGCAATTAACAATTTCTTGTCTTTTATTGCCACTCTTCTAAATTCAAAATGAACAACAAATTCCAAATGGGGATTAAACTTATAAAGTTAAGATATGGCATTGTATTTTACACAGCCTTTCTGGAAACAGCAACATTTTTGCTGGCAAAGTGTTGACATGTCATTTGCTTTGTCTCTGCTAAGTAACAAGCTCTCAAGATATAAAACCACAGTGCAGCACCTTTCCCATTCAGAGCTTTTTGCAATTATAGTATAAATGCAGCACCTAACCAGCAGAAAGCAAGACTCTGCTCTCTGTCTTTATTTGCTTACATAGTTTCTTATCTCTTCTTCTACCCAGCTTTCTGAGTGCAGCGTTGGCCCTGTGTGTGGCAAAGGGGCAGAGGGCTTTCTAGAGGCTGGAAACATGCCTAACAAGCCCACTCCCACTCCCTCTTACCTAACACAGAGAGCCAGGTCAGGGCCAAAGTTACAAAATCCAGCCAAAACTGCTAATTGCAATTATCTAGGGAAGCACTTCTCCTTTGAGGATTGTTTTCCCCTATCAAGGAGGGAAAAACCAAGACAGAAGGTTTGAGACTACACCATGCAAGCCTAATGCTGATACGGTCAAGGATGTTGGAACAGAATAGGCAATTCAAAGAGGCTCGTGTGGGAGTGCACATGCCTGTGCGTGTGTGTGTGTGCGTGCATGTGTGTGTAGGAGAGAGAAAGGGAGAAATAGAGAGGGAGAGATCCCCGCTGAATGCCCATTCTTCATTTTAGCCTCGAACAAAGAACTATCGATTTTGTCCTTTTGCCCTGCCCTGGATAATCACTTCAATTCTAATTTGATGAAGGTTTCCATGGCACTTGGAGAGATGGGCATTCTCATGTATGCTATCTAAATCACCTAAATGGAGCTCAGTAACTGGAAATAGATCTGATAGTGTTAATTTTTTTTCAAGTTTTTTTTTAAACATGAGCTTGTGGCGGTGGACTTCAAATCTATCGCCACAAAGTGATGAGGGTAATACAATAAATAACATCTCAGCAGTCTCTCTTTATTACCGCACTGACTGCATACAGTGCACATAATCAGTCAGTCTTTGAGTAATCTCATGAATATCCTCCGTTGTACCTCTTTATATAATGTACCTTTGAATCAATACCTTTTTTTATTCCCCTTTAAAACAAAATCTTTAAAATTTCTTGGTAGAGTAGATAGAAGGAGAAAAGTTAAAGAGCCCCAAAGCAGTTACACTACACAAATAACCCTTATAGTTACTTCTACTCTCAAGAACAACTAGCTGAGCTGCCAAGGCAAAACAGCTTTGCCTTGAGTCAAAGCATGAAGGCAGCTTAGAAAAGAGAAAAATGTCTTTCAGTCACTGTATATGATGTAAGAAGACTTTTTTTCTGTTACAGTCAACTATCTGGCTGTTAACTAGTTGCAGGGATGGTATTTTTAAAAAAAAAGTGGGGTCTATTAGTTCTGTTATATCCCTTTCACAGAACCACTGTAACCTCCCCCTGCCTTTTACTGCCTCTTTGATACTTATGCAGACACATAAACACCGACATACACTCATACGCAGTAAATAAATCAGTCTGTCAACATAGATGGAATAGAACAGGCAACAGGAGAATACAAACTGCAGTGTGAAACAATTACAGGCCAGCTCTCACAGGAGCAATTCTATTTGTTATAGTCAGGAGCTGCCAACTCCCAATAGTAAAGATTTTGCATACTGTGTATGGACCAGAGGTGACATAAACGGGTTAAGGTGCATGACCCTAGATAACACAAGCTGTCAAGGTTGCATGAGGTTCAAGTCTACGGGGGACATAAAGCAGCAGGAGTTTACGACCTGCTGTGAATGACTACAAACCACGCCTCTGAAAATCAATCCCTATTAAAGAGTGAAGTGCATATTGCCTCCGGAAGAATGCCCACCGGGCTTGCAGCAACATCAAAACGAAAGCCAGAACTTGTGGAATATTAAACAAGAAAAGTGTGAAATAACAAGAACAAAAGGAATAGATTTTTTTTTCCAGCAAGTTTGGCACGATAATGACTGTGATGTCTGTGCTTGGATCTCATTCCAATTGAGCTGTTTCTCGATTGGCGGACATCTCCTGCAAAAGTAATTAGTTCCTAATAAGGAAGCAAAAAAAAAATATAACAATACATACTTAATATTTAAAAAGTACATTAAAAAAAAACAGCAAAAGACTGGCAATGCCATTTGCTAGTCTGTATGAGGAGAATGCAGCATCATCTTTGCAGGACTTTGATTACAGGCTGCTGTTAAATTTCTACCTCTGTTACCTTATTTCCCCAACTCCCCGTTCACCCTCGACTGAAAGAAAAAGTGGACCTAAATTGCGAGTGACTCTAATGCACTTAGGAGTTCTCTCTACACTTCCTAACTCAGAATGGAAATGAGTCTAAGTCAGTGTTTACCAAGACGGTTCCACTAATATGTGGCTGACTGGGATACAGTCTGCTCCACAGTCTCTCTACACACCCTTTATTCAACATACCAATGTAGCCAGCTGGCAAAGATGCAGACACACACGACAGCACATGAGCGCATGAGTATCTCTTGTTAAATTTTTTGTCATAGAAGTTCTCCTTAACTGTAGGCTTCACTCACTCGAGAACCATCGGGAATGACCCTAGGCTTAAGGATGGGAGATTTATACTGAGCATGCAAGATTACAATACTGATAAATCGCATGAAAACAATATAAAGAAATATAAAGATGCCTTTCTGTAACGCAAACATTACAATCAAATGATCGATATAAAAAGTAAAAAACTAGATACATTTTATATTAAAATAAAATTAATTTCTGTAAAAAAAATGCTCTAATTTCTATGTATTGCTGCAAGAACTGCCCCTCGTTGGCTCATGTTCTGTGCTCCTAAACTGTAACTAACCAAGGTTAAGGCATCCAAAATGACGCCTTGATAGGAACATAGAAGTTCAGTGACCTTGTTCTGTGCGGTCAATGAATCCTTAACAAATCTGCTACTAGGTCAGCTCTAGCAATTGTACACATCTCCTTTGAGCCAACCTTTACAACATGAACACATGTATGCGAGTCAGACTGAAGTGGAGACGTACACTGGGGCTACAGCGGAAGTCACGAGGCTTGTAGTACACTGATTATACTAATATACTATGACTTTCTTTGACTGAAAAAAAGGCTTCCACATTAATTACCCTGTAATGTGTTTAATGCGGCTCCTCGGCGTGTTAAGTGATTAAGCTCGTCTTTTGACAGCACTAATTTTAATTGAGTCCTGCAGTGTTCAGTTTCCGTCCTCTGTTTGCATTTATCGAGACGAGCATTTGGAGTAAAAGACCTTGCATTAATGTTTTGGTATTCCCATTTCATGGTCAACACCGCCTGCAGTGTGTATAGATCAAGTACTCATAAGGGTTTCATAAGAAAAACAAACATTTAAAAATTCTCTTTAATCTTACCTCAGGCCTGTTCTTTACAATGCTAAGAAACCACAAGTTTACTGAAACAAAATTCTTTACTATAAAGGTTCAAAAACCTCAATACTTCCCGAAAATAAGGCAAAAATAAAACCATCCAATAAAGTATGGCTTTTAACAATTTTATGAAAAGCTCATATGTTCTCCCAGTGTGTCTTTCACGTTTCAGCTCTAAATCTCAAAGGCTTTGTTAGTCTCCGTGGAGTAAACGGAACAAATGAATGTTAATGTATCTCTTAATTTTTTTTTTAAAAGTGGATTTGTATGGTGTGCCATCTAAAAGTCTTAGATCTAATGATTATATATATATATATATATATATATATATATATATATATATACACATATACACACATATATATATATATATATATATATATATACATAAAACGTCTAAAACCAGATAACATTTGTGTTGAATAATCATTCAGTCTTCTTTGTGAATAAGCTCCCAGCCACACTGAAGCAATACCAGCTCTCACTGCGACTTTCATATAGTCAGACTTGCAAACCGTATTTATATTTTTATCTTTTATAAAATGTGGCTAAATGTTAGAAATCCTATCTATCATGGAGTTTTTAAGCATTTCTGTGATTCTGAAATGTTTTTAGAACTCTCAGAAGTCTGTGTTTAACATAAATCAAAGTTTTTGTTGACTTAACGTTAGAAGTTGAGTATGAAAATGCCCCAATATGCAACTCCCAAGTGCCTGATTTTGACCTGAACTTATGAAGAAGCAAAATCAAATGTTAGTTATAATATATATCCTTGAAACCTCCAGGAAACAGAGTAGCCTTCAAAATCACATCACAGTCTCCTTGACAACCGTGACTGAGCTTGCATGAAAGGCTGACAGTGTGATTTACAGTGGTCGTTTCTCCGGAGCCACAGCCGGGGCTTGTGTATTCCTGCTAATGCTATGGCTCGCTTCTCGATAAATATGATAATTTGCTGCAGGCTCCTGGGGATGTGAACCAGCACTGCTAGCAGGGTGAGGTTAGAACTGACATGAGACAACAGCAGGGGTGGATGACAACACAGTAAGCACAGACACATGCACATGGCTATGTGTGTACACACTCAGACTAGTGGAAAACAGAATACAGGCATCTGATGCAACACAAAAGAAGATGCTAACAGTCTGTTTGAAGCATTCTGTACGCTGCTTGTTTGATCCTTTATAAAATGCCAAGGACGACTGGCTTCCTCAGTGACCAAATACAGAGGCTTCAAAACATGATTTATTTACATGGAAATTGTAATGCCTAAATGAAGAAGGCCATAAGACGAGAGAATGGGCACCCAGAGATAAATATCCACAATATAAAAATTTATTGAGCTCAACAAGGGACACAGAGAGGTAATTGAAAGCAATATAAACAAATCAAATCATGTGTCTGCACATGCTGTAGATGAGTGCCTTACTGTATAGCTTCAGTCCTGGATATTGGATTATCTTGTTCACATTACTGTGAGTGACACAGCATTAAAGAAGGAAGGGAGAGGAGAACAAATGGCTGGCTCACTTTGCCCTCAGCAGGGGGCAACTACTCACACTTCTTGCTGGCAAAGGTGTCTTGCTGCTTTCCTGTGCTTAAGTCAGGGGGAGTAAGGGCTGGGTAGACCGATAGCTCTCGATTTTGCTTTGAGCATCCAGTGATGGGTTTTTGGGTGGTCGGTATCACCTATATAGTCAAAAAGCTTGTGTCTCCCAGGTAGTACAGTAGTTTGTTCATCTAACAAAATCTTCTGCCTTTTGCTCCAGCTGGTACTGTAGCCACAGGGGTCAGACTGCCTCTCTCACACAGGTCCTCTCCATCCGTCTCCCCTCCCGCCCAAAAAATACACAGCTAAGGCTGTTTCAACTGAACTATTGATTTCTCTTTGCTTTCCCTCTCTCTCCCACCCTCCCTTTTTGGGAGTGCTGGCCAAGCAGTTGGGTTTGGCACCAAAAACATAATTATGAAAATGGACCTCTGGGTTGTTTTAATCTGTCTGTACGTTCCACAGTCCCTCTGCAACAGAAGCCATTTAAAACTGTTTCAGCGGAATTGAAATGTTTAACCCACTTCACTGTAAAGAACAGTAAACTTGCTCGTAGCACAACACCGGTCGCTGTCTAAATCAGGTGTAACAGCTGCATTGCAACATTTAGCCAAAATTAGAAAGAAATAAACGTACGTATACTGTACTCACAGATGTCTAACTACCAAATCAACGTGAGATTGTATTGCTTGATAGTTTCTGTGACACAGCTATGACAAAATTCCTTGATGTAGACAGTAACTGCTGCTCTTTCCACAACCTGCAAGTGAGTGACATCTCCAAATTCAGGCTCATTCTCTAGACATTGACGTAGCCTGCCTGCTGACTACAGTAGCTGCAGTCTGTAAATGGTTTTCTTGCCCAAAACGTCAGTGTCATGAGTCATCGGTTTCAGTATCAGGATCAGATTTGGTTACTAGATTAAACATCATAGATGTTGTCATTTTTATTACCTGAAACTTTAGTTAAAGCCCATGTTTGTGATATTTGAGAAGTTTGTGTGTAATCTACATAACCTTGGTCAAAGGCCTTTAATAGATCAGAGAATAGCATCCTATTTCATACAGAACTAGATTATCAGTTGATCCAATGGATCTATAACAACATATTCCAATCGCAGACAGCAAGACCTTGACATTTCTCCATATCACACCCCTCTGCCTTCTCACATCTATCTAAGGCACAAGAAAAACATGATTAGTCCTGTTGGATAATAGATGCACGCAGAGGGAAAGGTCAGCGGTTGTCAGTCCTTAATGCCTCAACCTTTAAACTGGGGGATGGGCAAAGGGAGATGAAATACAAAAAACATGAGCAGTGAGGACATGACTTGGTGACAATAATTACTCATTCTATATCATGTGCATGTAAAGCATGGCGGAGAAATGTAAATATCACAGAGCATGGGGCAGAAAAACCTGTGCTGCCAAAGAAAAAACAGACATACTGCTTGAGTGCTTAAATTAGAAACATGTGTGTGTATGCATATATATATATATATATATATATATATATATATATATATATATATATATATATATATATATATATATATATATATATATATATGTATATATATATATATATATATATATATATATGTATATATATATATATATATATATATATATATATATATATATATATATATATATATACACATACATACATACATATAACTGTTTCAGTTTGGTACTTTGGTGTTTTTAATTTGTCATTTATTAAAATTATAAATATATATTTTAACTCAAAAGTACAGTTTTTAAATGTAATGTTGCTGAAACAACAAAATAAAATAAATAAAATAAATCTATCTGATTGAGAAATCACTCATCTTTGGAAAAGAGAGTTTATTACAGAGAAATGGCTCTTTCCAAAATAAAAGCTATACTATACGCTTCTTCTGGGCTATATTCTCAGCAGCATATTAAACATATCAGGTCCCCATAAGGAGAATCATGTGCTAACAGCTGTCTAAATGACTCGGGTAAAGTTTGTAGCATACGTGCTTGTTGTTTTTGTCTGCTTCCACTTGTCTTTGCACTAGGATGACCTCGGTGTAAATGTGCAGTCATATTCATTTTGTTCCCACTAGTGTTGTCAGCGTTAATCTGAAATGACGTTAATGCCACAACACAGCAAATCTCCGTTAACGAGCTACCGCGGATCGCCCCGTGTGTGGGGCTGGACAGCATCAACACGTTAACGAGCAAACTGCGCTAACGCAGTAGTTCCCACCAATTGAGCATTGCGTGGCACATCCGACATACTGTTTTACTTTTGTCCATGACGCGCTTACCTTCAGGGTCATACTTCACATGAAGACCAAAATAGTTCCAAAGGCCAGATCTGAATGAGGGTGGGGGAGGTTCAATTTGCCATGTTGCAAGGAGAGCTTAGCTTCTGTCTTGCTAGCTTGCGCTGCGCTCAGTGGATCTGCGCTCGACAGTGCAGCCTAGGCGGAGTAGTCGAACGCAGATCCACTGAGCGCTCAACACAGACAGCAATGTCAGAAGAAAAGTTGATAAAATAAATTAAAAATTTTGTATTGTTCATACATATGCGTACCAAACCAAAAGCACTGTATCGAACGGTTCAATATCGATACGAGTATCGTTGCACCCCTAATGTATATATATATATATATATACACACACACACACACACATATACAGTGGGGCAAAAAAGTATTTAGTCAGCCACCGATTGTGCAAGTTCCCCCACTTAAAATGATGACAGAGGTCAGTAATTTGCACCAGAGGTACACTTCAACTGTGAGAGACAGAATGTGAAAAAAAAATCCATGAATTCACATGGTAGGATTTGTAAAGAATTTATTCGTAAATCAGGGTGGAAAATAAGTATTTGGTCACCTCAAACAAGGAAAATCCCTGGCTCTCACAGACCTGTAACGTCTTCTGTAAGAAGCTTTTCTGTCCCCCACTCGTTACCTGTATGAATGGCACCTGTTTGACCTCATCATCTGTATAAAAGACACCTGTCCACAGCCTCAACCAGTCAGACTCCAAACTCCGCCATGGCCAAGACCAAAGAGCTTTCGAAGGACACCAGGAAAAGAATTGTAGACCTGCACCAGACTGGGAAGAGTGAATCTACAATAGGCAAGCAGCTTGGTGTGAAAAAATCAACTGTGGGAGCAATCATCAGAAAATGGAAGACATACAAGACCACTGATAATCTCCCTCGATCTGGGGCTCCACGCAAGATCTCATCCCGTGGGGTCAAAATGATCATGAGAACGGTGAGCAAAGATCCCAGAACCACACGGGGGGACCTGGTGAATGACCTGCAGAGAGCTGGGACCAAAGTAACAAAGGTCACCATCAGTAACACACTACAACGGCAGGGAATCAAATCCCGCAGTGCCAGACGTGTTCCGCTGCTGAAGCCAGTGCATGTCCAGGCCCGTCTGAAGTTTGCCAGAGAGCACATGGATGATACAGCAGAGGATTGGGAGAATGTCATGTGGTCAGATGAAACCAAAGTAGAACTTTTTGGTATAAACTCAACTCGTCGTGTTTGGAGGAAGAAGAATACTGAGTTGCATCCCAAGAACACCATACCTACTGTGAAGCATGGGGGTGGAAACATCATGCTATGGGGCTGTTTTTCTGCCAAGGGGACAGGACGACTGATCCGTGTTAAGGACAGAATGAATGGGGCCAAGTATCGTGAGATTTTGAGCCAAAACCTCCTTCCATCAGTGAGAACTTTGAAGATGAAACGAGGCTGGGTCTTCCAACATGACAATGATCCAAAACACACCGCCCGGGCAACAAAGGAGTGGCTCCGTAAAAAGCATTTGAAAGTCCTGGAGTGGCCTAGCCAGTCTCCAGACCTCAACCCCATAGAAAATCTGTGGCGGGAGTTGAAAGTCCGTGTTGCTCGGCGACAGCCCCAAAACATCACTGCTCTTGAGAAGATCTGCATGGAGGAATGGGCCAAAATACCAGCTACTGTGTGTGCAAACCTGGTAAAGACCTATAGTAAACGTTTGACCTCTGTTATTGCCAACAAAGGTTATGTTACAAAGTATTGAGTTGTATTTTTGTTATTGACCAAATACTTATTTTCCACCCTGATTTACGAATAAATTCTTTACAAATCCTACCATGTGAATTCATGGATTTTTTTTTCACATTCTGTCTCTCACAGTTGAAGTGTACCTCTGGTGCAAATTACTGACCTCTGTCATCATTTTAAGTGGGGGAACTTGCACAATCGGTGGCTGACTAAATACTTTTTTGCCCCACTGTATATAGACAGACAGACAGACAGACAGGGAGAAAAAGAGATGCATCAGACAGACTTGATTTGAGCTCCAGTATGTGGTGTGTTAGGCAGTCTAAATGTGCCAGTGGAAATGTCACACTTATTCCTGTGCTTTTAAATTTATGCTTGTGTAATTTTCTCTCAGGTGAGAACAAAGAAGTGTGAAGACGTGAAAGGCCATGATGGCACTGGCTGTAAGGAGAATTAAGAGCACAATTAAATAGTCTACATAAAGATGGCCATTAGTCTTCCTTAACCTTTCAGGGTTTTAATAAATAACACATAGTGTAGAATGCAGTGTGTACTGAGGCTGGTGATATTTGAATAGTTTTATAAATAGTTTCTATTTCACAGTACACTGTATTTTTTTTTAGCAGTGATAAAGACCTGTCATGACGACAGAGGGTAAATCAGAAACTGATAAAAAACAACCTCTGGGAGTTTTCTTTTTCTAGAAGCCATTTTGTCTTCGGGTAATTTCCTGGCCCTTAAATATTCTAGTCACATTTTCGGGGGGGGGGGGGAATATCACAATGTCAACATTCATTTTTCATTTTATTCCCTAATGAAAAGAAGTTTTTGGAAAGAGGAGTGTTAGGAGAACTGCATATCTATGTTTGATTTACGTTTAATGTCTTAGCGGTTTTAAATTTAAAACTGTGATATCAGCAAATATTCGAAGAGAGGATGTTCACCAAAATAATAAATGAATCACAGGTCCGAGGACCAGTGGCCAGACAAAGTCAAATATGCAATCAGCACAACCCACTGATGCAATGACTTTAGCTAATTACTTAATTTAGGAGCAAGCATAATTTTTGCCCTGGATTGCCAATTAATGTGAACCCTGGAACCAAATCTGTTACAGGTACTTTTCTTACATAGCAATGGCAAACTATAAATTGTAAGTCCAATTCGTTTAGGATTGGTTTAATTAAGCTGTGGGAATTGAACACCGCTGCACCTATTGCTCCTTGGAGAGTAGCGTCTAGACATTAGCACAGTAAATATTGCTCGCCCACTATTCTTTCAACCTTGAAAATGCTCTTTCATACAAAGAACTCATTATAGCATGCTGCTGTCATCAACTACCTTTCAGAAATTGGTGCCTTATGATCAGCCGGGGTCCATCCAGTAACATTGCACTGCATTTTTTAGCCAGTGTATAACAAACAGCAGTAAGAGGGACTCACCTAAAAGGGCATAATCTCACAATGTGTTTGGACATTTGCCGCGTCACAATGTGATTGGACATTTGACTTAAAAATCATGCGTCTGTTTGGCTTTGCAGAAGAGCCACAGTAGAAACTTTACTACAAGGGAATAGTATTAACATGTGAACTAGTAAAGTTGTCATATGACTACTTGTTTTTTGTTTTTAAAGTTTTATATTCCTGTGAAATTATATTTTATTTCTGGTTTAATTGTGAAGCAATGTGTTATAAATTTATGTTATATGTAATGTGTTTGCCACTCACTTTTTGTATATTTGTCATACTTACATGTTACAGAACAATGTTTTCTACTAGACAAAGATGACCTGAGTATATACACACAGTTTGTAAATGACGATTTCAGGAAAAAAAAAACATCCAAATCTACCTGTTAATATGCGAAAAATCAAACTAAATTAATTCTACATAAAAGTGGACCAGAATTCCTCCACAGTGACGTAAAAAACACATTGTGAGTTACTGTTACTGCCTGAGTGGTTTTTGGAGTTAAGGTGGCACAAAGTGTTATTAAGTTTAAGGGCCAGGTACATTTGGATAAACCTTTTCCCTTAAAAAAATGAAATAATCATTTAAAAACTGCCTTTCGAATTTATTTGGGTTATCTTTGTTCATTATTAAAAGTTATTTGATGAGCCGATGTCTTGACTTACTTGACTTTTTCTCTCACAGCTCAGATCAAGCTCAGATGACCCTTCTGGCTATGACTCAATTGTCAAAGCACTACTGGTCAATTCAATATATTGGTACCATATTAAAGAAGCGACAGATAGACAGACAGATAGAAACACTGTTTACCCCTGACAAGATGAATAATTAATTTCCATCAATTTTTGCTTCTTATTTCCTTTGTGAGAAAACGAAGAGACAAGAATAGCATTCAGCAGCATTATCTTTGAATGTGCCTTAATTGCTGTTGGTCTCAGTGGGATGCAGCTTGTTTCAATTTTAACACCACAGCTCTCTTTAGAGTTCTTCGTCTGCCAGTCCAATCACTACAATATTTAGAATGACGTCTACAGCACCCCACAGAGAGAAGATGAACCTGCAAGTGTCTAACTGAGGGGGACTAAGGAACTTTTGATAAACAATCATCATTCCAATAAAAGAACAAAAAAAAACCTGGAATTTGTTCAGTTTTCTCACTGACTGCAAGGGGAAATAAGGACAAAATTCAACAACAAAAACTAACCCAAATAGCGAGTGTGTGTTAACTTCAGCTTTGTATGGTATTTTCAAATACTTGATACAGAAAAGGATTAACATTTTAAAAAAATATCAAGAAAATTGCAGTATCTTGATTTATTTAAATGCCAACAACGCAACTGAACGCTATGAATGATGACAGTAAGATGATGACTCAGTGCTGTCCAAACCCTCACGTGTTTGCCACAGAGTAACCTTACTCCCTGTTTTACAGTGTAAAAGATAAGAAAACATGTAAACAGTCATTTCAGTTATAGCAATATATTCATTCATGCTAAACTATAATTGACGATGCTTATCCGTAACCCTACAGCCTACAAAATGCTGTCAAATTGTTCACATTTCAAATGCAGTCACTTAAGAAATTATGAGCAATATCCTGTCCTGGTTTTCTATCATTAAACAATCAGGCATAGGATCATCCCACATAACTATGGTTGAATGATTTTAGGAAAACAAGTAAATAGTCCAGTAAGTTTTAGATGTGCATCTACAACTCGAGGTAGAAGAAAAGAGAAGCCATAGCAACAACTCAAATTTAAGATCTTCACATGTAGCATCTGCTCAATTACTCATCCTGGATACAAGTAAATTTATAGCTGAAAAACTTTGCCACCTAGATGACACACTCGTCTCCAGGTAATTGGCTGAAAATGGTAAAGCAAAGAAGTTCTGAATTATTTGCCATAGTAACAGTTTTCTTCTTTCTCCTCTCAGCTAACATTGTTGTGCATCTTTAGTCTCCTCAGGTTTCCACTTTATTGCTTTTCCTCTTGCCAGAATTAATTCAATAGAACAAAATCCTAATTCCACACTGCATGAAGTGTGTTGATATAAATTTACATGCTACGGGCAAAGCTGTAAAGTTGCTCTTTTAGAGAATTTGGGCAGAGCCTCCTTAAAGACAACAGTAATTACAGACAGCTTAATGTGTAATTAGGTGTTAATGACTGTACAAAAGACATGATGTAATTACAGTAAAATGCATTTGTCACTTTGTTTTGTCTGTTTATTTTAAATATATTAATATAAAATGTAAGTGTAATTAAACAAAGTGAAGGGATGTTCTGCTAGAACGACATATTTATCTTACTTTTATTTTTTTCTAAAATTTCTAAGCGCTTTCAGAGAAAGTAAAACATAGATTAAAAATGTATATTTCTTTTAATGTCCGCTGAAGCCCACCGTGAGAATACTAGCAGCCCATAAGGATCACAAGAAACCATACCAAAAACATCACTGTAGATATATGAGATCAGCAGGAGGCGTGAGCAGAAGGGGGACAGTGCTAACTGCCATCATCATCCTCTGTTTGAGGCACATCCTCCTCTTCACTTTCTCCTCACCCTACCCCACCAAAAGTAAAACTCCCCTCTGGAGAGAGAAGGGATGGCTCCTTCTGCTCCATTAATCTAATGACAATGCCCCGTGACTAAGACCAGCTTAGCAGGCATTGCTCATCCCCATTGGCTCCTCTTTCACTTAGCATGCCATCTATGCATGAATGCAACGGGGGCAATGACAGCAAAGGAGGAGGAGAAAGAAAATAAAGAGAGACAGAGTAGAGACAAACAATGGCCAGATTATATTGCACTGGTGTCCATGGTTACCAAGGGATGTCACATAGCAGCACTGATAAAGGGTTTGATGAACTGTAGAAACTGGAAAACTGTCAAAACAAAGTTAAGAGAAGTCCGGTTATTTATTTCCCTAAATCACATCTATAATTATCAGTGTAGTGGAATTATATATGGCCTCATGAGAAGTAGAAAACATTCCTATCAACTAATAATTTTGTAATGGATTTAAGGATGGATGAATGAAAAGATAAATAAATAGCTCCCAAAAACTGACAGGATTTCTGGAGTCTGCAGGGCCATTGTTCACCTCGTCAGTCATGAAGCCATGCAGGCTACCCAGATGTCACGAGCACTGTCATTAGTCGGCTTGCACTGCTCGACAGCATTTAATGGGTCAAAATCTTGTCTTTTCTCAGTAACGCTAAACAAAACAGCTTTTTGTCATATTGCAATGACAGTGATTCCGATTCAAACCACTTCTTTGTTGCTACTGTAACAACTCAGTAAATTCATGCAGTGTATTTGAGATTATTTACATAATTACAACTTTTCTGACAGCATGAATCCGCAAAACTGCGATCTAATGTGCCGCAGTGAACAGTCAACGGGTGCAGTCTACACAGAGCGACGAGTCACTAGCTAGTCACACTGCACCTACAGCATAGCTGTAGCACTGCCTCAACTGTAATTTATGCTTTAGAATACTATGATGCACATTTAGTTCAGTTCTGTGTAGAAGGTAGTAGAAACATCCCCTTCCATCTGACACCTCTGGGAACGTCAGCGCTCTGTGGTGTATGTTTTGCTTGCTGATGTCCTCAAGGAGCACAGACTGTGTCTATGTTAGTCTAGCGTCTCATAGGAGAGATGTCCGCTTCAGCCAAACCTCTGGGGAAATAGCAACCAGAAGTTGGCTGTCAAATAGCAGAGCTGTTGGCCCAGAATAGCACAGGGTCAGTGTAGAAAAATAGGCCTCCCACACAACAAGAGCAGATAAGGCTTCTTAACTACATGTGTGACACTCTAGTAAAGTTAAATGCCAAACATTCTAACTCACATTAAGAGTTAATGGAACAGAGCAAACCCGTGTTGCTCACTTGGTATTGGCTCACATTATGAGGCATTAACATATAATGGAAATTATAATTATCTGAAATAAATAGGTAGAAAAATGGTCAAAACCAGCGTTCTTGAAAAAAGAATGGCTGAAAAGCTGACATAACACTAGATTTTGTTTATGATGAGAATAAATAAAATAATCAGATTTAAATTTTTAAATTGAAAGACCGCAATTGTTTATTCATGAACGCACAGGTCTTTAAAGGTTCCACGTTAGATACACAAAGAAAGGAAACCCTCTCTGTATTTATCTAAAGCCATCCCCCGGTTAAATGGCATTCAATCAAATATTTTGACTCAAAGTCAATCGATGAAGCCGTGTTTCAAGTATAAAGCTGATTATACAGTGAAATCTCACGTTAAGTGCTTTAGCCATAAGAGCGCGGCTCCTATTTCCATGTTGTTTGGGGGTGAAAATGTTCTCACCTCAGTGACTCAGGCATGATTGAGTGTTCTTCTGCTTTATTACCAAGAAGAATGTTTGTTGCCATGGTGATAGAGAAAGCAGGGAGCTAATACAGTATTTCATTACTGACTGAACAAAGAGAAAAATGAAACATAATTTGCCATTCTGAAAGGCAGGCAGGCAAGGATTAAAAGTTTTTACATTGCTGTGTCATTTGCCTGTTACTGCAGGTACAGTAATTATGTGCTGCAAAAACCATTACAATCTGTCAGTTTGCTTGCAATTGTTTACTTAGTACATGTCAGCAATTTTAGGAAATGATGAGTAGATTATGTGCTGGGGGTATAAATTGTAATATACATTCATGTCACTTGTATCCAATTAAAATGCTAGAGGGCACTGTGTCAAGGGTTTAACAAAGCTAGATTGGTAGATTACATGCAATGTTTGATAGAGATATAGCTGGTCTGAAACCTTTTTTTGGCATTATTAAAAATCTAACATTGCAATGAAGAACTGAAAATTCTTATTAAAAAAATCCCCTCTCGCCCCTGCGGGTGGTCTATCCTTCAAGCTCGGGTCCTCTACCAGAGGCCTGGGAGCTTCAGGGTCCTACACAGTATCTTAGCTGTTCCTAGGACTGCGCTCTTCTGGACATAGATCTCCGATTTTTTCCTGGGATCTGCTGGAGCCACTCGCCTAGCTTGGGAGTCTCTGCACCTAGCGCTCCAATTACCACTGGGACCACTGCTACCTTTTCTCTGAGGTCTTGGTACTCGTGTTCCTTCTTCCTGATGTTGCTGTCATTCGGTATCGCTACATCTATCACTACGGCCGTCTTCCTCTGCTTGTCCACCACCAGTATGTCCGGTTGGTTAGCCACCACCATTCTGTATCTGGAAGTCCCACAGGATCTTAGGTAGGTCATTCTTGACCACCCTTGGGGGCATCTGCCATTTTGACCTCGGGACTTCCAGGCCATACTCGGCACAGATGTTTGTATGCTAGTCACTATACAGTAGTAGTATATAGATAGTATGCTGGTCACTTGGTTATGGCGTTCTATGTATGCCCTGCCTGCTAGCATCTGCACCCTGCTGTTATGTGCTGGATTGTCTCAGGGGCATCTTTACACAGCCTGCACCTGGGGTCTTGCCTGGTGTGATGAACCCCAGCCTCTATGATCTCGGGCTTCCTCTGGTTTCTGCTGCCTGAGGTATTCACTAAGCACATGGTCAGTAGTGGCCATCTTCCTGATGTACTCGTGGATGTTTGTTGTGTCATCCTGGACAGTGGCTCTGGCAATTAGTAGTCCTTGCCCTCCCTCCTTTTGCTTAGCATAGAGTCTCAGGGTGGTGGACTAGGAGTAAAACCCTCCATGCATGGTCAGGAGGTTCCTGGTCTTGATGTCAGTAGCTTCCATCTCGTCCTTTGACTAGCTTATTATCCCAGCAGGGTACCTGATCACGGGCATGGGTTATGTGTTGACAGCCAAGATCTTGTTCTTACCATTCAGCTGACTCCTCAGGACATGTGTTACTCTCTGCAGGTACTTAGTGGTTGCAGCTTTCCTAGCAGCATCAGCCTCTTCGTCGTTCCCATTTGTCTGTGGAATCCCCTCAGATACTTGTAGCTGTCCTCAATGTCTGTAATGTAACACCTTCTGGTATTTCCAGTTCTGACTACTTTCCCTGTCGTTACCATCTGACTGCACTTGCCCAGTCCAAATGACATTTCATTGCTGTAGATCCTAATGGTGCGGATCAGTGAATTGATGTCACATGGCATGCATATATATATATATATATATATATATATATATATATATATATATATATATATATATATATATATATATATATATATATATATATATATATATATATATATGAATCCTTGAATATATATATAAATATATATATATATATATTCAAGGATTCAAGGAGCTTTATTTGTCATTCGCATCGCTTGTTAACATGAGGTGGAACGAAATTAAGTACACACGGTCCAGAGTGAAAAGAAACAAAATAATGAAGAAACCGAAATTGTTTCTTAAAGTTATAATAAATAGTTGTTTTTTTTGTTGTTGTTGTTTTGTTTTTTGTTTTTTTAACAAACAGAAATGACAAGTAAGAGAAGGGTCCCTGGGGCATTGTGCATCCCTAGTTTTGTAGTCAGTGATGCACTTGATACCCTTCCACATACTGCGTGGGTCCTGGGAAGGAATCTTCTGTGCGTATGTGGCTTTGGCTCATACGCACACCTGCAGTCAGTTCTCTCCTAGCCCTCCTGAGTCTCTGTGTATCACCAGACCTGAAGGCGGCGTCCCTGGCTTTCAGCAGGGCACGGACTCCCGCATTCAGCCAAGGTTTCTGGTTTGGATAGCACATCACAGACTTGGTGGTGGTAACATCCTCCGCACACTTACTAATGTAGCCGAGGACAGCAGATGTATACTCCTCCAAATCCAGCTTGTCCTTATACACCACAGCATCCCTGAAGACCTGCCAGTCTGTGCATTCAAAGCAGTCCTGTAGTACAGAGTATCCGTCATTGGGCCACACAGTGATGGTTTTCTGTGTGGGTTTGGAGCGTCGTAGTGGGGGATGGTAGGCAGGGACCAGCATAATGCAGATGTGGTCGGAGAGGCCGAGCTGGGGGCGGGGTACTGCTCTGTATGCGTCTCGCATATTGGTGTAAACATGGTCCAGTGTGTTATCTCCCCGTGTCGGTATGGTGACATGCTGGTAAAACCTTGGCAAGATGTCTGTCATGTTTACATGGTTAAAATCCCCAGCCACTATGTAAAAAGCTTCCGGGTGCTTGTTCTGAAGTGAGCTGATGTTGTTGTGTAGATCCATCCTTTCTTTATGTAGACACATAAGCCGCCTCCGCGAGCTTTCCCCAATAGCATATTGCGGTCAGCCCGGAAGAGCTGCCGGCCGTAGATCTGGAAGGCTGAGTTCGGCATGCTGTCTTTTAGCCATGTTTTTGTGAGACAGAGTATGGAACAGTTCCTCATCTCCTCTTGTTGTCTAGAGAGTGGACATTTGCCAGGAACAGGGACGGAATCGGCGGTTTCCAAGCATTAGCCTTTAGCGTCTCCAGCACACCACCGCGCTTTCCCCTCTTCTGCCTCCGCTCACAGCGCTTCCTCTTGCCCGTTATCCGCTGCTCTCTGCTCCTCCCAGATCGTAGCAGCTGCAGTCTGCCTAGCAGAGTTCTGAGTCTGTGGTCTATAGTTGTTGTTGTAGTCGAACTGTGCCTTGAGCTCAAAAATTCTGTACAATTATATGCCACACGCTTACAGCGGGCAAAGTCAGAACCAGTATTACAAACATTAAAAACATTAGAATAGACGTGTTCTCCGGTAGCCGCTGCTCTACTGTGCGCCATGTCACACATATATACATGTCACTCACACACACACACACACACACATATATATATGTGTAGTACCATGGATTTACAGTATACACACAGAAAGAACAGTTGCAGATGCATTCCACTTTATGGCAATTTCTGAACTGATGATGTCCTAAGGGGCAACAGTCAGTGCATAGAAAAAAAAGTATTATTTTCAAGTTCTATTTTTAACCTTACACAATAAAAAACAAGACAACCTTGAACCTGCAAATGTTTCTTTCTGCTCTGTCATTAGGGAAGCAAATACAATCATAAAACGTGTCTTTACAGTAATATTGGTAGTGACTTTTTTTTCGTACAGAGGACATGTTTGCTTTGACTTTGATATTGTGTTTTTACTGGCATGCTTTTCAGGTCACTGTCAAATTAAAATGATGAAAAACTTAGCTGACGTGTATGCAGTTGTGTGCGCGACACACATATGTGCACGTTTTCACCAGGGTTTGTGTAAGAAGTTGAGATGTCTTTGTACACCCACCCATAGCCATCTGTGAAAAACAGCTGTATGACACTCTCATGTATGCACACCTGTGCTATTGTGTTTCCATGTTACTCCTCATTTCAAATTCAAATACCACTGGAGCTACATTGTTAAATAGTAGTATTGTATTCAAACACATGAAGAATCTTTAGTAAAACTTAAAATAGACAGTCTAGTGAACTGTGTTTGTAATGTAAATTCTGGAGAAGAGCAGCTGTGGATAACTCTGGATGATGTTGTCTGATGATATGAGAGGGCAGCAGGAGGTCTAGAAATGCCGTGTGTGCTTCTGTGTTCGCATTTGCATACTCTATTGAAACGGATCAAAGATAGTGTGATGAGCAGTACCTGGCTAATGAATATGCACAAGAAAATATTCTACTTGCATTATGAGTCCATTTAGACTCGAGTTGCACTGCTCAGTATTTTCACCTTTCCAGGATACTCTCTCCATCTGCGACCTTTTCTAAACAAACTGCAACTTATCTCGCTTATAGTCTTAAAAGAAACTAGGAAATGGAGACGAGGAAATAAACAAACAAAGCACAAAAAGTGCTGAGGAGAGAGATAAGACTACACTGGGTTAGAAGAGAAAGGAAATGAAATTAGGTACATGTCCTGTTTGTGCCTGGCTGGATTTAGAGTCCTGCTTTACTTATTTCATTCCGAGAACTGCAGAAGCAAATATGTGGCTATGTTAAGAGCAGTCGGCATGCTTTCCATAAGCAGAAATATTAAAGAGTGAACATGGTCAAAAAACTGGCATTTAAAAGACTAGCTTTTAAATTAACCTCTTGTACTTTGAATATTTCAAAGTAAGGACAAGTATAAAAGTTTGTTACGTTAATGAAGCCCCTCCCTGTCTCCTTTTCTTTTTTTTTTTAGATTTGTAACACCATCTTAATCATCTAAAAAGGAAGATCCCAATTATCTATAGTGGCCCTTGCTCGACCAATACTCTCTTGTTGGTGCCAAAATTCCTCTCCTCTCCACACCCATCACTCTAAATTTGACAAGGGACAAATCCCAGTCACCCCATCTATTCTATTGTTTCATGATTACTGAACAAATGCCAGTGAGTGTAACTTGAAACCTTCAGAAATCTCCAGATCGAGTTGTTAATCCAAAGAAAAGTTACAGCCTTTGCTTTAAACAACAAGACGTGCTTCAGACGAAGCAGAGTTTAACGGTTCTGTGAATGGATATATTTCAGCATATATTTTCCAATAGGACCTGACCCGCAGTATATCACATCTTATCTTTAATAAGCTATCTGGGGCAAAAACTCGAGCCCCTTATAGGTATTATTTGTGTATCTCATTAATCAGTAATGGGAGGTGCCGGCAATCGCTAGCTTGCGTTATTTGGCATTTGTACTATGGTAAAAAGCTGTAGTACTAATTAGGAGAGATGATCTATTGTTCATAATGAGAATTGATGGCTTTTCTTCTGCACTACCAAGCATTTTCTCTCAGTATTTCCAACTGAAGGCACCGGTCTCTCCTATTCTCTCACCTAGGTACACTTCAGAGCTGTATATAGGAAAGGACTAAATGTGATTAATGGTCTTAATTACCAGCAAATCTGAATTCACGGTGACAGCCTACTTCACCTCAAAATGCTTTTTGATTATTAGATTTGAGCCAGTGTCAAAAGGTCAGACAGTTTACACAGGAATGCCCCCCCTGCTCAAAAAGGCTCCTGTAGGGTACAAATGCCATGAGTCTAAATTAACCACCTTGTAAAACATTGAACCCATATATCCAATAATCCTGTCACTTCATGTGGGTGTCAGAGCCTCCTAATCTTTGAACACAAAGAGAGACCCTGTCTATGAGACTTTGCAAGCCTGTGCTAATGCTGTGTAAACATTGCTGCTGCTGTTTGCCACTGATTTAGCACATGTTAATATTACATGAGACAGAAGGGCCCTTTGATGATGTAAGTGAACACTCAAACTAGGGCTTTCTACCTCAGGGAAGGCAAGACGGGGCTGTGGAGCAGCTCCTTCGAGATTTTACTTCCGCATTAGCAATCTAGCTTGGTAGGAGTCGAGCGGTACATTTTTTAACATTCATATTACAGAATAGGATGGTTCTAGTTTCAAATACCAGCACAGTGACAAAATGTAAATGTAGTGAAAGTTAAATATACTGGGGCTATAAAATGATGCTTCATTTTTCCTTTTGTTTTGTTTTTTATAGTAGTGGCCATTCATCTTTTTTGTAGCTTTTCTTTTAAGCCTTAATTAATGATACAGGAAACCAGTTATAGAAGCGTGTTCTTAAAAATCAAAGATATGTCTACAGGGAACTTTAAGGGATCACTGCACACAGTTTCTCATGTAGTTATTTCTAAACAGGGATCGACAACTGTACTCACTCTGATGCACTTGGCTGATATCACATCAATGCGGACACTGGGAAAGTTTGACAAGGACTATTTCCCAATAGCTGAGAAAGGCTAGCTGAAGTTGGTGTTTGGAATCAGGTGAACAGTTAGGTGCAAGTGGCTATTTGACATCAAGACACTGGTGAAGCAAGTCAAACCTTTTTAGTTTGTTTGTATCAACTGTATACACTCCTTGCAGTGATTTACAAACACTTCTTTTCTAAAATATGCAGTAGTGTGCAATAGCCTCACCCCTCATTTCTTTACATTTTGCTGCGAAACATTTACACACATACATGGAATTATAGTATGCAAGGCAAAAACAGAGTTTTGACAATTGTAACCAGCTTAAAAATTAATATTTGGTATGACCACCTTTATTCTTCAGCATAACTTACACTCCCTGAGGCAAGCTTTCTTGTAATTTCTTTAAGAAGTCTTCAGGCAGACCCACCTTCTATATCAGCAGCAGAATCTGGAGACAAATTGGGAATGAGGTCAATAGGGCAGTTAAACAGCTCCTTGGTAGCAGGCCCCCTGGGTTGGATCAGATTCCCCTTGAGTTACTTGAAGCTCTAACTGTTGGGGGGATGTCTTGGTGAATGTGTCATGGTGATTTGGAGTGGTTCCTATTTTTAAGACAATTAAGACGGCTGAGTGGAGGATGGGCTCCTATGGTGGATGCTGGTTATCTGGTCCATTGCTATGAATCCTATCAATCTCTTTACAGCCAGTAAGTGTTTGGTTTGCACTTATGGCAATAAGTTTGACTCATTCCAGTGAGGGTTGGACTTTGCTTTGATTTTATTCCTAACTTGTATTGACAGGACTTCTAGGTCTAAGTCAAGTGGTGAAAGGCTGCCACTTTAGAGGACTCTCATCTCTGCTTTTTTGTGGATGATTTGTTTCTGTTGGCTTTATCAGGTGGTGAAGAAGGGTTAGGGTTACGGTAGCACCTCCAGTTCTGAAGCCATGGTGAATGGTTGCTTGTCCGCGTAAGGGACAAGATGCTGGTGAAGTTTAATTATATCAGGATCTTGTGTACAAGTGAATGAGGAGGAAAACGGGGGCTGAACAGAATCTGCATCACATCAGACTCTACAGTGGGGTGTTCTGGTGAAGAAAATCCTGACAATGGAAAACAAATCTGATGATTTACCAGTGACTCTATACCCTTACTCTCACCTATAGACACAAGTTCTGGGTAGTGACCAAAAAAATGAGATTGCAGTTTTGATAAGATCCCTAACATCACTGAGTGCAATGACAGAGCCTCAGCGGTGTAAAAATAAGACATGTGGCCACCGATTTTCAGTCCACTTCTTCTGTAATTTACCTCAGCCTTTTTTCCCTGTTTCCCTCCTTAAGAACAGTGTCTTGACCACCACCCTTCCACTCAGACCATTTCTGATTAGGTATCAATGAACAACTGAAACTGAAGGTGCAGCTACATCTAAGGGGCTGAGGTCTTTGCCTGATTTTTTTTCTTTTCTTAAGGATGTGTCTTTTAGATACTCATGATCTGCTGTGCATTGTTCTTTTTAAAAAAAAAATAAATCTGACACTTCTTTAGTTCTCTAGTTGTCCACTTTTCTCAAATTGTTAAGCAAATACTACACATTATGTCTAGATATGTCACGTTTTCGTCTTTAGGAATTATGTTGGTGCAAAAATACAATTTTTTAAACCGGTCAAAGTATGTTATTTTATATATATATATATATATATATATATATATATATATATATATATATATATATATATATATATATATATATATATATATATATATATAAATATATATATATGGGAGCAATTAATATTATTATATATTTTTACAGAAGGTTGATAGTATCCAAGTCCCTATTAATAACATTTTTAACAGGTTATTTGCTAAGTTGCTAATTTGCTAACTACAACACTGGTCCATCTCTTGAGTTATGTGTCTGTTTTATGCTTGAATGATTCGCAGATGAGTGTAAAGTGGCTTAACAAACAAACAATCAATCACACAAAAAATCCTGAAAACAAAATGGTCAAGTACAAGGACTGCAAAAAAACAAAAACAACAACACCAACTTGGAAAGACCTTCAGAAAGCCTGGAGTACTACTGCTGAGGACTACTTAAAAAATACAAGACAGTCTAACCCCTTAGATGAAAAATATAAAGAGATGATTGGCCACTTACAACCTTTGCACAGTACTGTAATGTTAATAAAGGGTAAATATTACATAATCTGAGTAGAAAATCTGCTTCGTCTTATCTGTGGCATTTCAGTTTATTTTCTGTAAAATACAAAAACTGAAAGGCATCTGAAGCCTTGTTCAGTAATCTAAAAAACACAATACAGTCTTGGCTGTGCTTTTGCAGAAAGCAGTGATCATTTGTCTTTTTTTCCTGTTTCACCTAAAAGTAAGAACTGATTTCTCTGATCTGTCAAGTTCCTGTGGGCAGCTTATATCTACTGGGAGTTGTCCTCTGTTTCTTCTGTACAAACCTCTAATAATCCCACACCTCCCACAGCCCAGACAGTTCACTAAGGATGGAGACAGAAATCTGGGCTCATTTGCTTGTGACACTACACAAGGGTACTTAGAGTCTCCCTTTCTTTTGTCCTTCTGTGACTTTAACTACACACCAAAACCTTGAATTTTAGCTTGCCCCTTACTAAACATCAACATCAGTTTTTACTGTAGTAAAGCCACACATGTGTAAAAGATTGTCCTGTACATCTATATGTGCACAATGTCATAAACAGACATGTATATAATGGCGAGCAGGAGTGAGATCGAGGAGATCAGTTTGAGGAGAGAGAACAGACTCTCGATGAGCCATTAACCTGCTGTCGGTGAGGTAAAATGGCTGTGGGACGAGGTTTAATTTACCCTTTTATAAAGAGGTCGTTTAATTGATGAGCCAAAGGAAAAGAGTTATACCCCCGGTTTGGTGTATTAGCACGGTTGATGGTGAACAGGTTGAGTGAGGAATTGGATGAGCAGTCAATAGTCCCAATCAATCTAAGCTTTCAGAGAATCGCCGTGATACTTGTGGTCAAATCCTTGACAATAATAGTACAGATCTAAGCACTTATGGAGGCAAGGTTCAATTTGAAAATGAAATCCTTTAAATTCCCGTCTCATATTTGTTTTTAGCTAAAGCTGTTACCGAGAATGTAGGTATGTTCGGTGAAGTAGGCCAAATGACTTCCATTTTTGCAAAACATTTTATTTTGTCAGTCAGCTCTTTCATTTATATTTCTTTGCACTCAGCATTCACAGAGTTGAGTTTAAGATTTCGCTTTAAAAATACCCATCAGCAGGTACAAAGAGTCAATTTTCACTTTGAAATAAGCTGCCAGAGAGTTCTACCTGGTCTCTTCACCATCCATTACAGTACCTCTATGGATGATAAATTTTAATAGACAAAAGATGACTACTGGAGGTCTTTCCATCAATGAAAAGGAGAAGAGAAAAATTGAAAATTATGGACTGTTCTGTGCATGAATGTGTCCAGGCCTTCTGTGGTACTGCAAGATACTGTACATGCTGACTCTATTCATAGCAATAGACCTCTCTCTTAGCCAATTGTGGCTCATGTAGTCTAGACATAGGTGGCATGAATACGTTTCAGGTGTGTCCTCTCAAAAACAGATTGAACTGAGTGGTTTTCTACAATGCGAGTTGTCTTCACAGCTTACATACGATAGGTGTGTGAGCTGTGTAGTCTAAACATCTTCACCTCTGACCCTGGCTTTGTTTTAACGCTATGCATGCTAAACTTCTTTCCTAATACAAGAGACATCTATCATCTCCCACACTACTGAACATGTAGAAACTCTTCACATCAGAGCCGTGAATCTTCACAGCCACCATAAAAATCCAAATCCATTGTTTTGCATTACTGTGATATTTAGTTGGCTGTAAAACTCAAATTATTTCACACAGACAGACTATTGTGTGCGATATAACATCACTGTGCAGCTAATTACACATATTGAATTGTTGCCCTGCTCAAAGTATATGCCCTTTACACAATCAATGACTAATTGAGGTTCATATTCCATTGGTGTGAATAAGAAAATTTTTTTTTTCTCTAATGCACTATTCTTTAAAGACTTCCCGACACAGCACACATATTCCATGTTTTTCACTATAAAACCACAAAAGGAGTAGCTCAGCTGTAGGTTAGTGCTCCTTACTTATTAGTCTTAAGTGGTCGGAAAACTAATATGACACTGCAATTCAAGGTCATCATCTACTCATTTCCTTACCAGATATTTAGAAAAATGTTGTCCCTGGAGTACATACTATACATTATTCATTGCATGAGTAATGAGGAGAATTCCTTTTTATGTAGCTCTGCATTACAGACAGAAGGCGCATGTCCGGATGCCTTGCACGCTAAAAAACTCTCTTCATATCCTGGATAAATGGTACATGAATCTGAGAGAAACAGGCATTATGTGACATCTCAAGTGATATGACTAAAGCCCCACGGGTACACGATATAATTAAGGATTTATGCTGGGCTATATTTCATATTACCATAGGAAGGATAGTTGTTCAAAGCATGGAACCATGGTACTATGTCAAGCCTTATTCCTCTTTTGCTTTTTCTTTTGTCAGACTTAATCTTGTGTAATCCACTTAGTGTCATATCTGAAAAACATGACAGGAATTCCTCTAGTCCTTGTCATGTAGCACCTTTAGAGAAGCTATCCCAGCTCTTAGCGGGAATGCTGATGTTGTTTTCTCAGAACTAAGCTTATCTCCACGGCAACTTGCTCGGGCAAGGTTTGGCGAAGTCTGCCACACAAATACTGCCACCAAGTCTTGTATTCTCAGAGAGATAACAGACCCTTGAGTTGACTCCCTTAGGCCTGCAGGGGAAGGTTAGGGGCACTCTTTTTTGAATACATGCTTGATGCCAGTGTAATTTCCATTTGTTTATCTCTCTTTTCCCTCTTTTAGGGACAGTGGAGATGTAACACAAAGAATATAAATGTCAGCCTCAGATTAAAAGATTGCTTGATTCCATCCTAGGGCGCAGCGGTATTTCATCAGAAAAAGGGATGATGACAAATTCCCTCTCAGAAACATGGAATGAGTCAGAGAGAAATTAACAAAGAGCCCAAGAGGAAAAGCTGCCAAAGATGCCGCCTTATTATTAGAATCCAAATTCTACATTATGTGTACAATAATATATATATATATATATATATATATATATATATATATATATATATATATATATATATATATATATATATATATATATATATGTATATGTATGTATGTATGTATGTATGTATGTTTGGCAATGTCTGCTCAGCTATTAATGTCTATTTTTATTATACACATTATACACATCTTACCTTTAAAGCTTATGATCAGTGCAAATAGTTTAACCTCATCTCCTGTCATACTATTTCCATAAGTCTGATGTAATGTTAATACTGAGCAGACAAGAATAATATGTGATAATGACGGTAGTGCTAAAATATCAGGCCATAGCACCACTGTAACGTGGAACAGTACAGTTGAGAGAAATCAATGACTCCAGCTTTAGCAGTGGCTCTCTTTCAGTGAGAACCTCTCAAGGCTGAGACTTACTGTTTGTGGCCTGTAGCAGTACTGATCAGATTACTTTACTTTAGGTTTGATCCCCCTAAGACCACCCTCAATACTAAATTGTAAGAAATGACTGCTAAGCGCAGGGACTGGGTCTCCCTTTAGCTGCCAGTTTTCTTTTTTTCCCCAAGCAAATCTGCAGTAAATTTTGTTTTGACCTGATTATCCAATGTAATGTTCTTAGAATAACAAAATTTACAGGCTCAAAATATTAAGATTTTGCTTTACTTTAGCCTGTTAACTTGAATATTTATACATTAGCACACGCTTCAATTGATGTAAAATATGAAATAGCTGAAAGTCTGCCGTGATATTTTGCACATAAATAAAACGAAAGAAAAAATCATTGCAAAAATCCCCCAAACCATTAACAGCCCTCTTTTGAAAGTGTGGGGTTTTCATTTTGGTTTGCAGTTTTGTGCGCAGTACACGCAGTACACAGTTAACTATAGAAAGGAAATAGGCCATGGGTTGGGAATCGGAAGAAAAAGCCTTAATCGAGCCTCGTATTTCCTATGTGCTAAAAAAACAAACAAAAAGAAAAAAAACATATTACTGGTCTGTGGCCTTGTCTTATTGAAAAAGGCTACATTTCAAAACATGTCTGAAACAAAATATGTATTTATATATCAAATTCAGAATATTTTCATTTTTAGAAAACAGTAAATATTAGTGTTTATGGAAATGTAGGGAGAGTTTTAATATAATTCTGTAATTAAATATTATATTAAACGTAATTAATAAGTCAGAGGATGCCCACAGGTGTGTGCAAGGCGTGAAAAAAAGGACAAAAAAAGTGCTTTGTTATTGGTGACCAAGGTGAGTCTGGTAGAGTGGCAGCCAGTGGTCTGGTGGGTCTGGTAGTCTCACTTGCATCATTTTAAACGTGGAAATTAAAATGTTTTCTTTACAGTTCTGGTTTAATCAAATCAACTTAAAAATTGTGTTATTTCTGTTTTTTAAATGTAGACAATTTGTTTCTTTAAATATGTTCATAAATCTAAATTCATGACTTTAAAAGCATGTCCCTCACACACTTTCTTTGGCTTAATAGCATCAGTACAGTGTTGTGTGACCTCTGTTGTGCAGATTGTGCCAGTCTTTTTTAAAGACTGTTTTCAAGAAGTCATTAGGAAGCGAATTTAAAGTCTATAAGATTGAGTTAATTAAAGACTCTTCATGGGAGCCATAGCTAAACAGCTGAATTAGTCTAATGGATCCACTTTAATCATTTATTAAATTTAATATATCGCATCATTAAAACTGCAATTTATAAAATAAAATAATTAATAATTTTTAAGTGAAATTAAGACCACTGAACATGTCAGTCACCAATAGAAATAGGATTATTCTTATAATCTTATATTTATTTATTTTAATGAACTTTGATCTGATCTTTTACAGACTTCACTGAACTGGGATTGACATTTGCTCTCTGGAGACATCCGATATTGTCAGTATATTACAGACTCATTTTTATTACCAGGGAAACTCTTGTCTAGTTTATTTCAATCACTACTGGGTCTATTATAGTTAGTATTACTTCCTAATGATGCAGCCAACTGGTTTTTTTTGTTCTTTCAAACCACACTCTTTCAAAATCCCCTTTGTACTTCCCTCAGAGGTATACCTCTCCTCAGTTCTGTCTTTGAATTCTAATGGACTGAACTGACAGCACACTTTCAGGTCTGACATGCCCTGCAATGTGTAAAAACCTTGGCTGCCCATTAGATATCTTTGATGGGTAGAAAAGCACCAAGAGGCCTAAGGAATAAGCACCACACAAAAAACAAAACACCCACCTCAAAGGCTCTTATAGGTGCTGGGCAGTGATCTTGTGCCAGCTGGCTTTGTATCACGACTATAGTTTGCTACAGTACCACAGGGAAATACAAAAGTACAATAGTTTTGACTATAAAAAATACACCCACAGTTCCAGGGATGTTCAGCATGCACTCAATGTGCGCTCAACAGTTTTACCTGCTTTGCTGAAAAATTGAAAGTACTTCCTCTACTTCCCTTGTGCTAAACTTTAACCTTAACTCCCATCTCATCTCGTGGCCATTTCATGAAAAGTAAAACTGAGGAGAACAACTTCCCTTTCAAACTTTAAGCGGATTTAAACTTGCAGTCAAAGGTGACCACAAAAAAGACGGCGTCTTTTGATCAGAGAAACTCCACCCAGTGGAAAAACTAGCTTCACATAATAAGTGCTTAATTTCAAATGGCTGCATGTACTTTCACTCATGTAAAGGCTGCTGTTGTTGATCAAGTTTATAGCGGATGTGTTTGTGTATCACATATAGAATTCAAAATGAACACAAGCATAATTAAAGTGTGGATTTTAAAAGCAGCAGTATGAATTTGCATCCAATCACATGATTTATTGGATCCAAATGATAAAAGAAATCACTTCGAATGAGACTGTTTGAGTATCTGCATTTGTTTATGGAATTTTCTTGCTATCAACACACCTGCTATCAAAATAACTCCAAAAGGGAAAAACATGAGGTGGATTAGGTAGCATGTGATGTACCTTTTAATGCACTCCCAATCTTTCAAAGGATGATTTCTTTTGGGGGCTAAAAACTTTGAATGCAAAGAGAGGATTAATGTTGGCCTACAGGTTCAGGTCATCACAAATAGACTTGTTCGAACAGTGATCCATCCACTTCCCAGTTAACCGTCCAGTAAAGTGCTTAATGCAGTGACCTCAGAAGAATGTTTAGTGCTGCAGTCTGTCTCATGTCGTTGAGCCTCGAAGGCCAGTTCAGTATTTGTTACATTCAATTTTGTATTGATTATGCGTAATCACAGAGGGTATGACTATCTTCTTTATTCACTCCATGTCCAAAGTAAGGTTGCTGCTGTAAATCAAAAGTAAGAAAAGCTAATGAACTGATGAAGATTAACTGACCAGCAAAAGTTGCAGCCACGTATGGAGAAAACTCCACAGCTCGCAGACAACAACACACTAAATTCCTAAACAGGAAATATTACATTTGCTGTGAGTAATTATTGCATATTTAACTCAAGGGATTAAGCTGTTGCACAATCTGTGACAAATAAATAGACTTTTTAAATCTCATCAAACAACATTTAAAAAGACAAAAATCTATAAAGCTCGCAAAGAGGTTGATAGAAGCCAAGCAACCTAACCACGCATTAGACATCATGTGGATTTGTGTGTTTACCAAGCATGGTTCTGAAAGCGCTGCAGAGGTATTTCAGAGATAAAGCATATGTAGAAGTGTCCTTCATAATGCCACAGCTGCTGAACAGAACTGCTCCAAGATGGAGTCAAGGTCAGAGGAAAATCTGATTCTGACATTAGAATAGTGATGGAGCGTAACGTCCTTTAGATGTCCAAGAATTGCTGGCACGTATAGATTCTCACTGCAGTGGTAATAAAAAGGAACTACGGTAACTTTAAAAGATTGGATATTCATCTTGTGTTTAAATTAACAAGAGCACATCCATGTGGGCAGTGGTGAGCTCGGTCTGCAGATGTAATAGAAAAGGTCCAAATGAAACTGGACATATGTACTTAGTAGAAAACAAATAATTACAGCAAGACAAATACAGTTAGTCAGGAAAGAGCAGCTAGAAGTAAAGATCAAAAGAGATCTATCGTTCGTACTGAAAGGCTTTTTTTTCATGAATTTATATTTAACCCCCCCCCCCCCCCCCCCCCCATGTTTAAATAGTTTATTGCTATCTAAACATTTAAATAGCTCCAATGATAACAGCCAGAACTGAACAAGCAACTTGGAAAAATATCTAGACTTTAACTGGCAAATAGTTGCACTACAGTAAATTTGTGATTCAACAACATGTTATGTACAAGTTATGCCTTAAATATATATAAGGATATATTGAATGTTTATGTAATGCATGTATGCATGAAATCCTGAGAGTGGACATATTATAGTACAGTATTTTTTTCTTTTGCACATTTCATTTCTTTTATCTTAGAAGCTTCTGTGTAAGTGGAGTCAAAGTTCTTTATGCTGTTACCTCTGATGCTTCTGTTTGGACTGATGATGGGTTAGTATTAGGTCCTCATTAAGGATAGTCATGGGAATTAATTAGCACAATCTGTGCTAATAGAATAGTGATACACAGATACCCAGAAATGTATTTCTCTGACTTGAAAAGGAGCTATTGCTGTATTTCTCTGTGCATGTATCCCATACAAAAAACAAGAAAAGGAAACGTGACCAAATTGATACAACTGACAGTATCAATTCTGGAAGTTACAGACAATCTTTGCCTGGCTATGGCAGGTCCATTGTCATTACAGTTCTTTAAGGCAATCACATCCTCAGCTTAAAGTTTATTTACTTCCTGTTAGTGGTCAAGCTGGTGTAATAAATATGATGTGATTAAGTGAGTCCTCAGGGTAAACTTTGCTCATCACCGAAGTGAGAAAAGAACAATGGTGAAAGAAAAGACACACATTGTATACTATGGAGCCAAATGGGGCAGAATTAAATGGAAACCAAGCAGACATGAAAAGAGGCACTTTGATTTGACTTTACTTTGATTCTGATCGTGTCCAAACTCTGTTCTAATGGCTTAAGACAGCTCCTCCCTGACATCAGGGAGATGACTGCAGTGACATTCATCAGAATGTTAATTACCATAATATATTAGAGGATTGCAATGGTGGCTATGATGACTATGTCTACGATAGCACGAATAATGATGATGACAGGAAAGACAATGATATTGCCGGCTATATAGGACAGCCGTGAGTGTATTAGCTAGTATGGACAAGTAATTTACATGCTTACCCTGACAAAAGCGCAGCACTGCTCATTGCACACTCTAAACTTGTAATATCCATATGGCACTTTTTAATTTGATATGATATTACCTTTTCTTTGCAACAAACAGTCTTTAACAGTACTTATAGGGTACTTTATGCTGCAAAGTAAAGACCTGACAATACTAAGAAGAAGAAAACAAAGGAAAAAAAGCAGTTGGTCACAATGTGGAGAAAGAAAATGTCGACTTTTAACAAAGAGAAACCTCTCGCAGAGTCAGGCTGCAGAAAGGTGGCCATCTGCCTACACTAGTTAGGGTGAGGACAAAGCGAAGAGAAAAAGGAAGAACAAAGAGAAAAGAACGATAAAACAGGAAATACTTTTCAGGTTGGTGTATAGGTTTAAAATTGCTGCCTTACAGCAAGGTTTCTGGGTTCTTAACACATACCAAAGACATGCATGTTAAGTAAAATAGTGATTCGAAAAAAATTGGGCTTGGATTGATGTAGATAAAGTGCTTAAAACTTATAGAATACAAAGCTGGATGAATGCACATGCATGATTAAATGTGATTTGTAGTCTAAAGAACTTTGAGTGGTCAGTAAGATACACGTGAGTACATTACTTTTCCATATGAGCTACATAGTGGTTCACTTTTCTCAGATGAAACATGCGCTTACAAAGCTGCTAATATGTGTTGCACATTATGTTTTGAAGTTTTAATTGGAATACTTAAAATAATGTTTCTCTAACTGCAGCACTGACACTTATCTAAGAATCAAATCAATTTATCATTCAAACATCAAATTTAATGCTTCCTTAGTATTAAATCTGATGAAGGAAAAATGCTCAAATGAGCTGATCACTATTCTATAAGCTCCTTTAATAAGTTTGCTTAAAAAACTTAACTGCGTGACAGCCGAGTCAGTGTTCTGCCACAATAATAACTAATTCCAATCACTCAAAAGAAACCATAAATGTAGGCATACAATCACGGCTTGAGCACTGTAAGAGAACTTTATTGACATAGCACCTCATTATCTCATGAACGGAAATTTAGATGCTTGTGCTGCACTGCAGGTTGCATTTGATGAACCAATTTAACCCTACAGAGCTCTGGGGCATGAAAATATCTTTTGTCAATCAGTCTTCATTGGAAAATATCATCTTTATACCAAAAAAAGAGTTTGTGTAGAACTAGCTCATGATACTGTAATACAATTTTAACGTCCAAGACCATTACAATGTGGACATTATGTGTTCGCAGCTAGAAACAACTATGTCATAAATATTTTTCATTTTATTCGATAAAATAATTTGCACACACAGCTGATCTGGATTTTGTACCTGCTAACAACCACTTGCAACAAGCCAAAAACAACTTGCAACAAACCAATGTACAGCTGATAAACTGCCCTCAGGTTTGACTGGGGTTTACAGCCAACTCAATGCATACAAACAACTGCATATAAACACAAGGCAACGTTTCTTCCTTTTTTCTTCATAAGGAGAAAAGAATTCATCTGCCTGAAATGTCCCAGGGCTACAGAAAGCTTTAAGATTGCTGTATGCAAAGCACAGATTTCGAGTGTAGCATCAGTCAGGACTCCTCTCATCAACAAACAGCTGGGGGAAACCAAAAGGGCACACAAATCACTCACTCGCTCAGCTGAAGTCAACGAAAGCTAGAGTGCTGTTTTAAGTGACAGTATTTTACGAGAGGCCCACATAAAGGCTCTAAAGGTTCTAAAGGCTCCCCTGAATGGACCATGAGAACAAAAGGCAACTCCCATCAAAGGGCACAGACATTTATCACAGGACTCCATCCGCTATCTTCCTGCCGTTGAGTGGATGGGCAATAAACGAAAACCTCATAAAAGCAATATGGAATGTCCTAAAACCAACTTCAAGTGAAACACAACACATATTCTTCCACATTTTTAAGCTTTCTCACTATTTCTCATGGATATTTTGTGATATTCCATTCATCTTTACAGTGATGCTGGGAAATTACTGATGAATTAGTATTTGGACATCCATCCAATCATCCATTCGCTTCCGCTTGTCCTTTTCAGGGTCGCGGGGGGCACTGGAGCGAGGCATAGGGCGAGAGGCAGGGTACACCCTGGACAGGTTGCCAGTCTGTCGCAGGGCTAACACACAGAGACAGACAACCATTCGCGCTCACATTCACTCCCGCATTCACACCTATGGGCAATTTGGATGAATCAATTAACCTAACCCCACTAATTGCATGTCTTTGGACAGTGGGAGGAAGCCGGAGTACCTGGAGGGAACCCACGCAAACAAGGGGAGAACATGCAAACTCCACACAGAAAGACCCCGGCCTGATGGTGGAATGAACTCAGGACCTTCTTGCTGTGCGGCAACAGTGCTAACCACCATGCCACCTTGCTGCCTAGTATTTGGACAGTCCGTTTAAAATGGACTGGAATAGATCCCTATAGGGCACCTCGTCATTCAACAACGTCTGCCCAAGAAACCCCCAATACCAGATTCCTAGCTACTGGAACACTTTTACCCCCTCAAGACCCTCACAAATAACCTCCGTATGGTGAGACCACCAAAATTACACCAAAAAATATACCCCATACCGAGTTCCCAGGTCACAGGTTGGGTTTTTTTAAACCAGAAACTTTAGGCACCCTCAAAGTCGAGCATGAAGGCTTAATGAGTCTTTTCCATTCATTCACATGGATAAGGCACAAGATGCAGCTTGGCTTTATTACGTTACAGAAACTACACAGAAGCATGTCTGACATAATGTTATCCTTAAATGTTTGTCAGTAACACTGTCTTTATCGCTGCCATAATGGCTCGTGTACCATATGTGCTATTGGCATATAGCTTCAACCTTACGCATATTTTGTTAGGCTACATGCATGGCGACAGTGTATTGGGTTTAGAATGTGTGTGAGTGTGTCGTTTCTACTATGCTTTGTATGTAGAGATGAAGGGAGGCAAATGGCTGTTCAGCAGTAAAATGAATCAGATGCATATGACTAAACTACTTGGACTTATTCCCCAAAAGGTTAGAAGCAGTTCACAGTAATCTGGTTTTTGAGGCTTTGATTGGCCTTGGAGACTTAGTCAGTAAAAGAGAAAGAGAGATGGACTATAACTTCCTCAATGCAGCCTTAAAATTTTGGTAGCAGTTCAGACAGGCCACTGTGAAGACCTTTGGTCAGCATGCCATTCACTGTCTATGACTTAGCATAATTGAACGCCTCAAATTAGGATGCAGTCAGGTAGTAAAAAGGATTTTTTTTAACCTAATACTTCTTTAAGCAAGAGTCAAACCTCTTCATACCGTCTCCATGCAGCTAAGACTACTCGGCCAACCAAGCCAAAGAGACAATGACTAATTGTCAAGTGCACATGAGCATGCACACTTGCTTCTGTTAGTGCATTTAATACACAGAATATTATTTTCAGTCCAGCAGAATAGTTTATTTATAGGGAAATGAAAAGGTAAAAAAAAACCCTACCTCTACATTTTTTTAATTATTACATGTTCAGTTGCAGTTTGCCTGCTCACTCTTTCATTTAAATGTAAAATGTAAAGTTAGAAACTTTATATATTTTTTTCTTGCTATGCGTCATTTAATATAAAGTAAGAGAATCAGTGAGCATGTGTACGTGTGTGTTTGTGCCCCCGTGTTTAATTCATGACTGACCTCCACCAGCTTGTTGGCGTGCTCACGGAACACCTGGGCGTACTCCTTGACCTCCTTCTCGTTTCCACTCTTAGCTGCTTCAATAAGCACCAGCAGAGGGACGTTGGTTTCTAGGAAAGAGTCTGAGATGTGGTCCATCACTGCCTTCCTCAACTAGATTGCAGAGGGAGAGAGAGACAGAAAAGAGGTCATATTATTAATAATATTACAGATGACTTCACTCTATTACATTTGGCAATGATTACATATCACTTAGAATTGTAATGAATATGATGTAGTAACATAATTAGATGAAAGGACAGAGGGAGGAGAAAACAAGAAGAAGAGTGAAAAAGACGGAGCTAAAAAAAACCCCCCAAAAAAACTCCAGGCCAGGAGCGTAAATTGCTCATAAGGTGTCATTCCTCCCATAAGGCCTTTTACTGGGGCAGACATTGTGACTTTGTTTATGGAATCATTTTGTACCAAACTGGCAAGGGACCGGTTGTTTTATAAGACAGTAAATGGATCCTGATCCTGCTCACTGTGATATCTGATGAGATGCCAGAGGAAACAGTATAGAAACCACTATAGACAGGTCCTTTATCTTACACAAAGAGGGAGATATCCACATGAGGCCAAAGCAAAGACAGACAAGAACCGACGTCAGAGGAAAAGAAAGCAGATTCTGCACATGCAAATATTTGTTTTTAGGCTCCTTTCATTTGCAAAGCCTCTGTTATTAATTAATTACTACACTAACGCTCTAATCATCTACCTTTAATAAATACTGCTTATATGTAATGCAACTTTAAAACTCCAGTGGGCTGAATTACCACCGTTGTGATGTTTTTTCACAAAAATGAATTAGAAGGACAGAAGAGGAGAAAACAGTGGCATGAGAAATTAAAAATGGTATCAAACATAGTTAAAGTTTATATAAATTAAAATAGTAATGTACTGTTTCGTATTTCTCATTGTATTATAACAACTTTAAGATGAAACTGGTTTTTAGGTCATTTATATATTCCTAAATAACAAATGTTGACTACTACACAGAAGGGAGGAAAAGACTAATAGCACCGAGTGACAAGAAAAAATCATTTAGCCTACAAAAAAAATAAATAAATAAAAAATCATATGTTAGTCTGTCAGTCGCACTTAAATCACCTGCGGCAATAACAAACTTAATTGCCAGTCCACAGAGGGGAGGAGAATAATTGAGAATTCTGGAGGGCAGATAATCCATCACCACTACCTTCAGGAACACACTAGATTTGGACAGTTTAGTGGTGAGGACAGGTCTGTAACTGCCCTGAAGCCCACACTCACTGTAAGCATGTAAAGGTTTCTGGATAAAGGAGTGCTCTCACTGTTTTTTGCACCAGAACTATATACTTGCAGCTCACTGATGTGAAGCAATGCATCTGAGATGCAACACAATACCATAACATGATGCTTTTCTCAAAGGCTGATAAACTTTGCCATTTCTGAATGGGGAATATCGCATCTTATTCTTCCTGCAGAGATGAGACCGGCATCAGTGCTATTCTGTAACCTTGCTATCCTGTGCAAAGGTGAGGAAACAGTCCAGATACAAATCTTGCACTGCCAGAACCATCTTAACACTGTTCTAGTGATGTTACAGCACAGGGGAAAGTCGTGGTGGATACATGCAAAGATCAGAGTTGTCTGGAGGTCTTATCTTACTTCTTACTTCAGGATATAAAAGGTGACCTGCATTTTGCATGTGGGAAAATAATGACCTTACAACCACTGTGCTATAAGTCCATACTGATTATCCAGGTTTTGAATGCAGCATGTTCATATAACATGTATGTTTTCATATGTGTTGTATCTCCATCATATTTATTTCATTTAGATTAGCTAAATAAAATTATGAACAATTAGAACAGACTCCAGAGCAGATAACAGCACAATGTAACACCATAAGCCATTGGGAAAGATGCCTTACAGAGGCAAATATGCTTAGAAAAAACCCAAAAAACAAAAAAGTGATTGGATCTACTTTTTATCTTCTTGAGACAGATAAGACTTAGACTGTGTTATAAATTCTTAAGATTAAAATGAGTTGTAAGTGCAAAACAGTACAAAGAAAAAGAAAAGCATTTCCCATCAATTATGTGCTTTCAATCATTTCCGTTCTGATGAATGTCACTTGTGCATTAAAGCCAGCAAAGTAAAATAATTCTCTCTGTGTTCAATTATCTTGGTATTGCTCAGTGAAATGATTTCTGTTGAGCATTATTGTTAACAGAAACTTCCTTATGGTATTCTTTTTTGTTTTCCAAACAATTTGAATTCCATATTAAAACAAAACAAATAAATTAAAAAAACAGACCCTTTTCATTTTAAATGTGAAGGTTATAACAATAATCTTAGAGATTATGTAATTTACTGAAATGCAACTGCATAGCAAAATGTCTTCGCAGTTGTTATGAGTAGTTTGTTGTTGATGATGATCAATCATTAGTTAATTGTATAAATACACATGCATGACATGCATGAACCTAAAAGTGTGTGAGGCATTAGGACACTCATGAAAGCCTAACAGTGAAACTGATCCTAATGTTTAAGTGGAGAAACGATACAGACTAGAGATTTCCCAAGTTGCACGCTCTCCTGCACCATCAGCATTCTGATGCCCACACACCACTCCCTCTGAAATCCATCTTCAATTTTTCAGATCTCACCTCCCTCCATACTCCACCCCCACTGTCTCTCCTCTAACAGCCTGTCTGTATTTCACTTACACTTAAAGAAAATAGACCTAGAATTTCAAAAGCTAAAAAAAAGGCTCTGCCCATTACAAGTTAGTGGGGGAGCCATTTGTCTCACCTATCAAGCAGTGCAGTTCTTGCTATGAAAGTATTTGTATTTCCTGAGAAGTGAGATGAGTATTAAATTCTGAGTACCATTCATAGCTATGCATTTATTTATTTTTATAGGGCGCTGTGCTGCTGGCTGTAAGAATGTAGACTGATCAGAAAAATGAAAAATTTGTGAGACTGCTTTCATGTCAAAGACAAAGAAGTATACGGAAAAGTTAAAGGTAATTTTTTCTAATGATTTGGGCTCATTTTCAATGCTAATAGTCCATTTCTTATAAAACTAACCTGTGTGGTGGGATGTTCCACCCTTTTTTTTTTTAAAAAGCTCTCCATCGCGCTACACTCCCAAATTACATGCTAGCTATTTCTGGCAGAGATTTCATTGAATTTTGTAGAACCACTTAACAGTTGTTGTAACCTTTTAGTCTTTAAGTTTCTTCTTTTGTTTGTGTAGTAAAAATCAAATGTCACTGTTCAGACACGCTGGCAGCTGGTAACAGGTTTTTTGTTTGTTTAATGGAGATAGGTTAACCACTTCTAAATGCAGTACTGCCACCTACAGGCAGTCGAAAAACATTCATGTATGCTATTAATTGCTAAAACAAGGAAATATATGTAAATTTAAAACAAGAAATATCAGGTTTTTGTGAGCATTTGTCAGGACAGCAAGAGCAAGCAGTGGATGGTTACATGGTGGGAAAGGAGTGCTTTAAGCAGCTGTTTAAAAAGCTTGACAAAAGTTACAACAACCTATTTTATCATGTGACAGTATGACTGTACAGTTCCTGAAGAGTTCTTTTAAATATCGTGATATAATTGTGAGATTCGGTTTCTGGTAATAGATCTTTGGGAGAAACACTATTTTATGCCTGTCAAACTGTGTTATATTCATCATACATTCATTAAAAAAAGCAGAACTTGTTATGTGTTTTTGCATCAGCTCATATAAACAAAGTGCCTAAAAAAACAATTTAAAATAGTTTCCTTGCTAAGTTGTGTGTTATGATACAACACTGGTTCATCCATTGTGTTAGCTGCCATTTATATGCTTGAATGATCCATAGATCAGTGTTAAGTGGCTTAAGGAAAAAACAAAAACAAAAAAACAAAAAAAACAAAACAAAACCCAACAACAACAACAACAAGACAAATGAAAATGGTACTGCACTGACTGTAAATGAGTGAAAAAGCAGACAGCACACAGAGAGATACAGCCTGACTGCACTGCTCTGGGATGAATTAGAAAATCAATGGTGATTCTGGCTTTACTGCCACAGTATCTGACCTCACAAATACTTCTGATCCTCAACAGGAGAACATTCTTGCACTCAAATACCAAAATCTTGTGATGAGCCTACCAAGACAAGTGGAGGCTGATCAAATGGCATTTGCAATTGGGATTGTATGTATACTCCAACAAGCATGCAAACAACTGTAGCAACTCTGTTTCTGTTAGTTTTATCTTTCTAACTAGTTTACTAAGGTTTTTATATGCTTTTATAAACTATCATACTAATAGCTAAATGTAATACCGGCTTTAAAATGAACATGTAAACAAACATTAACTGTTGGGGAACTAGCTAGTAGCCGTGCAGCATCAGATTTAATGTAGGGCCATCTTTTTCATGATCAAACAAACTCCACATGTTGAAGGGTTCAGGAACAGTAAAGTAAACTAATAACTCAGCATAACCAGATATAAAAATACTGGAGGCCTCCAGTGATACCTCTCAGCCTCCTAGTAGATATACCTATGGTATCAATTTGAAGCTGCTACGTTACGTCGTTCTTGAGTTATCGCATTCACAAACTTAGGTGTCCATGTTGGCTGTCAGCCCAGCAGGGTGATGACAAACACCCATCGCCCTTTTTTTAGCTTAAGGGTAATAAAAAAAAAAAAAACAGCCACTATGCACACAAAACACCTTAAATTTAACAAAAATATCACAACGTAACTATTTTTAAAACCATTTTTAAAAGGTTAAATAAATAAATACATTCCAAAAGTTAGATAGAGATACATAAAGATTACCATTAATAGTCATATGTATGCAAAGCATGTTTTTTTGAAAACCAGCACACCAACAAATGTAGATAGTTGACCCAATGTCACTGTTACATTGGTTGTCAAGCAGAATCGAAGAGGCATTTGAAAAATCATCAATGTCATTAATGAAAAAAATCATCTAGCTGTAATAAAACGTGATTACAACTTTTGTGGACCTATAACATCAGGATGATCAATGGTATCCACTTCACCTGTCAGTGGTTTTTAATTATTTGAGAAATTATTGTTACATTGTCTGTGAAGGTTCTCAGTCATCCAGGTCATCGTAGTCAAAGGAGCTTGCAAAGAAAAGTGTCTGGACTTCTTTAAGTTACTTGAAGACGTTTCACCTCTCATCCGAGAAGCTTCTTCAGTTCTAGGGTCAAATGGTGGAGAGTCCCAGATATAAACCTATTGGGAGTATCCCCCACAGAGGGACAAAAGGACCTCCTGATGATCCTCTAATCGCCTGAGCCAAGGTGTGGAACTGGGTGTGGGTCCCAATCAGCCAGAGTTTCGGGTGAGTTCATTGTGAAACCTGGCCCCACCTTATCATGCGAATTCCTGAGGTCAGATGGCCCAGGATGTGAGTGGGCGTTAAGGCGTCTGGGAAGGGATCTCAAAACTGGATTATAGATGGCAGAGAGTTGGTGTCATAAACCACCGCCTCTGTTCAAAGATGGTTGCTCACAGTAGACATAGATGGCTTCTTTCACTCCTCTTTCAAACCATCTGTCCTCTCTGTCCAAAATGTGAACATTGACATCCTCGAAAGAGTGACCTTTATCCTTAAGATGCAGATGGACAGCTGAGTCTTGTCCTGTGGAGGTGGCTCTTCTGTGTTGTGCCATGCGCTTGTGAAGTGGCTGTTTGGTCTCTCCAATGTAGAGGTCTGGGCATTCCTCGCTGCACTGTACAGCATACACCACATTGTTAAGTCTGTGTTTTGGAGTTTTGTCTTTGGGATGAACCAGTTTTTGTCTGAGCGTGTTGCTGGGTCTGAAATGCACCGGGATGTCATGCTTGGAGAAAACCCTCCTGAGTTTTTCTGATATACTGGCTACATAGGGGATGACAATGTTGTTGCGTCTGTCCTTCTTATCCTCCCTCGCTGGTGTCTGATCTTCTTTTCTGTGCCTCTTTGCTGACTAAGGTTTCACAATGAACTCACCCGAAACTCTGGCTGATTGGGACCCACACCCAGTTCCACACCTTGGCTCAGGCGATTAGAGGATCATCAGGGGGTCCTTTTGTCCCTCTGTGGGGGGATACTCCCAATAGGTTTAAATCTGGGACTCTCCACCATTTGACCTTAGAACTGAAGAAGCTTCTCAGATGAGAGGTGAATTGTCTTCAAGTAACTTAAAGAAGTCCAGACGCTTTTCTTTGCAAGCTCCTTTGACTTATTGTTACATTATTCCTGCACCATCCTACTTATTCAGCACAGTCGTTTAAGCCAAAGATACATTCAAATCCCAACTGACAATGAAGTGGTTAACATAAAGAATTAAAAAGAACAAACATTTAAATGATCTGATTAACAAATCTTGTCATAACTTTGTTCAATGATAAGAGGGTGATCCTCAAAAATAAGATGAGCAATCATTTGTTGCATCTGCTCTGTTATGAGGAATCTGCAGTTTGTGGGATTAGGCATCTGCTCTGTCACAAAAAAAAAACAGATCCTGAGGGAAATCTTTGCAAACATTCACTATCATCAGTGTATCACTGGAAAACAAAGGATTGCACACACATGCATGAGAGACTCTAGTAACTTGACTTGTTTACAGTGGAAATCATGGATTTGAATCTGGAAGAGAACACCGTGGTGGATTTTTGAATGTTTACTTTTGCACTTTAGTTTCTGTTACATTTCACTTGTGATTCGGAACACATAGTGGTGGGTACCTTAGGGTCAGCACAGGAAAGTTTCTTATTAAAATGTCAAGAGCAATCACAGCTTAAGCGGCTAGAGTAATGGCTGAGGGAAAACAGCCCGAGCAAATCAAAAATTAAGTAATAGCCCTCATATATGATATCTATCAGGCAGCATTCAAAGATGATGAGTGAGAGGAGAATGCAGAGATGAAATGGTGAGAGAGTGACTGAGAGGGCATCAATAGCCTGTAGACAAACACATAAGATTCCTAATCCCAGAGTCTTAGTATAGCAGCCACTATACTCTCAATATAGTGGCTGGTGATCGCCAGAAATAAGCAGCATGTTTTTTAATAACTTTGGGGGTCTGACAATTCCTGAACACTACTGAGGTAATAAATTGATATGAAGCACTTTCTTGTAAACAGTTAAATCGGAAGAAAACTGGCATTTATGTGGACTGAAGCTTCTGGTTAACTGGAGGAACAACCCCATGACATGCTTTCTTTTAAGCTCCAAACCTTTTCTTTAATAATATTACGACGTATTTCTGGGTACTAAATGTTTAACAGCTAGCTAACTGCTAAGTTTGTCTTTCTGCTGGATGGTGCTGGAGGGAAGTGCACTGGCTCCAAGTTCAAAACAGCAGCTTTTTAAATCTAGAATTTCTACTAAATCCATATACTGTGTATAAGAGATGGGCTTAATACACTGAGATTACTGGTCAAAATCTTGATGTTAAACATGAACTATTACCATAGTAGTGTTTTGAAGAGCAAAGGAGAAATCTGGCCAAGAAATCGAGGGACATTGCACAACCACACACTAGATAGGTCCATTTGAAAGTACCATGCTTTTTCCTCTTTTTTGATTCTAATGGGGACCATCATTTAAAAGGTGAACATCTTGTATTTAACATGCCTTTAGCCTACGTTTATGACCACTGTTTATTGCAATCATGGATCAAGAAGCAAGCTGTTTTCCCGCAGACTTCTATATAAACAAACTTTATTTTAGCGACAAAAAAAATGACATTTAACCTGCAGCTAGGACTGCAAGTCTGCATATGCATGGTGTAAATAATAATACACACAGTAAAAAGGTAAATAAGTAAACTAAGGTTTTATATATCTGGACATTAAAAAAAATAACAACAAAAACAAAAAAGCAAAAACATGAGGTACTTAGCAGGTCTCATGATTAGGTAAATGCAATTTGAGATGAACAATGACACAGGACATATTAAGACTATTATATATTTAGCAAACACAAATGCCAAAATGCAGAAGCAGTATTTGAAAAAACTAAGTACACTCTATGATTCATTATCCTCTAGAACAGCGGTCCCCAACCCCCGGGCCACGGACCGGAGTCGTTTGGTACTGGGCCGCGAGAGTTGAGGCTCGGGTGTGAAATGTATGGTTTTCAGGGGTTTTATTGGTTTTTAGCGTTATTTTGTTATCGTTTTTATCGTTAACTCGGTTTTCCTGGGTATTTTCACGTATGTTATGAATAAATCTTATTTTTTTATGTACCGATACTAGTTTTATTTTGTTGTATTTATCCACGACTCCTTAAAAGCCGGTCCATGAAAATATTGTCAGGCATAAACCGGTCCGTGGCGCGAAAAAAAGGTTGGGGACCGCTGCTCTAGAACCTCCTTTAGCAGCAATGAAATAATTGTTTTTGATATGACTTGTGAATTGTGGATCAGCCTTCTTTACAACACTACTTCAGGTCATTGACATTTATGGGCATTCATTTATGCACAGCTCTCTTAAGGTCCTGCTGCTTCATTTCAGTGGGATTGAAGTCTGGACTGCGTCACTTCAACACCTCAGTTCTTTTTTTCCAGCCATCTTCTTATATATTTGCTGCTGTGTTTGGGATCATTATCCTGTTTCATGTCACAATTTCGGATAACTTTTTTAGCTGTCTAACCAATAGCCTCACATTTGACTGTAGAATTCATTGGTATCCAGTCTTTAAGTGATGACGTGATGAATCCTGCGTCCGGGCCCAAAGTAGTCTGCATTTATAAGGCTGTTGTGTTTTTAATATGTTTATGTTTTAATGCTTTGCATCTTGTTCTGTTTAATCTCAACAAGCCCCTAAAAACAGTCAGTGATCACTGTCTGCTTCTCTCAGTTTTTATTATCGCTAATCATTTTAAAGCTCAGTTTTTAACCCTTACGATGTATCTACAGGCCAGCCCATGCAGCAGTATATTAATGACTAACCTCATACTGTGGATAGATTATCTCGGTAGTTATCTTGACTGACGTTTGGTCCGTTTACAGCATCCTGCCATGCGATTGCATTTGCCCCTAACCATTGGGAACCCTCGCATTAACTTTTATCGAGTGGAAAAAAGTCCTCCGTTCGTTAGCGTTTATCCTCCAGCTTTACTGTTTATATTATGCTAACATAGCTGTGTCGCTAACGATCACGTAGCACATCATTATATACCAGCTAGCTCAACTTCAGTAACCCTACAAACTACACTGCTGTTTACTTTCCTGTCTTCATTTATGTTGGAAGTGATAGCAGAGCTGTATGTTTTAATTTGTTTCATAAATCCCTCAGTCAGAACATGGTATATTATATGTAGATGGAAGCTAGCGAGCTAACTCCCTGCTAACTTCTAACTCTGTTAAATGTCATAAATTCCATTTTCATGGATGCCTGGATGTTAAACTTAATTGCTACACCTGGTAGAGCAGCCACAATGATCTTTTTATTACAGATGAAAGAATTTAGACAGTTTTTCAACTCTCAGTAATGCTGCAGTGATCATTTGACTTAGGGACCTGCAGCGAAGTTTGGGCCCAGACATGGCTAATGACGTCAGACTTAAAGACCGGATACAGTGAAGTTCATGATCACCAAGCCTAATTCGTCACCTCTCCACCATCATGACTGACAGTTGGTATGAGGCACTTGTGATGATATGCTGTGTTTGTTTTTCATCCACCATTGCTAAACATTTTTGCTCCCATCTATCCAAAAGAAGTCTAGTTAAAAGTTAAATCTTTCTCTTTTTTTTAAATTGTACTGTCATGAACATAAGCATTTAACACACTAAGGACAGCAGAGTCTAAAAAATGCTCCTGAGTTTAGCATGTTTTTGTGTGTTTGAGGATTGCACAGTCTGACCTTGGAGTAAATTTGCCAGGATGTCCACTCCTGGGTAGACTGAAAGTGGTCTGTGGTGTCGAGTTGTTAATAATCATGCTCACTAAAGAATGGCGGACTTCAAATTGTTTGGAAATGGCCTGACAATCCTTCCCAAATTGATGGGCAGCAACAATTGCTTCTCCTACAATCACTGATGATGTCTTTCCTCCTTGGCACGGTGTTAACACACACCTCGATGCTCCAGGGCTGCAAACTTCCAAAACGTCTGCTTTTATAGAGGCGGTCACACTTGCTGATGATTCATTAATCAAATAAATTTTATTAGTAGCTCCTGGCTGCTACTTACCTTCTTAATTCCTATGGAAGAAGTAAGGGTGTGCTTAATTTTTCACACAGTGGTTCTGCATTTTGGCCTAAGTTTTGCTAAAATAAAATAATGACATGTCTAGTATGACATGTGTTGTTGTTAATTTGAGGCCATCTTTACCTAAGTTTAAGACCTGCTAAGCACCACATGATTCATTATGTCTTCATGCATTACAATTTAGAATTGACAGCGGGTGTACTTTCTTTGTCACATGATTGTATTTCACTCTTTCTCTCTATATATATTAGATTCTTTGAGACTATTCCTGCTTTTATTTAAAACAAATGTCTTCCATCTGCCTGTAGATGGCGCCGGTGAGGTCGGCTGCCGTCACGACTGCTCCGACCACCTTTTCTTTGTTTTTGTTCTTTAAGTTAGTTTTCAGCGTTTCTAAATCGGCAAAATCATCACCATTGGGTACATTAGGTATGACAGTGACACTCTTGTTTCTATTGGTATACGATGTACTCACAATTCGAAGTTTTTAACTCCGGATCCGAGCTGGCCGAGTGAGATCTTGAGGGGGAACAAAGGACGCGACGCGAAGCGGCCTCGAGGGAAACGAGCCGGCGTCAGGAACAGGCTGAGAGCTCGTGCACACCGCACACCTCTGCCTAGCATCCTGCTCGCCAACGTCCAGTCACTGGAGAACAAGCTTGATGACCTCAGGGCCAGGATAAAGTTCCAGAGAGACATTCGGGACTGCAATCTCCTCTGCTTCACCGAGACATGGCTGAACCCAGCGGTGCCGGACCACGCCATCCAGCCGGCCGAGTTCTTCTCGGTTCACCGCATGGACAGGACACGGGACTCGGGGAAGTCAAGGGGAGGCGGCGTGTGTTTAATGGTGAACAACAATTGGTGCAACAGTGCGAACGTTGTTCCTCTCACACGCTCCTGCACACCAAATCTGGAACTACTGTCCATCATGTGTCGTCCTTTTTATCTACCTCGAGAGTTTACATCGGTCATTATAAGTGCCGTTTATATTCCACCACAAGCGGACACGGTCACCGCCTTATGCGAGCTGCATGAGGCACTCACACAGCACCAGACACAACACCGGGACGCTGCGCTTATTGTAACGGGGGACTTTAATAGTGCCAACCTCAAACGCGCAGCGCCGAACTTTTAGCAACATATCACCTGTCCCACCAGAGGTGAAAGGACACTGGACCACTGCTACACTACGGTCAAGGACGGCTACAAGGCACAATCCCGCCCTCCGTTTGGCAAATCCGATCACGCCGCCATCTTCCTCATGCCAAAATACAAACAAAGGCTGAAACGGGAAGTTCCGGTTCAGAGGAAGGTCGCGCGCTGGACGGATCAATCGGTGGCCGCGTTACAGGACGCACTCGACGACGCAGACTGGGACGTGTTCAGAAACAGCTCCGACGATGATGTCAACGTGTTTACGGAAGCGGTTGTGGGATTCATCGGGAAACTAGCGGATGATACCGTGGAGACAAAGACTATCACAACGTTTCCCAACCAGAAGCCGTGGGTAGATAAAACCATCCGCGACGCTCTGAGATCCCGCACAGCTGCCTACAACACGGGACTCACGACGGGGGACATGGACCTGTACAAAGCCGCGTCATATAACGTGCGGAAGGCGGTGAAAGAGGCGAAGCAGCGCTAGGGGAGGAAACTAGAGTCACAACTCCAACAGAGTGACTCTAGGAGCCTGTGGCGGGGACTAAGGACAATAACGGATTATAAAGCACCAACAACCGGTATGACGAACACGGCCGTGACTCTGGCAGATGAGCTGAACACTTTCTATGCTCGCTTCGAGGCTGCAGCTAAGGACTCCAACGATGCTAGTGCTAGCGGCGCTAACGGCTGCAGACAGGAAGATACTGCCAGCACCGGAAATGTGCTCGTCATCTCCGAGCATGAAGTAAGGAGAGCCTTCAAGAGAGTGAACACCAGGAAAGCAGCAGGACCAGACAGCATCCCAGGTCGTATCCTCAGAGACTGCGCATACCCGCTAGCTCCTGTGTTCACGGAGATATTCAACATCTCTTTATCTCAGTCGGTGATCCCCACATGCTTCAAAGAGTCCATCATTGTTCCTGTCCCAAAGAAACCCCACCCTGCTTCTCTCAATGACTATCGCCCTGTAGCCCTCACCTCAGTAGTGATGAAGTGCTTTGAACGCCTGGTCAGAGACTTCATCATTTCTTCACTACCAGACACACTGGACCCACTACAGTTCGCTTACCGTCCAAATCGTTCCACAGACGATGCCATCTCTCATCTCCTCCACACATCACTTACTCACTTGGACACTAGAAGGGGGAATTATGTTAAAATGCTCTTCATAGACTACAGCTCTGCATTTAATACCATAACTCCCTCCACACTCACCAGCAAGCTGGAGCACCTGGGACTCAGCTCATCTATGTGTCAGTGGATCTCCAACTTCCTAACTGGCGGACCACAGGCAGTAAGGATGGGCGGACATGTCTCAGCCTCCACCACTCTCAGCACTGGAGCCCCCCAGGGGTGTGTTCTGAGCCCCCTGCTGTACTCCTTGTACACATATGACTGTGTGGCCACTACCAGCTCCACCACCATCATCAAGTTTGCTGACGACACCGTCGTGGTGGGCCTGATCTCTGACAACAACGAGACGCCCTACCTGAAGGAGATTAGGAATCTGGAGAACTGGTGCCAGAGGAACAACCTCCTTCTAAACGTCAGTAAGACAAAGGAGTTGATAGTGGACTTCAGCACTAAGCAGGAGAGGAACTACCAGACCCCCGTCATCAACGAGTGCCCAGTGGAGAGAGTGGACAGCTTCAAATACCTCGGAGTTCACATCACGCAGGACCTGTCATGGTCCCGTCACATCAACACCGTGGTGAAAAAGGCCTGTCAGCGTCTCTACCACCTCAGACGCTTGAGAGACTTCCGACTGCCCCCCAAGGTGCTCAGGAACTTTTACTCCTGCACCATAGAGAGCATCCTGACGGGAAACATCTTAACCTGGTTCGGGAACAGCACCATGCAGGACAGACGAGCTCTACAGAGGGTTGTGCGTTCAGCTGAGCGCACCATCCGCTCAGAGCTCCCTGACCTGCACTCAATCTACAGCAGGCGGTGCTGGACCAAGGCCAGGAAGATCGTGAAGGACCTCAGCCACCCCAACAACGGACTGTTCTCTCTGCTGAGGTCAGGAAAGCGATTCCGCTCCCTGAAGACCAACACAGAGAGACTGAGGAGGAGCTTCTTCCCGCAGGCGATACGGTCTCTCAATCACACCACCACACAGTACTGACCCACACATATAGTTCTTACACACACTGGACACTCTGGACATTGTTTTCACTTCATCACTTTAAGCATATTTGCACTGCACAAGACACTATATAATGTGGATTGCACAACACTGGACATTATATTCCTCATCTCCAGTTAATATTTGTACAGCTGCTGTTATTGTGTGTATATATATTTATATTTCTCTTACATTCTTATATATGTCTATACTTTGTATTTTGTTGTACAGTTATCTTATTTTCAACTTTAATTTATATATTTTATCTTATTCTTTCCCAGTTAAATTTACCCTTCATTCTAATTTGTGTTGTACAGTTATCTCATTCTTAACTTAATTTTTTATATTTTATTTTATTCCTTCCTGGTTAAATTTACCCTTTTTTATTTTCATATTTATTTATTTCCTATCTTATTCATAGCCTTTTCTTTTTTCTTTAGGTCACGAGCAGTTGTCCAAGCATTTCACTACATATCATACTGTGTATGACTGTGTATGTGACAAATAAAAATTTGAATTTGAATTTGAACATCTACTGTGTGACCAGACGCGATGATCAGCCTGCAGCATGACCACAGTTGAGCCCAGAGTGACAGAAAAGAAATTCGATTAGATTCAGTGGAACTGTTCCAACGTCATTGTCGCTGTGTGTACATGTTACATGTTTCAGTTACATTAGTGCAGTGGTTCCCAAGCTTTTTTTTGCTAGGCCCCCCTTTGTTTTACAAGAAACATTTTTGCGCCTATGTTTGTCCGTGATTTGAACAGCCCAGCTTGTGCTCCCGACAAAGGGAAAACCAATTCTGCAGGGGAGACCTACCTTGGCACTTGTGCAGGTGAAACCAAAGGGCAGATATACTTCACCATATTTTCTAGTCTTTGGCTTAGAATGAAGTTGGTTTGGAAACATATTCAGCGACGCTTCATCTTGACCTTGAGAGACCAGTGTCGGAGTGTTAAAGAACAGCTTTGAAATTCTCATGAGTTGTTGCAAAAGAAAAATTACCATCATAATTCGGCTACCCCTTCGGCGCCAGCTGTGGGCTCAAGGCTGGAGCCGAACAAAAACTCCCTGATAACGACTGTGTTTAGTCTGTTCCTTCCCATTCCATGGAAGGCCACCTGGGTTGGCTGGAAGACTGTTTACTTAGCCTAGCAGGGCGAAGGACACTGTCTCAGCTGAACTATGGACACGCAAACACATACATATACTGATACTGATAAGCACTCACTGACGCATCACCCTCCCTACCCCGGCTCCAACGCCACCTCCAACGCTTACCTCCCTTCTGATGTGGACATCGGGTCAGCTGGAGGTGCAGTCGAAGATTACAGCGGTCCCAGATCAGATGTACACACTGGAACTCTTTCCCATGTTGCTTGTCTGTTTTTATTGTGCTATGGTGTGTTGATATCTGTGCATTCCTGTATTATTCTTTTGGGTTACACATTTCAATGTTTTTTTTCCTCGCTACCTAGCCTGACCTGTCTCCCCAATGTGATGTTTGTGTATTGTATGTACGGTCGGCAAGGTCTGTCATCTCGGTTGTGGGCAAAAGACCTGCAACTGACAAATAAAGGCAATCTCATCTCCTGCTTTGCATTTGTGTAGGCGCCCCGTGCTAGCAGTGTCCAAGCATTTTTTTTCCCATTTTCATACCGCGCCCCCCTGCAATGGGCGGGCCCCACACTTTGGGAAAGTCTGCATTAGTGGATGTATAGTCTCAACACGCAGTTCACTGAGTCGTACTGACTGTCTTATTGTGTTTGCAGAAGATAAAACGTACTTGTGGAGATGCTTCATGATTAATGCTGAGTGAGGAAGTTTCTGGTTTCTGGTAATGCCAGTAATTATTTGTTATCTAATATTGTTTTTGCTATTTCTGTTGTGTATGAACAAAGCTCCTACGTTGTTCAAGATGTCCGCTCAAATGCTTTTTTTTCTTACCAATAAATTATTAAAATTTGATCATGTTCAAAGTCATCTTCCTGGGCATGTCCAGACAGCTTCCAATTCAGCTATTATTGTTAGATTAATGACCATTTGCACTCTGCTCCCTGTGAATCTCAAGGATTGAGGCAGGTGCTGAAAGCCTGGACTCCAGCTATGACCAAGCAGTTGTCAGCAGTTTAAGAGTCCACATTTTCTAAACCCCAAGGGCAAAGTGTCAGGTGGGGAGCAAGACCATGAGCTTGCTCGTCAGTTTTATTCAGTATTTATCAGGTTGTGCACCGTAAACGTGTCACCGCTAGAGTGAGTTCTGTTGTAATGTCCTGAGGACTCAGAGAGGAAACTCAGCAAAAATGACCTGAACTGTGGTGCATCCCAGTATCCCATTTCTTCCAGCTCAGAACACACTGAACATGTCTTTTTTTGTGACCATGCAAACACAAACCTCACTCACACACAAACCTTACTGCCTGTATTTGGGGTTTTGCAACTTTACTAATTTCTTTTAAAAAAAAGATGAACGATTGCTGTTTTGAGACACTGGAGCAGGAATGTCAAACTCATTTTACATTCAGGCCCATTTTGATCTTAAGTGGGCCGGACCAGTGAAATTCTCCTTTCTGTCGGTGTCAAGAAGTTTAACTGCTCATTTATTCCCTGAGATATCGTAAAATAAGAAAAATGAGTGTCTCAGTTTTTCTATATGATAAAGAAAAGCTGCTGTAGTAAATGAAAGAAATCTGTGAGAACAACTCTTTGGAATTCAATTTTATTATACAAATTATAGAAAAGGTTCTGGTAGCTCATTGCCCAGACTGCCCTGTAATTATAATACTGAAAGTTTTTGTTAAGTCACAGAAGATGTCCCATTTTTTCCAGTAAGGATCTATTTAAAAAACAACAACAACAAAAATGTATAAAACCTGGAATCTTTCTGTCATTTAATTGTTTATCTATTACTTTATTACTTTGGTATAGTAAAAATAAGCTTGAGGAATCTATGAAAATATAGTTTAAAGTCAAAAATGTATCCTGTCCTTCACATTTTCCAAAGTTGCCCATCTGGCCGGATTGATAACACAACTTCCACTTTTAAAAATGTCAGCAATGACAAAAAGAGTCAAGATGAGGAACTTGGTGGTGAAATCAGTCAAATTCAATTAGGGTATGATGATCTTTATGGACCTCATGACTCTTCATATAGAGCATGTTAGAGCCTAAATATTATTTTCATAAAATAAAATATAAAAATTATTTTCAATAAAGTGATTACAATATTTAGGTATATAGGAAGGTACTATTTAAGGTAGTTACTACTATCATTTGTGAAACTAGTGATCTGAAACTTTAGTATAGAGGAACGAATGTGTTAGAGATGAGGAAAGAAGCCAGTGTGTTCAAAGTTCCTCAAGACCAAATCAGAGAGAGACTGACTCATTCTAAGCTCTGGTCTGTTCATGGTCACAAAGCCATGATGTTATGTTAACTCATTTCTTTGCAACAGATAATGACTGGTGCACGCAAGAATGTTTGCCTTGAATCTATGTATGTCAGCAGTTGATCAGCATAGGAAGTGACTGTGTGGAAAAAAAGAGGTTTTTATCATATAAATAAATGATATTGGTATTTACATTTATATTTTTACAGGCTGATTTCAAAGACCCGAGGAATCATTGTAAAATGCATTTTCAGCCTACAGCTGAAATCTATAAAGCCAATTTTAAGCACAACATACTTCTTTCTTTCTATCCACACACACTGTGTAGGTGCACCATGATCCTTTATTCCAGTTTTACTCATTTCTATCCTCACTGTCCTTCCCTACTTTGCTTGCAATAACAGAAAACACTCACACAGTACTTTGCCATGTCTCGAATCCTACTTACAATTGCAAGTATGAGTGCATAAGCACGCTCACGCTGAAAATTATTACAACACGCAGTGCATTATGAGTATCCAGATGGTGTACTCACAATGGTCAAAGAGTTGAGTGTGATCTGTTCTTAAGAGACAGGAGGAAGGAAAAAGTGGGAGAGACTATAAATATCCCAGTTCTAACAATAAAATCGGAATATTATTATTATTTTTAAGTGCAAACAAAAAACAGACACCAAAGTAGTAGAAGTAGCAGTTTAGGGGGGAGTGGGGCTGGGGAACTGAACCAGGGTGGGTGCAGAGTCTAAGCCGAGCAGAATAAAAGAAAGGGAGGTGGGGTGGTATGAACTAATCTCCAAAAGCCATACAGTTAAACACAATACAACATTTTTTTCGACATTTAAGCAATGGGTTTTGCTTTGTACAGTTTTAGAATGAATAAAAGGAAAGGAGTCCTACCCAAAAGTTGGGGCACCCCAAGAGATCTGAGCTTTGAGATAACTTTTACTAAGGTCTCAGACCTTAATTAGCAAGTTCACAATCATCGTTTGAAAAGGCCAAGTGATGTAAATTTCAAAGCATTTTAAATACTCAGACTCCTGAAACCTTGTCTAAGCAATCTGCATCCATGGGCTTCTCTAAGCAGCTGCATAGCACTCTGAAAATTTAAATAATTGATAACCACAAAACAGGAGAAGGCTATAAGAAGGCAGCTTTATGCCTTTTGGAAATCAGGTCATCTTTTACTCACTTATTTATTGATAGTAACCAAAACTTTAACCAGGGGGTGCTCAAAGCCACTATGTAGACAGTGTACTACAAGGAAGTGTACTAACAGAAGTATCCAACATGAAAAATGGTGCTTGTCTTGCTCTAAGCATTTGTGCTTCATGTGAAGTCAGGTTTTCCTGTGTGTTACAGCGCCACATCGCTAGTCAGTCCTAAAACTGGAGCAGATAAATTCTGATTGGCATCTTTTTATTCTTCTAAGCCCAGCCTAATGACCTCTAGTTACTCAATGAGGAGGCAAGCAGAAGTGGTGCATGGTGAATGGTAACTGTGCTGCAACCCTAAATACATAGTTTTGGTTACACATTATCCATTATGAACCTTTATTGAGCTGTTTTGTTTTTACTTTATATCGTAAAGCTTATCTACTGTGTGTCTCATCCAAAATTCTACAACATATGCAGTGGCTAACTAACCTAGTTTGCTACATTGATTAGTAGCATTTCAATCATTAATGTCAAACACTGAAAATGCACATTATTAGCAAGTGTAATGAGAAGAGTGGTGCCACATTTGGAGAAGGAAAAGTAGGAAAAAAGGCTGCAGTCTGATTACAAAGTTGTGATGGTTTGCTACAAACAGGGTCTGCTTTAGCCATGTTTCACTGGGGCATAATCATGACTCGTTAGTCATTGGAGTTAGTGGAGTAACCACTATAAACAAACTTATAGGGCTCTAAAACAAGATAAAATGCAGCACAAGTAAGGATTCAAATAGAACGGACTGGCAGTTTTATTGGGCTCTTCTAGCCTTACAACTGTGCAAAGCACTCAACACAAGTGACATTTTACTGCATGCACTTCAGCACTATAGCTACCTTTAATCCACACATATGGCCAATGTAAATTCTCCAGTTAAACTAGCATACATGTGTTTTGACTGTAGGGGGAAAAAAAGAAGAAAAGGTTCATTTTCCAATCAGCCCGGAGGTTGTGCTCTCAAGAACCTTTTTAGGTTGCTAAAAGGCTCCTTCGAACTACTGTTGCCGTGTTTCCAACACATACGGACTATTTTCTTGTCTGTCTCCGACTCTCTTTTCTGCTCTCTGTCTCTCGACTATATCCATCTCTTTCTGTTCTGTACCTGCAGGTCTGTGTGCACGCACACAAAGCAGCAACAGTGGACAGAATGAAGACTAGTCTTCAGTTACAAAAACCCAGCAATGCGGCACCTTCCTGCAGGGTTTTGCAAATGTGTAGACACATAATTTTAGTGCTATAGAACGTCGTCAATATTAAACAATCAGACACTTATATTTTATTTCTCCCATTCACTGCTTTGTTTTCATTAACGCCACTGGTTCTCTTCTTTCCCTTTTTACTGCTCACATTCTCTGTCTGTTTCACTGCCTTTCGCTTTCTCTGACATGAAATCTCTCTGGACTTCATCACTGGTGTAATAAAGAAAGAAAAAACACGCAACACCTCTTCGATGTATTTCTGACCTATATTTTTATATTTTCTTTTTTCCCCCCATTCTTTTTTCTTTCTTGTGCCTGCACTCCGTTGCAGGAGTTTTAAATATGTCACCTTTATCTGTCTTCAAGTAAAACCAATCAGCCTCTACCCCTACCAAAGACTTTGTCAGGGTAGGTTCCTTTTGCCCTGAAAATAGCCCTGAAGGTCCTAAAGTGGAAGTTTTTCGCACATAGATGTTTGGGCCACCCAAAAAGCATCTTATAGTTCTTAAAATAGAAAACAGGATATTGATGTCTAGATTTTTTATCTTTCTATTTATGTACTTGGACATTTTCTGCATTGTACTCAAATGTAATCAAAGCAGGGACATTCATACAACATGGATTTAGGATTATGTTGATGTGTAAAAACACAACTTGATGTACAATCATTCACTGACTGATTAAGTAAAGCTGCTTATCATTTCTTGCATTTATGCATGTAGACATGATCAAGACAACCTACTGAAGTTCAAACCCAGCATCTTAGCTTCTCTAAGAATCTCAGAAACTGCTGAACTACAGAGGTTTATTCACACAGTTATCTCTTGGTTTTATAGAGAATGTTCTGAAAAGATGAGCAGCAGTTCTCTGGGCCAAAATGCTTTATTGATGCCAGAGGTCATAGGAGAATGGCCTAAATGCTTTGAGCTGACGAGATATGCAAAAGAGCATTTCTAAACTTCAATGGCCTACAGTAGCAGAAAACCACACTAGGTGCCACTTCTGTGAGCTACAAAAGCTACAATTCACATAGGCCCACCAAAAACAAAACAAAACAAAACCAAAAAAAACCGGCCTTGTCCAATGAGTCTTAAGTTTTGCTGTGACATTCATATTGTAGGTTCAGACTTTGGCATAAATATCATGAATCCATCCTGTCTTATATGAACAATTTAGGCTGCTGGTGGCGGCATGATGGTGTCAGGGATATTATCTTATCTCAGTATGATCTAACTTAGCATCTTTTACATACTACAGCGTACCCGAGTACTGTTGACCACATTCATCACTGATGGTTGCTTCCATTAGGAAAACATGCCATGTCACAAACATCAAACCATCTCAAACTGGTTTCTTGAACATGACGATGAGTACCTTGTACTCAAATGGCCTCCACAGTCACGGATCTCTATCCAATAGAGCATCTGAATCCAGGCTACAAAGAATTAAAGCAACTCTGAACATGGTAGTACACCCTGATACCAGCAAGTTTAACCTAATAAAGTGGCTGGTGACCATATACAATTGTATAAACGAATCTGAAAAATATGTGTTTTGCAGCCCCCCAAGAGGAATCTTCACTACCATAGCTAATGAAACTTGAATACTTAACCTCAAAACACTTTGCAAAAAAAACAAAAAACAAAAAAACAGATCAAAGGGATTCAAAAATAATTCGGAAATTGTTAGTCTAAACAAAGAGTTACAGCTGACAAGATTTGTGCCAGCTGTTTCTCCTTAACATGAATACCCTAAACAATTAAAAAACAGCTGCACCAATCAACAATCTAATAGCAAAATGGAAATGATTGCAACAACCCAAAGCAGACAGAGAGGAGGGGGACGGAGTGAAAAAGAAAAAAAAAACTAAATTTGTGAGGCAAAATATGCGAGGCAGTTGTGCTATAGGGAATCCTGGAATCAGCCATCAGTCAAAAAATGGCCCAGAGAGATGACTTGACAGATGCATCCATTACAGACAAGATGACAGGAGGTACAACACATGGCTCATTTCCAATGGCTTTTTTGGTCTGGCTATTAAGTGAATGTTAATAAAGAGAGAGAAAAAAAAACAACTCAGAATTATACTATAGTTTAAAGGGTTGATGAGTGTTTTTATTTATATTTTTTACATACACGTTTCTTCATGCCTGCCTTATATAAAGTCCACTCACCCTCCTATTTCAAGCAAAAAATGTATTTTCAATTGTTTTGCTTGCTTCGTTGATTACAGGTACGGAGAAAACAATGTCTCCATCAACTCGCTCAGTGTGAAACACGCAGAAAGGAAAAGGGGGGAGTTTACCTATAACTATTGGATGGCAACTGATGTGCTTGAACTAAGTTCTTTGTGGAAATGTGTTTTACATCTGTGGAGTAGGTGCACATTTCACACATATTCTGAAGTGAATAAAGCACTCCACACTCTTCTCTGTTCAAGAGGCCAAATGACTACTTTCTCCCAGGGTCCTCAGTTTGCTTCCTGTGCAACTATCCCAACCTTAGATTTTTAAAGATTGTCAAACGATCACAGATGAAATAAGATTGATATATCCAACTGTAATAAGAAACCGTTTACTTGTGCACTGAGGCAAACAGGCCTTTAATTTAAATGCAATAACTTACTTTTAGTGCATTCGTGCAGAACACAAATGCAGGCTGACTTGGTAAACTCAAAACTAGGGGCATTATAAAAAACCCAATGATTTAAGAGCTTTTGGGTTTGCTGCAAATCTTTATACATTTATTATAATCTAACATTTTCCCCCTATTTCACAAAATATTTCCCCATATATGTCTGAAAGTGGCCAAGCCTTAAAGTGACATGCTGTTTACCTCCAGCTCTGAACAGAACAAATAATTACAGTGTTTTTGTCATGAAAAAGTCAAGTGAGTGCTTTAAAATGTGCATTTAATATTATAAAGAAATTATGGCTTGTTTATGAATAAGGTGAACTTTAGAAATGACCACTCTCCTAAACAAATGCCAGTTTGGATTGCTAATTTTTAAGCTTGAGTTGATGGGCTAATTATTGTGCTTCAGAATACTCAAATCACTCATTAGCCCGCCTTGACATTTTATTTTTCTAATCTGTTAAGAAGCCTCAAGGTCAAAGCTCAGTTAGTTTTATGTTACATTTTAATTGCATTTAAATGTTCTAATGGAGTTCCATTTACTTTCTCTTTTGCATGAGCATCATAAGTGAATAGTAAAGCAATTTGTTTCACACTTATGAAAAAAATGGAAAAAATACAAACAAGACATAGCAGCAGTGGCTTCTTAATTATACCAAGTGTAGTTTGATTAAAACAGTGAATAAGAATAATAAGGCTGGTTCTACGAGAACATAAGGATTTACTCTGTATTGGAGCAAAGTGAAAACCACAGCACAAATAAGATTACTTGATGTGCCGAGCAAAACCTTACAAGGACCTTTCTTAACATATTATATATTAGTTTACCGTGGACGCAATTAATTCATTAACCAGCAAATTGTGTCTTAAATTACAGTAAGCATTACTCTCAATAAACAGTGTTCATTGCAATATTGAAGCTGTGCGTCATCTGCTCTTTGTTAGGTAAGGTACTGACTTTTTATGAGGAAGCAGTTTTATGTAAAGTTGCCTTCTAAACAACAACTTGTGATCTGATTTTGGCAAGAAATAAAAGTGTGTGCACAGGTGGTTTTCTTAGTCAGACTGCCTACATGTTTGCCTTTTTTAAGGGGTGTTGGTGACTGCAAATATTCCCATATGGAAAAGAAATAGAAAAAAACTTATAAAAGACTTGCATAAGATGTGGCTTACTTCATATAGTGAATCATATAAGGCTTATATTATTTACGCATGAAAGTGGCCACTTTCTCATTACCTTCATATATTGTTTTAATAAGTATCCAAAACATACAAATTTCATTTATATAATTTTTCAAGGGATCTTATATCTGTTTTCACTCTTGTATGCTTTTCATACAAGTTTCACACAAGACAGATACAAACTTTATAAGATTTATATATATCTCTTCCATATGGGTTAATACAGTACTATACTCTGCTGAGGGCCACAGACGAGCCTCAAAAGTGCCTACAGCATAGGCTTGTGGTGAAAAAGGAGTACATTAGCTCCTCAAACTACTTATATAATTATAGAATTATATTAATTTATGTAAATTAAATAGCATACCATATTTATTGCAGTCGATTAATTTGAGCTGTTGCTCACCACCGACTACTCATCTCTTGCGTACAAATGTGCATTTCTGCAGAATTTGAAGAAATTCTTTTAACTTTTCAAGCAATATTGTGTTTAAGAGAATAGGATGAAGGTAACACTGACCCTGACCACCAAAATTTTTTCGGTTCATCGCTAAGTACAAGTGTTTGTGACATGACTGAAAAATATTCCCTGAAGAGATGCCACGTCGGCTACCAACTCCAGCTACGGGCGTCATTCGTACTAAGGCGTTACAATAACAATAACTTGACTGCACACTTCACTGAAGGTCTCTCATAAGAAGATACAAAAAACTGAAACTCTGTGAATAAAGACCAACTGTGTAATCATTGGGAATGGAATAACAGGGAACCAGGCTGCAATTTTGAGTCATAAAGGCCAGCTCTATGTTTGTTGGTGCATTTCTCAGTTTCCCTTTTTGAATGAAAAGCAAAAAAATATATAAAATGTTGGCAATTGAACATTTTGTTAACATTTGTTTAATGCTGTGGGGTTAAGCCGCACTGCATTTCCTCTACCAGACTAGAAAGCATCGCAAGAGTTTATTCTTTCCAAGAAAACAAAATCAGGACGGAAAAGATATCAGCTGAATTGTCCACGGATAAGAAACAGCTTATGATTGCTATCTATGTGTACACAACAGCATGAAAGAGAAAACAATGTCGCATGTCTCTGGTGGTGTTGTTGCACAGCATGTTTGGTCTTACCTGCTCTACTTTTAGAAATGCTGTCTGTCATCTGTGCGTGTCTGCTCTCGTGTCTGCTCTGCTATTTGATCCCTCCTTTACACAATGGAGATGTCGCAAACTTGGATGCTCAAATGCAAAACCGTGCTCCTCCCCTCAGGAAGGTCTTGTGTCTCTACACGGTGCCACTGACTTGCTAAACTCAACATGTGTTTTGTTGACATAATTACAGTATCACAGCACTATGTAATGCCTGCAAGTGTGCTGCAAGTTTGCCCTCCCATCTTAACTCAAAGCTCAAACACACCGCCCATTCTGTCAAGCCAACCCCTGAGTCAATAGAACATCCTGTCAGAGTGAATACCGCCTGCCAGCCTGTCAGGCAGCCCCACCAAAAGCCCAATGGGGGGGAGAGTTATAGCCTCCGATCTGGAATGATCCTCTGGGTCTTCAGAGGTCAGAAAAGACAAAGCCATAGCTCCTTTGTGCAGGAAGCTGCTACTGTCGACTTCCAAGAAGTGCCAGATGTGACGGTGGAAAAACTGAGTATTGAACACAACTGATGTTCTGATTTTTTCATTTATCTATTTTTTTTTTTTTTTTTTTGGGGGGGGGGGGGGGGGGGGGGGGCAAGAGGATGGTTCAACTGCACTCAAGTCTGCACTTGAGTATAATTGATTAGGACTGAAAGAGTAGCTCTAAAGCACACTGCAGTCACAGTATTACATCAACAGACACCTGTGTGCACTCATTAAGTATTGTTGTGTCTTGGCTGTTTTTTTCCTCTGTGTAAGATCCAACAGTGGAAAGCCAGATTAATCTTGTCTGTAGTGAAGATGAGAAAGAAACCAGCTTTACTTCTGAGTTCTGACACTTTGTATCACAGCAGGAATCATGTACTTATTCACCACCAGAAGGTAGCTTCAGAAATCTTTTTTTGTTTTTTAATCCAGATTCATGATACAATATTAGAATTGAATGCTATATATGTGGCCTGATACTAACTTTATTCATTACAATTCTTGTCAGTTGTTAGTTCATGATGTACAGCCAACCCAAATAAGAGGAAATCTCAAAGTAGTTTGAAAACAAAACCACTGGCAGAAAAGTGAATGATGCTGGCAGAGCTGGAGTGCCCCAGACTAAAGGTATCATTAGCTATCAAAGATTGCAGCACATAGGGTCAGCAGATGGCAGGTATTGCTTGGTCTGAGTCTTAAAGGTGGTTCTGTCTGCTCTAAAGCTACATGAACACGTTTCTGTTGTTTCCCTATTAGAAGTGACCTGTCTAGGGTCAGATAAAGCACCGTCTCAAATGAATCCCCACGACCCCTGATGCTGCTTATCACGAGTAGGTGGCAGAGGCACTCGGTCAATAACAATTGTTGGTCCTGTTTGTTACAGATGCAATGATATGATATATACTATTATATGCATATTGCCGGTCCATCCAGTGTTTACAACCCTGCATCGGCAAAGAGATATATGCTACCGCTGGCCTAAATTAGCTGCATTGCTAATTGCTTTGTTTGTGTAAAGGTTAATCCATCTGTAAGTTATTTATTTACAGTTGTATTTTTAATGCTGAAATATAATTATTGTTGTTATCTATTAATTTTCAGATTTACAGTTCTATAACAAAAAAAAAGAAAAGCAGAAAAAATAGTAAAGCACAGCATTATTTTTTGATTAAGATGCCAAATTATTGAGTTATTTACTTGCATTCCTGAACACAAACATTGGTTTCAGTGGTTGAATGTTATTAATTTCTGACTTCTCAGAGAAGTCCAGTGTGCCAGCTTAAATTTGGGTATTAAAACGTCAATTTGTTTTTTTGCCTGACAAATTAAAACAATTTGAAGTTTTAAACACATTTTTGTCAGTTTTTGTGACAAGTGGTCTCATAAAGTTAAGCCAACGAAAAACCATCAAAGGAATATTGTTCCTATGTGTCATACTTATAAGCTTAATTAGCTCAATTCCATATTTAGTATATGCCTGCTATAAACAATCATGAAAGTATGAAGTCAACTTCAATAAATAAATAATCTAATAAATACACTATGTGCTGCTCTTTGAGAAACATTTGCCAAAAATGTAACTTAAAAAAATACATAACTGTGACCTGATCTTTTGAAATAGCACTGAGATGGACTGGAATATTGCTGGTATTTCTCTTTTTATAGTGGCAGTAAAAAAAAAAATAGTGAAGGTCATTGTTAGAGGTGTATTAATTAAAAAAAAAACAGTTTTCATCAGCAGTAGATCTGAGACGTTGCGGGCAAGGACTCACCTGTCTTCGCAGGTCCCTGGTCTTTTTGGTCATTTTGTCAATGGCTGAGTTCAGTGGGTCACCTTTCTCTTTTCTGCCAGTCTGTAAAAACAAAAACAAAAAAAGTAGAAACAGGTTAGTGGAGTTCCAGTGCACAATATAATACATCTTACAGTTCAGGTGAGTTTTTCAGTTCTTTCTCACTTTTTTGGTATATTCAGTGCAGATTGTAAATACTGAAAACACGCTTCCCCACAAAATCATTTGCCAACATTACAAGAGGTCATTAATCTGAGCGGAGTCAGTGAAAACAGATCAGAAAATGTGTGTAATGTCACCAGCAACTAGCCTATCTGGCATGTATTACTTTAGTTGTTGCCAATGCCCCTGTGCGCTGCACTTCCTGTCAGTGCCAACTCCTACTGCTGGCTTTAGGAGGGTGTAGACTTCACCTGATACACGCAGAGTCACAAGCTGCTTCATTTCACCTGACTGTGGGGAGTTTCACTGAACAAGCAGTGCAGAGCTTCTTGCTGTTTTAGACTTCCGTGCTTTCCAGTAACAAGCATACCAATCAACTAGTTAAAGTTGCTAAGCTACTATGACTCAATATGCCAACTGTGTTCACCGAAAAGCGTGGTTAAGCAAGCCGCTCCACCTTCAGTTAAATGTCACTGCTTGTTCATTTAGAGCATTAACTGCTTAGAAAGGCATTTTTATGTAAATGCATACAGCGAATGTCCAGTTTTTCTCTCCGATTCTCAATGGCAGCTTGGTTTGGAAGTTATTATGATTAAAATAAATAAAGGTTATTGTTTATTAAAAATATGCACTCAACAGGTGTCACTATAAGAATAAGAAACAAACTTATTCCAAGTAACAATTGGGAAATGGAGAAAAACATAAATGTTCCTTAAAAGTGAAGAATTTCGTGTTTTTAATACCTTTCAATCAGCTATTATGTGGAGTCAAAAGCCATCACTCTTTAAACTAAAAGAACAAATATTCATTCATGGTAATTACTATGCCCCTTTATTTTGACAACTGACAAATGAGAAAAAAAATGTGTCTCATCTCGCATTTGAAACCTGTCCTGTTGTTTACTGAATGGTGTGATTCATGCTGTATGCAAACAAGTTAACAGGAGAAAAACAAAACAAAGCCAAATTTCTTTGTAGAAAACCTTCACACGGCTTTATTCACATTTTTTTGTCAAGTTATTAAAAAAAAGAGGGGTTAGCAGGATGATCAACAGATTGTAAGACATAGTCATCTTCTGTCAAAGCAACACCAGCGTAAAATATTATTTGTATTGTTGCCAGGCAACCATCTGACAGTTCTGCCCAGCATCAAGGCCCAAATTATCCTTGAAGGAAAACGTACGCATGATCACAGGAAGTTCAATTCATTTATGTCTGCTTTATAAGAGGATTTTGGAAAAAACACTGACCACTCCAGTACAAAATGAGTCAAATAAAAAAGGGCTACTTTGATTGTACTGCTCCACGAGACTGCCTCCTTATCTCAGCATTGCTTTTTTTTTTTGCCTTTTTGATAACTAAGTGGAGCATAATGCCACCCATCGACAAACAAACATGTAATGAATTAAAGGAAAACCTGAACCCTTGGATCTTGCAGTGCCGGGGACCCAGTGGTTCTATTATGCTGTGGAGGGTATTTTCTCAGTCTGAGTCCTTTATTTCATGATGAAACAGTTTGATTCGGATGGGAGTGGTCTCTTCAAGGATGACAATGCCTCTTCCATAGGGCGCTGGGGCTGGGGTAGAGAGGTGGTCACTTAATGGTTTGATGTGACTTGTAGGCTTTAAAATCACCAGATCGCAACTCAATTTTGAAACAAAGTATCAGTTAACTGGAAGCTATTTGCATCAATGTGGTGACCAGAGACCACAGACAGTGAATGACACTCAGACTTTAAGCATCTAGGCAACTGGTATGTGGAATATCGACAAGCAACCAACTTCAAGGGAATGTGCAACGTGCAAATGAATGTGCGACCAATTGTGCAAGTCTCAAGTCTGTCAACTTGAAGGCCTCTTAAAGGCAACAGAAAGCTTTCCAGCACTTCAGGTGTAGGCAGCAGATTTCTAAGCCAAGATTTTAGTTTCTACCTGCTGGTTTATAGTTTACAGAAAGATAAATTTGAAAAATACTGGTGGCCACCAGTGCTCAGGTCCTTAGTCTCCTAATAGAGGAACACTTGGCATGCTGAGGTCAAGGTCACTGAAATTCAAACTGAGACTGTAAGTAGATGCATCTATGGTTTGATTTTTAAAATCCTATGTTGTCTCATTCTCGTTACATATTTTAAAAAACTGCAAACCTCTGGTACAATTTGTCCTGTCCCATGTCTACAAATTCTAAATCTACATATATAGACTCTATTTTTCTAGAGAGACTTTAATTCAAGAGGTTTATAGAATCAATGCAAACAGCACTGAAGCTGTTCGGGTGGCTAATAGTAGCTCAGACACTTACTAAGATAACTTGACTTTAGTAATCTCTTTACTGTGTCAACTCAGCGTTTATATCCAGGGAAGTAAATAACCTCACATCAGACACTCACCCCACGATAAACTGCTCTCAAGGTAAACACTGATTCTTACTTTCAGTGGCTATCAGGTTATAAAATTATAGTTTAGTTAAAACACGGCCACCTTTGCTGAACAACAGAGGATCCGAAAAAAGACTGATATTATGAACCTATGCACTGGAAGCAAAACGGGGCAGTACACGAGCTCTGGTAGCTATTTTAGTGTAGTTATGTTACATTTGTAGTGAGCAGGCACCATGCGCTGGAAGTTAAAAGCAACTTGTGCGACAAAAATTCTTTTCTCCAGCCTCACAGAAGACTTGACATTCAGGAATATACCAATTTGAAGACAAACAACCATGATCATGTAGTGTTTTCTTTTTGGGATTTGTCAGACTCCAAGTTCAACATGTATTTTCGTTGTGGGCATGTGCTATGGAGAGTTCACATATCTGTGAGCCAACTGATGTGTTTATAGCCAAAAAAAGTCTGTCTAATCTATCACCACCCTGCTCTTAGCCAAAGCTGATATAACAAAAAGGTTTTTCTTCATATAGATGTTAAGCTTAAAAAAAAGTAATTTGTGTCCAAGCTTAGACTATAGTTAGTCTCTTTCTTATCAAACAGCAATCACACAATGCTGCATTTGGAGTTTTTTGCAGTGCAATATCTGAAACTGACAAGAAGCAAACTGCCACATATAATTTTAACATCATGTTTGAGATTCACTTCTATCTTAAAAAACAAATCTGCCTGGCTCTAACCTGGCTATGTGACGTGCTTGCAAATATTGCTTTGAAAATGGCTTTTAACCAGTTTTCTGATTGACATAAGGGGAGGGGAGGAAATGAAGACAGCACAGAGTTTCGTTCTATTACTAGACCCTTACACGTGCCCTCACATTTTCATGTTAATGTACAGAGAAGAGGACACGACAGCATTAGTCATTGTTTTGCCTGAAGAGCCTAATGTGTCATTAAGGCTCCAGAGGGACGTGCAGGATTATAAACGCACACCATCAAAAATAAGAAGGCGTTTAACTGGAGCCTTTCTAAGGACACTTCAAAAATATTTGTATTATAATACATTAACTGACAAACTGAAATGAAAGAGAAACATCATCATGGTGCAAATACTGTAAACGCCCTCGCTAAACAGTCATCTGATGAACAGGCACACTGATAAACCAAACCATGTTATTTACTAGAACTGGAAATCTCAGATGTTTCATTGCTCAGATCTCTGAACTGTTTAATCTGAGTAAAGAAGATTGAAACAGAACAGTGATGTCAGGTAAAGGGACGAAAATCTAAACGCGCATATTTGAGCTCTTACTGACAGCTCAGCAGCAGCAGAGTATTTTCTTAAGGCTCCTACAGCGTTTTGTGTGATCTTGAATCTTCAAGACGGATGCAGCAACGACACTTTTGACAACTACAATAAGTGAAAAAGACCATTACTGAAAATATGCGTCCCTTATCCTTTAATTACTCTTCCGCTTTAATATGTCAAAGCTTCCTCAACTTGAGATGAAAAATTTATTGCTCATGTTGGGTTTTCTGAAAACCATAAAACACCCAATTAAAAACACTACGCATGAATTCCCCATCACAAACTTTATATACAAGGCGGTCCCGCGATGATGACTCATAGGTTAGCCGATGTGTTCGGCTCATACTCAGCTCAGCTCAGTCAAAACTGTGACCTTTGCTATGTGCGTGCATACGAGTGTTTAAAACCGCCTGAGTCACAATATGGGATTTATGTATCTACAGTGTTTATCTGAAAATCTATTTGACTTTCCTCCATTCTCGCCCAGGTGTGCCCTGTAGTGTAGGCAACGGTGCACTGCGATTCACGGCCATTAAAAGCTTGACAACACATTTGGGTGTTGATAGCAATAGCCAATATAGCAACATTGATTGCTTAGTTTTTGACCGCCACATAATGAAATATGCATGTTTGGTTTTCTGGTAAACACAATTCCCCATGGTGCTTTGGCAACAATGTTCCCAACTGTCCCCCATCCATTATTCTGCACCCCCTGGTGTGCACTCCTTCATTCTCTGTTGGTGAGAGGAGGACAGACTGAGGCTGCCTGAAAATAAGCATCTAGTGTATGTGGGGTAGTGGAGGCAGAGCAAGTGGAGTTATTCTTTCCAGCTCCAGAAGATATGGTTATATGTTCTGGTGGAAAGGCTGAGAGCTGCAAGCATGTTCACTCTTGCTGGCTTTTTCGCAGTAAGTGTGTAATTGAGTAGTGCAGTGCACCACAAATGTTTCAGCGCACTGCCTGACCTTCAACGCTGTTACAAAGGAATAAGACATATATGGTAGCAAGAAAAAGCTTTTTTTCTAATCTCCGCTTAATTCTTATAAAATGTGGACTGATCATACTCAGTCAAGCACAGTGTTACTAAACATCATAACACACACACAGCTGTGCTCTAATGCCTTTATTAAACACACTGGATTAGAAACTCATAGCACGTCCTTTCGCCACAGTTTTCCTCTTTCACTATAAAACTCGTTCACATTTCTGACATGGATTGATTGAACACCCCCTCTTCAGGCGATTAAAAAAGTAAAGTGTCTCTAACCCATGCATCGTGTTCGTATAATGTTTTTATCCTCATTTTTTCCCAATTGTTGCCTTTTTTAGGAAGTTGTAGATGTTTCTATTCGTGTCTTCTATTTGACTCTAAAGAGTGCTACTGGTGTGGGCTAGGGCTGGGCTATATCATACCGTTCACGGTAATACCGGTGTAATGTTGGGCAACGATAGGAAAATGAAATATCGCGATAGAATATGGGTAAAACGCGCATGCTCTGTGCCTTTGTTTCATACGCACATGGTGGCGACGCAGAATGAGAAGAGCGAAAGTGGATCGTTAAATGAAACGGATGAACCAGATGACTCACATACCAATCCAATTTTCAGATCAAAGACAGACATTGACAGTACATGCATTGCTAATGTTTATTTATAAGGATTCATAATTCCAATCTGACATCCTTAAATCCAAGACTCTACGTAGAAGATGTTAGCACTGAGGCTAACACCTGGTCAACACCTGGACTCTATTTGTTATGCAACTGAGACATAGAAAAAGTTTCATGTGCATTATATGTTTAATCAGGAAACCTTTGGCTATACTAATGTCTAAGATAACAGCTGTAATAGCCTCATATAAGCCAAATAACGCACAAAAGGATGTGACATACTTTCCTTTTTTTAAGATGTAAGGCTGAAATTTGACTGTATGTATTTATATCGGATACAGAGGTCTACTGCATGCATTTGTAAGCTAATGTTTTTGGCAGAATTGAGGGAAAATACATTTTATGTTGTTGGTCTTTGATTTCCTGAGGCCAAACTGTTGTCTATGTTTATTTTCTGACATTTTTTGAGCAATAACTGAATAAATGACCAAAGCTTTTATTCTAGGAAACAAAGAAATGAGCAGACATAAAGAAAATGCAGGTGGTCAATAGTTTCCAAAGCCATTCAAAAAGACAGGGTGACTGCATTCACGTATTAAATGAACTACATAGTTGTTCTTGTTTGTTCTCTGCTCCTCCCTTCAAACAAATGCAATAAAAAAAACTAAAATGACAATGGAAAAAGAATCCCAAACTCGATGGCTGGTGAAAGAGGTGAGGATTGAATATGGTAATTCATAGGCAATAACATGGCAAATCAAAGGAATGGGAAGATGAGGTGGAAGGGGTGGGGGCATTAGGCATTGTGTCTCATTGTCTCCCAAGATCAATGTGTTAAATGATATCAATTCCGGCTCCTTGTCAATTCAATTAGGCAGGAGCGAGAGGTACAATTACTGTCCAATGTGGTTACACTGTCTGCAGCAGGCTTAAAGGGGGAGGCGAGCTGATAATGAGGGGGTGAGAAGATGTGTTTGTGTCTGCGAGAGCCAGGGGTGGGGGATGATAATAGTGGTAACATGTTGGTCGGGTTACCAGCATATAATGGGTAGCTCGATCCTCATTAAGATAAGTTGTGCTCCCTCAGCCGTAGTGCCACAGATGGGCCAATTTGACTTGTTCTCATTAAGTGCATCTTAAAGAGGTGCAGCGGCAGCTATCAGATAGTTTGATTACAGGATACCCAAAAAGAAAACACGCTACAATGCCGACAGCTAAAAAAGGATACTTAGAGATCAGTCGTTCCGATTAGAATTTTATTTTTACTCATTTTAAATGAGATGATAGAGCTATGTTGTGCAGAAAAAGATCTCATATCATAATCTCATTAAAGCCTCTAAACTCGCATTAAACTACTAGGTACATGTGACCATATATTTTCAAATGTCTCTGCACACAGACTCAAACAGGTCAGTTACCTGAAAATTGTTCCGGGGGGGTTAAAGGTCAACCAAAACAGTTAGGAGCATATGTGAAGGTGGTATGCCCTTTTGTTTTACCGTTCATCCATCACCTGCTGCTTATCATGCAGACCGTGGAACCTATCCGAGTTTATCACAAGGCTAACGCATAGAGACAGAAAGACAGGCGACCGTTCGCATATTGACACCACAGGTAAATTAGAGTGAATAATTCACCCGCTTTTCTTTAGAAAATGAGGGAAACATTGTCTGCAATCATGCTTCTTATGCATATGAAAAGACAGCTCTTGTCATTAAACTGTAGTCTATTTTTTTTTTCTATTATGCAGTTTTGTTGTTGGCCCATTGAAAAAATGTGCATTAGAGGTTTTTATCTTATTCAGGCTTATAATTTGGACAAAGGTCTTTATATAAAATGTTCCTGAAATTCTAATATGCAAGCAAATTGTTTTCATGTGGAAAAAAAACAACAACAAAAAAAGAAAATGTTTTAGAATTTCTGACGCATTAATGCAGATGAAGGATGAGTCATATTGTTATTTCTTTGTCAGTTTTTTTCTATTTGAATGTTTTCTTTTTAAAAAAAAAAATTACAAGTTGTACATTTCAAATTATGTCCTAGAAAAGCTCCGACTAAATAAACAACATAATGAAGAAAGTTCAGTCTTCAAAAAAGACAGACAGGAAAAAATTGGACAAAGAAAAAACTGAAAATATGGATAGTCAATAAAAGTTTATCCTATGCAAAGTAGGTAGTAGTAGAAGTCTGCCCCCACAGTTCAGTCAGAAGGAAAGTGGCTGTTTGTGTTCCCACCACTGCAGGTTGGTGAGCTGCATTGCACAACATACATAATTTCAATGATACTGACTGGACACATTTTATTTACTCCCTGTCTTGCAGAAATTTTACATGCTTCAGCTATTCTTGTGACAGTCTCAGGTAAGTTTTTTTTCTACACTAACTGATGCTGAAATGATACCAAATTGAAATAAAAAAGGAAAAGAAAGACTTGCTGGAAGCTCTGATTAATAGATGAGCTGCACACTAAGTGATGTCTGTAAAGACAAGCACATAGGTGCAAACACTAACCTGTCTTTTTTTTCTTTTTTAATAAATGAGGCTTAATGAATTCAATAATGACCCAAGGCAGCGGCTCTTAGTCCTTGAATCCCTGTCGGCTTCATGTTACCCATTATCTGTTATGTTTCACTAATTATACACATCAGTTATCATTTTGAGGAGGGTCTACACAATGCTTAGGTAAATTACAGTCTCATCTATAATTAATTTTATTTTAGATTAACAAAAAATCTGGATCATAGAGTTGCTTAACCAATTACTTATGATTAAACAAAGGGCTTTGTGTCACGCTCTTGATGAGCGGTATAATGTCAGATAAATGGTCAATGATCACATTCAGTACAATACTAAACAGTAAACACACACACACTTTGTAAACCATTTGCTTTGGGAGAATGAAGCAGTGAGTAAAGTTCTCATTCTAACCCTTCGGGCAGACAGTACGAGACTCCCAACCTGTCATGCAGTCCTTATATGAGAGCTTCAAGTCTCTTCTCCTCTCACATGGTTAACCATAGTATCTATAACTGTGCTGTTTTATCTTGGCAGTCTCTTGTCAGTTACAGTTAATGCAGCCTAGAACGGCACTGCCTGAGGAGGAGCCGGAGTGCCTTCTGGCGCAAGCCCTCTTATGTTTAATGGCTGATGCCGTTTGCTTATTCCTCTCATTACACTGGCTCATGTTTAGACTGTGGGCCTGTCACTGGCTATTAGCATCTGTGGTCAAGCAGGCTGTGCATGAGAGGAAGCATCTGGCTTATCATCAAGTGCATCGTAAGTATGAAATGAACAGTTTGTCTGGGATGGAGCAAACACAGAAGGAAGTATTAACGCCCTGTGTGAAAGGCTAAATGTTAATTGTTTGATGGATGCTACACAAACACTAAATTCAGAGACTTCATGAAGAACTACAGAGCTCAACAAAGTTTTTTTTTAAAGCTAAATTCACTAGAGCTCCCAAGCTTGTCTCCATAAATGATTGCTGCATTGTTATTCCTTTGAAAAGACACACTACAAATACACACTGACACAGAGAAATGAGGATGACATGCAGCAAAGGGCACAAGCTGGTATGCATCTTAAACCACTCGGGGCATGAGGACAATCCTCAGTTTAACACTGCACAGCCTAGCTTTTTAAGGTACACAAATAACACTGTAACTTGATGTAAATGAAAATTTGGGGTCAAGGAAGCAAAAACACAACAAAGACAGATGTGGTGACATTAAAAAAACAAAAACAAACACGCAGAGGCAGGAAAGAAAGTATATCTGGTTGCGAGTTTATTACCTCGCTGTGCACTTTGTTTCGACAGCCAGATGTGAACAAAGCGCATTAAAATAAAGAGTGTAAACACATAAACTGATTTGGTTTAAAGGAACACACATTAGGGGTATGTATGATTGAATGAATCTATTACAAGCTCAACCAAGCTAATGAACTGATAGTCATAAGCTTGTTCTAGAAAATTCAGACCTTATGTGGCCTTTACAGCCATAGTCTACAGATGCCATTAAGATTTTATTATCCATTTCCATTTAGTCAGATGCAGTACAACGGCACTGGGAAGCTCTGAACTATCACTGTCCATTTTCCCAAAAAAAGGTCAGTCAGCGGCTGAGCTGGTAACAGGAAAGGTGATGTTAAATTATAACAGGGGTTGTTGAGGACTCTGAAGTGAATAAAATACTTATGACATCCTGGCAAGATCTACCCAGCATGGGAAGATATTGGACTCTTGTATTGTTTCCAAAAAGGTTTGCCTATTTGAAAAGACACGTATGTCTATGTACAGTGTGAAATGCCCTCTTCAAAACACAACCGCCCCAAAAAAAGGAAAAAAGGAAACAAGTAGAAGCAGCGGAACATTGAGGGTTAAATATTAAGTGTGTTGGAACGTAAGCCAAGGTTTTAGGTGCATAGTTTCAGGAGAATAAGAAAAGGAGTGAGGGGAAATGTCTGGTTATCAGACAGAAAGAGAGAGAGTAGGGAATAAAAAAGTCTAGTCCTGCAGCAGCAGTATGGGGAGCTAGAGCAATGCTGCCTGCAGCCTCCCTGAACTGAATAGCAAGTAGTTTTGCGAGGGAGGGACTGAAGGAAGGGCAGCAGGAGAGAAGAGAAGGAAGGGAGGGAGAGGCTGAGAATAGGTTAGAGAGGGTGAGAAAATAAGAGAGCGGTGCGATATCTCTGAGAGCAGGGCTGTGGTAAAGAGAAAAAAAGCGAGTCAATGGGGTGAGAAGAAGGTTTGAGTATCATTGATGTACTTTTGTTTCACTGCAGAGCTGAAAAAGTCAATTTATCACACACACACACACACACACACACACACACTTGCCTATACATGCATACACAACCGTGATGTGGCTGTCTGGAAGTACGTGGGTTTGGTTTTTTTTTGCTGTTGTTTTTTTAAGTTTTAAGCTTCCAACATAAAACCAATACTACAGAGCAGCTAGAACACCCACAACACAGCGCTATAGGTCGGTCCGGTTCAAGGACCTGTTATTAATACCTCAATACATAACCCAGTTTCATCATAAATTTCCTTTCCAGCATTGCATCATTCCATTCTTCACTCCTCCATAGTAAATCAGACCAAACAATGGCGAATTAAATTGCAAATCAGGCTCTAGTCTCTGTCAAAATCCCACTACTACTAGGTTTGCCTATGGCTATCATGTAATACAGACATATTCCAGTTACAGCTACTTTTAACATAAGAGTTCTGAGAATATATGATACTACAACAGAGATTAGTATAAGACAGTATACTGGAAATGCAGGGTATAGGTACCAAGTCAATGGGAAAAAAGTGCAATGGCAGAGAAATAAGGAAGCAGATTGTTGTGTCTAGACATTATCCACCGTCACACTTGCTGATGGCCTCGTTCCGCTCACCGTTCCCAACTGTCAAACCCACCATTCTGTGACCTTTTAAAATATACAGTGTCGAGTACAGGACGACAAGTCAAAGAGGTAGCTCCAGAAACCTGAAGTGACTGACGTGAAAACAAGTTTTTTCAAACGCAGATGCATTTGGTTTCCATTCCATCACTCACACGTTTGCTCAAACAAATGAGCCGCATAGGTAAAGTGAAGGTACACTTGGGGAAATAATTACTTGGATCCCCTGCAGTCTCCAATTTTAATCAGAGTTTAATTTTAATAGAAAGAGACAGAATATCAACCAAAAATCCAAAAAATCACACAAAAGTTATAAATTGATTTGCATGTCATTTAGCGAAATAAGCATTTGATCTTCCAGCAATGCATGACTTGGTACTTGGTAGAGAAAGCCATCCTGGCAAGCACAGTGGTGACATGGTTTCTGAGTTTCTGCAAAGAGGAGTGGGCCAAAATCCCTCCTGAGATGTGTGCAAACCTGGTGACCGACTACAAGAAACATCCTTAATTTTATGTAATCTGTGTTTCATTCTTTTGATTGGTATTCTAATAATTTCTTTGTAAGTGATCAAACTTACAAATTCAGCAGGGGATCAAGTAATTATTCCCCTCCGCTGTTAGGTAAGAGAGGCGGGTGCGTCGGTGAGTGGTGCTGGGTAATTCAGGTGACACAGCAGCCAAAGAAAAACACTCAGGTTACACAACAACAATTCTCCAGAGCCAGCTGCTCTTTGCCTTCAGTGTAAAATTGGTGGTTAGCAAGGGACACAGAGAGTGATATGCACATTTTTGTGAACCAGGATGATGATGACTCAAACTGCTCCTGTGGGTGCACTGCAGCACCGTAGGTGGCACTAATCAGGGATTAGGACAGTTTGGAAAAACAGGGGGAAGAAAAGGAAAAAAAGAAAAAGAAAGAATGGCCTCAGGTCTGACAGCAGATCAAATACAAACTTGCTAATGATAGTGTGATAATACAGACATACCAACTGCTATTGTATCTGAGTTTGCTGTTGAGACAGTAACTGTGTAAATATGAACTGATACACTGTATAGAGCAAGACAACAGGGTGTTTCCTTGCTGTAATGATTGAGCAAGCAACAACTTCAAAGATCGCAAAAGCTGGCTGCACTGGTGGAATGATTATCTCTCCCACTGTCCTTTAATGTAGGCTTTGTGAGTCTAGCCAGGCACCAGAGCAAGCCACTAACAGAGTTGTTGCTATTAGCTGCAAGAAAGAAAAAAAAAGATAAAAAAAATAAAAAATAAAAACTGTAAAGCCACAGAATATCCGGACATGATAAAACTGCACTGTGTGAGGATGGATTGGGGGAAAGGACTTACTGTCATGGTGGGTGTTTAGAGATTGATGTCTTTTCAAAGGACATCCATTCTCTTCCTTAAGCTGACTTATAAAATGTATTCCTACAATGGTTACAGTTGTTGGAGCCCAACCACTATTTTCAGGAAATGACATGTAGACATCACCCTTGAAAATATTGGCCGTCATTTATCAAAGCGTCTTGGAAATGGCACAGATTCAAACACTCGGAGAGACATATGAACCTCTCTAGAGCTGATTTATTAAACTGTCGCACAACATCTAAATGAGCACTGATGTGATCACAGACTGATAAATTGATTCAGCTGTGGAAACAAGGGCATTCTGCACCAGTCTTCTATTTACATATGATGGACCTTTATTTATGTGGGCTTGGCAACTCTTTGTCTATAAAAACATTGGCTTTGTGCAGCAAAGACATCACTTCCTCCATGGTTAAAGAAAGAAAACGTCATAGCAAATGGTGTGAATGGAGCCCATGGTCCATATCTCCATAGGTTTTGATTACGCTCTGTCATGGTCCTGGGTCGAGTGACCCAGTGTTTGAGTTTCATGTATCTTTTGTATTCATTTGTGCCCTAGTTTGGCTCATCTAATTTATTTTGAGATTTCTGTTTAGTCCTTTGTTCCTTAGCTGTTTATGTCATCTCCCCCTGTACTAAGTCTCCCTGGTTCATGCGTCATGTCTGCGTGGTTATGTTTAGTTCATGTCATGTCTGGTCTCCATGTTTCCTGTTTTACTTTGAAAGTCTGCATTTAATGTCAGTATATGTAGTTTCACTTCTCCTGTCTTGTCTTTAGGTTCATGTGTGTCAGCTGTGCTCCCATGTGTGGCCACTTCCCCTGATCATCCCTTATGTGTATTTAGTCTCTGTGTTTCAGGCAGTCTGTGTCGCGTCGTCTGTGTTCCCACCCTCCATGTTTTCACAGCCAGTCTTTGTATTCGTAGTCATGGTTTTCTGTGTCGTCATAGTTTATCATAGTATCAGTTTCCCAGTTTAGTTATAGTTTAGTTTTGTCACTGCGCTTCTGCCTTGTTTGAACACCTTGTCATTTAGCTACAATAAAGGCTCGCTTTTCGTTCAACTCAAGTTTCATGTCCTCGCCTGTGTCTGCACCCGAGTCCTCCACACACTATCCACACGGTCTGCCACTGCGGACCGTGACACGCTTTCAATGTAGAATGTCATTCTTGGACAATGCTGCATATTTCAGCATATTTTTTCCAAATCCAAAACCACCTAAATAATACTTAATATATGCAACAAGAGGCTTATAATCTCTGTGAAGCCTAATTAACTTTTTTTTTTGTTAAGTACAGTTTCTGGTCAAAGTCACAATATTGATTTCATTATATTTAAGAAGTGTGTAAAGTAGAGACCTTTCACATATTTAAACGGACAATAGGGATAGGTTATTTATTTATTCTAAAATTGTATTAAAACAGTTCAGCAAACTGTCAAGCAATAAGTTGTGGTAGCTTGGGAGAGGCCAAATAGGAACTTTCTGAGCATAACATAGAGGGTGAAGTGTGCCCCTGGGCTGGTCAGACTTATTTTCAATGCTGTGACAGGGTCAGGTCTCTGTTGTGGGTTATCATCTTAATTATGCATGGCCCGTCTGGTAGACAAGGCTCTGGTGCAGGTGGGCAGCTGCGAGAGTCTGGAATTGATAGAAGAACGACTCGATGAATCACGCCGATCCCGAGACGGCTTGGATCGAGTGGTTGATGATGCTGGGCTAGTGTTTCGTAAAGGTCAGCATGCCCGCATATAGGTGTTTGCATCTTAAAATGACTCCCTAAAACCGAAGGTCTTTAACTTTGAATTCATTTCATCTTTAGTGGGTTGTCAACGGGTACATGGCTTTGTAAATAAATGGTGATTTTGATTCTCTTACAGACATCTAGGGTTGACATTACTGAGCGGGAGAAAGTAAATCATGCAAAACATTTTTAAGCAGTTAGACAGTGTGCACAAGACACGAATAAATGCGCGCGAGCACAGAGACGGCGGAGAGGAAGCGAGGCTGTGAATTTTTCTTCTTGTCAGAGGATTTAGCTGCCATTGTCTGCTGCCAGAGACAGCACTCTGCATTTTAATCAAGGGTGCAGTTTTGAATCCACTGGTCTTATGATGTGATAACTATTGTATTTTTTCCTTCTATTGAGTGGGGCTTGAGGGGGGGGGGGGGGGGGGGGGGGGGTGTCAGCATGTAATGTCACATTGCACAGATCTGCCATACTCTCTAGTTATCTGTACATTGTGCTTGTGGTTGGTATACATCATGTCATGATTGCTGGAAGGTGAGAAATAATGTTGCCTTCTAAGGGTTGAGTGGTGCAATAAATTTGACACGAAGCACATTAACAGGACAGAACTAACATTTTGATAGTGCACAATGCAAATCATTACTGCTGAATTTAATAGTTTTAGTTAGGCAAGATACGTTTCGATACATTTCGAAAGTGCTTTTATCTAAATGTGTGTTATCAAGTGTACATAAGAGGAAAATAAGGTCAAGGGGTGAGGTGAGTGACATAATGCAACATGAAAAAAAACCAAACAGTTTTTATGGTGTTTTGAGGCTAAAACAGCTGAATAAGTATGTTAAAAAACACTTGTATTGAAACTAAAATGAATAAAACTCATAAACCAGACAAAAATCAAATAATTAACTTCCAGTCTTGCTTCCACGTGGTGAGTCTGCCTGTGTGTACATCATCACGGAGATGCATACAGTCTTGGAAGTACCTACTTTAGTGGGAACCATCACACACAGCATTCTGGGATACTTGGCAAGTGTTTACAGTATGTTTACCTGTCTGTCTGTGGACAGATATTATCAGCAAGAGGTAGATGTTCTTCCATCTAATCCAAGCTTTAGGCTATGTTTTGCTGGTTTTTTTTGGACTGTTTTGTTGTCAGCCAACTTCAAAGAGAGAAAATAATAATAGCAGATTTTCATGTTGTTTTGGCACATCACCCTGGACATAGTTCACTAAATAAATGACCAATTAGCAGACTAGACACAGGTAGTTTCGCTATGAAAACAATGTTTAATGGTAGATGGCCTAATACAGACGTAATCTGAGCCATTTTGTTAACAGTTGCAATTGTTGGCGACTGTGGGGTTTTTTTTATGTGTGTGTATGTGTTTTTATGGTGTGCAAAATGTCAGTTTGGCAGCTGTACCTGTCTGTCTATCTGCAAGTGGACAAATTTAGTCACCTCAACAGAGCTCCAATTGTGTAAATTCATTCAGCATATTTAACCTGACATCACAATAAAGACAGAGCTCTAAGATCAATATGGTCAAAGAATTTATCGTCCCAGTTGTTGTCTACTTTATAAATATTATCCATGTTAAACCAGTAGCTGTTTTCATCTAAAAAGATTCACGTCAATTAGGGCTTTGTAACAAGGCTACAATAATTGTTTTCAAATTGTAATCACATTTTTTCTCCCCCTGGATAAATGATAGCTTTATAACTTCAGGTGCAACACAGCTGAGGAGAATAATAAAATACTGGCACTGCTTACAAGACAGTGCACATTAAGAGCATAGAGGCAATTCCATTCACCTATGGATTGTGAGTGCTAGAGGCTACATCTAAAGCGCTGTTATCCACATTAATAATCAGTTGCAGCATAGATAGAGCACACTAATTTCTCTGCTCCTGCTGTTTGAGTTTTGACACCAGTCTGATGTCTCCAGAGTGAGGCTTACTAATGTTTGCTTCCCTGCAGGTACAGATATACTGAGTGAAGTGGATTCTGCACACATTACCATTGACTGTGGTAACTTGATTTATGACTGATATATACTATGTAAAACATATGAGAAAAAAAAAAATAACTAGAGAGACAACGAGATAAATATCCCCATACATCCATACACTCATACAAACGTGCACAACAGCAATGGTGTCATTTGCTCCACATGTCAACAACTATTACACTCTGACCCCTGAAATAAAATCACTGTGATATAAAATCCAACGTCAATTTAAACCTACCAGTGAAATAGATCTATACCTTGATACAATTATGACAACTGCTGTTTGAAACAAAGGGGTTATCTATCAAACATTCCCCCATTGTGGGTTTGCATAAGCTAATTTTGACTTCACAAGAGGTCGACACGGCGGGTGGCTCCATCTGTTTGGAATGACCCCCAATGGATTTGTGTGTCCTCCAGGGATCGAACAAGGTATCTTTCACTGGACAGATAAATGTGTGAACAACTACACTTTAGAGCCACTAATGCAGTTTGTATACTCAACCTTTTATTTGCCTTGACCAGAGTATTGTTTATAAACTCGAACTTTGGAAATTCATAAATTACAATTTTCATTAGTCATCATTGGCAATAATAACAAAAGAAAAGAATCCCTTTCTAAACAGACACCTTTTATTGGTTCTTGCTGCCTACATTAAATTACATTTCCACCTAAAATATTTTAAGAACAAGATTTAGCAAATCAAGTAAAACTGTGTAACCAAAGTGATTAGTAAAGACTTCCCAGTAAAGACGCACTTAACAAGCCTGGTGTTTAATATAGCCTAAAATGTTATTTTATATTGGAAAAGAAATTTGAGTGGTAGATAAATAAAGTTATCACTCTGACATAACATGAAAACAGTACACACACCAGCTCGTGCGCGCAGCCACACAAGCACAAGCACACTCAAATACTTGAGTCAAGATTACAGTGTTTAACTACTAAGCTGATGTCAGTGTAATTTTATCAAGTGCTGTAGAAGATCACCTAACTTAGCCCAATGTGACCCTGACTGTGTCCTGTGCTGCCTGTGACTAAACAATGAGTGGCAGTAAAGGCTTAAGATGACATTATCTTCAGATCTTCAGAGTCTTTGAAGAAAGAAAAAAAACATTAAAAACACATGAAAGAGCCACTCTGTAACTGACACTGTTGTTTGGTGACATGTACTTTCACTGTAATCAACAGAGCAAGTGTAGTTTGCACTGAAACAACTCTGACTGCATTTTTAATCGTGGAGCTGCTCTTTGTTGGGCAGGCATCAGAGCACACGATTTTATGTTAACACTGTTTTGCTGGTTTGAAAATCAGTTAGGAATAACGGCCTACTAGTACAAACCTTTAGTCTTCAGAATAAAAATCTCTGGGGATGTTTTTTTAATAAATGTATGAAGAGAAGAGGTTGCATTCAGTAGTTTCTTGCAATATTTGTAAGGAGACCTTATTTGTGTTAACACTGTGTACACACTTAGAATGCCAAAGTAAAGATTCACAAATGCCAAGGTAACATTATTATGATAACCCTTGTGCAGACGTCTGATAAAGAAAACATGCTATGATGGAATTTTCTATCAATTCTTCATGAACAAAATCCACTTTTACAAACTTCTGATAGACACAGAGAAATATTTTACTCTGATCACACTTTGCTATCCGTCCCTGTTACAAATCCCCCTTCTGTGTGAAAATCCAAGGCAACTGTTTTGCAGCCTAGATAAATGTTACAATGTTGGAAAGCGGATACAGTATAGGCCTTTTTTTATTTTGAATTGAAAAAGCAGAGATGTCACCACTAAAGCTTTGGTGGCTCTGCTCTGTATTCCAGTAATCCATGACAATGTCACTGTAAGCCAGCACACACAGTACTCAGACATGAAACTAAAACAGCCAAAATTACAAACTGTCCTGTATGAAACTGGTGTATGATGGGACAGGATGGTTTCACTGCAGCACTTACACTGATCTTATTGTTGTTGCATCGTGCATTATGAATACATTTTTACTGATTTCAGTATGAAAGTGAAAGAAGTTTAGGGATGTGTCACAGTTGTTCAAAATTAGATCTCGCTTTCATTAATAGGAGCATTCAACCAATTATACCATCTCTACTGTGGCGTGCTCTCTGCGGTCGCAGACTTTTAGTTATTTGAATGCTGCTGGTGAGTCTGACTTATGGAATGGATATTGTGTGGATTTCCTAAATCCCTCCACTAATGCATTTAATATAACTAAAATAATACATTCATCTTAAACTGGCCTCCAGACTACACTGGCAAAAAGGTTATTAATACTAAGGTTGCAAATTATCAGGATGACAGCATGCTAAAGGAAATATGAAAAGGTAATGGGGAAAATGGTTATTTCAATTCCATATCGCACTCTTTTCCACTAGTACTTAGAAGGTTCATCTCTACTCTCCTTTATTTTGTTGGGTTGTTTTCCATTAGAACTGAGTATCTACTAATGCGCGTGGTTCCTTATACCCGAAAGTCCTGTGACACGATTTGAATGCAACACAAAAAAATGCAACAACAGATGACATCAAGATGATGTTCAATTTTTTTGAAGTAACCGCTTTCATGACTCGTTGATTCATGAACGCACACCACTGATTGGTCACTGACTGGCCAATCAGTGGCATGCAGTATGTTGATGTCACATTTTCAGATCAACTCAGCTCACTGGCTGAGCAAGTGCCAAAAAAGTACCTGCTACCAGGTAGTATTAGCTAATGGAAAACCCTAAAAAAACGACACGTGTCAAGCCGAGCAGGTACTAGTGGAAAAGGGCTCAAAGAAATTAAGGGAATACATATCAGCCGTACATGCATTTGTTAGATCTTTTCATTTTATAAATGCAGACAACAACAAAAATATTGCCTTAAGGAATCTGAGCCAAAAATCATCATTTTGGGATTTCATATTGTTTTGCCTTTTGTTAGAAGTTTGTAAGTGAAACTGTGAGGCTGTGCTTTTGAAAAACATTTATTTTCAAATGTGCTCAAAGATATTCCTGGAATATCAACCAGATTACAATGGCTCTTTAGAAATTTGGTATGGTAATAATAATGAAATATTTTTTTATTATCGTCCCTGCACCTGCAAGGGGCAAATCCTACACGTTTTTGTTTATACGTTTTTTTTTGGTTTTTTTTAAATAATGTTGATAGTGATTTTTGTATGTATATTAGAGTGTATCATTTCATTTTTAGGATATATCAGAGATGGCACGATACCACTTTTTTATGTCCGATACCGATATCATTAATTTGGATATCTGCCGATACGGATATAAATCCGATATAGTGTATTTTTTAAACAATAAAACTGTTTTTTTGCTGCATTTTGCATAAGTTCATACTCAAGTTTAAAAAACAAAAAAACACTAAAGCTATTCTGTTATATTATATCTGTATGCAAAAAACAGGAGAGAGAAGAGGCAGTCGCTCCATATATCGGTTGTTAAGCTTAGCGTGGGAATGCTTTAAAAACGTTTAGAGGTGAACTTACACACTTGCTTTACTTCTCTCTGGGATAACTTTCTGGGAGATGAAATGCCGGTTTGGTAGCGAGGCTCCAAATGCTCAACCAGACCTCTGACAGGTCTCACACGCCACAGCCGCTCTGTCGCGTGACGCATGCTGCTCCGACGTGTTAAGGTTACAAGCTGAAATACGCCATGTCCCAAGTTTTGTGAGGTGCTCTTGTGATATTTAATGGATCGGATTACATTTTTTAATTTCTCTCCGATATCCGATCCAGTAATTTAGGTCAGTATCAGACCAATACCAATACGTAATATCGGATCGGTCCATCCCTAATATATATATATATATATATATATATATATATACACATGAGGAAATTTTTGGTATTTTCAGCCTTTATTAGGCAGTGGAGTACAGAGAGTGGACAGGAGAGCAGAAATGGGGGGGAATGACACACAGGAAATCGTCTGGGGTGGATTTCAACCAAGGTCTCTGCAGTGTCATTTGGCATATGGGTCACTTGGTCAGTCAGGTGAGCTTAAGCAACACTGACTTGCGTTGGTAGGCTTGATAATATATGCCACTGTGTGCATTTTGTGCTGTACAGATGTGATGCTGGCACAGGTATAGTATTCATTTCATCTTCATTACTCTATGACGTCTAATTCATCAGAACAAGGAGGAAATAAAAGGAAGTACAAGATGATGAAGTGATCATATATTATTTTATCAAATATGAACATGAATTCATTATGATTCATTTGTTATTTAGAAATGCATTTTACAGTAATTACCAATTTACAATTCAGATGTCCTTATAATAACCCAGAGGATTAAGTATGAGATACTACAGTCATATGAGATAAGCGTCAGCATCTACCATTTGTTTGGTAAAAGCAGTGAGATATGATACTAGCTCATTAAAGACGGTAACTATCTTGTTAAACTGCAGTGTGTATGCATGTGTATGCATGTGTTTGTGTGGGTGTGTGTGTTTTAAGGTCATTTAAAGTATCACATGATGAATATAAAGTTGGCTTCAGTTATAAGACATTTTTAGGAAACCCGGGTCACCCCCAGCTGTGCCTGTGATGAATAACATTGTCATCCTGTTTTTCAGTCATCGTGTAGCTAATTACTGTCAAGGTCAGTCATCAGTAAAGGAGAAAGCGGACTGCATGTACATCACCACCTGTGGCACTGTCACTGTGAATGAAAAGCCGGGAGGTTCTTCTCTTTTTGTGTTGTTTTTCTTTTCTTTCTTTATTTTTTTTAAACAATCTGTTAAGATGAAAACCATTAATCGTTGCTAATACCCTGTAATTTTTTGGATTCCGATTATTTGTTTTTCTCCACACACACACACACACAAACACACACACACACACACACACACACACACACACACACACACACAAATGACAGGGACATTTAGACGAAGTCGAGGAAAATCAGATAGCCATTTAACATGGTAATTATGGCTGATCAAAAGAAGGATGCAGCACTGTGCACATAATTTCAAGCACAATCAGATCTTTACAAAGAAACAGTGTCTTGTTCCGAATTTTTGCAAGTACATTTTTAACCAGTGGAGTTTTAATTTACGAGTAACAGAATCTATCTACTTTTTCTATCTCGTGCTTAGAATAAGCACTTTTGGTACAGTCTATTCACCTAACTGATTGTCTTCAACCTTCTGTTAAACCAATGAGATGCAGCCAAAATCTCTGTCACGCCACTGTTGTATTTTTTAAAAGATTTCCTTTTTCTGCTGGTTTCAGCTCTCATTTCAGTTTCACATTGATGCTGTTCTCCTCCTTACTATTTATCCTCCAGTCCTCGTGAGTTCTTTGACTCTGCTCATTAGCAGTTCTTCTCCACATCACATTCATTGAGATCTAAATCATTACTCCTGCACCACCACCATACCACCAATGCTGGGATATTTTTGGACAAGCGCTTTTCCCCTCCTTAAATACGTTCCTACATTTCCTTATTGTGTGCCCCATGTCAAATAAATCGTTTTACTTTCCTTCGCTTGAGCCATTGCTGATTTAAATTTCAATTCACGGTCCAAGGGTTAGGACTTCATATACACAAAGACCTTCAATGAAAGTTTATACAAAACTCTCGGTTAGTGTTCTAACTTTACCTTGAAGCAGGGACACGGGATAAAGGCACAAGTAATTTTCTGTCTAAATTTACAAGTGTTTCAGCCTTTTGCATCAGAGACTCCTCTGTCACTGCATTCTGCTCTGATTCATCCAAACATGAGAGAGGTTAGTGGACACATAAAGGATGTACAAGGATGAGGCAATAGGCCAGAGTAGTCAGGACTATCAAAAGTGGGTGGGTGGGTGGGTGGGGGGGGGGGGGGGGGGGGGGTGCTGCTGCCTCAGAGAGCTGGGTTTTGAAATTGGGCTTGGTGGTGCTCAGTGGGATTTCTGCATCATCTGACAGCTGAACAAAGTTCCTTTGGCAGACAGAGCCCAGTCACAAGCCACTGTTTGATGTAGTCTCTGAATCCAAAAACATTAGAGCCAGAACACAATTGCATAAAGAAACAGACTAAGTAGCGAAGCTAAAACAAGTAATTGAATGAAATACTGCATATGGAAAAGCCACACACCAACCCACTGAAGGTGGGTGAAAAACTGGCTGTGTCAGGTTGTTGTAAATTTGTGCGTATGTGGTGGAGGGTGAAGAATTTTGATCTTGTTTCAGTGTAAAAGCAAGAAGTGTGTGACTGTACTGTGTTGTGACATGGGAAAACTGTGTTGTTTTCTCTCTCTCTTTCTCAACTGGGAATGTGTTGCTTTGGACATGGCCGGAAGCAATTTAGAACCATATTAATTCTCACTCTGTCAGAGCAACAAATACACAAATACACACAGATGCATTTCAACAAAAAAATACACCTGTTCAACTGCTTGGTGAAGCAGTACATCTCTCTCTCTCTCTCTCTCTCTCTCATAGGCTGAGGACTAGGGAGTGTCAGAACCACTGTCCAGGATGACACAGCGAACATCCACGAGTACATCAGGAAGATGGCCACAACTAACCATGTGCTTAGTGAATACCTCAGGAAAGAGAAATCCAAGAAAGATCCATAGAGGCTGGGGTCCATCACACCAGGCAAGACCCCAGGTGCAGGCTGTGTAAAGACGCCCCTGAGACAATTTAGCACATAACAGCAGGGTGCAACATGCTAGTAGGCAGGTTATACATGGAACGCCATAACCAAGTGGCCGGCATAGTATACAGGAACATTCGTGCCGAGTATGGTCTGGAAGTCCCGAGGTCAAAATGAGAGACGTTCCCAAGGGTGGTTGAAAATGACCGAGCTAAGATCCTGTGGGACTTCCAGATAGAGACGGACAAATGGTGGTGGCTAACCAACCGGACATAATGGTGGTAGACAAACAGAGAAAGACTGTAGTGATAAACGTAGCGATACTGAATGACAGCAACATCAGGAACAAGGCACACAAGAAGCTGGATAAATATCAAGGGCTCAGAGAAGAACTAAAGAAGATGTGGAGGGTGAAGGTAACAGTGGTCCCAGTGGTAATCGGAGCGCTTAGTGTATTGACCCCCAAGCTAGGCGAGTGGCTCCAGCAGATCTGGGAACAGCAACCGAGATGGGAGCTTGAGGGTCCCAGAGGCCTAGGTACCACTACTTATATAGATAGATAGATATGTACATCTGATGTGTTATGATCATCTGACAGCTGAAAATGATCTGATCTGATGTGTTTTAGATCAGATCACTGCCCTCTGCATAACCCAAGTGCTTCAGGTCATGAACTGATGGCTGGACATTTTCCTTCAGAATTTTCTGGTAGTGAGCAGAACTCATGGTTCCATCAACTATAGCAAGTCATCCAATTCCTGAAGCACACTACCACCACCATGTTTCACTGTTGGTATAATGTACTTTTTATGAAATACTGTGTTAATTTGACAGATTTAATGACATGCTAACTGACAGGGGATTTCTTTAAATCACCCTGCAATTCTTCAGCTGAGACCCTTGAGTTAGAAAACACAAACACTGCAGTTGTCTTTACTCGCGAGGACAAGTGACAGAGCTCTCCTACACGTAAGAGACACTCACGGACTTGTGCTCTGTCACCGTCTGCGTTCTTTATTTATACAAGAGAAATGAATACATTCGTTCAGTGACATGAGCATGTGCGTATGTGATTGTGTGTGTATGTGTGTGTGTGTGTGTGTGTGTGTGTGTGTGTGTGTGTGTGTGTGTTTGTGTGTGTGTGTGCGAGGTCAGAACTGCTTGTTCAACTTCTTACTATCGCTGTGGAAAGATTCAGATACCAATATCAGAACACGTTTCATAAAGAACAATCAGTTCTGAGAAATGAAAAGAACAATCAGTTCTAAACAAGGAAAAGGTCATCATGCAGTATTCTATTATCAATAAACTTATATCACTAAAAGCTTATACTGACTACTCAGTACAATTTTCCATTGACACTAACCTTCCAAAAAGTACAACTTGCGTCTCATCAGTCCACAAACGATTTCACCAAAAGTCTTGGTGACCATCAATATGTTTTTTTGCTAAATGAGAAAAGACGTGTTGTGTTCTTTTTGTTCAGCAGTAGGTTTCACCTTGAGACTCTGCTATTGATGCCAGTTTTGCTTCAGTTGTTGTTCTGGGGTCTTTTGTGACTTCCTGGATGAATCACCGATGCACTCTTTGAGTAATTTTGGTAGACTGGCCTCGCCTGGGAAAGTTCACCACAGTTCCAAGTTTTCTCCATTTGTTAATAATGGCTCTCACCATAGTTTGCTGGAGCCTCAAAGCCTTAGAAATGACTTTATAACCCTTTCTAGACTGATAGATATCAGTGACTTTGTTTGTCAGTTGTTTCTTTAGATTGAGGCATGATGCGTTACTTTTTGAGATCTTCTCACAAAGTAACAGCAGCATATTTTCTCTCTTCAAATGTGCCTTACAAAAATGCACTGCATTTCTTTCTTGTTCTTTAGTTTATACATCTTTGTCTGAGCCTACTCTGACAACCAAGTGCATTTGATGTTTATCATCTATCTGACTGTTGTGTATAACTCTTTAGTTTATGAGTGCAGTCTGACTTAGTGACTTTTTTGTTATTTGTTTGCTTTTTGACACTTTTTGTTAACATAAAAGGATGTTAAAGTTCAGTGAACTTAGATTTTATGTACATATACAAATTTATACTCATTAGACTTTAGGGAAGTAACATAATAGTCAATGCAGTTAGTCCAGTTCTTCACATAATTGTATTTCACTGAGGACAGAGTTAAGAGCCATGCCATCTAAAAGGGAAGAACTGCCAGTGCCACATAGAGGTTTCATCTCTGATATAGCTACGGACCTGGAATACTTCATCAATATCCTGTGTTTACAGAAAAAGGTATATACAACATAATCAAAATAAGAAGTTCAAAGTTCTATGTTTGCACTCTTTCAAAGTTCAAAATGTTGTGCATGTTTAGCATGTTTAAAAGTTTAACATGTTCAAAAGCCTAGATAAGTCACAAGAGTGTAGGGTGAAACTACAAGCAAATCATCAAATCCTGAATTAAAAGTCTAGTCACTAAAGCAAAAAGCATCTGCAGAGAAGACCACCGAAATTAAAAAGAGTCTGGCTGAGGGAATTATGAAAGTCTCTGAGGTTTACAAAAAAACATCCAGCGCTTAAACTAAAGTGCCCGTGTGGTTCAAAACATGCCAGATACTGAAAGTACAAAGAACTTTGGACAGTTCAACGACATGCAATATGGAAAAAGCAGCCATTAAGGCCAATCATTGGCAATGTCTTCTATCCAGCCAACAATAACAAGCTTGGCTGTTTCAAGCAACAACAAAAAACAAGCAGAGAAAGAGCAAGCTGTCTCAGACTTGAAAGTTACATGCATTTATATAAATGGGGTTAGCAACGTGGAATTAAAGATTTTAATATGTAATGGCAGTCTTGTGTTCTTAATGCCTTGAGCTATTGTTCCTCCATCATATTATATGGAGAAATACAAAGAGTTTTCTAAGTTTATCCATTCTGCTGAGTAAATCATCTCTCCATACATCCAACCAAACAATCAGCCCTAAAGCTAAAAAACATGGACAAGTCATGCTAATAATTCAGAATATTTACACAAATAAACTTTGCATCATACAAAAGCATACTTCAAGGAGCTATAACCCAGTGTGACACCCATGGTCCTCTTGTCACATGCCCCACTGAACATGATGACGCTCCCCTTTTTGTTTACCCAAGCTGCAGTTAGTACAAGCTCCTTTAAAATCATTGTTTGAACAAAGTGGATCTTTTCTTGATACTGTGGAGTAAACTCAGACTGCACAAGCCTTCACGAGGCTACTGTCATTACTGGTTTAAATGTGAAGGAAACAGGACATTTCTTCTGTTCCTCAGATCATTACTGAGGGTATTAAAATACTAAGGAAGAGACACAACAAATACAAAAATTTAAATTAATAAACTCCATGTCCGCTTGTGACCCTTTCAAACTGAGACAACCTCCATCTGCTGGAATTCCCGGTCCATTGTGGACGTGAAATCATGTCTTGCTGTTTCCACTCTGTGGTGTAAGTGTTTCCGCCGACCCCTATCTCAGTGCTTTCCGAGATGTCCATCAACATTATCGCTGCGGCAGGCCAATTAGTTATCATCTGCCTTGTTTTCTCGGACTCAAACAGTGGGACGTCATCTGATTCAATAAATGATTTTAATAATGGGCCTGCAATCACAGATGCTTCTAATTTTGAGACATATTTGAGCCCTCAAATCAAGTTCAGTCTGCTGATGATACACCACAACTGATAACCACTTCGTTATTAAAAACTATTTATGAATTACAAAATAAATAAATTACTATATATTATATTATATTATGTTATATTATATTATATTATATTATATTATATTATATTAAGTATGAGCATCACTGATAGCTAGAAAGTCTGATTCTTTTTTTAATAGTTTTTCTTATTGACAATGTGAAAAACACTCATGACGCAAGATTTAAAAATATTGTCAACCAGGTAAAAAAAAAAGTACACAGACACACATCAAGACAGCATCTTTGTTAAAGCATGCCATCACTGTCCTCTGGTATGACTGCTAACTGCACGCTGAGGAAAAAAGTGGGAAAAGGAATATCCATACTTCAAAGAGTTTTCCACATATCTGCGTGATCCTCGGTCCACAGTTCGCTTTTACGTCTGACACTAAGTGAATAATTATCACACAGAATCCTGAGATATGGCTGCAAATGTGATTTGTGATGGCACTGTGATCTTAAATGTTGACCATCAAATTGTAATCAGTTCATCCTCGAGTCTAAGTGAAGCATTTGCTCCAGTTGTAATGAAATTCCATCCTGGAAACTGTAGGATATCACATTTATGAGAATGGAGTGAGGTGAAGTCAAAGTGACCTTGAGCTTTACATTATAAGATCTAATCTTGATTATGAACCTAATTTAAACTAATTCAATCTCTTAACTCCAAGCATAAGCACAAATATGTGATATTAAACAAATAAATAATGAATATCAAATACTAAAAAAATAAATATTTAAGCCACTTCTCAAAAAGACTCTTCATGGGTTGCGTTAGGACCAAAAAAAAAAATCACAGTGACTTTTGATCACCCTTGAATCAAACCAAATGTTTGTTCCAAATTTAAAGAAACTCACTCCTGATGTTTAAAACACACCAGGCTCATGACAATGTGACAGAGATATACATATAATGATACAACACAGTGGTGAGAAAAACTGAAGAATTTAAAAAAATAATGAAAGGGATTAAAAAATGTAAAGGCTTATGATGTGTAAATGACTTTTTTTTTTTGTTTTAAAATTTATAAAATGCAGGGGAAAGAAATCCACATTTGTGCTCCACATTGCTTCATGTCACCCCTCAAACATCCACCAGATGTCCTCAGTCTGTCTTCCTGGTTATGACCACATGACAATCACACCCACCTCACCTGTTCCCAATTAACCAATCAATGCTTGCACCTGCCTCTTGGCTCTGTATGCTTATCACTTGCAACTAAGAAATGCAGAGATAAATACTAGCAGAAACATTGCATAGAAAAAGATCTATTGATCGACTCACGATCTGCTCTACAGAATTATTTAGCAAATCGCAATTATTTCTAGAAGATGGCAGTAATGCAATTCCCCAGTTGCCAGAGGCTGTAAAACTTTAAAGAAGAAAATAAGTTGTGCTTTGTCAAATTTTCATTTTTACCCATATCATTCTGGCTTCTGCTTTTTCTGCACTTGTTGCTAATGTACATTTGTTTCTGTTTTCTATCTATCCTGAATTTTATTTTATTTTATTTGTATTCTTTCACTTATTGTTGCATGTGTGTTGTTGCTGCCTGTGTTTGAGTAATTTCTGTAACTGTGAGACACCTGCTGCTGCCTATCTTGGCCAGGTCTCCCTTGAAAAAGAGGTTTTTAATCTCAATGGGATTTTCCTGGTTAAATAAAGGTTAATAAAAAATAAATAAAATAAATCCTACATTTTGAAATGATCCTCTCAATTGTTTCTGTCTATACTTTGAATTAGGCGATAAATTCGAGAAACTTGTGGAAACTGCTAGTTTGGCTAGGAATGCTGAGGTTGTGCGCCGATGTAAACCCTTTCCCATCCTTTCTCGTCTCGCTCTCACACTGTATACTTGGCTCTATATCCTCAGCCTGGATTGTCAAGCGGGCATAATTAAAAATTAAAAAACACTCTTTATCTTTTTGTTCAGACTCATTTTTGTTCATCTTAAATTCATTGTTTTCTGAATAAGTGAACAAGAAAGTTCCGTCAGCCAATGTGCAATTAACTCAGAAAAGGAAGGAGGTGAGTCAGAAGTTTAAAACTTGGCTCGTGTGAAGCCTATAAGACACAGTCACAGCTCATTGTCTTTGAACTTTTAGGGCAGAACAATGACACGGCTAGAAGCAATTCCAGAGAAGTGCAAAGGAAGACAAGTGAGCTTTCAGGGGGAATATTTATGTTAGCTTAATGCTAATATTATGTGGGAAACAATTGCATCTGCATTCAGAATGGACACAGACAGCAATAACTGTCAACGACAAAGAATTTCTGGTGGTTTGAGCACACGAAGAACGCCATAATCATCTTGACTCACAGGCCAACCTTTGTTGCTGGCAAGCAAGCAACAAGTATACCATATATACACGTATGCTCCTGTGGCATCTATGACATAATGAAGGACATACATGGTGACTAATGCGTTTAAGTCTCATTGAAGATATTTAGAAATTCTTTGAAGAAATTATATATCTTTTCTTTCCCTCCCTCTCATCTATATAGCACAGATATATAAGAAAACATCTGTTTAAGAAAAGAAATAATATAAGATCCCATTTTCATCATTGCAACCATGAAATCAGACAACGTCAAGAGGCCGATTTCATTGCAGTCATTGAGGGAGGGAAGGAGTGTTTGTATGTGTGGGAGAGAGAGACAGTGAGAGAGAGAGAGCGAGAGAGAGAGAGAGCGCTAGAGATATGGGGGGCGGAGGGGGTTCATTAAAGCCCCTGGTTTAAGCCCAGCCCATTCTGGATATGTAAATGTCTGAGGCACAGAGAAAAACACAGCAAGAAAAAAGCAGTGAGGGAAGATGTGAGAGCGAAGAGGAGGAGGGGAGCAGCATGAACAAGTGAGAGAGCGATCAAGGGAAAGAGAGCAAGAGAGTGAGGGAAAGGGAGCGAGCACTCTGAATTGTGAGTGGCTTACGACACTCAGTGAACAGAAGGTGCTTCTGCATGCGCTGTCAGTGTACTGGTCTGCTGCAAGGGATTGCGCGCTCCTTTGCTTCCCACATTTACCGCCCCTGCCTGCCTACCAGCACCAGCCTTCAGCAGCCTCTTCCAGCTGGCTGAGAAGACACCCAGAGAGCAAGGGAGTAAACGAAACCTGCGAGCCACGGGGGACGCGAGCGGCTACCGAACCAATATGAGCCACTCAGATGACGAGGAATACTGTTACACAAGAAAACAGTGAACAGGGTTCATCTCTTTATATCCTGTTTTGTTTTTTTTTTCCCTTGCGTCCGTCACTGAAATCATGATTAAGTGCTTGAATGGATTTAAACCTTACAAGTCAGTGATTTCTTCAAGCGATGGACGATAACACATTTTGACAGATCTTTTGAAACTTAAGCGGGAGGGAAAGGAGGAAAGAGCAAGACAGATTATTTTAAAAAAGAAAAAAAAATATTCTTGCTTATTTTTTTTCTTTCTCTGGTTGTCTCTTCTTCCCTCTGATCGTTGCAGCAGAGGACTGCGGAGGAGCAGGAGAGACAGAGCTCATGCATGCAGACAGGGGTACTTGCACTTCCTACCATCTCGCTGAAAGCTACTTGGATTCCTTCTCTTTCTGGCTCTTTCACTTGAAGAGAACTAAGACATTGTAAGCCTGCCAAGGATCTGGTGTCCACTGAAAAGAGAGAAGGGAGGGGGGGAGAATTTGTACCACAGTGGGGTCTTTTTTAGATTCGCACATAATTAGTGTTGGGGCACAAAGCGAGATGCTGAATGGAGATTGTCAGCTTTTGAATAGGGGTGAGTAGGAATTTTTTCGAATAAGATTGATCAGTGAGGACAGTTTTATTTTCCATCCCCTCTACTCTCCACCCACTGCTTGATATATAACGTAAGGAAAGAGACTTCATTTTTTTTGGCATTTTTTGGGACTTGATAACAAAAATACTATCACTGTCTTCAGCTGACATACATAGAATGAGACAGCTTATTGAACGAGATAGATATGATGTGATAAATATGATCTGATACGGGCAAAACCGATATCCAGAGTGGTTCAATGGACATTTTCTCCCTGACATCCCTGGATATTTATGCTAATGGATTTCCTTCTAATTGGACTGTACTTAAAGTGGCCACTGAAGAAGCCCCCTGGGTTGATACTGTGTTCATTGGGCATTTTTCTAAGAACAGTTCCCTTGGTAGAGGGGGTTTGTCCAAGGTTGTGCCGCTGCGACAGCAAGCTGCTGTACTGCGAGGGGCTCAACCTCACAGACATTCCCCGCAATCTGAGCAGTGCCATGGGCCTGTCCATGAGAGAGAACAACTTAACGGAGCTGCGTGAAGGCCAACTGGCTGGTCTGTCACAGCTCACCTGGCTCTATTTAGATCACAACAGCATTGACGTTGTAGAGGAGGGTGCGTTTGACAAGCTGAGACGAGTCAAGGAGTTAGACCTGAGCAACAACCGGATTGAGAGTCTGCCAAATGGCACCTTTAGGCCCCTCCCAAACCTCCGTATCTTGGACCTCTCATACAACAGGCTGCAGGCACTAGAGCCTGACCTGTTCCACGGCCTTAGAAAGCTCACCAATTTGCATTTGCGCTACAATGCTCTCAAATTTGTGCCAGTGCGGATTTTTCAGGACTGCAGGAGCATGCAGTTTCTGGACTTGGGATACAACCAACTGCAGAGCCTGGCACGAAACTCCTTCGCTGGCCTCTTTAAGTTGACTGAGCTGCATCTTGAGCACAATGAGCTAGTTAAAGTCAACCTAGCCCACTTCCCACGCCTCATCTCTTTACGCACTCTGTACATGCACAACAATCGTGCCACTATTGTTGTAAACACACTAGACTGGACATGGCACTTTTTAGAGAAGATTGACCTGTCAGCAAACGAAATCGAGTACATCGAGCCACATGTTTTTGAGAGTACACCAAACCTCAAGGTACTGATGCTAGACTCTAATCGTTTGACCTCTGTGGACCAGCGCATTCTGGATTCGTGGTCATCTCTGGACAGCATTACCCTGGCAGGGAATGACTGGGAGTGCAGCCGCAATGTGTGTGCCTTGGCCTCTTGGCTGAGTGCCTTCCGAGGCCAGCATGACAATTCCCTGCTGTGTTCAAGCCCTGACACAGCACAGGGTGAGGATGTGTTGGATGCCGTCTATGCTTTTCAGCTATGTGAGGATCCCCCAGTAGAGGTGACCACAGCAGGCCTGTACGCCTCCACGAGGGATCTGGGCCCCATTACTCCCAACCCCTATGAGGGCGAGGGTAGTGAAGTGGTCACAAATTCTTTCACTGTCACAGTGGGCCATGATGACCTAGAGAGCACCATGCAGATCCACAAGGTGGTAACAGGCACCATGGCACTCATCTTCTCCTTTCTCATCATAGTGCTCATGCTATACGTGGCATGGAAGTGCTTTCCAGCTGGAATAAGACAACTGAGGCAGTGCTTCAGCAGTCAGCGCCGTAAGCAGAAGCAAAAGCAAAGCATGCAGCAGATGGCTGCAATTTCTACACCAGAGTACTATGTTGACTATAAACCTAACCATATTGAGGGAGCTTTGGTAATCATCAATGAATATGGCTCTTGCACTTGCCAACAACAAGCTTCTCGGGAATGTGAAGTGTGACCCTGCTTTTGAGTAAGTCTTTACCTGTGATTATCTGGATATACAGTAAATTCCTTTTTGGATACACCGGGGAGGGGGACAGAAGGAATTATTCAATCTTCTGGACACTTTTTTTTACAAAGCATTTCACTGTGATGTGGAAGAAGTGTGCTTCATGTGGCTGACTATTTTGTGGTGGATTTACTGCTACTGCTATCTGCTGCTGATCTGAAGTCACATAATGGTCATGGGACTCTTGGACCTGTTCGTGTTCTATCGAAAAAGAGAGAGGAATACAGCGCTGAGGCTTTTCTCTCGAGGATGGATATTTGAGCTTTAATGTGTCTTTCTATTTCAGGACATTTAATTATTGTTTAAAAATAAACTGGGGACACAGGAGAGGAAAAAAAGAAACCATTTGTATTATGGTACACACAATATTTGAGCATTTAAAATATTAAAAACACATTTAAGTTTAATTAAAAATGTAAAAATAAAACTGTGTAAAATATGTTAAAGAAGAAGACGTGCAAGTGTGGACAAAAAAAAAAAGATAATCTATTTCTTTTGTAAACTACAAAAAAGTGTTTAAATAAATGAATTGCTATTCACAGAAACTCATTTGTATATGAGAAGCCTGTCAGAGAGGATGAATGACGACAGACGCAGTCTTTGCGCTCGTGGACTGTAGAGCCATGACTCTGCAGTGCATCAAACAGCCCCCCCCCCTAAAAAAAATAAGATGAAAAACAAAAAAGAAGAAAAGGGGAAGAGGGATATCTGCATCTCATCTCCAGTGTAAAACCCACCATCTGAGTTTTAGACCTCTTCTCGGATTGAATCACATTTTGTTTTGCATTCATCGTGTTGACTTTCTATCAGTGTAGTTTCTTTCCCATTGCCTGTCTGTGAATAGATTAAAAACGATCTATTTCATCCTTTATCAGTAATCATATTTTCATTTAGTGATATCACAATATTTGTGCTCCATCCAAGTGAAGAAAGCAGAGTATAAAAGAGCTAAAGCTATGCCTCTCGTTGCTTCTCACCTTTTGGCTGTCGCAGAGGAGCTTTGCCTCCTCTTACTGAATCAAGCACACCAAAGCCAACAATCATTCAGACCATCCATAGTAAAATCAAAAATACTGTTCAAATAATATCCAAACCACTGAAGGAATTATTCACCAGCTTCAAGAAGATTTGCACATATTGGTCACTTTGTTTTTTTTCATGTGATGTAAAATGTGTGTTGAATACAAGGCCATTTCCAGGTGCGTGTATATATCCTTCTCCCTTTGGTGTTTATTGTGTACATTAGCGCACTGACAGATGTTGTGTTTCCTGGGTCCTTTTGACATGAACAGTATGTTATGTGAGAGAGAGATGGAGGATCACAACGACTGCAGAAAGAGGGAACAGACTGCTCTCTAGTGTGCATATTCTCATACCGTGGCAGCATTATACCAATTGTGCACCATGTTCTGAAAAATTTCACAACGGGGGCAACATCAATATACTGATTTTACAGCAGCTTTTTCTGAGAAAAAAAAAAAGAAGAAGACGAAAAGATCAATTTGCATTATTTTTTGTGTTATTTTGCGATAAATAAGATAATGTTTACAACTTGTAAGTCATCAGGAATAAAAATGTTTTAAGAACTCACTGACAATCATTACACAATAACTTTACATTCTTTAAATCTTTAATTCAATAACATTGTGAGATGGTGTTTGGCTGTTCTTCTTTTTAATCATTTGCAATAAGTGGTACAAAATGAGATGCTTTGGTGTATTTTAAATTGTTATAACTTGTTGAGGTTGATAAAGGCCTGGGAGTAAACCCAGCGTAAGAAGAAGTATAGAGGATTTAAGGTCCCTTAAGCAATAAAGTGTCTGGAAAAAACGGGGAGGGGGGAGGGGATTTTTGCAGAGACTAAGGATTAAATTTAATTGAAGTGTGCCACTATTTACTGGGTCTAAATGAAATATTTTGATGGGAAAATTTGAGTGGCTAAAAAAGAAAATTTGAAACTATATTGTTATATTGAAACATTTCATCGATCTATTTAATTGTGTTAATTCTTACAATCTCAAGATCCCCAAAATGCTAGCCAGAATGCCAGTGAGCCACAGAATATGTAATACCGAAGCTCCTTCGTTTCCTCCCACAGCTCATAGGATTTCTCCCAGGCCCAAAGAAATCCCATCACATCATAGAAATCATTCTAATTATTATGAAGGACAAGGTGGGAATTCAGTGGTTTTTTTCTAAAATGAATGAACTGTCCCATTCTATACATAATGCAAGTAGCAGTAAACATACATAAACATAAAATTGTATAACTTGGTCATTAATCGGTTTTCAAACTAGACCCTTTTTGTTCTCTTCAGATATATAAGTCCCAAAATTAAGATTAGTTTAAATCTTAAAGTATGAATCATTAACATCAAACCAGTGTCTGAGGAAATGTCTCGCAGTGGGTGAAAAATAATAATTCAGTCTGAGCACTTGGCAAAAGTGAAATGGTGTGGTCATAATGAAATGCAACGACCACAGCGGACCTCAGTGTTCAACTTAAACCCCAGAGGGTCTCTCCAGCTGTCAGTGAAAGGAAAACAAATACCTGTGCTTGTTACCAGAGGCCTCAGGCTACAATTAAAGTTTTTATGAGAGTATTCTGGGAGATGAATAAAATGATATAAATAGAAATTATGTTTTTTATTTTTGACTATTGATAGCGTGGCATGGAATTTTAGCAGAGCACAGATTCAGGACTGGATTTATTTCACTTCTTTGTAGTTGATCCAGTAAAAGAAAAAAACAAAGTGTAGCCATGACGCTTGAAGTTCAAGCCTTGGGAACAACTTAGTAATTTTGCAGTTCTGAAAATGTGTTTTAGGGACTGACAATGGCTTAAAGTTGCCATGTGAAATTTACGATCTGGTTCTTTTTTATTGTAGCAAGCGCACCCCGACTTGGTACAGCTGGAAATCGTGACCTGTCAAATGACATGAATGCAAATGACTATGTAAGGACATCTTGATAGGGACAGAAATTTATTTTATCCTCTTCATCTTCATACCCTGTCCAGAATTCCCCTTACCTTCAGGTACTTCACAGCCCCTTAAACAGGCAACTGCAGGGTAAATTGAGGTTGTGAAGCTTCATTTATATAAATATTGGATGATACTTGGCATGGAGGCCAGTACTAGCACCACTATTGATTTCATTTAACTACTTTTTTAAACAAGCAACCAGGGCAAATGGTGATGGAGAATGGATATGATTATTTCTATACCTTTGAGTCCTCAGGACTGAAGTTTAACTACTTTAGACTTCTTTTTATTCCTACTCACCTTTACCTTAATCCTCTCTGTTGTGTCTGTAAGACATCAATTCATCTAACTGACAAGAGATCAAATCTCTGCTTGACCCACGCCTGAGGTGATAATTCTCTGAAGGGAGATATGTGCTCTCAGACAGCATCCATTATGAGTGCCTTGATTGATGATGCTCGGTAAAAATCAATATAGATGAGTGGTAACCAAAATGATCACAGTGATAACAAATGTATTCATCTCATCCTCACATTTTGAGGCGTAAACTGATGGTTAGAGATGATATGTTTTATTTACATGGAAATCCATAACTGCAATAATCCATAATCAGATCACTGTTCAGTCAGAGGAAAAGTGTGAGATTGTTGTTTTGCTTAAGAGCAGCCGGGGAGGAGAGCATAAGATTGCAGAGCTGCCGCTGCTGCTGCTGCTGTTTGGCAGCTAGAGGATATAGGGTAGCTGCCTGTCCAGATCACAAGCTAATAGGTCCGAAGCTATTGTCTTGTAGCTCATGTGTGCAAATTCAAGCATATGCTGCCTGCATAACAGACTTGGAAACTATTTGGGTGTCTAGGGATATGTTGTAGACCAACAACACGACTGGTGCTTGGACGGAAAGCCACAAAGGGATGAAGAGCAAAGGTCAAAACAATGAAAAAGGAAATTCTGACATGGTTTGCAAAAAGTGGGACACTAGGTGCATAAGGCCAGGGTAAGAACTAAAGGTCAAATACTAACAATACAGAGACCCTGCAGACTCAAATTGTACACATTCTAGCCAGACTATACAACGAGCATTCAGAAACATGCTTCAGTATTATTAAAAGGGCAGCCCGACTTTTGGTATCAGAAAAAATGACAGCTTAATAACACGTACCAATATGGCGTTTGCATAATGATGTCAGAGTTTCAGCACGTAGGGCCTGTGCAATGGTGTGAGTGTCAGTAACTGAACACTCCTACCGTGTTAGGCAAGACCACAGAGGGCCATAGAGGCAGGAGTACATTCTAAAATAAATAAATGAATAAATTAACCTAGGTTCCTGTGAGGGGTATTGATCGGGCAGCATTCTGCCATCTCACTGGGACTGGGACTGTGCTGCATAATAAATGCTAAACACCCCCTCATAACTGGATGCAGAGCTAAATCATGGGTGGCAGCATGTACTGCAGTGGGCTGTAAGGAGCTGCTGATGACTAATGACAATGTGTGGGTGTCTTTGCACTGATTCTTTTATAACAGGTGGGTTATCAGGATCAATATTCTAATAATCATCAACATTATCTTAGAATCCAAATCCTCTGACACACCATTTTCTCTCTCATTGTACATCCCCTTCTCTCCCTCCTTTTTAATCCCAATGCCGCATGTGACTGGTGTAAGTGTGATTCTACAGCACTAAATTCACTGATAGCCACTATCAAAACCCCAGTGTTTATATAACCTGCGTGTACAAGCTGGGGATTAATTGAAAGTGGACAGTAAGAGGGGAATTTAACACACACTCACACACACACACATACAGACATACACACATACAGACATACACATAAATTATACAGAGAGATTACTCTGTCAAATAATACATTTAGATGCAAAAGTAAAGGAAGCTTATAATTTAATTCCAGACCTTTTCTTATGAATGTGGCGCAAACTGTCAAAATAATAACTTTGCTAAAACAGACACGGGTCCAATAGGGCACAATAATTACATTCATTACTCAGGCTAACTCTCCAGGCAGCCTATAGCTCTCTCTGCCCACTGCTTCATTTACATGCACCACACTGTAGCAACACTGAATTAATAATAATGACTGAGGAGTCATTATTCTTACCTACATATGGAAGAGCTGTGGTACTCTGAAGGTAAAACTAGTTAGAGAATGGGTCAAGATTGACATTACTCTGACTTAGGGGGTGGGAGAGGCTTAGTATTATAATAATAATAATAATAATAATAATAATAATAATAATAATAATAATAATTATTATTATTATTATTATTATTATTATTATTAATAGTGCATTGTTTTAAAGTTAACTTACATGCCATGGTATGGTTGGATTAGCGTATGCTAATGTTTTGTCTTGCATTTAACTTAAAACATCAGGGTCAGTCAGTGTGATAATACATGGCAACAGCTGGGCCTGCATCTGGGGCTCTATGTAACCTGCATGATGGCAGATGTGGGTCAGTGCCTAATATTCAGAGTATTACGGTGGCTGAACGACAAAGCTTTATCCAGGACTGAAAGCAGGATTTCCTGTTCTTTTATCATAGTTATTTATACCTTTACAGATAGTTCAGATGATGAGATATTAAACAAATCCAATACAGGATATAATGCTCACACCTCACGTTGTCTATCATGCATTGTCTGGTATGCAATTTTAAACATAATGAATTTCCTGTTTCCATGTTAGTGGATATGGGCATTGTCCTATTAAATTAGATGTTTGGAGATATATCTAACACTTATCTTAAAGTAGAAATTAATAACAAAGCATAGTCTGATTCAGTGTAAAAAGAAAAAAAAAATGTGCAGATGAAATCATATTTAAGGAATACATTTGAAGGTTATAGCAACAAATACCTTCTATTACAAATACTTGCCATGGAGGACATATTTGTTGCATCACTTGTCAGGGCGACTGTGACATCAGTAACAATGGAAGTATGAGACGGAAAGGCAGAGTGTCTAAATAGTGCAGCGAGCTAGTTTTCCTGTAACGCACTAGTCATGAATTTGTTATATACTTGTCAAAATTTCCCAATTCCAAAGCTGAACGTTATAAAAACCAAAATAAAAAACAAACAGATGGGAAGCAGGAAGAAAAATTCTTACTTTTGTGATGTTAGTTTTTTTTTAATGCCTCTTTTTCCTGACTGATCCTACGAGGTTCTGAAACATCTTTGGAGGGACCGATCAGAAATTCAACAAATAACAAAAAATGTTTGTGTTTGAATATGTATCGCCTTTACAAAGAATATGTAGGTAATGTTTAGTGTACAGCAGTCTACAGACAAGACAGCACACGGCAAACACTTCTTCTACTAGCATGTGGTATTCCCAAAGTGCTGCTTTGGGGATATATTATTAAAGGAGACCTGTAGTTTTATTTAAATGTTTAAAACACCGTCTACTAGCAAGCCTTCAATATTTTTGCCACTTATTCCTTCACTTCCAGCAGCCTGAATCCAGGAAATTGTGGTGAAGCTTTTAAGGCCAGTGTATTTTAGCTTTGTTAAAGCTAACAGCAACAAAACTGGAAAGTCTAAATTAGAAATAAAACGAGGGGACAATGTCAATAAGGAACAAGGCCTGTCTCTATACCGTATCACACATAACTACCATAGAAATCCACAGTTGTGCTAACTCAAAAGTTGTAGCTTAGTTGAAACTGTGTGTAATTATTAGGAGACAAGGTTATTCTCAAAGCCTTCTATTGATTCAAAATGTAATTTTCTCTGCTATTTGGTCTTTATTTCCTGAAGGCCTCTGAGAGCTTTCGTGATCTCGGCAAGAGGACAGTGCATATTTCAAAAGCAAAGGGGACCAACAAACCCTGGAATAAAATAAACGTTCATGCCTTGAGGTGTTTCCGATCAGTGGCTCCTAATCTGGAGCCCCAGATTCAAACTTTATGTATCCAAAGGAATGAAAACTGCTTCAATCTTCACTTACTTATAACTACAAAATGTCAATTTGATGTTTTCTTTTTGTTTTTTAAGACTATACAAATGTCATCATTTAGTAATTTTGCCAAGGGAATCAAGGATTTGTGTGTCTAAACAAATGAAACAAACAAAAACAATAAATTGCTCTTTTATAATGACTGTTAAATTGGAGTTGTAACCTTTAAATTTAAATAGCTAGAGAACAAATTAAAATATTAAAAAAGGCACAGGTCTGAATTTGATTCAAGCCACAGCGTCTGTTACGCTCCTCGAATACAGAATGGTATTCTGTTTATCTGAACTTAAATTTAAAGTCTTAAAATGTGCAGATTGTCTTAAATGTAAATGTCACCCTGGCTGTCATTTTAAAAAGGTCCCTGGCCTTTTCAACAGCTACAAATGAAGCTGCCTGGGTAAATGTTTAAATTCACCATGTTAGATGTGGGCCGAATCAGATATCGAAAGAATTCAAATGAGAAAACATTAGCAATAGTTAAATGCATAATGGGAACTCACTTTAAAGCAAGGCCCTTTTTTTGTTTTCTTAATTTATAACCACATACTTTTTGTTCTCTCCTCTCCAAGCAGTATATCATTAGCTCAGCATATTCACTCTTTATGCTAAATGATTAATCACAGTAATTACATCTTTCATAATTTATAGGCAGATCACGAAAAATAAAAGTAAATCCCTAACAAAACTTTGATCAGGTTTTTCAGAGGCATAGTAAGCCCATAAGAGCTTCCTTTTAAATATATAGTTAACACGGGTTAGGGGAAGTAAAAATAGACAGCATTTATCATTTCCCATTTATCTGATCTGTGTCAGGATGAATAAATGCTTTTCTCCTACTCCCTTTGCTCCCTCTCTTTTCCCTATCTTTGAGGGAGATTGGCATCTCTCCAGTAGCCAATGAGATTGGCTGCATAAATGGAATTGCCCCATTCTCCAAGTGTCAGCTGAGAAAAAGGGAATGTGCTCACTGTTTACAAAACCATTGGACTAAAGATGCATCCCCAGTACTTAAGATGCAATTTTGGTAAACATTTTCAGTGTGACACTCGATGCATACAAGCGAGATCCAGCCCAGAGGCGTCGATAGAAATACAAGAGATGGACTTACCTGTCATATTAAATGCAGGGCAGAAGACAAGTGGATCCAAAAAGGAAGCCATGAAAGAGAGAGAAAGAGACAGAGAGAACAACGTTAAAATATTTACGTCTGCATTGCAAACTCTGAAAGGGTCAGATGCAACATCCTTACACACTCAAAGGTAAAAATGCGTTCAGCACACTGAAGCTTCGCTTCTTTCAAGACAGTTACCATAAGAGTGCAACACTCGGTAGTGGGATCAGACAGCCTATGGCAGAGTGAAACAGCATGTTTGCATTACTGCAGTACCACAGTTAAACTGATGGTGCGTTTAATGTCTAACTTGTGAAAACCATTGTACCTGACAGCAAGAAGAGGAGGAACAGAAAGACAAGCTTTTATTAGACTTTCCTGACTATCGACTATGATGGCCAGCAGCGACGCTGGGATCACATTCTGCCAACCAAGCAGCGCCCCACTACAAATCTGTGCATGTTTCTGTGCAGCCTAACTGCTTTAAAAAACGATGTCTGGGCTTGATCACAAAAGTGCCACTGGGTAGGCTTGTTAGCACTGTTACCTGCCACTAGAAGTATGTTTGAAGGTTTTTTCTTAATGATTAGCACGACACATATGGCACATCCTTGAGAAACCACCTCTTTTAGGTGCCTCAGTGTGTTCAGCTGTTTCCGGGAGGTATATTTATATTGTTGTATGGCCGGAAAGGAAGCATACTTGCCTAAAAAACTATGCTTGAGTATAACTTCTTTAATTTCATTTTTTTAATCCTACAGTTTTTTATTTTATTTAGTTATTTAAATCTACTTATTTTATATAATTACATTTGATATATATAGTGTCAAATCACAACAAAAATCATACCAGGATGCTTTACTTCATAATGTCACAACACAATACTACAGAAAAGTAGGGTTATGGGGCTGGGTGGGTGGGGGGATGAGGGGTGGAGCCATTTGTTTCAACTGGGTGGGGTAAAAGGAGTGTGTGTGTGTTTCTTGAGGGGGCACAGATGAGCACAGGTTGACTGAACCTGTAATAGTTGATTTGGTTGATAAATATATACAAATAAAAAACAGTATTAATATTATTTGCTCTTTTACAAAAAACGATGATGCAATGTGACGTCAACCCCCTCCGTCACTTAAAAAAAGCATTCCAGCTGAACACCTCTACCACTGCTACAACTTTGCACAGTAAAAAGAAAAACAAACAAACACACAAACGTGAGGCTGCTAGGAGCGAAATGAGCTTTCGAATATCTATGTGACGTATATCTTTAAATAAAGTGTGACACTGAAAACTGTTTCTGAATTACCAGTCATGAGATATTCTAGGAGTCTGCCCACAGTGTCAATCATCTTTGAATGTGTAAACTACACTGTGATGTTGAGCGCTAGTTTAATACACAGGCAATACAGTTTTAAGAATACAAACGTGTGACAGGCCATGTTTTTATTTAAAGTGGGGTTTTTCATACTGTGTATAAATATATAAATTCTGTGATCTATGTTCATCTCAATCATTTAATTTCAAACAAACTGTACAGTGTTGCACTTACTGTACCCATGATGTTCTTTTAAGAGCTAAAATGACTACAAGCCTGCATTTATCAGGTTGTTTGCCTTTGTTGGTAAAATGCTTAGGGAATCAAAGAAATTTCATTTATGAATTTACATCTAATAATTTTGCCACTTAGAGGACATTTGAAGAATGAATAAAGTGAAAAATACAGCGATTATCAGTCTACCTATGCTGGAAAGCAGTGCAGTTGTTACTCTGGTACTTCAGTTGTTTTATAGAGGAAAGCAATCTGTTTGAAAAGTGGGTCAAAGAACTTTTGTAAAGTTCTTTAATCAATTTTTGAACAACTTGTGTTTACGATCAGAACGCTACAGCTAATGTTTAGTGACAAATTTATTAGTTTTCGTTACGGCATTGCAAATTCCATCTGACTCTAGTTTCGACAGCAAGTATGTTAAAGAAAACTGAAAATAATTCACACTGCATCATTAAACAGGAAGTAGGTATGAGTCAAACAGAAAAGTGCTTTTTTTGTTGTTTCAACATGAGAAAGCCCAGATGGCCAGACGAACTGTGGGAGTGTGGAGAAAGAGAGGAAATAGGTGCTGAAAACACAGAGAAACAGACAAAAAACAGAGTCTATTAACAAAGACAACAGGTAAAAGGAAATTGCGCTGAAAAAAAGGCAAATAAAATATACTGCAGTTTTGCCAATAATTATGAGAAAGCAGTTATGATGCACATTTAGATCTATGATTATAGTTCTCCTGTAAACAAAAACAGTGGAGGATAACGTGTTTTAAAATACAATAAGGAAAGTTGTTGCTTAACAATATTTGCTCTTATACTGTTTGAATATTTATAATGAATTTAAATACATTCCCTCCGAGTCAATTAGCTCCACGGTGGTGTGTTTTACAAATTTACAAGCAAAAGATCACCAGTTGAATCCCAGGAGGAGACAAATCCCTGTGGGCCCGGGTCAGTAAGGTCATCTGGCATAAAAAATTAAAAATGGGAAACTCAAATATGTGGAGCTACCTGCTGTGGTGATCCCGTGTAGAAGTGCAAGATCTTGTTTGCATCGATATTCCTCCCCAAGCGACTCTACAACAACAACTTTAAATTACCCAGAGAAGTTTCGTTGTGTTATGTCCAGCACCTCGTGCCACCTGTAACGCTTGTTGTTTGTGTACAAATTGTGTGATTTTCAGTAGGTGAGACTACATGGATTAGCTTAAGGTCATAGTTTAAAACCTATTCCATCATTGTATGGCAAATACAGGGGTTTTAGGACGTCTTTTACACAGATCTGCCTCATCTTTTAATGATTCTAACTAATCATAAACCATTAAGTGTCAGCTTCAACAGTATTAATTCAATCAGACTCATCATCAAAATGGTTGCTCCGAGCCCCCGCTGCACGGCTTAGCGATGGTGTGCTGAGAATGAAACGACACATTAAAATGGGCTGGAGCATGCAATCCCCCAAAAAGGCATTTGCTGCGCTCCGCATGCACCAAGGACATGCTACAGTAAGGTCAGGATCACACACTGGCAGAATACTGAATAAGGCAGCCTTCTGGGCTGGGATTCCTGAATCCGGTTCATCGTCCCTGCCCTATGGTAAAATGTCTGATCGCTCTACATATCCAGTCCCCGCAGGCCTTCTGAAAACTTCAGACAGGCAACAAAAAGAGTGAAGTGCAAGTTGCACATGGTGTATGTGTGCTACAGGTAAAAACAAAATCACCTACACAATAATCAAAAACCTGATGGGAGATGTTTCATGTGGCTCCACATTAAGCATAGTCGTGAGAAATACTACACAGCTAAATATCCTTTACAGTGAAACATTAGATGCTCTGATCTTCTTTTATTATGAAGCTGCAGATGAAGGCCCTCGAAGCATCTTGACTTTGTTGCTAGGCAACCTCAAAGTCAGCTGCTGTCCACTACTTTGCTGTTTAGTTAAAGTTGTTGCAACTGAAGTGGGGGAAAGAAGTCACGACGCTACAAATCAGACACTATTATACTCTTCCCATTTAAACCACTGGCAGCGCTGCAGAAGAAAACAGAGAAAAAAACCCTTCTCTGCACTAATTTGTTTAGGATGCAGAGAACACGCTTTGGTAACACAGAAGATTATCTCAGTACACCCTGGAAAACTTGTCAACTCGGGGTGCTCAAGGGCATTTCTAGAAAACAGTCAGTGAGATGAGGGATAAAAGTGAGATGCCCTAGGAGCATAAGAGGCATATTAAATCCTTCAGATCCAGTGAAAACAAATACAAAAGGAAAGAATCGCTGCCAAAAAGACGTCCATAGTGATCGTCCGCTCTGCTCATAGCAGAGAGCAGAAAGCCTCTAATTAAAGCTTTATATTAATAAACACGCTTGGTCCTCACTTTGGTTGCAATTCAAATTTGGAATTTCTCCAGTAAACACAAACTACAGTTACTCGACCACATTTGTTGGGATCATGAATTTAAAAAGGTAAACCGGCGTTAGTGTGGATGGCATGTTATTCTTCTGAGCCGGTCAAACGAGAGGAGAGAATGCATTTCCCACTTCTCGCTATTTTGTGAAATTTTACATGCACCTACCCTTCAGGCGAGTGTTGTATCCTTCTTCACTGAAAACATTTGGGACTAGTGTGTGGGAGTGGGAATGAGAGTTGTTGTTTTAAAGCTGGCACTAATGAAACCCATGGGCCTGAGATGACAATGGGAGGATGTTTGATGAGAAAGTATTTGGTCCGGTCTGTACTCTGTGTGTGGTGTTGCCTGTGCGTCCATATGTGCATAAAGGAGCGAGCGCGAGTAAATAAAAATAAATAAATAACAACAACAATGAAAACGAGTTTTGCGACAAAATCTGTTTAAACCACCCATATGGCCTATCGTTCTCATGCCTGCAAATAAAAATGAATATATTGCAATTGTTGTTTTTTAAACTGAAAAAGAGCCTTCAAGCAGACATCTAACAACAGCTAAGCAGAACAAACCTAATACACAAACTCTAAAATGAAATACTGTATACTCACAGCATATTCACAGCATATTCAGGGGAAATTCCAGAAATGTTAGCAATTTATTCAAAGATGAACCATGAAAAGTCCTTTCAGGAACTGCACTTGCGTAACATTAAAATGGGTAATATAAAATTCCACTAGAGCTAAAAATGTCACGAGTTATGCTTTAATGTTGAGTCCAAATGTGCAAACCGATATGCAAAGTTGAACCCAACCAGAAAATAACCGGGTAAAAGAAAACATTGCTGTGGCTGAATTTTCAGCTGAGCTACAAAATCTGCAGCTGCAATAAAGGGAACAGAAATTAATGTACAAATTTCCTTTGGCATTGTTTAAGCAACTATTTCAGCTATTTAGTATAATTTTAGCACACACACACACACACACACACATAGAAAACAAACAACAAAAATGCATGTTTTATATTCAACTTCATCTGTGGCAGCAAAAACCATACGACCATAACCAGCCATATCACATACTGGCATTATTCCCAACTGTATAACTCATTATCTTGTGACCTTATTCCACATGATATTTGTAGCCTCTCAAAATCATTTGATTTCCTTAAATGTATATGTCAAGCAGCTAAAGCTTAGCTCTCTAAAGGTTAAAGTACACAGCCTGGAATCACCAAATAACCCCTTTTAAGCAGCAATTTTCTTAAATCCCAGCTTTCCTGGTACAAGGACACTTTTGCAGCTCTTAGGTATTTATAAAGGGAAGAGACTGTATGTTCCACACTATACTGTGCATCTTGCATGCTGATGTCTGAAAAGGGGTGCACCCACTGCAGCACAATTTTAGATTGTTTTCCCCCACATTGGGGGTGCGGATATAAAACTGCAGAATTTGTTTGTAACCCCTCAATATATCTTTCTCACAAAGACACCAACGGAGATATTCTGCTGTGTTACTCCTGTCCTCGTATAAGTGTGTCATTTATGCATTTTAACTTATGTTACTTAATTTGATGCCTTTTGTCAGTGCTTAATGAAATGCTTTCATCCTACCAACTTAATCAGTTCCTTACTTTCATTTAAAAGTCTTATAAAACTGACATACTATTCAGTAAGTAGTTTATAGTATATTTCACCTTGTTACTGTTGCTGTTTCATTAAAACTGCAGATTTGGCAGTGTGGGGAGAGAGACGGATTAGCAAGTAAAGTGATTTGCTATCACATTACAATTTGTAAGCAAATAGAAAAGCTGAATCAAAAATAGACAGAACTCTTTAAATAAAATATTACTGAATCAAATATTGAATCGTTTTTTCTTGTAAACTAGAAGGCAATGAAATCAAATAGATTGTGAAATAGTTTAATTGTAACCTTGACATCTGATGAAAGGAACAACAGAGACTGAAAGCGGGTTAAAGGTTTGGAGAACACAGTGTGAACAATGCCAAAATCCAATGCAACCAGATGGTCCCTGGAACAAGCATCGCCTAGAGCAAGCTACCTCCCCCATCACAATTTACTGTATATTCAAGCATGGGCCTACATCCACATACTTCATGCTTTAAATATTTTTTTTAAGAATGACGGTAAGATACCACAGTCTGTTTTGAAAAACTGTTTATGCTGATTTATCTCAATATGTTGCAAAAGGTAAAAAAAAAAGAATATATTTCATAGCAACAGATACCATGCCATTCTTCTATTATTTCTTTTTTAGATGAAAGGGATGCACATTGAGCTGTTCTTTCAGATAAAATCTTGTTGCTTTAATTGTTTTTTTCTCCTCTCTTTTTTTTGAGCATTTATGCATCCACTCAGTCTCCATCTCTGAAAAAGCCTGTCTTTGCAGCACCTTTTAGAGTGAAAGGTGAGGATGCTGAGAAAGGAAAAGACATCTAACTATCCTGAACAAATGGTTTTTATTTCCTTGGACGAAGCAAAGCACAAAGTAATCAGTGAGCAACCTCTCTTGCCCCTCTTTCACGAGCCCACGCACCAACACATCCCACACTCACAGATATACTGAGAAGAGAATATAGGCTTGTTATTGGCCACAGTATAGGAGACTCAATCAATCAATCATGAATTAATGGCTAGGCCACGCACTCCTGCAGTCACGCACCCGTGCAGATACAGACTCCTAGCTTACAGACACACATGACACGGAATCAAATCACAAAAGCAATTTCATTAAACCCAGTTGTAATTCAATAGCTGTAATCGTTTACTAAATGCTTGCTGAAAAAAACTAATATGGTGTGCTACAAATCCTATTATTCTACACTATGTAGCATAAAAAAACTGATAAGTACGATGTCTGGACATTAAACCGAAACAACAAAATCATCTTAGAGTCACAAAATGAGCTTAAAGTATTTTTGGGGTTTTGGGAGCTTTTTAAAGCATGATGCTTCTTTGTTCATTAAACAAGGAAACAACTAGAGAGCCATGTGACAGATAAGCTTTATGGAAAATACTGGCATGCAAGTTTTTGGTCCATAACAGCCATAAGGATCTCTGTAGGGGGCGGTGAGAAGGGATATGCTCTCCAGTCATTGTTGTTTGAGAGGCCACTGAGCCTCTTGATCCCTGGGTAATCTCCAGCTATCCGTCTGAGTTATCACCTCTCTTGATTTAGGTCACCCTGGCGGCTTTCGGTTTTTAGGTTGTCCACCATCCCCCCACAGAGCACATGCACACAAAATCCCACATGCAATGAGACAAGAAGATAAACAGGCATACTGATGCCATGAAAAGCATATAAGCATATACACTAAACAGCAATTTCTCAGAAACAAATGCTTCACACAAAGCACAAATTCTCTCACGCAGCAGTAAAAAGTATTTTGTTTTTGTCACTACATGTTTAACTTGTAGTGCAAAATTAGCATTTTCATGAAGTAGCGGCCCTCACTAAGACTTATAATGACTTACAGTTTCTTTATACAGATATCAGGTTACTTTATATATTGATGGCATGTGTGCCTCTAAAATGATTTGCACTACAGTAAATAAGAAATTACTGTTTTCTTATCTTTTTTTTTCTTTGATGAACCAGAGATTCTGAGACATCTATAAAAGTGGTTCAAACATATCTTTATATATCCATGCAACAGCCTGTATTTTGAACATTATGTTTTTACTCCTTATTCAGCCACGACTAGACTGAAAGAAAAGAAAAAATAAGAAAAGGCTATAAATTATTTTAGCATCACTTTGCAGCACAGTGGTGATTCAACATGACATCATTAAACTGTCTATTCAGTATCCAAGTAACGCTCAGACCAGACCATAGCTCACCCCAATCCCCCAACCCCACCCTAAACTACAGGGCATTCTTTCTCCATATTATTGCCCCGTAGCTAACAGTACTGTGCTCTGTGACTAACAGGTCACTCCTTGGCCCTTGAGGGAGACTAATATCCTGTCCTCTTTTGCTGTAATGAAAAACACAGGCCAGGGAGAAAGGATGAGAAAGCCTGGCTGCACACGAGCATGGCCTTGGTTTGGTACCAACGCATATTTGCCATTTAATGTCAAGCAGAGATGTTGTTGATAACATGAACGCCTGTGGCAAAATACACTGCTCTAATTTAGCATGTAAGGTTTAGCATAGGAGTGGTAATGCTCACTGAAAATAGTGTTTGATGTGTAGATGAATAGATATGTGTGCATACCAAAAATGCTTTTTTTGCCACTAGTCTTTACAATAGCACTGTGCCACTTACACATAGAGGACCTACTCGACAATGGAAATGCATGCCGTGAAGCTCCTTGTGAACAGCTTTTATGCAGATGTTAATGCCTAGCAATGATAGTTGTGGTTGGTTTGTGGTTGATTTACAAAGTTGTGCAGTTTTCTAGGGATACAATTATTTAAGAAATAAAATGCCTGATCAGAAAGGGTTTTTTTTTCTATAAACACAGAAGCTTTTCCACAGAGCATTTGTTTAACAATCCCCCCCACCCTGGAAAAAAACAACAACAAAAAAAAAAAACCCAGGCTTAGCAGATTTCATGTGCGTTCTATAGCGCTCTTATTTCCATGTATTTGAGTACAGCTTTTGAGATCGTCATGAAAACCGTGCCCGCTGTCCGTGGTCCTAAAAATATAACAGTTTAAAGTAAAACTGTAATATAATTTTAATCAAGGGAAAAAAATATCTTTTTTCAAGTTTATCAATGTAAAATATCAAACAAATAAGAATTCCTGTGCCTGACGTCCATCGGAGGCCTGATTATTTTCAATGACAGGGTCTAAAGTCAGCATGCCATCGCTCCATTCTTAAGCCATTCACTTTGAACCCCTACCCAGGCTGTGTAATTCCTGCCACAGAAGCCATAGTATATTGAAAAAGAACCTGGAACTAGAAACTGAAGAGATGGAAGAAGTAGTGTTGCCACTGGTTTTGTGGGAGTGCTCTTGGTTAGAGGTCCAAAGTCATCTCTGAGTTCATTGAGTAAATTTAGAATTTGATTGCTTAGTAATCCACACATTTCTATTCCATTTTTATGTGATTTGCAAAAACAACAACTGGAAGAATGTGTCATACTACAAATGACCCATTCCTTTAAAAGTGATTGTAAAGCATGGCTTTATATTATACTGTGGAAATGGGCTGAAAACACATGGATTCAAAGATTAAGAGGTGTGGTGTGTTTCTTCACATCACTTGATAAAGTTGTGGAGAAAATACAAATGAAAAACGATTGACATCAACAACATCTAAGATTAAGTTAAACTTAAAGGCACTTTTATACTCATGTAGAGCAATTCACTGAAACAGGTCTGGAAGGGAACAGTAACTGAACTGTTTACCCAGAGTAGGCATAAATTCTATCACTGTTGTGAACTGCCCAAATGATGTGTGTATATATCATGCCTGCCTTTGGAACAAAACCAGCAATAGTTTGGAACATAGAGTGTAAATGCATCTATTCACAACACAGGGAATTGCTGACCCACTGGGTCAACTGCAGTCTGTCGCTGCAGGCTTTATTCTAAAAGCAAGTTCTCATGCTCTTGACCTCTGCATAGATGTCACAGAGAACTGGTGAAAACACCATGTTCCCTACTGCTTTCCAATATATAATACATCACTAGCCATCATGTAGTCAGCATCCCAGTCGCTCTGCAACACTGAGCTATTGTTTGATGAAACCGGGTGACAGCGGCCACAGTTAAAAAGAACGATTCATCATCCAGGTCATGGGTGCTCTTGATGGCGTTCCAGTATAATGGCCATCTGAAATGCACGTACTTGCAAAAAACTAAACATCAAAATACTTGTCATATCTGCACATTACCACTGGCACAGGAAGAGTTCATTTAATTCTGGCTTTATTGCTTTTCTTTTTTCTGCACATTTCTACTTGTAAGTAGAATGCCATAAAACTGTGTCTTCTGCAATGGCTGTATCTTATGTCAGTGCAAAAATATACAAATGGAAAAACGACGTGAATCATTTTTCACACATATCTGAATCCACGTCTTGTTTTTGTAAAGCCGCCATCAATCAGAACAATTGCGTGCTCATAATAACCTACAAAAGTAGAATCTCGTTAACGCCTTCAGCTCGCAGCATCTGGCTGCGGACCCTTCGTTTTTAATGTACATGTTCCTACATGAACATTATCCTTGTCTTCAAAGTGGTCGTAGCAGTTTCTGAAGTTATGCAAAAGAAGTTCATTAGAGAATTTACATTGTCCTGGAGTTTAACAGCACATCTAACACTTTTAACACTGTCTGTTGCTGATGGAGTGGGATACAGTCCACTGTCAACATTAACAGGATTAAACTGGCAAAGAAAAGTTGTGGCATGTCACCAGCACACATAAAAATATGCAACCGGACATGAATCTCTCCAGCGTAGCGAGGTGGCAGTAGGGAAGCTGACCAAAAGGATTTATTCCATATGAAATGCCATCAAACTTTTACAGGCATAATTTCAGGGAAAAGGTAACAGCTGCTGACAGTTCCACCCACACGTTGGGCCTTGAGGACCTACCGAAAACAGGGCAAAAGTGAAGCCAGAAGACTCTTTCTTGCTGTGTTTACAAAGTCACCTGCAGTATTCAGGCTGTAGGAGGAGGTTTGAATAGGTTTAGAAATTCAAAAAGAGCAAACAAAAAAAATTGGAACCGAGAAACTGATTCATCACAACCATGGCAACAGTTAGACTGTCTGCAGTGTAGTGGAATGGTATCCACTTTGAGCTGGAGATTATTCAATAAGCCTGTATATATAAATGCATCTTTCATAAATTATAGAGCTGTTTAAGATGGGACACAATGCAGGCCCCACTTCCTTTTATTCCTTTTTCCTTTTATTATAAGTCTGGGTGTCCATTCAGAAAGGCACAGTGCAGATGTGATGCTGGACATTTAAGAGCACACAGCAAATAATGCACTTCAAATTCAATGGGCCATTAAAGTGTTACAGCTGGAATAAATTTTACATGCATCATGTAATGTTGTATACAGAGGGAGATACGGTGACTTGAGTGGTGGGCCTAGTGAGTGCTGTCTGCTGCAGGGATGCTAGTTAAATACTGGTATTTCAGGCTCATATCAAAACATTATATACTTATTGATCTCTGCATGGGGCAATTAGATGAGAAACAAATGCAGTTGTTAGGAAAGAAGCATTTACAACTGCAATATCAATGTGGTTTGACAGTTTGTAATGAAGATTTAAATATCATTGTTTGATTTTCTGATGATTAACGTTGCTCTAGTTGCAGGGAGAGCCACGTCAATTTTCATCACATGGTTCTAGGAAATAATGTTATTTTAATGAGTGCACGCGTTGGATATTTAGCGTTAACATGTTGAATTAAAAAAAAAGGTTGCTAAATGGGTATTACTGAGGCAAAGTAGTCGCTTTTCAAGGGTGTTTCTGCAAAAGTGCAGAACGACAGGGTGTTAGCCACAGTAAGGAAATGGACTGAAAAGGCCTGCCTGTTGGATACTGATAAACAACAGTGAATATCGGAAACATTTATCTGTAATTTCTGCAAAGTAAAACTAATTTTTATTGTATATTTTTAAAAAAAAATGCAAAAAACTAACTAAGCTTTTTTCTTCACTTTCTTCATTTAGGGTATATTTGCATGGAAGAAAAGTCAGGATTTGTTAAAATATAGTTTCATATTCTAGAAAGTCAATATGCAGAAAATGCTTTTACAGAAAAGGGGGCAATAGTGCACCGCTTACTTTGACTGATGGACAGGCTGGCTAGAACTGCCTTTGTAATGACAAATCATACAAATGCACAGCGCTCACTGATGCTATTTATGTGCAACAAAAAATGGGCTCAAGTTAAGCAGTGAGACACTGCACCGGGTCAATGATAGAGAAAAAAAAACCCCAAAGAGAATAAATGACTGACAACACCTTAACCAACATAACATCAACATATAAATTAGAAAACATTAATGTTAAAAAAAAATAGGCAACAGAAAAATAGGAAACAAGCTTGAATAATCTTTAAAAAGTGACATTAACAAATGATAATTGTTGTATCACCATCCTTTGAGGAACACTGTGCAAGCACAGAGAATCCTGAGGCAGATGGAAACCTATCTAAGGAAACCCAAAAACCAAAGAGGCCATCAATCAAACCACGTGTATTTTTATGGGAATGGGCTGTGATGTTAGTGTTAGCGTCTGTTTGTCTATCACTGGAAAAATTCAAATTCACTTTGTCACAAAACACGTCCACAGACACCGGGGTGGAAATTTACATGTAAAACTGTGTCCAGGCACAAAGGCAGAAAAGTACATACAAATTCTTTTCATCCGGTTTACAAAGTGATGGTCCTTACATATAAATCTCAGTCATGATGAAATTTTACACATGCATGAGCCTCATGTTTAACCATGAATGAATGAATGAATTAAGACAAACTCTAAGCAGAAGTGCAATTTGCCCCTCTGAAAAAAATGGAGAACAGGAAACGTGGATGTGTGCTGTGTGGGTTTCACATCTGGCATGCAAAAGAAAATTCTTTTTTTACAAGTCAGATTTGACTCCAAATATGTGTGTCCATAGTCTGAAGTATGTGTGAGATTCACACATTTCTTACCACACGTTCCTTCTGTAAAAATAACAGTTTGTGTGTTGGAAAAGGCATACGCATGCCTTTTGTGTGAAAACATCATTTATATAGCTGGCCCCAGAACTGTTAAAACAACTGTAGTATTTAAAGATGAGTTGAAGAATTAGAGGAGAAATGAACCAAAAATCAAACCTGTAGCCTCTGCAGGCCACAATACAAATGTACCCCCTTCTAAAAAGGCATTACAACAGACGTCTCTTATCTGCCATATTATGGCTTTTCCATTATGAAAGGACTCATCCATTAGACACCCACAAGGTTTTACAATATTACAGTTGATCAAGTTTTTTTGCCTCACTGCCTAAGGGGGTTGAGGGCTTGGCAGTGCTCTCTAGTTGACTAATTAGAGCCTAAACAAGTGCATAAATGAATACAGATGGGGACTGCCATTCATGGGCAGCTTTGACTCTAAACACAATGCTGTACTTACAGTAAAGTTTTCTCTTATTCACTCAGATGTGATATTCATGTGTGTGTGTTTCTGAGAAGGAAAGAAAGAATAAATGAGAAAGAGGAAGGGAAAAGGCAGACACAAAGGGAGAGCATGAAAAACCATCATCCTGTGTTGCACAGGGATGATTTGCACAGCCATATTTAGCTTGAGCTGTATGCTAAGGCATTAAACTATGTTGTGCTCCAAGAGAGCTGTAAACACCCTGTAAACATATTGTCCCTCACCATCTATGAACAGCTGTATTCCTTTTGTGGGGCTTTTGTTAAGGCCACCATTAAACAGAAAAATTAAACTAAATAAAAATAGTTTCATAGCAAATTAGCTGTAGCTTAGTCAACAATCATCTATTTTTTTCTTATTTGGAAGAAAAAATGGCTCTATGGCTCTATGATTATAGACATAATGATGCTGTGCTACACCACAGGCTAAACAGAGTAAAGTAAAGGTGTTGTTTGATATATGGGGGAATGAGCATACTGATACTGACCTTAGCCTCATGTGGAAATTAACCACTTGCCTGGATCTGCCCAAAGACATCAAATCAATTTAACATCATTTTTTAAGGATCACTAAGTAACAAAACAAAAGTTCAGTTGTTAATATCTCCATTTATGTGTGTGTCATCATATCGAACACAATGGCTCACACAGAAATGATCTAGTAATCCACAACAGACGTGTTCTGGATATCCAATTAGTGCACCTCATATTCCATTGCACAGACATAACTTCAGCTTCTCCCTCTGCCTGCATTAATAAAATAGCAGTGATCTTTGAGTGACCTGTGGGGCTGTTGACACCAACGTGTCTACACCTTCTCACACCCATGTCTATGAGAGACAAGATATAACACAAGCTAATTCCTAACGCCTGTGTTATAATGAGCTCGTTAAACTATATGGGGCCCCGTTTCCTACAAGAGTCACTAACCAGTCTCTGCAACATGTACAAGTCCATAAACTTTTATTGGCTTCCACCCATTGCATCCCCCAGCCATTAATTGTCAGGGTGGATGTGTTTCATTACTAAGTGAAATCCAACCTTGTTCAAAAATAAACGAACCAAGAATATAAAACATGTCTTATGACAAGACAGCATGTTCAATTACACATACTTGGTCTCATATCTCAAACCCCCCACCCCGTGATGACCTCTTATTTTTCTAGTTGGTTTAGTTTACTCGAGCCTCTTAGACATTAACGCAACCAATTAAGTTTTACCCGCATGCAAATGAGTGTATAGGCTTCCTTTTCCTTCCTTCGAGATATCAACAGACACACATATATACTTGCAGCTTGCTGTAATCACATTTTGTCATTCAACTTGTAATTTTACAGTCAGTTGATGTAAAAATTGTATTGTAGCCTTCACTGATTTTACATACAAGGGACTCAGTCCAATTCATCTTGTAAAAATAAGCTGTGTGACATGTTTACTGCTGTGGCAAACCTTATTAAAATCAAGAAAATGACCTTTTGATGCCATTGGTAGGCTTATTTGTACTATATTGAAGAAGCGCTAAATATGTTGTAGGATTAAAGCCTTGAATCAGGCTGAACATTGATATAACTGCAATGAAGAGTAACCAATCACATTATTGCCATCTTCCTGAAACCCAGCCACCACCAACACCAACGCCATGTGTGAACACAATGGAAAAGACGAAGATGCAATATGAATACCCAAAATTATGGCCACCATCAGCCGCTCCTGAATGGAAATTCAAAGCCAAATGTGTACTAAACATTTGTAAATATTTTTCACTCATTAAGCAACCAATTAAGATGATTGTGCAGGCTTGGAGGAAATATGCACCGTGAGTGCTGTCTACTCTCGCTACATTCATATTAGGTTTATTATTGAAGTTTGTGGCATATTGGAATATTTATTCAAAGTACCATATCTTTGTCCTTCTTTTGCAGCCTGTCATTTGCATCCACTGGCTTGAATACAGAATCATGCTTGTTTACATTTGAGCCCTGAAGCAAATGGATGATTTGCGTGTGTGGAGTGAATACATCATTCACTTCTGTCTCTGATAGTGATTTATGGCTTACAGCCTTTTGTGGCTGACAAAAGATAGGCAGTTCACTGGCCTGCTCCCAACATGTCCCCAGTGCACATCTCTAACACAAGTGATACTGAAGCCTCTAAACTTCTAACTTAACATATAAACAAACGCCAAGTCTGCCAGGCCTCGTGTTAAGCTTTTAAACCCACATCAAATGCGCATCAACGTACAGGCGAAAAATAAAGACAAACTGACATAAACAGAAGACCGACACAAGGTTATATAGGCATTGATATCCAACTACTTCAGCTCATGCTGTATGTGCCTATGAGAGAAGAAATTGTTTGTCATCAGTTCACCAAAAGGCTAACAGACACCCACTCACACCCCTATAGAGATAAGCATCAGAAACTCTGAGGGACTGCACACCTCAGTAGATGAGGTACGAATGCAGTGAGCACACATACAGTAGAAAGATGTATAAGCATTATATTGTGTCAAATAGAAGGGATAAAGCAGGCAATTCCTCATCTAAAACAAACAGAAAAGAAGAGCAGCAACCTGAAACAACTGCAGCTAATTTCAACACTAAATAATGGTTTGAAGAACTCTCCTGTCAGAAATCAGGAAACAAGTGTGAGTATCCCACAAACGCCTTCTAATCACATAGCTGCTTACTTCAAGTTACCGGTTCACACTGACTTCACATTTGATTATCCCTCTGAAGAACTGCCACCTCATCAAGGTACAGGGTTTGTTTGCCTGTCTCTGTGATCCGTGAAACTGCGTTGTCTAGGGCAACAGCGCCTTGTAGGGTATTCCCACAGCAAACTGTTCCCCGGAGGGGACTGTACCTGATTCCAACTTTAACCTATCATCACGCAAGTCGGGTAATAACCGAATAATATGATTGCAAATGTAATCTTACTCTTCCCTCACAGAGGAGTCTGTAGGGTGGACCAGCTTATCCTGAGAGACTTATGTCCATGTGGCTAAAGCACAGAAGTCAGTTTCAGCTGCAATATTCAAATCTGGATTTTTACATGATCAGAATCACGTGCAGATAACAGATATGCCATGTTTTAATCAGTTCAGAAAAAGCTTTGAGTCTTTCCTCTAGCATTTTCCACAAGCAAAAACAGTTATCATGTATAACGCTCTGAGCACTCTGACAATGAGACTGCTCTAAAGCTCCTTTCTGTCTCTGAATGGCTCCTATATTACTAGATCAAAGTAGAGATGCCACATTACTGTTTCAAAAGGCACCAGATCAGCCAGAGGAGGTCTGAGCATCTAGTTAGGATGCTTTGTGGATACCACCCTGTGGAACTGTTCCAGGCAACCCCAAATTGAAGGAGACCCTGGGGTAGACCCCGAATCTGCTGGATAGATTTTATATCTCATCTGACCTTGGAACCTCTCGGGATACCCGAGGAGTAACTGGAAAGGTGCTGCTGGGGAGAAGGGGATTTGGAAAACCCTGATTATCAGACCATAATGTTTTCATTTCAGATGATCTCATGCTGTCAGACTATGCATGCAATCTATAACAGATTAAAAAAGAAATTAATAAAAATCTTCATTAACTGTTATATGTAATATGCACCTCTGGAAATCCAAACATGCTACTAATGTGCTCATCAGTATTATTATCATCACTATTATTTATATACACCAAGTGCAATAGAAGGCATTACAAAACGTTGCCCCTGAACTTACCCAGCCACCTAAAACACCAGTGACACTCACAAGAATTCAGGCTGCCATTGTGAGCAATTATGGAATTTAGTAGTCACATTGTCAGAATGATTTGGCCAAAGAGGAATGATTGAATTAATACATCATGGGTCATTAGGCTTCTTCTCTTTTGGCCAGTAGAAAAGGCAATCCTGAAGGTACCAAATGACCAGTAAAGTGGAGTGTAATGCAATTTGATTTGAGAGTTATTAGATGATGAGCGAGAGAGGAAGAGACGGAAGGAAGACACAAAATAGAATGAGACAAATTGTTCTCCTAATTATGTTTTTTTTTTTGCCTTCCTTGATCCCTTGCTGTCCGGTTTGTGATTTTTATCCTCTCTGAGTATTTGTCCAGGAAGCAGGGAGGGGGACAAGTGTCTCATCCTATCAACTGCTCTATTCCTTTGCCCAAAGTCAAGATTGAATCACAGAAAGATAATGCCAAAGGAAAGATGAAATGGACTGACAACTCAGCTCAAATGCACTGACAGGAACTAAAACAACACAAGCCCAAGCCATAAATAAGGTAGCCAGGATTCCTGGAGCTGCAGATGCCTGTAGACAATAAATGTAGAGTAAATGTTACTACAGCCAAATATCATGACCATAAACATGTTTACGTATCATTCTTAAGTATAAACCGGTGACTCTTTTTTTAATAACCAATTTACTCATGTATATCTTTTAAAGCCTATGAGGGCATATGATGATGGTTCATTAAACTTTGGATATTCTTTTCTACTTTCTTTTCCTTTTTATTTTAACACCAGTGCAGGGAGGAAACTGTGCCTACCAAAACTAACACAGCAGCAGAGCAGCAGCAGCGCTAGTGCTCTGTATGTATGTAGGCAGGGATATAGGAGCCATTCAGAGTTGGAAATAAGCTTCAGAGAACTCTCAATTTTAAAGTGCTCAGAGCACTGCACATGATAATTGTAGTTACATGTGGGAAATGCTAGAAGAAAGACCTAAAGCTTCTACTGAACTGATTAAAAACAGTTCAGTAGAAGGAGGGTGGCAGAGCAGATCAGCCACTAACCAGAAGGTTGGTGGTTTGATCCCAGGCTGCTCCTTGTCTGCATGCCAAATATCCTTGGGCAAGATACTAACCCCATGTTCCTCTCCGATGCATCCATCAGAGTGTGAATGTATATGAATGTTAGATACTCAGCACTTAAACTTAGAAGAAGTGCTTGAGTGAATGGGTGTGATTGGGTTAATGAATTAGTTGTATAAAGCGCTTTGAGTGCTCAGACAGAGTAGAAAAGTGCTGTATAAGAACCAGTCCATTTACCATTTAAAAACACGTTGTATCTGTTATGGCAGAAACATGTAATTCCAAACGGGTAAAAATCCAGATTTGAAAGGCGTCCCTGAAACTACCTTTTGTGTAGACAGTGCTTTAGCCACACGTTTCAGCGACTTATATATGTGCGTGTCAGCTTACGAACGAGGATGTCATCTTCCTTTACAGGTAGCTACCATTCATGAAAAGCAGCTGCAGGAATACGCATTGAGAATGGATACGGATGACACAGCTGTGAAAGTTCAAGAACAGAAATAACTCTTTAATTGACATTTCTTTGAGGTGAAGCACTGTGATGTCAGCTCAGAAACCCATTTATCTCTCTGACAACCTGGAAAAGTTTCTTGTGACGATTTTGACAGCAATATACATAAAGAGAAAAAAAAAATCCCCACTGAAGGCAGAGTACCATGACAGAGTTTTTACAAGCCAGACTTATATCTTCCTGAATACCTCCATTTTAAGCAGAAGATACTTGAAGGCTCCAGTTAGTTCTGACTTTGTATTCAAGTCTAAATTCTTTGGGACCTGACACGACCCTCTGGGAGATTGGACTGTATCAGGTTTGCATTACTGTATGTGCAATTTGCATAAATGTGCGTGGCATTTACTAGCCTGAAATTGGGCTGGCAGGCTGTTTTCCACTCACCATGGTTGAGTCTGCCTTACTTAACTCTAAGTCTAATGGTTTTCCAGAATGATAGTTACAATAACGCTGTTGGGTGTCTTTAAATAGAACCTTTTGGATCAGTATTTTCAGCATGTATTCACTGGGCAGTGGACAGGAATTGGGGAACTGGCAGGCATCAATAAAATTAATCCAATCTCTGTATAATACACAGTTATTTAAGGAGCAAAATATGCTCTGATTAATATGGTTTTTCATAAAATCAATCAGCAATTAATTCCGGTAAACTACAATGAAAGTGGAAAGTAAATATATTTCTATTGATTTAGTTAGGATTTGTTATTACCTTATAGTTTTGCAAGCTTGCCTTCAATCCTGTGGTCTCAGGTGCAGGGGAGATGAAGAAAATATGCACACTTTTATTCTTTTTTTTTTGCAATTGGGTTTCTTCATGTAACTCCATGTTAAGGATAATTAAGGCCTAGCTTCTGTTCACATGGGACAGTAAAGCAAATGCTTGAATTTTCAGGCCCACTGAAACCTCTAATTTAGCTCCTCACTCTAATGGTACTCTACATTGCCATCTCCAGAGCTTTCTGAGGTGTCCTCCCGGAGCAACTATGATTAAAAGTAAAGTAATCTGTCGTCAGGGGCGAGCAAAAACTATCACAAAAGCCCACTTAATTACAAAGGGACAGCAGACACATAGCCAATTTCAAGCTGTGGGCTTCCTTCTTACTGGCTTACACGCCATCAGAAATTTTATTGATGTCTGTTGTTAGAAAGGCAGCAATGACCAGTGATGACAACACCCTCCTCCACCTGACATGCACATATTTCTGCCTCTTGCCCCCAGAGCATGCCAACCAAGCAGCTGGCAGGGAGCTGATTGATGGCAGATGACCAGCAGCTTAGGCAACGCTGCTCTTCTTTCTTCAGTCCCTGATGTCTGTCTTGGTTGTTTCCCCATTTCCACTTAGCCACTGCTCATCACTGTACTGTAAATCTTTCTGTGTCTTATCTAATAATTGTTATCCATCCATTTATAAAAATCCAACAGCATTTAAAGATAAGAGAGATTCATGGGATCCCGCCCCCCCCCCCCCCCCCCCCCCCCCCTCCATTCTCTAGTTAAACAGTCTTCCCCCCTTGCTTTCCCAGAAGGCAAGTGTCCTCCATCTCCTCACTCCTTCCTGTCTGTCTGTGGGGGCTCCATTTCTGCTGATATCTGTGGTCTCAACCGATGGCGCAGCCTCCTCACAGCTAGATACAGCTCAGCCATCATACACATCAAATCAGAGTAAAGAGCAATCGATAGTGTGTGTGGTCTGGGGTTTATCAGAGCAACAAACACCAGCATGTGCACAAGCTGCTGCACAACACTGCAGTAGCTAACGTACACAGAGCCAGCTCCCTTTGCCTGGTTGTGGAAATGAGAGAAGGAGAGAGATTGTTTGAAATGCAGAGAGATGCTTATTTTTAATTATGCATTTACTTGGAGTAGGGAATGCATAATGCGGGCCGGCCTTATGAAGGGAAAGTATAATGACCAGTCAAAATGCATTTATTATTCTCCAACAGAAGAACAGATTTGGATACAGGAGCTAATTCACATTGAGATCGCGTCCTCATCATTTCTTTGAAATAGCGATGCTTTGATCTTAGGGGGCATTTTACATTAAGGTCATAAACTCTAATTTATTTCCAAAACAACAAGGCTTTGATGCTATGTATCAGTACAGATCGCTGATTATGCTGATCTTTTATGGCTTTTGTAACTGCGGACACTCATGTCACCATTACTCTATTGCAAATATGTAGTTGAATAATCCTAATAACATAGACCACTTTGGGAATGTTACTTAATATAATCAAAGGAAAAACAACCACTGTGTACATTAAAACTACATCACAGTAATATGAGCTTATAAAAATGTTTGCCTACAGAAATGACCCATAAGGCAAAAACAGGGTTTTCTTTTGCAATGTGGCATACCTCAGTCTTTCTTTAAGAATGGCTTTGTGGGTGCCACACTTCCACTGAGACCAGTGGAGACTGCCACATCTGCCACTTGTCCAGTTTCCTAACTCATCTGTTATTTGTGGACACAACACTGGGTCATCTCTTGAGTTAGGTGCTTTTCATCCTCGAATGATTCATAGGTCAGTGTAAAGTGGCTTAACAATGTAAATCATTTGCTTGTACCTGGTCAGGTACAAAGTCTGGATTGAAAATGAGTAAAGAGCAGCAGATGTCAAAGGAAAAACAAGAAAAAGACTTCAGAAAGAATGATGAAATATTGTTCAAGGGAACTTTAAAAAGCAAACTACAAAGAAATGATGGGTGATTGAGGCTTTTGTACAGTAACGTAGCCCCAGACTTTACTGTAAAGTTTATAGGCTTTTTTTAAAAATGCGATTCAACCACATTTCAAGCTAACAAAAGAAATATTTACCAAATGCATGTTATGCTGTATCATGTTTAATCACACATGACCAAAACTCCAGCAGAGCTTCTTTGTGTAACACAATCACGCCAACAACAACAGTCATGGAAGTGTTGGTGGGTTTGCAGCAGGACACAAACCCCTGAGTCCCTGTCAAGTTTTATTACTTGCTGCAGTATTCTGTCTACTGGCAGTCAAACAAATAACCGTGTGAAAACTGTTAAATCTGATCTCCTGCATGCTCTTTTTATGCTCCTGCAGATTTTTCAGGAAAAACTTAACAACTGTGTTGAACGGCGAGGGGGGATGCATCTGTGAGAAAGAAGAAAAGTCCTTGTGTTTGTGTGTACACGTGCACACATCTGCCCATATGACGTTTGTTAATAGAAATGCCCAAGGCTCACTTGTAGAGGCAAATAGAGTACCAAGATGCAGAGATGGAGAGAGAATATATTAAAATGAAGCATGCAGATACAGATTTTTTAGGCGGTGCATGACCCACATGGTTTGGACTGCTTTCTCAACAGCAAAAAGCAATCATTATTTTAGCACTAGGGTGGATTAGCAAGGCTTACCAGGAATTTTATCACTCTCCCATAATATGCTGCATGGTATTAGCATAATGCGAAAAATGATTAGACACCCTTTATCTCTGAATCGCATGGGGTAACTATGCAATTATTAATATGAGCTGTCCCAAGTATTGCCAGCTATATGTGGAGCGTACCATGGCATTTGATTAAAAAGAATGTATACTGCAACAGCGAAACAGGAGCGAATGAAGTTGAAAACTACTTTTATAAGCTTCACTGTAAACCATGGGCCGCCTACACTCACTCACACTGATTCTACTACTGATCAGATGTTACAGTAAATCAAGGTTGAAGGTGAAATATCTGCAAAAGACAGAAGGGCTTTTCGATTTTGAATGACACAGATATGACAGTCTTGAAGATCCCATAACCAAAGCCGTGGGGAGACATAAATGTTTGGGTTGTTTTGTTTGTTTTTCTTTTTTTTTCTCCGTTGCTACCTTTTCATATCACAGTTAATACGTCACTGTCTCCTGCAACTTTTTTCTTTGTAAACCACACTTCTCTATATTGAGTTTAGCTCTTCAAAATTCTTCACACAGTCCTCTTCACTGACACGCAGGCTGGCATATAACATTTGTTACACTCACAATTTGCTACCTGAATAATTAAATATCTAATTTAAGGGTGATGCAGACATTTAAATATTGCTGGAATTAGAGTGATGAGTCTCAGTGTCAGTCAAGGTTTATTTTAAATTTAATATGTGCACTACACACTACTAAATAAATAAGAGTTCCTGAACCTGGTCCAGAACAAGGGTTCAAACACGGCAGTGAATAAAAACATTACCCATGTACCTGCTGCAAATATAATGTGCTAATTAAACTATTAAAACAACACACTGCACTGACATGTATGCAATGATTTACATTTTCCTGCACTCAATACTACAGCACACACACACACACACACACACACACACACGCACACAACCTCTCAGTTCAGTTCGGATTTTGCTTTAATCCGCCTTAAACAGTTTATCCTTAACCTAAACACAAACACGTCAGTGTTAGAAAAATGGATGTGTCCCAAATATAAAGTAGTTTTTGTTTTTCACTCTCGCTAGATTTAGTTTAGCTAAATATGACAGCAAAGCTACATATTCGTTTGCAGCTGATCAAACACACACAAACACACACACGTGCAATAAGACTAAGTGCAATACTCTTCTAATTTTTGCTATATAACTCTGCACTGTCCACTTTCTGCTGTGACAAAGCAAATTTCCCACATGTGAGACTAATAAAGGTTATCTTATCTTAGATTTGCATGTGTTTCCTGATAATTTGATAGGAAAACGCAAAATAAAATTAACAATCTTGGCTTTTACAAGTAAAATGTATTGGGACATGGTAAAAGATTGATGTTAAAAATCAGTCAGCAGTGAAAGAGCAGTGGGATAATGAATTTTAGCCTCAAGAATATTTATTCCTTTTATTCTTTATCAGCTTGTTGATTCCCTAACAGTCTATTTACTTTGTTTCATTTTCATTTTAATTGTTGGAATATGTATGATAAGAATACAGCATATAGAATAATAAATAAATAATATAAAACATAAAGCAAAGAAAACAAAGCAAACACACTGCACATGAAGTAGTTCAGGTATATCGTACAAAGACTAAAACTATGTAATTAAAATGATATATGTGAAATTACATCTTTTCTGTATTTCTCTAGCATTACCATCCCACCACTTCAGTGAAGACCCCCCGCTGTTCCAATTAGCTAACTGACTTTGACGTGACATAAATCGAAGTCCTAGTAAATTAGCCTCTAAACGAAGGCAAAATGTTGGCCTCAGTTAGTAAAGTATGTTTAATGTTTAGCAGGGAAACACATCCCCAGCATGGAGGGGAGAAAATTACTTAGAAATGATACTTATGATCAAATAGCTCATCAGGAAATGAACATCAGGTTTCCTGCCAAGAGCACATGTACACTAGCTCATTGGATCCTACACAGCTGGTTTATAAGCTCTTGCAGACAGACTTAATCTCATTGCTTCATTTATGGGTTCAGTCCACATAGGACTTTCTGCTAGCTTGCTTTGATTAGTGTGTAACCTGCTGCAAGATTGGGAACTGCTGACTTTTTTTGGTGAATCTTCTTGTTATTTTACTCCCTCGAGATGACATTTAGTCATACAGTGTAAAACATTTTGATGTCACAAAAAGATAAACAAAGAGCATTAGAGTCGAGAGAAATGTCTTCTCTCCCCCCACCCCCCCATTTCTCACAACTTCACAATTCTAAGACCTGTCTTCTATCATCCCTTTTAAGTAGGGCTTTTTACATCCCAACTATACACTCACTCCCACTCATAATTCAGGTTTTTGTTGAATTCCAGCTGACAGTGCGTCTGAGCAATTCTTCCTTTTCCTTCCTTGCAATTTTGTGAAGACCGATTTGAAACATAAAGGCTTTATGTGTCAAGTGAAGTGTCAAAGAAAAAAAAAAGGCAGGGTGACACTGCCTAAAATCATTGTGGCAGCTTCAAACATGTGTTTGTAACCGTGAAATGGAGCATAGAAAAGCAATCAAAACACATGCTGGATGCTATTCTCATCCAAATAAATGTAACAAATACCATAAAAGGCACTTTCGCATTGACTAGAAAAATATTGGAAGTGACACAATCGGCTAAAGAAACACAACTTCATTAGCATGTCTTTCAATGATCGCAAGATGACAGGTCAGAAAAAATGTTTTTCACTCACTTTACTGTTTTACCCTTTCCCCCCTTTTTGATGTGCCGTGAATGCTGATCTAGCTGTCTTTCACTGATTCCTTGAGTTTTGCTTTCATCAGTAATAGGCTGTCTGTTTGACTGACCTGTTTGAATAAAGGTGAGCAAGATCCAAGGCCAGTTCCACAGAAAGAAATGATTAAAGAGGGAGGAAGGGAGGGAGAGAGATCCACCAACTGGCAGTTCAGCGCCCCAGCAAACCACACATACGCACTCATTTACACCCATTTTTTGTTGTTAATGTCTTTATTTCATCCCTTTTCTATCCACTCTTTTTCTTTCTACCCATTTCCTTCCTTCAAGATTTTTTACTTTTGGTCAGAAGCATGATTACTCCAAAGTGTTTAATGTATGAGAGTGTAACTTGCCTTCTTCCAACTTGACATCGTGAAACAGGAAATAGGAGAGTGCTATCTCTAAACTGGCCTTATGAGACCCTTCACAGAGTCCCTAGACAATATAAGATTTGTTCTATTATGTACCGTGTACACCTACAACACATGCCAATAATTTATATGTATACTTTAGTAACAGTGATGCATACACAGCAACAAAACAAATTAAGTCAATTTGTATGGTTCAACAGACAGTACAAGACAGTTACGAATGGTAGATTTTTGCTTGCAGCAACATGAATTACTCATATAGCTATATTAATATCAACAATAATATAAACAATGCTGCAATAAAAGGACAGCATGAATTTGTCTTGCTAGCTTGGGCTTTTTTTTAGAAGATAAACTTATTTTCAATAATGTCCACATGAATGCCTGTGGCAGTGGATACTGCACAACTTAAGTTGTTATGCTGTCGTAGAGTCTTAGAGGAGGAATTTAAAAGAGACAAGTAGGGCTGCGAGATTATGGCCAAAATGATAATGTGATCATATGATGATAATTACGATTATTTTTGATCAACATTGCGATCACAATTATTTGTCATTGAATTTAGTGGCACTGCTTTGCAATCAGAACGCTGATTCCTGTTAATGTACAAAACTGGTCCTCCTCATTCGCTTCAATTCAGAGGCATCAGTTAATCATAAAAACTTCATTTAAAAAATAGAAATAAGAAATAATATTTGTACACTGTGGTGCAGTCCTGTCGATTAAAACATCTTTGCAAACAAATGTTTATTCACGTGACTTAAGTGCAAAGTCTTTCACCTTATTCATTTTACCCGCATGACAGGTGTAAATAAAACTTACAGCAAAGTACTTGGCAGCTATGACAGCTCTACATTTCCCCTGCAATGTTTTCTACACAGAGCAGGTTTTACACTTTGGAAAAACAATGGGATGAGGGGATAACATATCCTTTTTTGTAGTATGTTTACAGTTTTCTTCTTTGTGTTTAACGTGAGTGTGTGTTGGTGATTCCAGTGCATCTGAACTGCACGATCTCCTGCGAAGGTTCACTTTTACAGATATCTGAGTTGATGTTGGACGATTCACCTTCGTAACCGGTGCATTGTTTTTCTTGGCCTTCATGCATTAATGATACTGCAGTCAGTGGCGTCTTTTCAGGTGGTTGAATAAGTTAGTTGTGTTGCTTTGCTGCGCAGACACAACTAGAGCACTCTTTGCATATTCTTGGTTAACATCACTTACCCTAAATCTATTCGAAAGAATGGGTGATGCTCTGTTTCTTGGAACATGCTGTTTGCCTTCTTTAGCTTTTTCTTTTCTTTTATGTGTCTTCTAACATACTGTTACCCGTAACTTCTAGTTGCAGGGTGTGATTGGTGCATGCAAGCACATTGTCAGGTGCTGATTTCCTATTGCTTTGCGTTCTGTTGGTGGAGCACATATGTTTGATTAAATGTGCAAGTTTTCAGTTTAAATATCTATGAACTATTTTCTCTCATATAGTATGTGTTCAACATAAAAACCACGTCTTATTGAGCTGTTTGACTTATTTCAGATCATAATTATGTTTAGAATTAGTTGAAGAGGAATAGTTGAAGAAAAAACTCAAACTCTAGTGATAGAAGTGAATGATGTTCATAGCAGATTTTGTAATTAGTTGAAATAACATATCAGACAAAATGTCAAATGAGATTTAGTCTGGGGTGAAATCTGAATGTGCTATATAAGTCCATCCAGTATTTGTCTCTACGGTAGCATTTCTGCACAGAAGTACGGGACTGTCTTTACGGTGGTTTGTTACCAATATTCACATGAAGGCAGTGCATAATTTAAAAACTTTTAGTCTGGCATGTTGTGTGTAATTAGCCATGGGGAAGGAGACAGTGACAGGAATCTAATTAAATCCAAAGTGGCTGCAGAAAACACACTCTGCCATGGCTGATGACCAGAGACAGCTAGGAAGTGCAAAAAAACAAAAACAAAAAAATTAAAAATAAAGTAAATCAATTTACTCCAAAACAGCAACTCCAACATTTTGAAATGAGTCTATGGAAAAGCCCGTCAATCGATCCCATCATCTCTAAAGCAAAAAAACAGAAAAAGCAGAAAAGGAAAGCGCAGGCTACGTGGATCTAGTATAGCGCAGCATCATAAGCCTGAAAGGAGTCAACAACTGTAAAAAAAACAAAACAAAAACAGAGCCCCGAATCAAACACCAATACAAATACAGACAAATGATAAAGAATGGCAAAAGATTAGTCAAAGGGGGAAAAATGAGAAAGAAAAAAAAAGATAAAGATTTTAGAGAGACAGACGACAGAGACGAATGAGGCCATGGTTGAATATGAAGCAACCCACTGATTAATGTTACGTTTTGGGTATCAGAGAATATGGATGAGTGCAGACGGCCATTTGGTAGTCAAATGTAATGCAATTACCATGACACACCAATATATTACTGCAATTAAAGCAGAAGTATTGGTATAGTCAGGGAAAGAACAGACGTCAATTTCAATCAAGATGGGGGTCTAAGCTCCGCAGGCCAGTCTGGCATGTGTAACAGGTGTAAGGATGTGAAACGGCTCATGTAAGAGTTATTAATGAATACTGGCGTTACCCATAGCCCATAGACTATTTCTCTATAGGTGCTCCTGTCAGAGCTGTTAATTCTTCCAGCTTCAAAAGATAGTGTTCAATGGCATGGGGCCTCAGGCCACTATTATATACAGGAAATAAAACTGACCTTAGACTTAGTACTGTGGAGATGAGGTATAAACAACGGTGGTTAGCTTAGTCAGCACTCAGCGGACCTTGGACGGTACTGTTACTAGTGTCATCCACGCTGAGGTGTAATAAAAGAAAAAGGGGGGAAAAAAAGAAAGAGAAAATGTAATTTGGCTGGCCGCATAGACCAGCTTACATATGGGTTCAATGGCCATTTGACTGCTCGCCTTCCCAAGGTCTGTGTGTGTGTGCAAAACAGACAGACACACACACACAGACAGACAGGGAGGTGGTGGTGGGTGGGGGAGTAGTGTTATGAACTGTATGTTCAGTATATATAAAGTAACAGGGACATAAATCATGTTCTGGTCACAATGGGAACAAAGAAGAAAGTGTGTTTCTCTTCACATCAGCTTTTACTTTTTACTTTTTTTGTTTTTTAATATTTCTACTATTATAAATTTTATTTTTTATTAATTTACCATTATAATTTTTTTTAATATCAACTGCAAAATTGCTGAAGCATACTCACCTAATTTAACAATTCTACCAACTGGATCTATATTTGAACATTTTATATTTTGAGTTTTGGCATGTTTTCCATTATTGCAAGCATGTATCTATACATTTTTTTGTACATTGCAAGGATGTAACATTTATTGTCCTAAAATAATGTAGGGGGATTTCAATTAATACAATGATACTGATGCTACTTAAAATAAATCTGTGTCTCTTGTAAAAACAACAAAAAGTAAAAGTCCAACATGTTGGCCTTCTCAGGTCAAGTACTCTTTAACATAAATATATAGGAGTTATGATGGGTGTACTTAAAGATAATCACCTAAATAATCCTTAATGGAACAGAGCATATCCCAGATTTGGCAGATTATGGATGTTTGTGAAACTGTTTATGAGTAAAGAGCTGAAACAGGAATCAATTTTGGTGATGTCAATTTCAATCAAATGATCATTTAAGACTAAAATGTTATTTTAAAGTAGCGTTACTTGTGTTTTTTTTTCTGTCTCAAAATTTTTTCATATGACTCTGGATAACTTTTCCCATTCTTAACATATATCATTAATTGTATTAATGATGTGCAAAAGACATATTTACACAGCTGTTGGCTGTAAGTCTTACTGCGCAAACATTTCATCTTAAAGGAATATTTCGTTCCCTTTCTTTGTGCTTTTGTGCTGCTACGACTGACCTTGCAAAGAAAAAAAGTAACAATCTGCATTTTAAATAGAATTCAATTATTTTTTCTTGCATTCTTAGGGTTTAATCATTTAAATTTCCTGGTTATAAGATAAGAAAATAATTTTCTTTTTGCTATTTGCTTTCTTTTTGGAACAGTATGAAATGCATCAGTCACTCAAAAGTATTATTGGATGGAACATTTTTTGTCCCCGTGTTATTATTTATTGATTTTGAGAAGTACTGCCAGAGATAGAGTGTGTGTGTGTGTCCAAATTCTGTGTCTAATCCCATACTGTGGTGAGCTCCAGTAGCCACTCTCTTCTTCTAGGCCTAAATGGAACAGGTGAGGAACCACAGCCTCTCGGGGCCGGCCTCACACCTCACTGGTGCCCACGCTAATTTGGCTTCTTCTCCTGCTGTTCCACACCAGTAATTACCCTCCCCAACCCCTGCCAGGGACAAGAGAAATGAATGTAGACAAATAAACAAATAATAAATAGAATACCTGAGGGGCAGAGCCACACTTCTTTGCACCTAGTGCTTCAAACTGAGGAAAGAGGTATAAAAATTGGTATGGATATGGGGAATCATAGCTGTTTGTAAAAACAGATGCGCTTGGAATTTCAACAATCTGATTCTTCCCCCGTAAACGATATGGTTTCATGTAACTAAAAGATATCGTATTTTGACAAATGCACAGTGCATATTTCACAGTTGTTCCAGTTGGACAGCCATGATTGATCTGTTGAAACATCAGTATAGTGTCCCATAGATTTGTGGCTGTACTGTTGAACTAACAGTAATCATCAGTTTTCTTTTTCCTTTGGTTTTAGGAAATGAGAATGAAAGTCTTTGTTTTTGCAGCTGTCAGGGGAGTAATCTCTGAAACACCTACTGTGCCCCATGTCAGAACAACCCAAGTCAGAAACACATGATGGCTCATAGTGTGCCCTTTAGGCTGTCAACACACCTCTCTTTCTTTGAGGCTATCCATTTTCTCCCTTCAGAGTGTGCCATTAACTTAGACGGGGAATGTTTAAAGGGCTTTGCGCACGCTACTGACACCCTGTCAAAGGCTCCAAGATTACCTTTGTCATCTGCCTGTCTGTGACAGACCCGATGATGTGCATGACAAAGTTGAGAATCGAAATGGTAGCAAAGAGGCAAAGTGAGAGAGAAAACTGATAGCTTTGACCCATTCATAACAATGAGAGAGGGGGAAAGAGTAGGAGCTGTATCCGAGTGATTCAAATCTAATCCACTCACTATAAATTATATGATTAAATCAGCGTGCGATGTGGTATCTGACTGCCAAGGCCATACGAGTTACATAATTTAAACACCCCCTACAAGCCCGTGGTACAGGTTATCCATTAAGGGTTTTAATCACAATCACATATTCTAGGTTTGTCGTACTCCACTATTACACATTTACATGTGTTTCTACAGTCTTTGAGAATAGACTGTCTGATTATATTACACCGCTTTGTAGTATCAGACCACCAAGGTCATCTGTGTTACATAATTTAACGTCTCCAACAGAGTTACGTCTCAAGGACTTAAACATAAGTGTCTAGCTCCATTGTTACATATTCACAGGACCATTCTAAATTTTTTTAATACTGCAGTTATAAACACAGAGGCGGAAGATGGCAATTACTGAGATTCCAAAACAGCTCATGTACATAAACTCTAACTAGGCCCATGATACCCCAAGACATGTAAACAAACAGCACAGCTGGATGTAAATTATTTTAGCTCCCTCATCTTCAAATTTTTGTTTAAATCTCTTGCCTGAAACAACAACAACAAGCCAGATAATCGTGTTTTAATCTGCCTTGTGTCCTGATGTCAGCAGATAATGATATTCATATTCATGGGTGCATTACATAGACAAAGCCTAGTAAATCAGGGTTTGCAGCACAGCCTCAAAGCTTTATTTCAGTGAGCCTGAGAAAGCTCGAAGGGAGAATTTGGCGATGACGTGGGGGATGGTGGGATGGGATGGGTTGCCATGCCAATTTGAACCATCCCTGCTACACAATCTGCCCATCCAGATTGCTCTTTGGACCCATTTGTTTTTGCATTTGGAAATAATACATCAGGTGGTAGTAAAAAATGATGCTCTACTGCATCCAAAATTATACATCATAGTAATAAATAGGGAAGAAAAAAGGTACAAATAAAAAAGCTGAGGTCAGATAGTATGATTTAGTTTGAGTTTCCAAAATCCTGGAACAATCTAATCAACATTGACAAGGTTGGATATTTGTTATAAAAGGCAATTTGTTACACTTAAGAGAGTTATTGAAGAAACAACCAATAATAATTTATAGAGCAACTTGATTTGGTTTTTTGAAAGTGTTTCCTACAGGGACCGTTAATATAATTGTGTTCTTACACAACTCAGTAGTTATGAATGAACAGATGAAACCTGTTAATTGATTCAACCCCAATTCATAAAAACAACTTTGTCTATGCAAATCACACAAGTCTATCGTTTATTGAAAACTGATCAAATATTTAAAGTGAGGGGAAAAAAACACAGCTGGAGGAACATTTTACTAACTAATTATCTTCATTGGCAGGAGGTCAGTAAAATCACTGGGTGTAAATCTTAGAGAGGCAGTTTCTCAGAGCTGCTAAAAACTGTGTCTACAAATTATAGAACAATTTCAGAATAATGCTCCTTAGCATAAAATAAAGACTCTGAATATCCCATTATCTACAGTGCACAATGTCATATAAAGAAATCTCTGTGATATTTAGTCTCTCAGGGGGTACTGCATTAAAAACAGGTGTTACGGTTCTGGGTCAGTGTTGACCCAGCATTTTGAGTTTCTTATATTTTGGTTTATTTTTGCATTATGGATTGTTTTCTGATGTTCTGGTGCTTTGTTTATTGTTATTATCATTATAGATCTGTTTCTGTTCTTGGTGAAGGATCAGTTCTTTGGTTTTGGGTTCTCATGTGTATTGCAGTTTCTGTTCAGTGTCTGGTCTGTCTCTCAGTGTCGTGTCTGCATCTTTATTTAGTGGTTTCTGGTTTCCTGTTTTATTGTGAAAGTCTGTCTTATGTTAGTGTGTGCAGCTTAGCTCCCCCTGTCTCGTTAGCCCTGATCTCTCCCAGCTGTGTCTCCCTCCTGTTACCCATTCCCTGATTACCACCCTGTGTATATTAGCCCTGTGTTGTCCTCAACCCAGTGTCGCGTCGTACCCTCAGATCCTGCCTGTGTGTTCCAGTTAGTGTTTTCATATTTGGTTTCTGTTTTGTTGGTGCCAGCAATAAAGCTGTGGTTTTCAGTTATATTTCCGACTCAGAGTCCTGCACTTGGATCCACATCTCCACCTTCCCGCACACAGAGCCCTGACAACAGGCATGATTCTGTAATGGAAACACTTCCAGAAATAACCACCTCATGGTCCCATCCACAAATACAGGTTAAAGAAATGAAGAGGAAATATATGACCATGATCCAAAAACAGCGCTTTCTTCTCTGGGTCAAAGCTTATTTAAAATGGACTGAGGCAAAGCAGAAAAACTGTTCTGCGGTCAGACAAATTAAATTTTTAAATTCTTTTATGGAAAACATGCACACTGCATCCTCCAGACTAAAGAGGAGAGGGACCATAAGGCTTGTTATCAGTAATCAGTTCAAGAGCCTGCATCGCTGATGATATGGGGGTGTACGAGTGCCTATGGATGCTGCATCTGTTATAACAGAATGGCTTCGTAGTAGAAGAGCCCAGGTGCTGAACTGTCCTGCCTGCAGTCCAGACCGTTCACCAACCGAAAACATTTGGTGCTTCATGGAACGTAAAATATGGCAGAAAACCCACGACTGCAGCATTCCTCTACAGAAAGTCCAGCAGCTGGTTCCCAGATGGTTCCCTTTCCACGTTCACAGACGGTTGTTAAAATAAGAGGGGATGCTATACAGTGGTAAACATGGCCCTGTCCCAATTTTTCAGAGATGTGCTGCCATCAAATTCAAAATGACCTTTTTCTTTCTTAAAATGGCACTTCTTCAGTTTATTATGCATTCTAGATTTATTTTCATTTTGCATGGCATCCTAAATTTTTTGGATGTCTTTTAGTACTGAAATAATAAATCAGTCCAGACTTGAAAAGGTATATAAACTTTTGCACTGCTGTACAGAGTTCATCCCACCCTTAAACAGTTGAGTGCACACCAATTGCACACCATACTCCACAGTCATGCTCAAACATGACTAAGGGGCTGTTGTTTTTGATCATGTGGTATGGTTCTCTTAGCAAGACAGGGCATATCTTATCTGTAACACATGCTGATTGACTGCTGGTCAAGACTCCTTTACATTCTGACATATTGCTGCTTACTTCTACTGCTGAGACTTTAGGTCCTGTGTGTTGTGAGATATGGGTGGATATGTGCATCTGAACAGAATCAGGAGAGTATGAAGACCAGGTCAATACCTTTGACAATTTGCGATGTTTCACCAGTCTTTTCTGAGCAGCATTTGCTGCTTATAAGGCCATTTTCCTACTGTTGCAGGCCACAGCTATCAGTTGCCATGGAGGAGTGGCTACTTGCTAAATGCCAGGTCTAAGGTTTCCCACCAGAACATTGCATTGTAACAAGATTATCAGTGTTATTCATTCTACCTGTTTTTGTTTTTAATGCCGTGGGATCAAATTTGTAAAAGCCATGACAAGCAGGGCTCAAAATGTACCTCACCAGTCCATCATTGTCCCCCAAAAACACAAACTTCTTTAAAATGTACAAAATAAGTATTTTGTATCTGTCACTGACATGTTCTCTATTACTAATTAACCAAATGCATCGCACTTTGATAGAATATCAGGATTTTCTTATCAGGTTAACAGAAAAATGAACATATAAACAGAAACATTTATTTTTGTTTTTTTCTTTATTTTTTTCTGTATTTCACTTAATATAGTTTTTTATTTTTCCCTTATAGTCACTGTTCTAACTTTTTTCTCTTGTTCATTAATGCAGAAGAGAGCTAATTAGTGTGCATGTGTTTATATTTGTTAATGTGATCTCAAGTGGCAATTAGCTGCCAGGCTAACATGTGGCAGCAATGACATGAAAAACAACAAGCCTTCTCTTCCAGAGGGAAATTCACAATTTAACTGAATATGTACCCAGGTCCTTCTTTTCAAACCAGAAACACATCAAGATGGATGCCAGTCTGTACTGCCACTTTAAGAAGCCTGCCACACCAGTTCTCCCAGTAGCACATTTCAATGTTTATATGTTGAAATATTAAAACAATGTACATAACTATGACAAGCTGAAATAGCTAGAAAAAGCAATACTCAGTAATCCAGGAACAACCCACAGTTGTTAGCTTAGAGCTGTACGAAGCAAAGCTGACAACTGTGGAGTAATACCGTGCTCAGGTAAAGTATAATAAATGGTTATTTGTTACTCTAAGCAAGTAGATTATTTTTTTTATCTGTCAAACTTTAGCACGCAAAGCCAAAAAAAAAAAAAAAGAAAGAAAAAAAAACATTTTTGAATTTGTATCCTCTGCAGACCTTGCAGTAGACGAATACAAACAAAAAAATATCAAATTTGATTACTCAAGGACTTGCAGTCTTGCAATAATGAATCGTTTTAGGATATAAGATGGGAAGGGTAGAAATGGAAGAAGCACAAGGTCTTGAACTTCAGTGGGCATGATTTATGAATGCTTTGCTTAGAAAGAATAAAAAAAAGTTTAAAGTATGAAGGGGTGACAAATAATTGCAGCACCTGCATGTTATATAGGCCCTGCCAGCTTAGCTGAGGCTAACACATCTGAGCAGACTCCCACCTCAGCTACTTGTCATTTGTAAACAATCTCAGGGAGCATGTGGTGGCTAGCCTGTTGCCTGGGTTACAGTCTTCTGCAGAGGTTCAGGCCCACTAGGCTCATTAGTGATGCCAAGGTTGTCCACAGGCTGGCCAGGAGCTTTCAGAGTATGCTCTTCCCTCGGGGAGGGCCAGAAGGCATACTGGAGTAGATCCAGCGCCAGACCAAACCCTGTCTTCACTCCAATAAGGAGGTGCCCTTCTCTTCCTCTAGCAGCTATCATCCACCAGCAATGACGCTTGTTTATTTTCTCAAATGAGAAAATTTAACTCATTCATTCATGTCCCTTGCATCCCAAATATTGCTTCCCTGCCAGCAAAGTGATTTATTTTGGTCAACCCTTCTGTCCCTTTTGTTTCAGCTGGCAGCCATTAAATCTCAGAACACCTTCTCCGGCTAATCACTAAACACTAAAGCACTGCACTCACAAAGTCACTTGGGCTGTGTGTGTGTGTGTGTTTGGAGTGTCCTGGACAACACAACAGCAAAATGCACATATTCATTTTGAGAAGGGAACTAAATGAGTTGCAGCTGAAAAACACACACCTTCCCTGCCTGTCACTGGTACAGTAGGCACATTTGTCACTCCTCTAGCACAAAATGATTTTGTTCGTATGTGTGGCTTGTATGTGGACCATATCTAAAATATGAGTAAAGCCACAAACAGATCAATAAATAAATGGTGGACAGTCATTTCAGTGTATATGCAACCCTGAAATGTAAAATTTTTATGTGAAATCTTACTGTTGTTAGGAAAAAATGTAAAATAAATTCATAGCCTATGTACAGTACATGTAATATATAGTAAGATACTTAGAACTTGATTTCAGACATGTGCATGTGGATTCAGTGAAGGTTTGGTGTCACAAAATCTTTTAAAGAATTACATATTTGATGTACTACCAAAAACAATATCTTTTACAGAGATCTATTAATTTCTTATAAAACCTATTAAATTCTTAACTTCAAATAGAGTTGCATTTACAGCACAAACTTATGAAAAATGTCCTAATATGAAGTTAAAAAATTACATTTTTAGACTTGGCCATAAAACCCCGGCTACCGTCTATGTCGGCCAACTCTCAGACTTGTCCAGAACTGCTTGTACAACCGTGCTCTCCCCATCTCTTTTCTCATTGCAGCACAGAAGCAGACAAGCTCCTCCATCACCCTGACTTAGGTAGGACGGCTGGATCTATGGGCTGCAACAGGGCTGGTGGAGGGGGGTATAGCTGAGAGCCTGGCCAGACACATCTCCCTTTAGATCAATCACATTTCCCCTTTCTGTCCTTGAACCTCTCTCTCCTTGTGTTACTTTCTTTTTCCTCTGTCCTATTTAAAGAAAATGGATATGTGATGGGAAAGTTTAACAGTATGAGAAACCACCTGCAACACTCTGAGCACAAATACTACACATACACATGAAACAATTCAGCATCCACGGGTGCATTATTCTCATGTAACTTCAGGTACCTGCTGTTAGTTGGGGATTGACAAACAGGTGTTTATTGTGTTTGTCGTGCACATACATGTGCAAAAGAAGCAAGCGGGTCTGCTGTCGAGGACTGCATCAGCAGCTCTGACTGATCGCTGTTGTGTCGACGCACTTCACTCTGACACTGCCACTCCAAAACCAAGGAGCCATAAAGCACGGCTGTCTGCCTCAAAGCACCCATCCATCCACAGGCACTCAACACTACCTGAACTCTCTGATCTTATTCAGAGACCCAGTGTGTGAGTAGCAGGGTTACCAGTGATAGTGTGTCAACAGTGGATAATGCAGCACACACAAATGCAGTCATACACTTTTGACTCTCTGCATGTTAACATGTGGTACATGATGCGGTGTCTAGTTTCACATCAACATACAACTGATACTTCTGATCGAGACGAGGTTTTTATGCAGGATTTAAATTCGTTATTTTAAAAGCAAGCACACACGGGTATGCTTTTTGGTTTTTTATTTGTTTACTTTTTGCAAATGATACTGTTTGATGATCATCCTCTGATTCCAATATGTTAAACAGGTTTTCATTTCACTTCCCTGTAAATTTACTTCAAGTGTCGCCTGGTAGCACTAACACCATACCCAAATGTAGATTTGAACATTATACACTTCTACAATTATAACGGTCTAATCTGAGTTGGTAATTATGGCAAGAATGCCCCAAAAGACTGATGGTTGTCTCCTGCATAGCATCCTAACTATACATTTTATTTATTCATCTTTTTTTTTGTGTCGTCTTTTTAAGATTTTGTGTTGTAGCACTTTAAGACTTTCATTATTTGTTTCATTATTTTTGTTTTCAGTCAATCTTTGGGTTGTATTAGGCAGAAACATTGCTTGGTTAGGTTTTATATAGACTCTTTCACAACAATAAGCACGCGTTAGAGAGCTCCATCTTCCATTTCGCCTGTGATGAGTCCCGCCCTAACAGTACACCCAGAAAAGCAGGGGCATCTCAAAGTTTTACAGCCCTAATTGTAAAAATCACTGTGTTTTGCGCTGTTGAGTGTAGCTTTTAAATTCAGTGAACTGCAGAACTAACATAAAATCAATCACCAGGTTGACTATCAAAGCCAAACAAACAACATTACTGTCATATTAGTGGCTTCCTTGAATCGTTTTCTTCAGCTGTATGGAATTCAGAACAGCTCAGTCAGTCTACTCTAACCCATGCTATTTTAAAACACACTTACTTTCAGTATGGCTGAACATGACACAGACAGACAGACAGATAGAAACCGTGCAGTCTAAGTCCCAATTATAAAAGAACAATTCAGGATTCTTCTGCAATCGTGCATAGTGTTAAATGTTTACATCACAGTTTAAAAGGGCATTCTACAAATGCACATGTAGCAGTAAACATTTTAAATTTAAAACATGGAAATAAAAAGAAAGTCAAGTAAGTCAGATGTGAATCCAAGTAAGCATGTGTATTTATGCTGGAAGACCGAGTTTCTATCTCTTGCTTACTTTGGGTAAAATTCCCGAGTCCCATTGATTGAGCATTGTAATCCAGGTCAGAGCCCTGAACTGGCAGCCACAGAAGCTACCCAAGCAGTGAGTCAGCCAGGTTGAAATTGATCCTAGCAGTCTCCTGAATCAAACAGTGTCCAAATCCTCTGTGCCTTCCTGCTACTGATACAATCTTCTGTTTGACCCCAGTGCAAAGTGAAAGAAAGGAAGAAAGAAAGAAAAGAGAAAGAAAGACCTGCAATTTTCAGAAATTCATTTTTCGTTGTTCTCTCTGATGTTTGAATAATAACCATTTTACTTCAGTTTCTTTGAACTTTCATAAAATACTGATCCAGAGCAAGCGCCCACAGTACAGGCCAGCACGCACAAAAGAAACAAATAACTGTGTAATCTGTAATATATTTGGAAGATTTTGCTGGTTTACCTGGTTATTTATGTTACAGCTGTGAATCACTTATTATTATTACAACTACTATTTATGCAAGCAGTTGTATTGTGTTACTAATGCAGAAATGTTTTTGAACGTTGCTTCCTCAACCTTTTAATTTGTCTTATTTTGAGAATGTGGAGAAGGAAAAGAAAATGAATTATGTTGAACAGAAAAAGACTGATAAAGCAGAAATGATTAAAAGTTTGAACATTTCAAAATGGTAACGACAAACATTTATTTGAAAGGAACATTTTTGTAAACCTGAAATGCCAAGCATGTCAGATCATTAAATCTTTTTTTTAATGCTTTCATTTGATTCGCTTAAATAGACCTCTTCTAAACCGATGAAAATAATTTGCAAAAATTTTGAACAAAATTGAAATAAAAATAATTTAACCTTTTCAAATGGTACAGTTCAAATGAAAAGTAACGTCATGCGGTCATGTGGTCATGTGGAAATACAGCACTGCAATGGGAAACAGGTTGGTATTTACCAACCCTGCACATTCAGTGACCCCATGATGGAGCAAAAACAACAGAAATAGTTAAAGCTCAGTTGTTTTCACACCTGTGTGAAGTGGTATGAATGGCTGTTCATACAATTTTTGCAAGAAAGTGTGAAAAACTGCTAATCTGTTTGAGTGATGTAGGATGACGTAAACTGGCAGACTGACGTAGATTACATTTATACTGCTATTTTTGCAGAGTAAAAATCTGTATGGTTTCATACCAGATGCAAGATTTACTTTTGCTAAAAAAACTGTTTGCAGTTTCCTTAAGAGTCAATCCAGAAAATATTCACAACACTTTTTGCACAATTAGTTATGTTACAGTATTGTCCTAACATGGATTCATTTTATTTTTCACAGATTTATTATGAGTAAAAAACAAAAACACAACATGTACAGAAGTATTCACAGCTTTTGCCACAATCCTCACAAACTCAGGTCCTTCTTGTTTCCATCGATTGTTTGTCAGAAGCTTCTACAGTATGATTGGAAACCACCTGTGGTAAATTCAGTTCACTGGACATGATTTGGAAAGGGACACCTGCCTATAAAAGGCCCCATAGTTGACGGGGTATACCAGAGCAGAAACCAAGCCATGAAGTCCAAGGAACAGGATTGTGCCGAGGCACAGATTTGGGGGAAGGGTACAAAAAAAACTAGTGGAACTAGTAAAGAGCTATGAATACTATTGGGGTGCAATCTATATTACCAATCAGACTTGCATTCATTGCAATACATGTCCAGCTACTGTAGAAAGAGCTTTTACTGGATCGACAACATTCAGTGAACATTAGAGAGGAAAGCATCTATGGATGGGTTATTTGCACATTCAAAGCAGTCTTGATAGGTATGATAGGAAAACAAAAAGTCTGTTTTTAACTTGAACTATTTCTGATCAATTTACCTGTAAATAATGCCAAAATGTGAACACATTATTTACATCTGTTAAAGACAAATCTGAATGACAATTTTTGTAAGGCAGTGTGATGAGAAAATAAATAAAGTTTTTTTTTAAACTCCATCTGTTAGTGATCATTTTACATGTAAATAATGCCAAGATGAGAGCGCAGGACTAACAGTTTATAGAGACAAATCTGTATGACAGTTATTTCAGACAACTTTGTGATAAACATCATAATAAAGAAATAAATCAATTAATTAGAAACCGAAAAGTGAATATTTTTCACTGCAAGTGTCCTTCGATACACTCTTTTGACCATCTCTGGTGTGTTTAATAATTATGACTTGAGAAGCTGAATGCAGAGTTTCAAAAAGGCTAAAATTATGCAGCTCGAAAAGAATTTGGACGCAAAAGCCTAACAACGATCAACCAATAAATAACTGTTCTTATCATACTGATCTTCATGATTACCATAATATATTAATTGTAGTGTATTTATGTCTCTATATCTATTCTCAAACTGCTTCTAAATAACTGTTTTTCAAGTAAATCAAATGTAACGTTTACACGTACAGACATTACACGTACATTTTAATTGTCACCTGAGGGCTTACGTTTTAACAACTATTGTCTATGTGCCACGCCTTTCACATTTCAGACCATTGACTGAGGGTGAAACAGCCACAACAGATGGCAGAAAGAGGGGAATCTTTCCGCATGTTTGAATGCTACAGCCAGAGGACCATGATCGACACAAAAGGCTACACGCAGTCGCTTTGAACAGCAGTTTTAGTCTTTACGCGTTTGTGGTAAAATATTGCTTTGCCTTTTAAGTTCATCTAAATTTCAAAGTTTACACTTAAAACTCCCTATTACTGATATGAATGCAAGAGTTAACGTGTTTGACCTGTAGCAAAATATTAAAATCCACATGCTTTTCTCTTTTAGTGATAGCGTAAACATGTACTTTTAGGTTTCAAAATCATAATTAGTAATAATTTAGTAGTAATTAAGCGATTTAGGCTTGTAATTCATAGATTGGTAAACATTTACAAATAGCAGAAAAGATATGTATAACAATTAATGTAAATAGGGCAGAATAGTCAGACACGATTACGGATTAAAAAAAAAGTAATAATAATGTTGAGTGAGTGGTCTTGTAATTCAAAATATATTTTCTTCTGGCTTGTAATTATTAATCTTGACATGATTGCCTCTACAACAGAAACACAACCCGACACAAGGGTAGCTTTGTTTCAGAAATCATCCACACAAGGATGGCAGCAGTACAAACACCGCACGTGCTACCTGACAAAAGAATATGTTTTCATCTGGGTGATGTCTTGGCTAATAGGCAAATTCTTTAAAACAGAGTGACATCCTTAAAAAAACTAAGTAGCAAACAGCATTGTCTTAAAATCTCTGAAGGACTTTGTTCTGGCCCAAGAGAAGGTCACATATAACAAGGCCATGTTCACCATGGCGACAACAGAGTAATCCCATCAGTGTGCATCAGCCTGTCTTATTGTGTTTATCTGCAGGGTTTTCAGCTCTGGAACACTCCACATTGATTGCTGTCCATGAGCAAATCCTAGTGTCACAGCAGGTAAAACAGTAAAGCATTGCAATCCCTCCTTCATGGTGGAAAACAAAGAAAAAAAACCCCACACAAAACAAAGAAATAAAAAAACACAACATTTAGTGTTGCTACATAAAAACAAAGCCCCAATTTGACTTTTCTTTGCTTCACAAGTACTGCTGCTTCTTTTTGTATGTCAAAATGACTTTCTCCTACTTTTATTTGTGCTAGAAAAAAAACATCTTTGAGATATCATGAGTTTCTTTATTGAGTCCATCACATGCTCACTTCATCTTTATTGAGATGAAGTGAGCATGTGATGACTTCACTGGATGTGGAGAGAGAGATGATGGTGACATCCAGTAATCCTACCATGAGAAAGCATTGCCTAAAATAAAATGTATGTCTTTAAAATATATTTGTTTTCACATTTAAATATATTTAATAGATTCAAATGGGAGACAAGCCTCTATGATTTGTTTTTTATTCATCTATATTGTTTGTAGGGCTTTTTTTGCTTGCCATGTCTTGTCGTTGGTAATTGCAATCTAAATGGGGGACTCTCTCAAAAATAAAAAGATTTCTCTACTAAATAAACTCATCAGCATCAAAATTGTATATGTGCACCATCTCTGTAATTAAATATTTAGTCCCCCTACATCTATATGCCTGAGTGCTCTTGTCTTAATTGCAATGAACACAAGAGTGAAGCAAAGGAGAGGGCAAAATAAGGCTGACAGATGTTTTAATTTTCAACAAATAAACATGTAAATGGGACTTCTGGAAAATGTGTCACCATAACAAGGCAAAAGCTGTGTCAATATAACATTTAGGCTTGGACAAAAATAATATTTGGTTTACCTGAGCTTCTTAACTACAGTTTAATTCAACTAGCACCATCTGTTTTCTAACTTGTCTTTAATTTCATAAAGACTTCAATTTTACTCAAACATTCATAATAAAACCATAGATAACTAGGGATGGGTACCGGTGGTTCTGACATAAACGGTAGTAACCAGACCAAAAAGCAGCGCACATTTCAGTGCTTTATTTCAGTGCTTTTTTCCCCCTGAGATGTCATACACTTTGGATTCTAGCCAATCATTTTACTTTTCCAAGGATAATAGGCGGGCCCAGGTACGTAAGTTCTTTTAGAGCAGAGGTACAGATTCAGATTAAAAATGACCAAGGCGAAGCGGTCTAAGTCTGGCTGTACTTCACAGCAAAAGATGCAAACTCAGCAGCCTGCAACAAGTGCTTGAAGGTGATACTGTGCAAAGGAGGTAACACCTCAAATCTGATGAAACAGCTGGCGACGCATAGTGCACCGTACTTGATAGCTTGCTGCAAGACCTCACACGGAGCACATCTACTGCGGGTGTGGTGCCTGTTATCGGACCCGGAGTTAGCAACATCCCCCAAAAACCCGAAGAGGAGAGTCCTGGCCCCTAGCCCTGCCAGTGTAGCAGAAATGATGACAGATGATGATGGCAGCAACAGCCGTTCTTCTCTGTGTGAGTAGCTTAATGTTGTTTGTGTGTAATTTACGTTGAGTAGGCTAACCACGTTATTACATTAATGCATGTAGGATGAACTAGCAAACACCGTCGTAGTTACATGCGGCTGTCTTCTTGTTTGATGGCAGATACTCCCTTCACCCTGGCCAAAAAAGGCTAAAAATGACCAAAGAAAAAGCTAAATATGAGAGGTTTTTGGACAAAGTTTGTGTTTTTTCCATTTTTAAAGCACTGCTTCCAGCCCAGAGTGATACCATATATGCCCTATAGCTGCAGAAAAGGCTAACATTGTTATCTTTTTACAAAAAAACAGCTAAACATGAGAGGTTTTTGGACAAAGTTTGTGGTCTTCATTCTTTAAGCACCAGTTCGAGCACCGTTTAAGCACTGGCACGGTTTCAAAAGTACCGGTTTGGCACCGGTATTGGATAAAACCTAAACGATACCCATCCCTATAGATAACAGAACACAAGTCAGATGAAAAGGTATTTAAAATAACATAATACAAAATAGATTATGGATCCTGACTGTTCAAGACGCCTTTAAAATTGGCTTGTCGAATGTGTAAGCACAATCAGTAAGTACCCTTACACATGCTAAAACACACGAAAAACTTTAATCCCCCAGTGCAAAGCTAAATAACCCCCGCCCGGACAAAAGATAACCACGGGGTATGAACACCTAATCCGAATCCATGTCATGCACATCAGCTCACAGCTGCCGTTAATTTATACTCGGACTGCAGGCACGAGTTAAAAATACAAAACAGCAACTATCATAAAAGGGGCCAGTGGATAAAAGTATTCCCATCTCAAAGACATTTGAAGTCAGGTGGGGCAAAGTATTCATCTTGGCTTGTACTGATGAATCCTCAGATTTGTGGCAGCAACAGGCATAACCATTACTCTTCCTTCACTCCCCAGTTACTATGATGTATTACTCAGACTGGGGACAGTAACTGAGCCCTTTGTGTTTCATTAAGAATGAAACATGGAGTTATAGTAAAGATGGGATTTCTGGATTTCACTGAACACACAATGTAAGAAATGCTCAAAAGTTGCTTGCTTAATAAAATGCAAAATGATGACATAATCCATCAAGATATTACATTTTCTCTAATCTACTAGAAGTAACAGTTATCAAGTAATTTGTAGGCCTATTCCTTAAACCGCATGGCAGAATTGGTACTAAGATTATTTTAAGAATGACAAACATGATTATTTTTATTTGTTATTATGATTATGATTATTATTATCATCATGTTCTCTCATTAGTCACTCGTGATACTCCGATTCAGTTTGTTGAACCTAAATTCCTATTAACAATCATCACCAATGACAGGGTATGCTGACATGAAGTACCCCCCACCTCCCCATACATACTGTATAATTTGCTCCTGATGTTGTGTCTTGTCCTTGTGTGAAAATCCACTTGTTAATGAAATGCCATTCAGTGTTGTTTGCAGCATCTTTTCTTATTAGGCAGAACTAATAGAAGCAGCAAAAACACCTGTCTACACCTGTCTGTGACTCTAGCTGGATATGAACCTACCGGCTGAAAGTAATTTCAATCTGGGATTTAAAATGAGACAGACAGAAAAAACAGCAAAATCCCATTATATGTCAGAATTATACTTTCCCATACAGACGTGAAAAGACAGTTTATCCTGAAATATAAAATAATGGCTGTTAGATTAAGAATAAACAAGACTTGCGACACTGTCTAGACTGGACATTGCTGATTAATGAGGTCTTACAAGAACACATACCGGTCTCAGATGAACACCTTTGCCTTGAATACCTTTAGTCACAGTAGTTGAATGGCCAGTGACTTTAAAGTCCTGAAAAGGGTCTTTAAAGTTAGTGTTGCAATAGTTAACAAGGCTCATTAGAAATTCTAATTTGGTCTTTAAAGTCAAGTCGTGGCATCTCTGCAGGCCAGCTGTAATATTTAGGCAATTAAAAGTCTCTTCTTCACGTGCCACAGAATGAAAACAATTAGCACAAGACACAAAGCCCCACTTATCTCACTGCCGGTAATCTGTTTGTGTGACATTTAGTAAAATGTATTTAATATTTGAAATTTTAAATAACTGAAGCATGCATAGGTCTGAATTAGACACTGGAACCAGGAAATATTAAAAACTAAAACAGCTATAGAGAGACCTAAGTGTTAAATATAAAAGTGACAAAACGGACATGAGCCATCCCCATGAGAATCTGCGAGAATTTCTTTTTCTTCTCAGTTTGCCATCTAAGTGTTAATGTGAAAAATGACAGGATCTGGGAGGACTCCAGAACTCCCACAGTTATAAGGGTGAACAATGACACTCTGTTTTAATTGCAAGACCTGATCTAAGAACTGAGAAGATCAGAGAAGATGGGAGCATAACAAAAACAAAACAAAACATCATAATGGCACAGGTACACACACACCTGTGGGAAGCTTTGCTGACATCTCATTGTGTTTCCACCTTGAATCCGTGTGCATAGTGGACAAAGCATATTTGCCTTTGTATTTGCCCATGAAAACAAATGTCCAAAAATCTATGAAGTGATTAATGTGGTGTCTGTTTCTTACATCATGACCCGTAATTATTTTTTGCTTGTTTTGATTGTCTTCAAAAATGTCATGCTTTGTGCTCTGAATATATCCTATCCAAGTTGTGTTAATTTGGGTTAATTAACAGTGTCTTAATTTATCAGTTTCACTTTAACATTGCTCAATTTGTGGATAAGGTTTTTCTATATATTTGATTTTTAAAAATTTAAAGAATCAGTTACAACAGATCTAGTAAAGAAGCATTGAAGTATTTGGAAATTCATAGCATATGTATATATATATATATATATATATATATATATATATATACACACATATATATATATATACATATATATATATATATATATGTATATATATATATATATATATATATATATATATATATATACATATGTTATGAATATATATACATATATATATATATATATATTAGGGGCGCAACGATACTCGTATCGATATTGAACCGTTTGATACAGTGCTTTCGGTTCGGTACGCATATGTATCGAAAAAATTTTTTATTTATTTTATCAACTTTCCTTCTGACGATGCTGTCTGTGTTGAGTGCGCAGTGGATCTGCGCTCGACGGTGCAGCCTAGGCGGAGTAGTCGAACGCAGATTCACTGAGCGCAGGGCAAGCTAGTGAGACAGAAGCTAAGCTCTCCTTGCAACATGGCAAATTGAACCTCCCCCACCCTCATTCAGATCTGGCGTTTGGAACTATTTTGGTTTTCATGTGATGTATGACCCTGAAGGTAAGCGCGTCATGGACAAAAGTAAAACGGTATGTCGGATGTGCCACGCAATGCTCAATTACATTGGTGGGAACTAGTGCGTTAGCGCAGTTAGCTCGTTAATGTGTTGGCCGTCCAGCCCCAAGCACGCGGTAGCTCGTTAACGGAGATTTGCGGTGTTGTGGCGTTAACGTCATTTCAGATTAACGCTGACAGCACTAGTGGGAACATAACGAATATGAATGCACATTTACTCTGACATCATCCTAGTGCAAAGACAAGTGGAAGCAGACAAAAACAACAAGCACGCATGCTACAAACTTTACCCGAGTCATTTAGACAGCTGTTAGCACATGATTCTCCTTATGGGGACCTGATATGTTTAATATGCTGCTGAGAATATAGCCCAGAAGAAGCGTATAGTATAGCTTTTATTTTGGAAAGAGACATTTCTCTGTAATAAACCCTCTTTTCCAAAGATGAGTGATTCCTCGATCAGATAGATTAATTTTTTTTATTACTTTGTTGTTTCAGCAACATTAAATTTAAAAACTGTACTTTTGAGTTAAAATATATATTTATAATTTTAATAAATGACAAATTAAAAAGGCATGAACATTTTTTTTTGTATCGAAAAAATATCGAACCGTGACACCAAAGTATCGAACCGAACCAAATCGTGAATTTTGTGTATCGTTGCACCCCTAATATATATATATGTACATAGATGTTGCAATATTTTACACTAAAGTACTCATCTGCTCATCAGTTATGGCCCTTGCAACATCTGGATACATAGGCATTTAATACATTCTTGTTCCTGTTGTATGTAGACAACCGGAAGTTGTGGCTATTCTGCTATTCTTTTTATAAATACCACTTCAAAAATTAAAAGTTACAAAAAAGCATGTATGTTCTGCTTCACAAAATTAGCTAACAGTATGTTACTTAATTACTTGAACTGAAAATAAAAACAAATCAAATCTGTGCGTTTTAGGTTTGAACATTGCCGTTATATGGTGAAAATGCTGGACCAGTTTCATTCAAAATGTTGCTTCTAACATCTAAAAAGGATAGTTCTTTTAATGGAGGTTTTCAACATGTCTACCCATCTAAAAAAAAAAAAAACACCAACCTTTTGCAGCCTACCAAGTAATATTCTTTTCTTTATTTATTCATTTTAGACAGGCTTCAGTAGATTGAATTTTAATATTACTAAAAAAAAGACAGCTGGAGTGAAGTCAACCTTTAACATTTATCAGATACACTGAGCTTCTCACCTTACTTACATTTTGATGCTGGCATTCATCAGTTTAACCTTTTTAAAGCATATCTTATTTTAAGGTGAGCAAAAGGCAAGCAAGCCCCTAGAAGGAAAAGAAAGTACTTCAAGACAGTTTGACAATTGAAATGTCCTGAAGAGTAAAGCAGATGAGGTGCAGTAAAAACTTTAAGCTCTACCTCTACCCTCACTGTCACAGATCCCTCAAGCACACATTTGGAGAAGAGAAGGCCAAACTTCTAGCACCACAACTTATCTTAATAATTTTACACTAAGAGGTATCATACATATTTTTTAATTACAAATCACTTCCACAGGAAATTCTCTACTGTGAAAAATTCGCCCTTGAACACCTACTAAATAAATAAAGCAAAGTCCCCTAATTAAACAAGAAGTGCCTCTCATGCAATACGCATGATGGCTTTCTTTATCTCTGAGCCTTTTAGGGGAAAGTGTGCCTTAAGTCTTTTATGAAAATCTGTTTTGAAGACTGTGAAAACACAGACATGTAGTAATAAATGCCCACTTAAAGTGCAACAAAAAGTCAGCTTCACCCTCGGGTCATTTGCAAAGCACTTGGCTTTTAAGTTTAGCTTTAATTATAGATTGGACAACAAGGTCGTCACAGTAGGCATCAGAATAAAGTGATTTCTATCTATTCTAAACATTCTTATTTGCATTGCAGTTCCTTGAAAAATAATAATTCCATGACTGCAAAGGACAGCTGCCAATACAAGTATTCTGTAACTCAACAGCAAAAGAAAAATGGGAGAGGCTGGAGCCTCTCCCATTTTTCTTTTTCAAGGTCAATTCAAGGTCGCCCTTGGCGACCCTGAATTGGGTAAGTGGAAGAAAATGGGTAGAGGATGGATATATGAATAGATGGATGGATAGATTCATTGCATAGATGCTTATTCTCATCAGAGAGATGAGAGTAGCCAAATGTGTGAGGCATGGATACTGAATTCAGTTGTGCATAGAAACAACTGTTCGTTCAGTAAATTTCACATGAAAAGAATCTTTCTGTTAGATCCATTACACATTTATAGGATGTTTTTAAGGTCAGGTTACCTGTAGTGTTTTAGGCACATTTTCTTTTTTTCACCCTATTAGCTATCACAATAAGTTGCTGTTGTGATTACTTTTACATATGATGTTTTTCAGAATGATCCCCAAATGTGAGTTTTAGAAGTGAACTTCACCAAACAAGGTCAGTGAAGAAAGGACCAAAAACCGTGATCAGACATGTCCAGAATAGTGCAGCCTGGACACCTCTGTGAGAGTTTCTATTGTATTATATTTTATGTGGCACAAGTCTCAACTGGACACAGTTGTATATACAGACAGGCAAGCCCAGTATACAACTGTCCATGTGAATAACATTAAACTAAAACTGACCTATGTAATTAACCTATCCCCGTATTTGTGGGGATAGGTTAATTGATTAATCCAAATTGTCCATAGGTGTGAATGTGGGAGTGAATGTGAGCACGAATGGTTGTCTGTCTCTGCAACCATTCGTGCCGCAGGGCTAACAAGTGTTAGCCCTGCGACAGACTGGCGACCTGTCCAGGGTGTACCCTGCCTCTCGCCCTATGACAGCTGGGATAGGCTCCAGGGCCCCCCGCGACCCTGAAAAGGACCAATGGAAGCGAATGGATGGATGGATGACCTATGTAAATAATCGGTTTATCAGAAATGTTTTAAAACACTATATTCTTGGACAGGCAGTCAGTAAGACTAACAGTGCATTGTTTTAAAACAACTCGTAGTATGCTTTATGGTATATATTTCACTGCCTACAATTGAGACAAGTTTATTATCCGTTTTTGTAATTTCCCCCACCTTTTTGCAATAATGTTACAGACGTGATAGAAGCTGAATCTTTAGGCATCTTGGTGATTGTGCAAAAAGGCTACAATATGACAAGCAGTGTGCACATTTTTGTTTCATAGCTTTGCTATTGTGCTGACTCAAAACGTGGCAAATTTACAGTGCTTCCTTTTTAAGAAGAATTAAGAAAGGAGGCTGAAGAAATACAGTAGCTCTTATGATATGTGGTGCAGACCTTGACTGTGAGTCATAGCTGACATGGTCACAAAGCTATAAAGTATGTTCACATTCTGTACTTCATCAGTGTGTGGGTCTTCATTTGGTGTAATATTTCCTTAAAACATTCCCTTGTTTGTGTCTGTAATAATAAATTGCTAATTCATTTACAATCTTTTGAAAATGTGACGGCATCATTTCCATAAGCCAGTTATTCTGGGTTGTGTAAAAGCCATTGAAGTTACAAGGACTGTGCTAAACAAGCTTATACTTAGCATAAAATACCAATTTGGACTGGACTAACTTTGCAAAGAAAGGGGTCTGCTTGAATGGCCAGACTGATCAGATGACTCATAAGAGACCCATAAGAGACCCATAAAGACCTTATTCAGATTTGCTAATCTATTATATATGCAATGCAAATCAAAAACACAGAGCTTAATCTGTTTTTATAATGCATAATTTCAGAGCACAAATTAGGAGAGTGGCTGGCTGTCGGTAGGAAAAAGGTCAGAAATTCAAAATAATGGATGCAAAACACTGACAAAAAGGGATTTTAATTTGAGACTGACTCAAAGCAATAAGCACCTTTGGATTTGTTATTATGGCACAATGTTTATTAATGTGTTTATTCCCTGGCTTAAACACCAAATCATGCGCCCTGATTATTATATCAAAGAGGGACAGACAGCTGGAACCCTGGTTATGCTTTATCCCTTTCGACAGCACAGACTAGTGGAGATGAGATGTTAGTTATGCTCAGGGGATTAAAAAACATGCATTAAGGCACACCACATTTAAATGCAAATATTTGTTAGAAACACTTCATATGCAACATAAAAAACAACTATAGCTTCCGTGACAAGTCTAACAATAAAAATATTTTTTTCAATGTGAAAAGTGATCATTTTATCTCGCGCCATGTAAAATACAGGTGTTCATATAAAATCTGGTTTTGGATCATTTGAGGTTTAAAATGCTTTATTAATACTGCAGTGTTCCACACACTTGGTTACAAAGTGACACTAAATCAGGCATTCTGTCAGTGTCAGCAGTGAACCAGATGACTGATTCCCATCTGATGGAAGCATCACTTTCAAAAATAACCCAATATACATCGCTCATGTGGGACCTCTTACACACTAAAAAAGGAATAGCTGCTTCAAATCAGCAGGGATACTATTCAAGGCCTTCAACTTCTGTTGAAGTTTTAGTCTGATACATTAAGGCAGGTTCTATTTTTTCTTCTTTTTTTTTACTTGACACTTGGCCAGGAAGATCAGCTGAATACAAAAGAGGAACAAAAGGCGACTCAAAATCCATGTAAGGATTAAGATGAAGAATCTAAACAATAAGTAGCCAAGTGGGATTGATGATAGTGTCACAGTTTTGGCCAATTCGCAGCACTGAGCGGACTATTAAATGATTCCACTAGCATTACAACATGCAACTGACAATATTTAATCTGTTCACTTGTTTTAAACCAGCCAGTCTTCTAAAGCTTATGCTTCAAAGGAAAGTGATCTAACACGTGCCATAGAATATTTTCCATCTAAGACTGTATAAGTAACCCTGGAGGGGGAAAAAAACAAACCACCAATCTGAAAGTTAACATCTGCTAACATCTAACAGCTTAAGAATTTTTTTTTTTTTAATTTAAATTGTTACATTTTTCCAAAACATATTTCTTAGCAAGCTAAATGGTGTTTAGTCATTTGCACTACCTCATCATATTTTCCTATTTATAATAAGAATAAATAGAAGTGCTTGAAACTGTACCACCAAAACATGCTTCCAAATGCTTTATGATGTCCTTTTTCTAACCATCTGACAAACAGAAATGTCTGTTTTGTTTGGGCAAATGGAACCTCCAGAAAAACAAATAGGTAAAAAAATGGTATTTTTCTTTCAGTGCTGGTGATTTTCCCTTAGCTCTGTTCAAAACATCTGAGGGGAGTGGGACCATCATTTCCCCATGCCATCACAAATTGTATGAGTTTGAATTTAAAAGTAGGTGACATTAATAAATATGCACAGATGCCAATTAAGCCATTAAGTGACTAAAAGCATATTGGGCATACAATTAATTTTTGTCTGCGTAATTTTGTATTCTGAGTCTATCTGACCATCCGTTTTTTTTTTTTAAATACTTTGCAAACCAACAAAAACAGGCACTATTATTTTCTTGGTGTATTCACAAATCAAGCCACCCTCCGCCCCAAAAAACAACAGGGAATGTTTAAAAGGAAAAACAGCAAAACCTCTTTTTTTGTCTGACACAGGATTACCCAAAGACGATGAGCTGTAGGGCAGAACCACCAACTTTTATTTAAGAAATGAGTCTTGGATTCTTGGGGACTTTTAAATGTAGAGGTCACTAAAGAGGTCTCATATCTCCCATTATAATTCTTAAAAAACAAAGAAACAAAACACACAAAAACAACCTGAAGGCTTCCTGCCACAACAACTTAACAGCCTCCAGTTGATATCAATATCTCCCATGTGCAGAGATATCATGAGATCCCTGCATATTTCAATAAATGAGACGATCCCGGCGGAAATTGGCAAAGTATTTGTGTTGCTTCCAGCTCCGTGTTATTAGAGAGAATAATTTAGACCGAAGAAGTTGTGTAATCTACTTTGCAAACATTTTTGTTTAATGCCGTGAGAGTCTGTTTATAATGATGCTTAACAAACATCATACAGTGACTGTGAATACTTGAAACAGGCCTTCAGGAATTACCCTTTTTATATAAAAACGACTGAATCATTTCTATAAAAATGTCAACAATAACAGAGCTACTAGTCTCTCTGTTTTTGACACAAAACCAGTTTCCTAAATAATATCTGAATCATCCATTTGCACCATGTCTCTATAAACGGAGATTAAAATGAATGGACTGATGGACTGAAAAGATAAATGACTAGAACAGACATTTACCTTTGAGTGTAATTACAGAGTGCATATCTAAAAGTGCATGCAGAAAAAGAAACAGAAGAAAAACATAAGTAATTTTGCAAATTGCATCAGCACTCTCCCCATTAAATAATATAATCCAAAGGTAGGCGGTCAAAATTATGACTGCCACCAGCCAAGGTGTGGGCTGTGAGAGCCATGTGCTGTTTCCTTTGGTGATTGAAATTTTAATTACAGTGTACATTTCTCTTAATAGCAAAAAACTTCATGAAATCCATTACCAGAGTTTGAACAACAAAACCTTAACAGTCTTCTTTAGTTACTGACATTTTAATTAGTCAGGCAAATGTTATAAGTTGATATAAGCCAAGATTGATTAGTAAAGATCAAAATGTTTGCGTCTTATACATTCGGGAGAAATGAATGGCGGCAGATTCCTTTGCTGCCCTAATAAAACAAATCAAGAGGGCACAAATTGTAAAGAGAAGACTTGATTTAAAAACACAACATGTATGTGCATAACACACGCAAGGGGACTTCACTGATGGAGAAGGAGAAACCAAGACGACATTAGTGTATTAAAGTCTTACCCCGTAAGACTTAACTTAGTGAAAATCTGATTCTGTTACCAAAGTTTCACATGACTGCATATCCCCCCTGTATTGGACTGTTCTAGTGTTAATAGCAAAGAAAGCAGTGACTCAATGTGAAATTAAATAGCACAAGAGTATAAAGGCATTCCACTGCCAGTCATTCAAAATCAAAGCTTGATATAACTAAATGGGACAACACAACTCCACTTATCAACTGAAAATATATTTGAAGGTGCTGTGAACCGTTACACACAATGAGTCTTGAAATTCAGTCTCATGTTTGGGAAAGCACATGATAATCCCAGAGAAGGAAAAACAGAGCAAAACATAACCTTTTCCTATAGATAAGGGAGTTCTCATACATCTTTAATGCAATGCTGCTTGTGATTGTTGATGACATATATAAATGTCACTGTGTTGGTAAAACAGTCTCCACAAAAATCCCAAACAAGGTGTTCTCTCCATTCTCACACAGTCCTCATTTCAAAACTGGAAACCAATCTGGGTCACATGATCTCTGAGCTTCTGACATCAATAAAAACAGTGCTGTTGTTATAACAACAACATTTTCTAATCATACTCAGACATTTGTGGGGAAGAGGGTCACATTTCAATAGTCCTTACCTTCAGAGTTCTATCAAGAGAAAAGTGGCCCAACAACTGTTACTGTTTTAGTATAAATACTATTAGGAGTCCTGTGTCCTGTGGCATATTTTGTGGAATATGTAACTGAATTATTAAATAAAATAAGGCCTTATTCTACAAAACTGTCTAATCAATCAACAGCACAATGCATCTTTTCATTAATCAATCCATTGTTAGAGATTGTTCCAAAGACTCGTTTGAAAAAAGCAGCTGCAGGGTGACTCTCTTGAATCATTTTGACTCTTTCTCATTGACTGAGAAATATGCCATGATTTGTCAGGTAGACTTTGAAAAGTTTCCTTTCTATGATATTATCACTTTTTGACAGTTGAATAAAAGTACAAATTTTAAAAGCAATGACCTGACCTGGAAAAGGAAAATGAGTGTGATCAAAAATGTCAAAATGTACAAGGCTAAGACCAGTGTTGTGAAGGTTACTTTTAAAATGTATTCCATTACAGAATACAGATTACATGCCCCAAAATGTATTCTGTAACATATTCCGTTACGTTACTCGATGAGAGTAACGTATTCTGAATACTTTGGATTACTTAATATATTATCATGCTGCTTACAACTACATGAATGTACTATTGCTGTGATTTATTACTGTTACTGAAGGTCCGCGGCTCCGAACCGTAGTAAAGGGACCTCTGGCTAATACGGTGGGTTCCGTGTCAGGCTCGTAGCAAAAAACTAGCTTTACTTTGTTGTCTGAGTCAACTCTGCTTGCGAGAGACAGAGAGAGGCGTTGAAATGCTGCTCCAACGGAACTTACTGTTTCGGAGGAAAACACGAACACAGCGTACAGTCGAGTCTTAATAGCTTACTTACAACTGGGCTCGTCAGGCACTCTTCTTGGCTGCAGTGGTTATTATTATATTTACATGCTTCCAGCTCCCGTTTTTGCTGGATGACAACTCGTACTTTTCCTTTTTTCTCCCTCCCTCGCTCACAGACACATAACGGGTATGGCAGTCCATTCTCCCTGCAGCACAGCCTACACTGCCTATGATGCTACATTGTTTAGAGCTATACCTGTAGCATTCTGCCTATTAGCTTAGCACAACAACAACAAAAAGGCGCTCTCTCACCCAGGAAACACACAGAGAGAGAGCGTTACCCTGTAAACATGGCAACCATAACGCTGCCGCCTGGAACAACAGAACATAGCTGTCAAACAAAACCCAAACAGTCCTGACACACCACAATGTGAAACAGGGAAGTACCGCCGTGTAATCCATTTATTTCAACAAGGTAACTGTATTCTAAATACCACCTTTTTAAACAGTAACTGTAACGGAATATAGTTACTCATATTTTGTATTTTAAATACGTAACGGCGGTACATGTATTCCGTTACTCCCCAACACTGGCTAAGACACATGTCTTCCTATTCCTTCGCAACACCTATTTTTTGTTACTGTAAGAACAATTAAACTGTAACCATTGTGTAAGCAAAATTACATTACAATGATAAATATTAAGATGGACAAACACTTGTATATCATTTGAAAACTCTCCCCAGTATTTTAACCCAAAAAGTTAGAGACGTGGAGACTGCATCACCCTTCCAGATGCTGTTTGACCTCCACAGATGTGTTACTACATCTTGCATTATGCTCATGCTAAATCGTTACCAAAATTCACATGCAGACATACAAACACCTGATAAACCCATGTGAAACTATTCAAAGCTACCTTTGTGGTAGTTAATGTAACACTAGATGTTTGCCTTCATGATACACATGCACGCACTTAAGTGAAGTGAAAACAATAACAGCTACAAAATAACAGCTGGTTTATTAAAGGTGGCTCCTGTAGCGCCCACAGGAAAGCTGTGCTTCTGTATACAACACCCAAAATGCTCCTTTGTTTGCTGTGGATGAGAAGGAAACACTGCAGCTCATAGCATTTGTCAGTGCTGGTCAACATATTGAAAGAGTGGGTGATTAGATCCACGGAGCTGATTTTCACACAGCAGCAACCTGATTCTCCTTTAGCGCAGCTAGCTAGCACTCTCATTTTGAAAAATGCCAGAGCATTTACTACAAAGAACACAAAGAAATTACAAAATATAAAAATGAAGCACACAACTTTAACTAAATCAAAATTTCTGTTACACAAGTATATGCTAATCAATCTCCGTTCCTTTTGGATAAAAACTGGTTTATTTGTTCTTTCCTTTATTACTTTTTCAGGGCTGGAAAATGCAATGTATAAATTCCATGATTTTTTCAGGCTGTCTATGAAAACACTGCCATTGATATGCAGATAGTAATGGTCTATGATATATTATGATGACAAGACATAACATTTCAAAACCTTCAAAACAAAGGGAATTCCACTTGACTCCAAAGTCAGTCTCACTCTTCTTTAAAAGATAATACAATAAGCATAGATAGTGTTCATAATGAACAAAGAAAATGTAAAAACTGGAAACTCTGCTTTAATGATAGCCAGGTTATACACTTAACTCTTACTGCCTGAACTAAGCTTGCTAATCTATGGATTAAAATCATAGAGGTTTCAAACCACCCAGGTATTAACCAAAAAAATGAATACAATGAAATAATAACGATTGGCTCTCTGGGCACACAGAGAACAGATTGCCTGATTCTAATGCAAGTGTTATTCTTACCTAAGTACACTGTGCATGAGTGTTTCCAAAGCATTTCAGGAGTATTAAACTGTCTGTGCATCAATTAACATATTAATTGGAAGGAAAGAAGAAAGATGTGAGCTACTGTTCTAAGGCTAAAGAGGCATTTTGGCCAGGCCTTTGCAGCTCCAAATGAGGGTGCATCATTTGAAACGGCGCCAGATCATCTGGTCATGATCCAGTTATCATTGCACTGCTTCAGTGAGCACAATTGAGATGGCTCTGTTTATCAGTTATATTGCTCCTGCATTGCATTAGCACGACAGAATCGCAGCACCGCCCACCCCCCTCTCTCGCTTCTTTTCTCGCTCTCTCCTGTCAGCGTTAGATTTAGTTCGATGAATTCAAATGAAATAAGGCTCTGGAAAATCTCAGAAAGAAAACATTCGAATATTATCAATACACACTTTTTCTCCACCATTCTTTTTTCCCCCTTACATTCATATTTTGCTGTCAAAAATCCATCACTCAAGCAATGCTTTATGGTCAAAATGGTAAATTGATGTTCTCTTTAAAAAACAAACAACTAATACAAAGTTGTGTTGTGTGACTCACACATTTATCTTGCTTCCGTTATTGGATTTATTGGTCTGCATTTCTCATTTCTCTAAAAAAATATTCTTAACTGAAAAGGAATCAAAACCATTATTAGTATCTGTGCATGTGTCTGCGTCAATCTGTATAGTCGTAAAAAAAAAAGACACAAAGCGACGTTTGTTAGAGTTGGCGCTCGTCTGCTTGGCTGAGATGACAGTTCTGCCACTAAGACAAGGACATGACAGCCAGAAAACTGACATTATGAAGTCTATGGTAATTCTACCGCTACTCTACCCTTGCTTCACTTGATGTTTTAGCTTGTTGTTCACATGCCACACAATAACACACTGTAAGATTCAGTACGTAGGTGACTAACAGCTGGAAGGAAATTAGGAAGCAACAACAACAACAAAACGTACCACTCCAAAATCTGTTTTTTTTTAATTTGCCTGATGCTCAAATATATAATATATAAATAAATAATAAAGGGTAGATACTGTTTACATGCTAAAATTGAGTTATTTCACCTCAATGCCAAGTGACTGCTGATGGTTTTTAAATTTTAATTTTAAATTACGCTTTTATGAAGTGTTACAGGTGCATTAATGTTGAAAAAAAAGGTCATTTAAATTTCAGTAGGCTATGAGCCAAGTTTGGTTGCAAAGCTCCTGATTGTCTAAGAGGAGTTCAAGGACAAAGAAACAAACAAACAACACACCCAGACAAAGACTGGCCAACATTCATGGTTTCAGTCTTTAGTCGTGTCCTGATGTTTTGTACCTTGTGTTTTAAAAGCTCTTTTAAAGAATAGACAAGCGTCCTAATAAACATATTTGATGTTAATACAAATACCAGTATTCCCAGTATGAAAATGATGACTTAATTCAATTTCAATTCAATTCTGTCAGCCACTCATCTTATCCTATCTGGAAATATTAACTAACACACACTGTATTGTTGAATTATTGTCTTAACTGTCATGTCAAATCACTGCCTGAACACATTTCTCAAGAAATCTTGATTGGGATGTAAGAGATGTCATAGGCAGCTACAATAATGGAAAAGATAAATGGTGGATGCACATTCTGTTAAAAAGTAACACACGGTACAATCCCATGACTGTGTACTATTTTAGAAGAATACCTTTGTGTGATGCTAAGAGAAAAAAGGCAGCTGGAAGTTTGTCCTAGCAGATGTCAAATAGTCAGAGGTGAGAAGAAGGCAAGCAGAGTGCGATTATTTTCCCCTGACTGTTTACCCATGACAGAGTGATTCAAGCGGAGGGGTTAATAACTTGGCGTGACCTCAGATCAACACCGACAGACTACATTGAGTCTCTTTTAGTTCACCATTCTACAGTTAAACATATTTCAAAGAGATAAAAAACAGTGATTAGATGACTGCAGTATTGTGTAATTCTCCATAACAAAGTCAGTGTTATAATTTCAATCATTCTTTATGAACTGTTTTTGTCCCTAGAGATACAAACAGCATATGGATAATTGGAAGTAGTATAGACATCAAATAGGCCTAAATTGAAAGGAGAATGCACAGTAGTAGCTCTGACACTACAAAGGTTGTTTCATGGCAGAATGATAGATATATAGTGTCTCTTTGTAATCTAAACAATAATGTGAAACAAAAGGGTTGTTCTCTATTCATTAGGTATGTATCTATTCACAACAGTTTGAATGGAACAAGTCAAGCCCTTATATTACAGAGTAAGCCCGTCACCTAAATAGTGCGTTAATGTTTGTAGCTGTTATATAATTGTTTCCACAGAGGAATTAAACAGAGTTGCAAATTAAGAACTGGACTGGAACAACATTGTCAGTATTAGGAAAAAACCCAAAGACTCCTTTGGAAAATATAAAGATCCGAAATTCAATTTCAATGTACTTTATTTATGGTTACAAGGTTGTTAGGTTTTGTTAGGTGCAGCTTTTGTGTACCTTTCACTTTATAAAAAAGGCAAAAAGACAGTATGTAACAAGAAAAAATGTCTTCCCACTTTTTAATTATTGGAAAACATATTTTTGCAGATCCAGACATGAAACACACTGCTAGAGGAGTTTAACCCCAAAAGAGTCTTCAGAAAATCCTTCTGTGGTCCCAAAACCAGCAGCTTCCAAGAAGTTGGCAGGGAATATATGCATACGTGACTGAAAAACAGAATGAAGGAAGTGCAGCACTACACAGCACTACACAGCTTCAGAAGTCATCAAATAGGTTGAGCCACTAGTCAATGCATGACAGTGTTGAAGCAGCAGGTTTTTTACTTAGTAATAAAGTTGTTTTAAAAAGATTATATTATTAATTGGTTTAACATACTCACTCACACACACACACACACAGACACACAGAAAGAGATTTACATTAACTGCACCAGTGTCTCCCTTGCTGTGTGGGGTGTCTGACCTGCAGACAGATCACAATCCCGTTGTTTTTGTTTTTCAGTTTATCACCAAAAAAGAAAAATTTCTTGCAGATAATTTCAACAGCTCTCATCCCTTCTGTTTCCCCCCTACTCAGTTGGATTATATACATATGGATTTAAGTATCAGTTAGCCTTATAAAACTAGCTAAACTAACTCACGGCTGAAAAAAAAACAGCCTGTGTTACAGGCTGTGCTCACATTTTCTTCAGTGTTCTTAAATCAGACACCTGAATGATGTTAAGTGGTGAAGTTTGTTGTGTACTTATAAAGCTTTGATAGCAGAGTGGCCTTTTGGGACATGCAATTGCACTTGTGCTTGCATGTCTACCACTAGATCTCATACCAGTTTAAAAGCCACTTTACTTAGCTGCAGGGCAGACAAATACAGCCTCCAGACTGCAACCAAAACTGCCATATGCAATTTTTTGCCAGTTAAGGTCTTATATTGAAATGCCTAAAGTGTCTTTTTTTTTTTTAAAGAGTCATTTTGCCATGTGTTATGGTAACTGCCACAGCCACTGGTCTACATAACAGGGATTTATCCTTTTTCATTAAGTCTACATTGCAGGTATATTGCAACCACAGATCCTAACTGATGTGCATCTCTCCAGAAATGCATGGCTTCATCGCAGCCCGCAAGTATGGTGATTGGCTCGTTCAGTACCATCAGTTCCTCCTGTGCATTTCCAGCTACTTTTTGCAGCAGTTTTTGAATTAATCAGGAAGAGAAAAACAATCATTACCTTAATACAAGGACTCCAGATGTGAGTAAATTCCTGGGAAGGGACTATCAAAACTATCAAATTGGACTTTCAGGAATGTAAAAAGTGGAAAAACTCAAATAGGTTTGCCTCTAAAGAAATTAAAACTCACCAAAACAAAGAGTGGGGACCCAGTAGAGGAAAAAAGAGCATTTTTCCCCATTTGTATCATGGCTGAAATCCCATACAAAACATTATGAAACAACTAAAGACTAAAAGCACAAATATTGGTCACAGTGTTGGCCAATTTCGTAGGCTATGCTATAGGCTTTACAAAGATTAAAAGCGGAAGACTATATGAGTCAAAAGCAGTAAAACTAAAAAAGGCACTAAGACCTAACCAAGCAATACCAAACTCAGATTTCTACACCATTTCCCTCAGTATTTTGCATTGCATAAAGCTGCCTGCTGTCAAAGATTACGCCGATTATAAAACCAAGAATTGTGACGCAGCAATGAGCAACACACATGCCAATACATACGCACATAAATCACGTTTAAATGTATTGTTATTAATATTAAAAGGTAATTAAAGAATCAGCTAAATTAAGAGGAAAATTATCCTCCTGGCTATAAAAGTAGGGAATGTAGGAGGAGACTATGAACGAGCAAATTTCCAGCAATAAGTAGTCCATGAAAATAAAATGCAGAATCAGGGGTTCATAATGCTGCAGCAGAGACCTAGTAAAAGTTAACTAATGTGCAACTGCCCAGTGAATGTAAAGCAATACTGAGACACTAGGAGGATTAGAAGGAGAAGGGACTGTCTCAACACTGTATCGAACTTTAGTTAGCTATGGGGTGAGCATATGTTTTCATATGCTAATTGTGGGGCACAATGTTAAAAAGGTCATTCAGGTAAATATTTGATTGGAAAGATGCAAAAACAATATGTTTTTATTTTGCGTTGAATAAAAAGAGTGGTTTTACAGTGCAGTGGTTTACACAAATCCCTTCGAGGTTACATCAGGAGGGTCATCCAGGGTGAAAACAGACTGTCAGATTAAACATGCTGAGTTAGCCTTGTAAGTAAGAGCTTCAAGTATGTCTCATTAAATGAAGGGGAAGTGGCTAAGCTTGCTTATACACCTATGGACTCTCCTCATTTCTGATATATAATAATTTCAAGAAGCCCAATTGTACTGTGTACGGCAAAAACGTTAAGTGTTTCAACAAAATTCCAACATCCAAGCGTATATAACTTAATTAATTTAACAATTCACTTAATTGTAACTGTGCATTACAGACATTGTAACAGTTTTTAACTATAGTTGGTTGATGTCAAGTGCTCTAAACAAGTGGCCAACCAAGTTAAAAATGTTAAGTATGGGAATATATTTGGGATAATATGCAATTCAATATTTGAACAATCATTAAGTTATTCAAAATGTTGTTGTTGTTGTTTTAAAAAATGTTTTTCTAGCAGTGCCTGGTAGGATGCTATTACTACTTCTGGTGCCAATGAAGCGTGTATCACATTCTCAGATTACATGACACTGTAAAAGCAGGAGAAGCATACAAGGCTGATGACCACTAGAGCCACCAGAATGTTTTGTGTGGAAACGAACAAAAATGGCATCCAGCGTTAGTTAAGCTAGCATGTCACAAACCTGCCACAGCTATGCACATTCATTTGAGAGCAGTATGATTTGGGAGCGATCTTCCACTTAGTTCCCATTGACTTTCAAATAGAGTTTTTGTCTTAAGTGCCCACCCCTGCTATGCACACACCACAAGTGTGAGAAGCAGTGAGCCAATTTGTACTAAGAAAATAAAGTTTTTTAGTATTTCATAAAGGCTTTATCATTTCTCCAAAAACATTTCCGCTGTGTGAACCATTTGAACAGTTGACAGGCCCACGGAGCCTGTGGTGGTTTATCTGCTGCCAGTTGATGTGAAAGAGCCTGCAATTCTATTTGCCTACTTGCATGCACCAGTAATTACAACATGATTGATTTGTTATTTCAGCATGTTCCCTCTGCTCTCTTATCTACACTCTGTATATATCACTAATTTTTAAACTTTCTACTTTTACAAACCTAAATGTCTCGGCTTGCTTCTTCTCCTCTCTTGCTGATTTGCCATTCATACTAAGGTTTGAAATGAGAGCTGAAATTTTCATAGATGCATTTCACACAATAAATCAGGCTCGTCTGTGAAACAAAGCACTGCCTAACAAATTCCCTAGGGTGTACAATTTGCCAAGAGGGGATATGTTCAGTTGTCATTTGTGTTTAATCTCTACTCCAGAAACTGTCAAGTAGATATTAAATTCCATAAGGAGTAGATAGGTAAAAAAAAAAAAGTATAAGAGAGCTAAAGTTATGGATTCTCCCCATTGTTCAGACCTGAGCATTTACAACACATCGCACATCTCTTTTAACAAATAAAGAAAATATATATTTATTTCCTAATCCCTGGGGGAGGCCTCTGCTTTAATGAGTGCCACACTTATTGATAGAATATTGTTTAACTGCGCATGCTTGCCATAATTAAGAGGGTGAGACTTATTCATTCCACCCCAGAGCGAATAACCACAACTTTAATTTAAGAAATAACAAAAATGCTTCATTTCACAATTGCTTGCATTTGATGCCTCATATTTCTAATTAATGAGATAAGGAAAAGAGACTTTTGATGAGGCTTGCATGTGTGTGTCTAAGGCCCATGTGGACACAAGCTATCTCTCAGAAGGCGACAGCCTTGAGGTGAGTAATCACCTCCAGGGATATTCTATGAGAATGGCCTTCTTAAAGCCATTAATTAAGCCTCATCTCTCACTGCACTTACCTCAAGGTAGGACACCAGAACTGCAGCCTCCCCCTAACCCTTTGTCTTTGCGTCACCCTTTTGCCCCTTCTGCTTTCCTTGATTCACTGGCCTCCTATCTCTCCTCTCCTTTGCTTGTTTATCCATGGGTCTTGTTTGGCTGTAGGCTATCTGGGTTGCCCAAGAGTTGCAGCTCTATTCTCAGTGACAAGTCCTTGTGGCTATTACAGCAAAAGAGAGCAGCAAGCTCGAGGCGCACATGCTCACGCATCAAATAATAATAATAATAATAATTTAAAAAAAGACTGTCCAGGTTACAAAAATACGCCTGTATGAACCTTGATTATAAGAACATTTTAGTGAATAAAAATTGAAGCCAGAAAATTAGTGTATTGAACACAGATTGGAAAAATACGACATAAATTAAACTATAAACATATATTACCATAAGCATTTATTTTATGACTGATGTGTTGATTTTTAATTTACACATGTGAGTATATAAATGAAAAAAATCATTGTTTCAAATGATAAAATTTTATTGTAAGTATGCATGGATAAACTTAATATGCAACATCTGTGCTTCCTGCAGTATTTTTTTTTTTTTTGCTTCACCCTTTTCACTGTTTCTTAAATCTGTGTTTCTATAGTATCTGAAAGGTTCCAGAAATAAAACGAAAAATATTTAAGCAACTAAAAAAAATAATGGCTAGTTTAGGGGGGACTCATTAGTATGGTAACATAAAGCATATATGGTTGCATCTGTCCTTGATCCTCACTCCTTAGTTTTTCTCAGAATCTCTGAACTTCTGAACATCGAACAACAGTGATCTACAAACAGTGCTAACATGTGATCGTGACTCCCCAGTAACGTTGCCATAAATCTGAAATGTAGACTTGTTTCATATACAGGTAGCATCAGATACTTCTTCCTTCCCTTACTTCTTCTATTACAAAATGTAATTTTAATATAAAACGTACAGTAAAAAAAGGCCTGTGAGCTTTCTTTTATTTGTTTTCCTCATCTTTTTTTCATGTTCTTTCATAGGTTCATATGTAAAATCTAGAATGATCAAATGTAAATAAACGTACAAAGAAACCTTGTCCCCTTATACGGTCCACTTATTCCCATCTACTCCATATGCACTGTAACTCAGAGCCGCATGCCTACCGGGAAGAATAATTTATGTCCCGCTGTATCTGCCAAGCAGTTGCATGGCTTGAACAGCTTGTTTCTCAGGTACAGAAAGAGAGAATAAAAAGCCACGATAACAGTAATTAGTAAGGAAACTGAATATATATGTAATATCAACCAAAAGCAATTTGTGATTCTGTTATTGCTGTGTTCTGAAGAAAAGGCACATATAATGTGGACTCCATTTGCAAGGCACAAATTAAACTATTCAGTGAGGCTACTGAAAAGCGCTACTAAAGGACGTGCTGGGAGCCATTCGGTCTACCGTGTCTCATAATGTGCATTAACACAAACCTTATTGAACAACATTTTAAGTTTATATAAAGCCATATTGTGCATATACATACACCAGACGTGGCTGTCACATTAAATTTATAGTGGAAATCAAAAAACCTATTATAAAATCAGTTATTAAGGAAACACACCATGTTTCCATGCTGCTGACTCTGCCCTTAAACCAGGAGATGCCTTGAAGGGTTTTTCGAGCTGACTGAACACTGCTGTGATGAAAAGGCTGCATGTCAACACTGGAATCCAAGAGGCCCCTTCACACCTGTGTTTTTATTTGTAAGACTATCCTGCCAAGGTAAATAACATGCTTAGCTGAATTCAAAGCTCTAAGGATGACACCAGATCACAGCATTTGTTGGGTTGCTATATGCGTTTATTGACACATATTTCAATTTATGCAAAGTAGACACCTACAGTGTGCATCCTCCAGATGAAGGAAAGACTTTAAAGCGAGAAACTCAATTGCTGCATTGTTTTATTTACTCGGATCTTTTATTGATTTATTTATATGCGCCGTGTAACTTATTTGTTTGTCAGTGTGTATAGGCCTGTTACTACTGTTTCACATGACTGCACTGTCTTATATGAGGTCTTTGTGCAGTCTAATCAATTTGTTCTTGCGTTCATCTATTTTTTTAAGCATATATACTTTTTTTTGGATTGTTGGTCAAGAAAAATGCTTCACAAATCAATACTCCATCAAAACATTTCTTTTAAAGAAATAATCTCAAAAGCTTGAATCAGAAATGATTCCGACTTCAAATTATTCCAGTGAAGGTTATACATTCTTCTGAAAGTGACTATTTGGTGGGGGTGTCTGCTCTATACAAGTCCCCGTCCATTACAATGGAAAATATGTAAAATAACTACACTCACTGGTCACTTTAATAGGTACAATGGACATATTAGGTCTGATGTATATTTAATTTAATAGATTCTTACTGAAGAGCAAATCTTTTATGGAAAAGTTAATATGAACTTTTCCTTGTATGTCGATACTCTTAACATATGCTCACCAACGACGTTGTTAGGTCTTGTTAGTACTGGGTTAGACCCGCTTTTTCCCTTCACAACTGCCTTAATTCTTCACAGCATACAATCAGCCAGGTGCTGGAAAAATTCCTCAGAAATTTTCGTCCATACTGACCTGACAGCATCACACAGTTGATGGTAATTTATTTCCTGTGTGTCCAAGATGTGGCACTAAAGTTTCACCACATCCCAAAGCTATTCTATTGGATTGAGATGTGTTGACTGCGGAGGCCATTTGAGTACAGAGAAATTCACTGTCATGTTCACTGCGGATGATGATTTGAGCTTCGTGAAGATAGTGTGAAGACGGATACACTGTGGCCATAAAGGGATCGACATGGTGGAAAATAATACTCCGGTAAGCTGTGGTGTTTAATAAAATGCTCAGTTGGTACTAAAGAGTCCAAAATATGCCACACCAGCACAACCAGCCTAAACCATTGACCCATACAAAGCAGGATGGAGCCATGCTTCCAAGTTGTTCATGCCAAATTTTGACTGTGCCACCTGAATGCTGAGAGGAACACAAGACAAGAGGTGGAAAAGTCTTTCCTTTGTGTTTTTTTCTTTGCATCATCTGATGTGAACAAGCCCAAAAAGGCTGTTTTGGTTATTAATATCATCACTATCCATGAAACAAACATTACTGATGACCTTCCACAGTGAATTAAAGAAAAAAAAACAAATCATCTCTACACTTTTGTGTTTTTTCCACTTTACTGATAATAACAGCTTCATTTGTTCGCCATTACTGTTGCTTTCTGAATAGGCATTGTCAACTGAAAAGCTTTCTGAATTGTTCATGAAAAATAAAAGTTTCCACATTTGCTGGCTGAGTTAAGAATATCTATGATGAGTTTAGTGAAAGAGATTCTAAACTTCATACTGTACAGTGGAGTGACACCTATCACTGCAGTGCCAGGATTTCTTTTTTTAAAGCTGTGATTCTTCTAAAATACAAATATAACATTTCCAAACAATGTCAGGAAGTGGGGCTGTGTATGCATGAAAACTATACAAATGAAATTAAACAATGTTTTACTGATACATGTCAGTCAAGTCTGCAGAAGGAACAGATAAAATGTGAAAAACCGACTTCTGCCCGAAGCAGAGTTTTGTTCTGTGGGAGTAGGAGTGCAACCGCTGCTGAACAAGTGCAAGAGAGTTCACAGTGTGAGGGGAATACATCATGACAGAGAGAAAATGACCAAAAATATCCATTAAAAAGGCCTTCACTCCAATATGAGCTATCACCAATTCAGCACCTTGGGGGCAGAATAATTTTGCTTTTAAACAACCTGCAAGTTGCACTATCAAGCAGAGTTTCTGAGACGAGCACGGGGACAATGTGAAAACCACATTGGTGTAACTTGGTTAAATATGGGTGAAATTATGGGTGAAAATAGAACACTGCATTCTGATTTAAGCTTTTAATGGGGATGTAACGAAATGTATTTGACTCAGCCTCATTTCCATTCATATGTATATAGCAGTTCTTCGGTGTTCTGGGGTAAAAGAAAATAATTGTTATGTGTCTTCTTATTGGGTTTTTTTGTCATCAATAGAAATAATAAAGGTATATCTTTATTTGTTGTGCAAATGTTTTCGGAACCTAATGGGTCAAAAACTAATTCATGTGACAGGCCTGTCAGCGAGAGATCCATAAGGACATCCAAATTTAAAAACTGTCCCCTTTTGATCAACTATCAAATGCAATCTATTGACTCTTACCTGCATTTCATTAGACAAGCCTAAAATGTCTTTTTAGGCTATTGATAATCAAAGCGGACACTTTTGGGTAAATTCAGTTAAGAAAGGAGTGGCAGCTCTCTTTTTAAGCCATGCAAGTCCAGGAAAAGGAAAATCTACAAATAGGCAGTGAGATCTAAGGAAAGGCTTATGAAGCACATATAGTCTTAGATGTGAATTCAAGAAATTAACATTTAATAGAAGAATGTCTGATGAATGTCTGATGAATGACTGTTGCACAGTCAGCCATCCCAAGGCTTCGCAGCAGTAACAGAATCCTTACATTTATCTTTAAGATTTTGTTGAAAGTTTTCTCAAATAGACGTGGATAAAGCTAATGAATAACAACCAAAAAGATTCCGTCTTTAACAACAGACCTCCGAGTGCAGTATTGATTGAGCTGAAAGTGCGATGGTTTGTGAAAATCGAAACCTACTAAATAATGTAAGGACTTAGGCAGAAACCGTGTTGATATACAAAAACTGCTAATCCCTGCAATATTTGTGATGAAGTGTGGAATGGAAAAAAAAATCATATGGCTGCAAATCTGAAAATTCCTGGAGGGATTGTTTTAATTTCAACATCAGCCTGGAGATTTCTCTTGTCCTACTTAAGGACGAGCTCACTGTGTTTCTGAGCCATGCCTCAGACTGTTTCTTGAGTTTCACTGTGCTGCAAGCCAAGGCTGTTGTAAGGTTAAACTATCTGACAGCTCCAGTTTCACGGCAAACAACACACATCCTCGGGCGGATTTTCACATACTTAGTAGTGTGTATTCTCATATGCTCCATTTAGATTGATCATGCATGATTAAGCTTGGTTATTGGTGCCTCCATTGCTGAGCGCAAAGAGTAAGGAGATTGTTCAGAAGAAGGAGAGCTGGGAAAGAAAAAGAGATGTAGGTGGGCGAAAGAGTGAATATCTAAATATACTGTAAAAGACTTAATGGTCTCTGCGTGTGCATTAGTGTTCTGCACATGTCTCTGTGGGATTTCTCCTTCTAAATCTTTGATTCTCCTGTACTTGAAGCTTGGGCTGCAGAGGTGTCTCATTGATTGAACTGAAGGGTTGTTAATAGTAACCAGTTTTGTTTGATATTAATCCAAAAAGAGCCCTGTATGAGTTTGCTCTGGGATGTCATTTTTTTCACTAAGGTCCATGTGAATGACTGAGAAACAAATTAGATATAAATTCCCTCTGACCGAGTCAGGAACACTTCAGTAGTTGAAGTTAATATATATAAATGTAGTAAGATGACAGCATCAGGTGGTTGATAAGCAATGAACAAGGACTTGTGCCTAAAATGAGATACACAAAACTTCTGAAAATCAAAAAACAAATCATCAAAGCTACTTTGGACTTTGCACCGTTTTGAAAAATGAACCTCCACCCCCCACCCCCAACACACACACACACACACTCCCCACCATTTACACACAGACATTAAATTTAATTAAAACTAGACCTAAGGTGAAGCAGTAATGGCTTCACAGAGTGTGACTACCAGACCTAATCAGGCCAATAACAGCATTTTTCTTTTTCTTTTTTCTTTAAATGCCAGAACACAGTGCCAAATTCTAGCCTGAAGGACTGAGGTCTACAGCTTCCAATGTGTTGCCACCATCCACTTGGGGGTGATGACACAGTCTTCATATATAAGTCACAAGGCCACTGTTTATTTTGATGGTTTGACTGTCTGAATTTCTTATCATTAATTTGAGAATAAGATCAATCAATAAATATCTCTGATAACTTCTGATGTCTTGCCATAAAAATTTGAGTCCAAGTCCTGGACTGTGGAGCTATCCAAAATGAGCCCCGCCACTGCAGTATACCTACACTTAAAAGCTATGACAGATGGCGAGAATAGGCCTGCCATTAAGCTAGGCTATATTCAAAGCAAATGCCTTATGAAAAAATAGATCATGTATCTTTCAAAATTGCAAACGAGGTTTGAATAATGAAAAGTTCATTTCAGCCCACTGATAAGAACTCAGCTACCACTAAACATTTCAAACAATAAAAACTAAATACACTAGAAACTAAAAAAAAAAAATCTAAACTGTATTAAAAACTGAAAGTCAAAATAAAAATAAAACCTAATTACAAAATACAAAACTAAAACACTCTGGTATGAATCCATTTGTAGCCACTGTGCTAATTTTTTTGACAGTGTATTTAATTTTTGTTTTACTTTACATGAACAGGATTTTATTAATCTGGTGGACAGTCACCACTTAATTCAACACCGCACCACGGCCGCCTACTCTTTTTACCCCCTATTTCTTTCAAACTGTCCTACATTAAGGCTACTAGATATTCTTAAAAGTATTTTTGTTCGCCTCATTGTCAAATCGAGGGTATTTCTTTCCTATATGAGCCTGTTTCTGCCCAAGCAGATGGTTGTACAACATGCAGGATTTATCACTGTTCATTTCATACAGGTGTGCCTGTCTTAAATATAATATGATTAACCAACTTTCTTGTGCATACAGGCAGTTCCTATGCACAGATTTAGAACGTGCATGCTCTGAAAAATGAGGCCGCTGTTACTTGAATGTCTATTCTTGGCACAACGACTTTTACCAGAACGCCTCATCTAACACTTCACTCTCAGACATGCAGCTCCTTAGCAGATATAGATTATGCCAGAACAATAACACATATGAATGTTGATGAAGCTTGCAACACTATGCAAGTCAGCGTAATAACAATTTGCTTCATTAAGCAACAAGCTGCGAGTGTTCAATCTATAACGTTACTTACTTACTTGAATGTATAGGATGCTTATAAAGGACAAATTAGACAAACAGGTGTTGGGCACCATGAAAAGTAGACAAGGGAAAGGAAAATCTAGAGAAAACCAATAAAAATCCATAGTTTACCTATGCAAACTAGTGATATAAAATTGTTGTAATTGTTAGAAGCTAAAACATTTATTGAAATCAAAAGTTAAATAATGAAAATCACATTCTTAAAGCCCTAGTGTGTGTGGTGGTCTTTACTCTTGAAAAGACTGATATACATAAAATATCTTTAAAACAATATCAAGCATAGGGGTTCATATTTTTGTGTAATGAAATAAGAAGCAACAATTAAATGAGAAAACTGCAACAAAGCTGTAAAACTAGACCATCTGCTTAAAAAGGAAGTATGCAATAAACCTGGTTCTTAAGGGGAAATAGGCAAACACAAATAAATAAATATTGACCAATTCAGCTAGCCACAAAGACCATTAAATCAATCAAAACATTCTAATATAGTGCAGGTTTTTCAACCAACCTGCATTGATTCCTGTAAATGAACTTCCAAATGCATAGTAAATCCTACAGGTTTGATGTAACAGACACACAGCTCTATATAGAAATGCTTTTGTGGCATTTAAATACAGTAATAAAGCTAACAAAAATCAATAATGCATTATCAAAGAACAGGGGAGAAATGGGTGTCTATAAAGTACATGATCTAACAGAACAACAATCTATTTCTTTAAAGGTCAGTAAGCTATAAAGCCTCCCCCAACTGCACAACTCCCTCTCATTCTTCCCTGACACTATAGCCACTCATATTTTTCCAATATTTTAGGGAATTATCACCCAGAAGCCATGAAAAAGCATTTTAGACCTTTCTCGATCTAAGTAATCGCTTTATTAGTGACACAAAGATGAGTTTGTGCTGTTATATGGATCCAGAGGGTGTAATGAAATTTGACTCTGCTGCTGAGTAACGATGAAATAAAAAGGAGAAGTTGACCAAGAATCAATATGATATACAGCGATCAGTCACAATATTAAAACCACCTCCTTAATATTGTGTGGCTGTTGTGTGGCCCTGCCAAAACAGCTCTGACCCACTGGAGCAAGGGACCTCTGAGAGTGTCCCGTGATGTCTGAAACATTGATGCTGGCAGCAGATCCTTTGGGTCCTGGATTTTAGGACCCTCGATGGATTAAGCGTGGCAGGGATCATTGCTTTACACAGAGGGTGGTTTGGGTATTCTGCCTTGGTGCTATCCATAAAACTAAAATCCAAATGACCAGGAGCCAAGGCATTAAAGCAGAACACAGCATTAAAATATAATATACTGCTGTCTTGAATGGACAAGCTCGGCTAATTCATCCACCTTTCCGCCTCTTCTGACTACTTTTAAAGTACTTACAGAAACAAGCAGCACAGTTAAGTTTGGTTTACTTAAGTTTAGGTAAGTTTCAGCAAGCAGACTAACAAAATGATACCTGTATAATCACATGAGAGTGTATATCCTAGTTGGCTACTTGTCATATTCCTCCATGAGCTGGCATGATCTATTATATTAGTTTATGTATGATGTGAAATTGTATTGATTACTAAACTTACTGATAGTCATCCGTTAATCACGTAAAGGTAACTGACATTAGCTGTTATCATTATAATCATACACTGGTAACAGGTATACACTGGTCTCCCAGCTGTTGTGCAAAAAACATGACAGTACATGTAAGAGTGCAACATAATAAAGTAGTATATGGCACTATGCCTTGTGACTTTTTTTGATCAATACTAGCTTGCAGACATTACCTCAGTATAACTGTGCACAAATGCAAGCAACATAATGAAGACTCCAGTTCCATTAACCGCCATGAGTAATAACAAAGAGTATTTGTTTTGTTTTAGTCACCTGTTTTTTGTATGTATTTTTTCCACTGCTATGTTTGCAAATTTTCTAGAGTATTTCAAGAGTAAAGTTTCAAGTTCCAAGCGCTTAATTTATACTCAGTGCACGCTGCTGATCTCGCTCATGCGGAATTTATTTTGCCACATATTTCATCAGGAAGGGCTTCCGGCATTTAAAAAAATAAAAAATAAAATCTGCTAAATCAAACATGCGGAGCTACCTGCTGTGGTGACCTCTAGGGAAAAGCCAAAAGTTTGGGGTTTCTTTTTAACCCATGTATCTCATATGAAGGTTCCTTATCTATAAAACATTTCACCCATGTTGCCTCCTATCTCGTATTTCGCTCATTCATCTCATTCTAACCTCCAATAATTCCTTCGTTGATTCACAAAGAAGCAAGTTTGGGGAAAAAAACAATTATCATCGTGGAATTTGGAGGCACCTGAAAACTTGTATATACATTATAAAAAGGTTACAAAACATGCTGAAAAGGTTGATGGCATCTGTTTAGAGGTTGTACAGTATCACAAAGAAGCTCTTTGGATTATGGATGGGATATACTTAGAGTAAGCATATGAGCTTGGCAGTAAAAGGGTCACCATGGACACAATAAATCAGTTTCCTGGAACTAATAGCAGGATATATGATGAAGCAAGTGGGGGATTTCATCAATTGTGTTCACTAATACCAAAGTATTTGGCAGTGTTAGTGGGAATAACATCCCAGTTATTGAAATAGAATACATTACTGCTCGGTGCTACATGTAGATACCCCTTCATGGCTAATCCTGTTTTCCTCAGAAACAGCTGTTGACAGATAGTGAGACTAGTCGAGGTCTCAGTCTATTTACATATAATAAGGGATTGTCTGTTCTCTAAAAGGACATCAGGATTGACAATAACACCTGATTAATATAAAAAGCAAGCAAATACCAACACAATCTATTTTGCACACATCATTTCACATTTACACCTGCACACAGCTTTGTACACACACCAGCGGCAGCACAAATTATACACACACACACACACAGGCAGGTATACTTTTTTAATGCAAATTGTGACTTGCAAGCATGAATTCCTAATGCAATTAGCTGACTGAATCCATAACCCTAACATATGTATCAGCTAATACAGTTAGAACTTAGGTCTTTGCTTCCATGTCTGCTCACTTAATGATATTATGGTTGATTCTATAGTTTGATCCAGCTATCAATGTCAATCATGTTAGCACTGCTCAAAGCAGCAAGCCTTTCAGGGGAAATGGCACTGGAGGGAGGGGGAAGAGAGAATGGCTGGCAGCTTTCTAATGCAATAGACCTGCCAGAACTGAGAGCTTTTTATTACATTAATATGTTCCTGGATAATTCTATCTCATCTCCTAATATGACTTAGCCTAAAAACCCAATTAAAGTCTAATTTATCCGATCACCTCAATCGGAGACGGTGATGTGAGGGCGTTCAGACAGCCATGTGCTAGTTGCTCGCTACCGCCCACAGAGGATTCTGTTTCGTCTCCATCCCCAGACCAAAGAATAGTTAGAATGGCGAGTACGGCATGCAGCTTCTATTATAGCTACAATTGGCACAATTGGTAAGCACATGGAACAAGAGTCTCATCATGGGACTTGCTGTTATCAGATGCATAAGGAGGTGTTATGCATATTACTTCAAAGATTTTAGGAGAGATAATAAACTATTTAACAGTGTAAGAATAGAAGCTGACGCAAGTGAGACATCGTTAGACTTAATGATTCAGTCGGATTGACTTTTACATCAGTGAGATTTTTCTTGCAGATTTTGACAATCATTGCTGTACTTGGCAAGCTTTTTACAAACACTGCAAAATCCATCAATCTATTTTCTTAACCGCTTATCCAATCCAAGGTCACAGGGGAGCTGAAGCCCATCCCAGACAGCGCTGGCCATGAGGTGGGTAACACCCAGGACAGGCAATTCTATCACAGGGCTAACACAGAGAGACAGGCAACCATTTGCGCTCAGTTCCACACCTACAGCCTACTTGCAATCACCCATTAACCTAACATGCACCTCTTTGGACTGTGAAAGTAAGTCACAGTATCAGATGGAAAGTGTACATGCAAACTCCACACAGGAAGGTCCAGGCAATCAGGAGAGCACAGACACTTCTGTCTGTGAGGCAAGAGTGCTAACTATTGCACCATTGTGCTGCCACATGCAATTGCTCTGATCAATCAGTGGAAAACTTATTTATTTATTTAACCACATGCCAGGTGACTGGAGAGTCAAAGGGCCAATATTTTATCTTTCAAAAGGAGTTTGGCATGAGGGGTTAGACACCCTTGTGATCTTTGTTTTCTGCTGCCATCAACTCTTTGCTTAATAAGTACGTCAGTGCCTAAAGAGAAATAGATGTATATTTTGGTGAGATGCAGAAATACAAGAAGAACACCTCAGCTCTTGAGGTTATCCTTAAGCTGTGTCCACACATGATGCAATTTGCAGCATACGTAGCAACTAAACGTTATGAAAGTGAATGACATTCGACAACATCAGCAACTGGTGTTAAAAAAATGCTGACAAAAGATCTCCCGATAAAAAAATTTCAGCTTCGAGGCATCCAATTAAAAGTGGCTGCCAATGAGAGCACAGGATACTGTTAATTGACATTCAGTGTGATCTTGTAGTAAATACATTATAGGGATATTGAGGCAACCGGCGTCCAGAATGTCACGATCAACTGGCAATCAACTTCAAAGCAACCAGCAAATTGCTTCCAGTGTGGACTCAGCTTTATAATGTCCTTCATGGCCATCCCAGGAACCCTTCAAGTCAGTTGATTCCAGAACCTCCCTAATTAGTCTGAGTTATTTAAGGAGTCTTCTGGTTGGCTCAGGTGTGGCAATCACCATCACCATGCCATGTGACTAATCTCTCTGTGGTGATAACTACAAATAAGCCAGCTGAAAAAGAGAATCCAAGAGAGACAGAGTAAGAGAGAGAGCAGGACGAAAAAGAAGCATTAACACTTCTACAGTTATAGTGTAAAAGATGGAAATAGGTCTGAGAAGGTCTGAAAAGTGAAGCCAACATAGAAGTGTCTTAAACCTGCATTCTTTTAATCGCGACTAAGGGGCAATACTTGTGCACAGGTCGTGCAGAAGTCTGTAGGAAAACAGCTCTCTGTCCTGAACTCAATAAACACTTTCCTGATGAGTTTAAGCGTTAGTCATTCATTTTGTGTCATATTGAAAAAAAAAACACCTTGTCCTTTTTGTTTAAATGTTTATTTAAATAAAATGTCGGATTTTCTATATGTTAGAAAAGAGGATTATCCATGTATGAAGGTCATTTTGTGCATTTTTTTTATATTTTAATAGCACATTTCATTAACTGCATTAAAATCTCTGTATTAATTATTTCATTATATGGATCTCTAATGTCTCCTTGCACACAAGGGTGGCTGACAGGTCATGTCAGATAAAAACAGGAAGGCCACTGCAGACATGATAAGTACTGAATTCACTATTCTATGACAATTACATGATCACATTTTGCTCAGTAAGTATTTAAAAACCATCAGCGTGATCTTTGATCACATGTCATCCTCATCATTCTACATCTGTCTCTTTTGGAAAATATTAATATAAAACATTTCTTACACACAAAGCTGTGAATTCAAACACTATTTCTAAGACTTTTAGGTCCAAGGACAATAACTCAAACCGGAAAATTGCACAATTTCAACAAATACCATCACAGGAGGGAATATAAGTTATAAGTATATATAAGTTTTCCTCGATGGCCAGCACAGTCTGAAGCTGAAGGAAAAAGCACCTGTGGGAGTCTGTGGAATGACTGGAGGTTGTAAACATAAATTCATGGCCAAATCAGCAGAAGCTGCACTGCACTGAGTCAGCATTGTATATACCTGACCTTAATGAAAGCATTGCATACCTTATGTAAAGCACTTTGAAGGCAAAAAACCTTTTCATGACTCACCTCTTCATCAAAGATTATTTCTTTTTATTATACATATATGCATTTGTTTTGCACTATATTATAATTTCAAAAATGGGCAAAGAAAGACAACATGTAAAACAAATGATGCTGGAACCAAGCATGACTTGTTGTGCAACAGGATTAAAGAGCGACTGCTCACAGCTTCAGCAAAATTGTTTGTCTTTTGTATATAAAGCGCAGAACAAATTAACATAGCAAATCTTCAACTATAGCTCTGTTGTATATTTGGCAAAGTGCTACAGTTATTTTTTTGATGGAGATCCTTCTTCTTAGACTGCGTGGGCTGCTTGGTGCAGGGACTCTTTTAGAGCTTTGGTCCATCTGCAGGGAGGTGGCCTTGCTATCACAATGGACGACATTCGCTGCGGGTTAGTTGCTTCAGCTGTCTCCAACTCAAGCTCAGAAAGAAGGGGTGGGAACAAACATGTCCTCTGGGTGTCCTAAGGGCTTTAAATAAACTAACAGTTTTTACCTAGATGTTCAAGCCAGTCCCCTACAGGGGCTACATCTTCGAGCCAGGCTTCAACAGCTGAGAAAGCTAAGTTGCTCAAAGTAAGTGGTTTGTTGGAGCACAGTGGATTGCAGTTTGTTGTATGGCGCATTAGGTGCTGACAGATGGGAGGCAGAGCATAGAACACTGTAGGGAACCAGTGATTTATAGCTAGGTCTAGGACATCTAATGTGGTGTAAGTGCTGAGTCTGAAGGGACCGTGATGAGAGGACAATTGGAAAAAGGGAAGGAATAAACAAAGGAAATAAGTAAAAAGAGGACATAGGTGAGAAGTTACTGTCATGGCAAAATCTGGCAAGGTTTTAACAAGGAAATCAGGTGCTTATCAAAGGTCCACAACCTAGTAAGTCAACATTTCAACAGTACTCATGAACTCAATAATATAACTTAAAGTACTGGGTGTGCACAGCTCTGTGTATCAGATGAATCTGTCCTTTCACAGCACAATCAGATCCTCATGGCACACATCTCTACAGGTGTGCTGAATGCAGAATATGGTTTTATATGAAACCCCACTGTGCTGTGTGTAACAGATTAAGTTATTTTATCACCAGCAGAGGTGTGGTAATTACTGTACATTTATGTGCTGCTGATTATTGTCAAAAGCTATGGTGTGCGTCTGATCTAAAGACAATGGAAAGCCAGTTATTTAATTGTTAGTCTTGGAGAGGGAGAAATTAAAAAGAAATTTCATGCTGATTAAAGTGCTCATGACTGAAGTAGTGCTGTGAAAATATGTTGGTTTTTTTAAACATTCTGTTAAAAACTTTTTTATTAGAAAGTACCGTGCAAAAGTCTTAAGCCACCCCTCATTTTTTAAATATTTTTCTTCCAAAGAACCTTTTTTTATGATCTTTAGAAATAGTTCTTCAGGATTTCTGAGGAGAGGTTTCCTTTAAACATTAGGTCATTTTCAGTCCAGTCATTGCACTTGATCCAATCCACTTTCAGATGAATGCTTGTTGTATAGAAAAACTGTGGGGCTTGAGGGTGGGGCTCGATGGCGAAAATAATGTTCTTGTACTTTGTGTAGAAGCTTAAAACTGAACAGTCTTTGAAGATAAAGTAGCGTCATCAGACACATGGGCATTAAATTGTTAAAAATGAGGAAATCAAAAGGGAGACTTGGTGGTGTTATGACCAAATAAGGATTAATGAAATTAAAAGCAAACAGAGAGATAGAAATGTGGTGCAGTTCCCTATAGGGTTCATCATGAACAATGTTTTTCCAGCTCCTTTTGTGCTATAACTTTGTGAAAAACATACAGGAATTATATCGATTTACACTGCATGTACACTCTGTGTATGTATGTTTACTGTGCATGACAGGGTGATAGTACTAGATCCGATGGTTTGCTATTAATTCACAGCCAATGCTGTGTTGAGTACATAGAGCAGCGTCTACAAAAACTAAGTGTAAGTTAACAAATATTCAAACAACAAACCCCCAAAATCTGACCTAGTCCCCCAGCGGAAAATTCTGGTACACCATTAAGACTTAAAGTGTGCTGAGCTAAATTCACTCCCCTTGCATTTGTTGCAGCTGTATTTACAGCAAGCTGAAGATTTTAGAAAAAAAGAGCACCTCAGAGAAGCAAAAGAACAAACTTTGCTGAAACATGTTTCATTATAATCACACTGTGTGATTTTATTAAGTAAGAAAACAAACTTTAAAAATGGTGACCCTGTGGTCAGGTCAGGGTCCGTATGCCCTGAACAGGTTCAAATCCTGGCAGCCTCAGCCATTTGGTGTGTGTTATTCCCCTGGTCTCTTTGCCCCATTTCCTGTCTCTCTTCACACCAACTGTCAAATGAAGGCTTAACATGCAAAAGCACATATTTTTTTGTAAGGAAGTTTGTGGACTGATGGCTGAGTGTCGAGCTACTCCGCCATCAGTTGCCAATGCTGATGGCCGAGACTGCGACTTTTCATCTGAGACAAAATGGTCTGAGGTCGAAACTGCAGTATTACAAGGCCACAGGGTACAAAAACACACTAGAAACCATTTTGGGGGTTCAGCAATGTTTTGTTTTTCTCTTTTCCAAACCTGTCTTATATATCACCAGTAGATAAAATGTGGCAAAATACTGTTGGTACCATTTATCCATGAAAATAGACAGTTGCAGAAACAGGAAGGCATTAAAGTTTGTATTTGGCAGTGCCCTCTAAAACAGAAAAAAGACAGAAAAAAAAAGATTTATTTTTTTTGGACTTTCCAAAATGCACTTCTTTTTCTAATGGCTTTTAGCCCAGAGGCTCAGTGACCACACCTTCCCCAAACACCTTTGTGCGCTCATTGATCTGTAAATTGTCTTCCCTTTATTTTAATCGTTGTTCTAACGCTATCACACTCTCATCTTCACTTTAAGACAGTGACAGGTAAAGGAAGGAAAGGATATTATCTGTGTGTATGTAATCGGTTACGCAATTGTTGACTGAGCATTCTACATGGCAACTCCCGGCGGAGCCGCATGAGCAAGCCGGCCATCAGTCTCACGTTAATGATCGTCCTACCTCACATCTCCCGTTTAGTTTTATGTGCCACATCCAGCTAACTGTGACATTTGTGTGCTTGCTATCACACTCCCTAAATCCTTCTCTCTGCCGCTCACCGTTTTGTCGAGTTGCCCCCTTTTCACCTGCCATGGCTTCTAGCTATGGCTATATTCTGCCCAGGCTCCCTTGACCCAGGCTGGCAATGCATTACTCCCCAGATCAATTGATAGATTGGCCCTGTCTGAGCTGCCGTAACTAAATCAGCTGCTCCTGATGATTCAGCACCAGCAAGGGAGCCGGGCCTGCTGTCACCAATCACAGATCACCAGCAGCTGAGACAGGTATGGACATTCTCCTGTCACTTGAACCTAATTTATTGCCAGCTACCACATTGATTAACCTTGTGCTGTGGTTGAAGCTTCCAATAAAAACTTGTGTGTTGTGAGGCAGAGGCAATACGTGTGAGATTGTATGAAAAGGAGGAGGAAACATAAAGGCAACTGGATGTTTACATTACTTCAACAAACTTTGAACAAAAGGAAACACTACACCGCCAGGAGCAGCTTCAAGGTGGGTGGCTTTTGTTCCATTAGGCAATTTGTTTCATCATGAAAATAAAGTCTTTGTGAACCAAGAAACTTTTGATGTACAAGTGCTCCTTATTTGTTTATATGTATATATATATACACACACACACACACACACACACACACACACACAAAATAAAGAGTCACCTACAAACCAAACTTATCCACAGACTTCTGACTTGTTGTCACCTTAAAACTGAATCTGTTATATGTGAAGCTGCTTTAATGTGATGACTCACAGATCCTATGGTGTCAAAGTGCTGCCAGCTGCCCCTAGAAGCTGTTTTTATTTATATATGTTTGACTCAACTTAGCGAACGTGTAAGGCAAATCGAACCTAAAGCTACAGTTTAGGTTTGCATTCAGTTACTTGTTTCTTTTTCCCTCCCTGCCCTCTGCCATTTCCAATGACTGTCTTGTCATATTCAGCCACTTCCATCTGCCCCGTGGTAACCCTGAGTCTTCCTGCCTTTCCAGGTCACCTGATTTCCCACACCCACATGGATCGCCATTTTCCCTCTGTAACCTTGAATGCTATTTGTGGCCTCCTGCATCTTTTTGGACCCTGCCTGTTGCTGATCTCTACCTGCCATCTGACATGCCATCTGAAAAAAAAAAAAGATTTTTCCATTCCAAGCAATGAATGTTACTGCCTTATGGTATAGGTTCATATAATCAGTCATGAATAGTGGCCTGATTTAATACGGCTCTGCAACAAATAACGCTTTTTCATTTATACTTAATTCCTAACACTTAATTATTTTACATGAGAAAAATAAGAACAATTTTATTTAGTAAATCACAACTCTGTAAATCTTACAAATCTTACAGTATGACATAAATATAATAGTGTTTGATATATATGGTATATATAGGTTATATGTGGCCGATTCACATACCTGCCTCTGCCTTTTACAAATGCATTGATTACCTTCAAAAATTTCAACTGTTTGATCAGTGTTGCTCGGTCATGTGCTTAAATTCTGAGTCTAATGCCATGCATGAAAGACTACTGAATGGCTTCCCTAGAACAGGCTGTTGATGAGCTTTAAAGGGCCTCAGGTGATGATTTCTTACTCAAGGGAATGAAAGTTAATTCCTAAGAGAGAACTCTTTTGCTTTTTGTAATCAAATACATCAAAATCTAAATTTAATATAAGTCTTAGCAAAGCTTCACTTTTAATTTTATTCATTTGACAAATTTGCACCTTTTTAAGAGCCCCAATCTTTATTAAATAATGCACTTCATAAGCAGGGCTAAAGTAACATCGTCATCAATGTTCAGTCTTAACTCAGCGGTTGATTTAACCTCATTGTGGATGCTGAGCAGAGAAGTGGAGGCATTTTGTTCTTTGTGTCTCTATGATTTACTCTGTGCTCTGTGCTAGGACAGCCAGGGGCTGTCAACAATCTCCCAGCTGTAGCCTCTAAAACACAACTCATGGGGCTAATGAACCAAGGCACAATTACTTTAGCAAAAAGCTGCTTTGCCTTAAGAGGGGGAGAGGGCATCTTGAGTGTTCATAAACACTCACTTGATTATAGTTTTTTCAAGTGTAAATAAAACAAGAAAATCACTGTGGGTATAACAATACATTGTGAGAAACAAAAGCACTGATGATGATAATATTAATAATAATAATAATAATAATAATAATAATAATATTATTATTACATACACACACACACACACATAGGCCCCTGCATGGTATGTACCATCAGCAGATAGAAGAAGTGGCCGACATTAAGAAATCCTACCAGTGGCTGGACAAAGCTGGACTTAAAGACTGCATAGAGGCACTAATCAGAGCAGAACAGGAACAAGCTCTGAGTACAAGATCCATAGAGACTGGGGTCTATCACACCAGGCAAGACCCCAGGTGTTCCTGGTCATATCTGTGCCGAGTATGGCCTGGAAGTCCACTGGTCAAAATGGGAGACGCCACCTAGGGTGGTAGAGAATGACCGAGCTAAGATCCTGTGGGACTTCCAGATTCAGACGGACAAAATGGTGGTGGCTAACCAACCGGACATAGTGTTGGTAGAGAAGCAGAGGAAGACAGCCGTAGTGATAGACGTTGTGATACTGAATGACAGTAACATCAGGAAGAAGGAACACGAGAAGATGGAGAAGCACCAAGGGCTCAGAGACGAGCTGGAGAAGATGTGGAGGCTGAAGGTAACAGTGGTCCCAGTAGTAATCTGAGGACTTGGTGTAGGCCCAAGCTAGACGAGTAGCTCTGATCTCTGTCCAGAAGAGCGGAGTCCTTTAAGTACACGCTACTGTTAAATGGCATACCACAGTGTGTATATTATATATATATGTAATAGTTTGATCCATGTATGATGCTTGTAGTAGCCCCTGATCATATTCACATGTGGAGGATTGAAGGTTTATTAAGCCTACTTGTTGATCAGTGGCCACTTCTAAATTTAGGGTGTTTTTTGATCTGCACCGTTAAAATACTTATTTTACAGATTAAAATGTGCTGTGATTTCAGTATTTTTCTTTTTCATTTATGTCCATGTCAGCTGCTCTGTGGTCACCTAAATGCTCTGCCGTTCACTGAGCACAGATACACAGTAGATGCAGAAGGCGATGACTTTGCCACTTAAGGGGCAATAGTGAGTTACTGTAGTGTCTAATCTTCCATCAGTCTAACATGAAAGGAAGCTACAGTAGAGCTGTCTAGAGAGCGCGTTTATCTTTTATACAGCCTGTGATTTTGACCACTTGTCAATCATGTTGAAGAAGTCATTTAGTGGATGAAATAGAATATGTAACAACACTGGAAACACTTGGAAGGGATAGACAGAGGAGCCAGGCAGCTAGGATTTGCTTTTTTTAGTCTAGCAAAGACCACTGCAATCTTTGTCTGGCCTCCAGAATCTGAACTAACCTGGTTCCTGCAATCCATCCACGCAGCTTCCAAACCTACCTGTGTAAAAATAATTAAAGTTGACAGTTTTATCGCTAATAGATCTGTTTCTTACTGATTTATTTACTGTCTCATTCAATATGGAAACAAAATTATGTTTAATTAACACATCGTGCTTAAAGTGGTCTAAATTTCTCATATACAAAGATATTAACAGAGACACACCGCTACTTAAATTTTCTTCAAACCTTACTACAATTTTTTTAATTAGTCAAAGGCAATAGTTAAACACAACTAAAAAAACATAACAGTTTTGGCTTAGACATCAATTCAAGGACATTTTACCCAGGAGACACATACTGTACTGCAATTATCCTATTAAAACCACAGAGGAACTCTGATGTAATAACAACCATTATTAGATCCCCATTGTTTTTAGACAATGACCACGAATGCCACAACAAACATATTATATTAGCTGCACAGTAGGAAAGGCGATACTGTTGGGATCAATAGACACTTGCAGGCTGCTCATTGGTCACAAAGGGCACAATGATTCAAACACTGGCACCAGTCTGAGCAGGTAACGCATGCATGAAAGTCACTCAACTGACATGGCATTCTGATCTGTGAATACAACTACACTAAATAATAATGCAGATTTTTAGTTGTTTTTCTATACGGTAAATATTCCTCACTTTCTTTAAGGAGACAGCCTTGAGAACTGATTATAGCCTGGACTAGATTTTTAGAGTAGTGAATGGGATGTTCAGCCTCTCAGTCCTTTTTTGGAGAATCCCAGTACTTCACGCAGTCTTGTTCCCAGGAGCAGTACGATCGTTTACTTCAAATTACAACCTCATTTTTGAAATCCTGCAGCTTTTCATTCGAAAAGAAACTAATGATTCACAAAACTAACTCTGAATAACTGAAAAAAGGGCAGAATATTGTTCCTTGTATCATATTAAGTACTAGCAGTATAACTAGGTAATGGTAACCCCCAAGCTGCCTTTTTTCACAGATGGTTATATGACTGTAGGCTATAATGACCGATGTTGACTCTAAGAGCCATTTTTAGTAGATCACATGGGTATAATGCCATCATTTCTAACACAGCAATAACTCACAAGCAGTCTCAGCAAACTAGGGATTGTCTAAAAAGTCATGCTGGCCTAGTAAATGTCCCAATTACAAATATATGGTCTCTATGATTTATGACAAAGACTGCCAAGTTCATTAGATCTCAATACCAATATTACACTGTCATTAGCTTCTTTTAAAAAGAATGAATGACAACTTTTTAATTTCTTTCAGTTCCACTCTTAATGTGACTGTTGAGTTGGTAGCAATAATGTGACCATACAGACGAAGAAACAGATTAAAGCCTGACACTGAAACGCAGAAAAAGTCTTGTGACTGACAGTAAAATCCTTTGCATTCTGAAGAAAGACCTCTTTGCGACTCCAGAGCAAGTCACCAACAAAGATAGGATACTGCGATGCCATGGGTTAGTGACGTTCAACCATCATTGACTGGAAATGGGTTTGCAAATATTTCTAAAATATAATTTGGTTTGATTTCACATTTACTACTATATGTTAAGAAAAGCTACATCACCCATACAAGTTTTTCCACATTAATGCAAACCTTAAATTAAATGTGAAACTAATGCCCCTTTAATATAGTTGCTTAATTTAATCATTTATTTTAAAGTGAATGTGCTAGAGTGCAGATCAGGAATTAGCACAGTGTAAATTCAAAGTGGAGGGGGGAGAGAAAAAAAAACCAATGAATGTCTGAATGCAGCTCTGCAGACAGATTCAGGAATAAGTCGACTGTGTAAAACACACTTGGATTTAACATGATAAAAAGAGATCAGACATTTAATAGATTTGACATTGAAAGTTTCAAAAATCTTATGGGCTGCCATTTAATGGCAAAGTCTTCCAAGAACTTATTCATGTGTGTAAGGTCAATGACAGAGTATCCAAGGGCACCTACTATTTCCCTTATGTAGACACAGCTCACATGGCTCACTGTGCACAAAAGGGTGGGCTGAAGAAGAATATAAATCGGATATGTGTGATGATTAATCATTGTCTTGGTCAGCCTCATAACCTTTAAACAGTTGTGCCAGTCACAGTGTTGCATGAGAAATGGCTCACTAAATGGAGAGAAAAATTCCAGATGAGCTTCTCCAAGGATGAAAATACTACTGTTAACCTCAGGGTTTAGAGCCACAGTGTGCAGACCGATGACTTACACACTCAGTATACAGTAAATATTCAGAGATTCATAACATAACCCTTCGTTTTAAGCTGTAAAGGCAAACATTTGTGAAAACCTTACTTTTTTGGCCTCACATTGTTGGATACATGACCATTATTATATGTTCAGTTAGTAACTCTGACGTAGGGCATATGCTTTCCAACCACCATACAATATGTCCCAAAATACAGTACTTTTGTACACCCAGCTTGTTTTCTTAATGCTGCAGTCACACTAGGGAAAACTATGACTGTGATCATGTGCAACGAACTTGCAGTCTCACAGTCTCAATGGTTCCTTGAAAGACAGCGACATGATGTGTGATCATTACATTTAGTCATCATTTTCAAAGTGACTTTGGTAAATCAAGAAGTATGAAATAAAATGGCAGTAAGACAGCGTCAGCCTGAAATTGAATGGGTTCAAGTTGCCTATTACATGCTATCTGTTTGTGATAGCATGAGTGATTAATTATGATACACCGCAAAATCTGTTGCCTTCCACAGATAGAAAAAAAGAATCACATTAAACAGGAATTAACATTCACCGCCTGTTTTCAGACTCCAGCCAGAACCTCGACAGCAACAAAAATCCTGAAACTCCTCCACAAATAGTGACATGCTTGCTGGAAGTTGCCAAATAACATTCACACTCACAGCCTTATTTCTGTATAAACATATATAGAATACAACTATCTGACAATCAGTTGAGTCCCGTACAGCAAAGAGACCCATCACAGTTGAGTTGCTCTCGTTGGTGTAGACTGCCACAGAGTGATTGCTTTTTTATATATATATAAATGAGAAAGCAATCATTAACAAACCTTTGCCAGTCTTTTCTTAGTCGTCGCTCTTTGAGGGTATTGAATGCTCAACCTTTGGGCGACATGATTGCTGGTTCAACAGATTGCAATCGGTCACCAAATGTGAAAACCTCAATGCAATCACCTGGCAACCACCGATTTATTCCAGTTGTAAGGAGGTCGCAGTCCTATTTTTACTCTAGGGCAAATGAGCCATGATTTTCATTACTTTTAACTATATTTAGGTACAAATCCTCAAAGCGATGATAGTTTCATCACTCGTAAACATGCAGTTATGCATTTCTGTCATTTAGTCACTTTCCATTACCTGATGGAAATGCAAAGTTATCAAAAGAGTGATATGTGCTGAAAATAGACCTGATCCTCAAGTCATCTATTCTCAGCACGTCAAAGAGCAGACTTTCACCCACACCTCGCCTCGCATAGTCTCATCTCCTCTCACCTTTGAGTCTACTTGCAATGCTCTGGGAATGAAAGCACCAAAGGCATGAGGGATGGGCAAAGAGCAATTGAAGGTAAGAATATTGCCAACATACTGTTAACGTAGCTTGCAGCAGTCTTTGGACTGCCCTGAAATATAGAGATATACAGGCTGTTGCCTTCATTTACCATCAAGGCACTTCAATTTTATTTTTATAGCCCAAAGGGGGCTTTGGGCTATATAAGGTGTACAGCTATAAGGGGGCTTTACAAGGTGTACACCTTGCAAGACCTCTATCCCTAGGCCCTCAAATCAAACAAGGAAAAAGTCCATTAAACCTCTTCAACAGAGAAAAATGGAATAGCAACAAAGAATACATCCCTCCTTCAGGACAGAGAGATTTATGCAAGAAATATCTCCAGAAATAGAGAGAAGTGTTTACTTCTAAATAAAATGTCAGCTTTACCAAGAAAGGCCAAAGATTAATAACAAGGCCTGTTTTTATTAGCACAGAGGTTTTCACTGATGTATGTGAAACAGGTGCGCACACACTAATGAACGCAGTTGCAATCCAGTTGTGAAAATAAAGCAATAAGAGAAAAACTCACATTGTTCATGTACTCGCTCAACAAGTCTTGAAGGGCCTGTCGAACGGCGTTGCATTCAGCCACGATCCGTTCACGGCGGTCATCGCGTGTGCATGAGGAGTCAGCCATTAATGCAGCGCCACTGATGATGCTCTCTAAGCGCTCCTCCAGAGACGGACGGAAACGAGCCTCACTGAATGTCAGAGGGTCCAGGATGATCTTGTTCTGTAGGTCAGAAATGTAGAAGGTCAGGACAGTAATCCAGGCAAAACGGATAAATGACTCACCACTGGATGACCAGTTCTAGAAACTGTACCCAATGACAAATGGCAGTTCAGCTTTTAATCACAGACTAGTGTCTTTGACACAGTCCCTGGGGCACAAGATCGGGATGGAGTAAGTTGAAAAGAAGAAGACAAAGAGCAGCACACTGACCAGCCACTGTTCTGATTAAATCGTGTTTAATCAGAGTGGAAATAATTTACCTCAAGCACAGCATCAAATTTCATGAAAGTTTACAACAGATTTAGGCCTTTGTTCATAAAAGGTTTTTCAAATATTGAGAGCACAAATAAAATGAAGCTGCATTTCTCTCATGAAAGGGAAGTATCCCCTCAAAAAACCTCAAATTCTGGATGGGCTGCCATCACTCCAGCAACAATCAGCCACCATGACTAAGTCAGGCAAAACCAAGAATGCATAAAGAATATCTAACACAGGGTAGCTCGAGTTCATAAATTTAAAACAATACCCCACCCACATTTCTCTGAGCATAAGACTTGCTGAGGCTACCGAGGAGGTAACGAGGAGAAAGAAAAATTAGTGACCTGAATGTCAAAACCTTAGCATTTCAAAATCTTAGACTTCATCCTTTCTTTTATTATAATCACTACAGAAATAGAGCCCAGCTTTACAGTGTTGGCTACAATGTGAATAATGGAGCAATAAAGTCATTTATTTTAGTGATGCCTTATCTTGTATTGTTTAAGTATTGTTTAGTCTTTTGATCCTAAGGTGCTTTGGGTCTGCATAAAACTCAGAGTTGCTTTTATGCATCATCTAAGCTTTAAATAGCTCTGATGTAATTAAATGTGACTCTGTGGTATAGATGACTAGTGTTGGGTTACAGCAAAGAGCAAAGATGCACTTTTCAGTCACTCCAAACCAGTCTGACACTGGCATAGAGTGACATGTCAAGAAAAAACTGATAGGGAATGCTGAGTTACGGATGAGCTTCCTGTATTTCATTGATATCTGGATGGTTCTATTCTTAGTTTCTCTCTGCTTCTTTACTTTTTGTTTAGTTTTTGAGGTGTTGTTTACAAAGCTAACTGCATCAGCGTTTTGTGATATTCCGATCTATATCTGGATTGGAAGCATAGTCAAATTCTTTTTTAAATGTCATCTGACTCTGAGTGAAACATAAACAAAAACACTTGAATCTAAGTCTCATTTCTCGAGGGGAGATGTGTTCATTTATTTGGAAAAAATAAACCATGTATGGCACACAGAACTATTTGTCTGACAATACAGCTATTATATCTTTGAAAATTTCACTATTATCAAAGGTTGCTGCTACATCTGGTACTTCAGATTAAGTTAATCAACTTTATACAGGAAAAACACTCCATATTCCTTCATCTCACTTGTGCAGTGGTTATTATGCTGACATTCATATCAGAAATTAGAGCTGTAAAATGAGAGGCAAGAAATGCACCAAAGCCCTATACAGTGAAGGTCTCAACATGAAAAGATGCAAAGAAGAAAATAACATGAATGGAAACTGAGAACATTCCCCGAGGACTCCAGTGAATTGTTATTCCACACATGGTGTCAGGTTGCAATTATCACTTGGAGTTGGGAATAGGCAGAGCAGAAATAGCAACAAATGCTGGGCTGACAAAGGCTGGGAGGATTTCAAGGTAATTGGCAATGGCTAAAGTCATCTTTCAGAAACTCACAAATGTGACTGATAGTCCCTAGTCCCTTAGTGAGTTTCAGTGTTACACTTTTCTTCCCCCCTTTTACCTAATAATCACTTACCCTGTTGTACTGCTTTGCTTCAAAGCCCAAAACCATCGTGTAAGTGAAAAGTCTTTAGACAAGTGCGCACAATTATGAATAAATATTAATTAAAAAGTAACAGAACACAATCAAAAACTGCAAACTTAAAATCATCCAGATACAATATTTGCAAGCTACCAGAACACAGAGGAGATTTTGTGTCTTTTTGGTACTGCATTCAGGATCAGAGTGATATGTCAAAATCTTTAAAAGTTTCACACTTCCTTGAAGAAGAATCTTGGCATCATGCTTGGTAAAATGTTTCCTTTAATTCCTCTTATGACGTAGTTATGTTAAACTCCTATAACACTGCTGACAAGTGTTGGCTCCTAATGCCTTCTGGTTTCTAAAAGGTCTGGAAAGATATAGAGGATAATACAGCAGCATTTTTATACAGAGCAGTCAGAGAGTCCTTACTGCAAGTTTTATAAAAGAAGAGTTCTTTTTTTCTTTAGTTAATTATACACCAGTCTCTTAAAATCTGTAATTCTATGTGAATGTACCATTGCATTTGACAGTATATCAAGACCGGAGGGAACCTTATATTTGCCCCACTGACAGCGAGGCTATCGGTTTGACCCCACTTTAGGGCATGAACCAGAGAGAGGGCACATGCCACATCAGCCTTTGTCAAATGTGCCTTCCAGAACTTTCCAGTATTTGATGGCAACTGCTTTTTTTGAGATAGAAGTTCAACAAAGTCCTGAAGATACCACTGAAATGCCTCTAGATGCCACATTATAGTTCAAGGGTTGTGTAGTTGATTATTATGGTGTTTGACAAAGCTCTACCCACAGTGGCCCATGAGGGACATTAGTCATAACCCACTCTGTGATCGATTACCCTAATGAAGTGTGTCTGACTCAGAAAAAGTCCCTTATATTGTCCCACAGTGGATGCCAACTAAAACAGCTTGATAAAGACTGTGATATGTAACAGTCGCTGGCACACTTACAGTAACACTACAAATTGGCAGCGCCTGTATCACCTACGACAACTGAGGAAGTTCAGGGTCTCTCCAAAGATCCTCAGGATTTTCTATACAGGTGCTGTGGAGAGCATCCTCACACAGAACATGACATCGTGGTTTGGGAACAGCTGTGTGAAGGACCAAAAAGCTCTCCAGAGAGTGATCCGTACAGCAGAACACTGCTGCAGGATTGCTCTCCCCCCGCTTCAGGACACCTACACCAGGAGATGCTGGACTAGAACAGCGCAGATACTGAAGGACCCGTCCCATCCTGGCAACAAACTGTTCCAACTTCTGCAATCTGGTAGAAGGTTCTGCATCATCCGGGCAAGGACAGAGAGACTCAAGAGGAGCTTCTATCCCCAAGCCATCCGGGCCCTAAACACACACACCCGCCCACTCACATCATCTATAATTGACTGAGACAGGACTCTCTTCCAGACACTCTAAACCCAGGCACAATGTACATTCCAAATTCCTTTAATCTTAAATATGTTTATATTGTCTATTCTGTAAAATAGTCAGATGTCTATTCATATTAATGTACAGAATTCACCTGCTTGCTGCTACTACTGCACATTCACCCAATGTGTACATATATATATATATATATATATATGTAATGTTCTTCCATTTTTGCACATGTCGAGGAGCGTGTCAGGTTACATTTCACTGTCTGTTATACTTGTATAACTATGCTTGTGACAAATAAAGAACCTTGAACCTTGAATTATCAGCTACTACAAAAATTAGTACATGAATGTGAAGGAATTTCCATATTATACCCATACAGCAAGACTTTTTCACCGTCCCCATCTGTTTAAGAAATTCTACATTCCAATATGGAAACTCAATAGGTATCCAATAACATTTTGTCAGTCGTGTAATGCCACATTATAAGAGCTTCTGCATGATGTAGTCCAACAGACTTTTGACACCTTCATTTGAAAGACAGTTGCACAATGTTCATACACTTTTTGTCAAATTCCTTATGTTTACACTTCAGGTTCATGTACATGCGTGGCATGTTAAGTGGAAATACTTTAGGTTTCCATTAGCCAAGAGACCACTGTAACATCTGGTCACTAAATGGTAAATGGCCTGTATTTGTATAGCGCTTTACTAGTCCCTAAGGACCCAAAAGCGCTAGGGAAACAGGTGTATTCCCTGCCCACCTTGCAAGTGTTTGTTAGCTGTCGCTGGGTAAAATCTGGAAAACCCTCCTCGTGATTGCTTTGGTTATTAGCATATTGTTACAATTGCCTATAATTTGCATGGAAGACACCAACATATATACAAAGAATCAGTGCTAAGGAAACTTGAGAAAATCTGACACAAACCAGAAAGGGGAATGTTTGTAATCAAAGTAAAAGCTGTGCCTTAAATCTGAAACTAATTTATTTCAAAAGGCAGTGCTTTTACTTTGAAGGTGAATGGTAACAAATTCGAGTTTGCATTAAACTCTTCACAGTTTCACTACCAGTTAGTGAAAAGCCAGGGAGTGTTTGCATACTTTGGATAACTGCTAGCAATAAAAGCAATTATGACAGCAAGTGTCATCCCTATGTGTTATCTTGAATGGTCTCCAAGTCTGAGTGACTGGGGCTTTAGCAGTCAACTTCCAACAACAACTTACAACCTATCAGGGAATACTCTTTTTCTTTTTTTTCCTAGGCGAGGGACTGGTGGTTACCAGGAGGTCGCCAACCAGTCTCACTGCCTGTGGCCTTACATACATATTACATTGTTTGATTGCCATCTTGGTTAATTACCAGAAATATGATTTCATGTTGTCACTGGAAGTTAGCTAGCAAATTTAGTATTATATGCAGTCCACAACAAATTCATTACACTGAATATGAGGGTTGAGTCGCAGCTGCACAAACAGCTAAATAATAATGGTTAATATACCAAAATGATTTTTTATTGTTTCTGTAATGGTTAATCTACCACTATGTGCAATCTTTAATCAAAATGATATGTTTAATGCTTAAATATAATTACGTTGTTATCCATGAATATTCAGATATACAGTTTTATGAAAAAAAGTAGAAAAATATGGTAACATAGGTTATTAGTTTTTGATTAAGGTGATAAATTACAGTTATTCACTTACACTACTGAATAGAAAAATTGTTTTAGTGGTTGAATTTTATGCTTGATTATCTCCTGCATTCTGAAAAAATGGCAATGTACCGGCTTAAATTAGGATATAAAAATATGTGAATTCAGTTTTTTATTAGCCCAATAACTAAGAATATAAGTTCTAGATTTGACCAGGTTCTTCACAGATTTCTGAGGTATTTGTATTTTCTTGTTTTTATGACAGGTAAATGGTAAACGGCCTATATTTGTATAGCGCTTTACTAGTCTCTAAGGACCCCAAAGCGCTTTACACATCCAGTCATCCACCCATTCACACACACATTCACACAGTGGTGATGGTAAGCTACATTGTAGCCACAGCCACCCTGGGGCGCACTGACTGAGGTAGTCTAATAATTTTTTAAGCACTGTATATGTGTTAGATTACAGATTTCACAGTTTATAAATACTCATGCTTGCTTTGCCAGCAAGCACACAATCAAAGCTAAACGCTTATTGCTTTAGTTATATTGTCAGAAAATTTTAAACATGTTTTGTTCAGTTTAAGACAACACTTCTGTACCTGTTCAAATTTAAGTACACAGTGTATTTAGAAAAGAAAGAAGGCACAGAAGCACACTAATTAGTTCACAGCCTATGACCGTGCACACAGACAGTTCTGACATGAGTACAGAGGCAAAAAAAAGTTTAACCCTGATCATGTGTATTTGGCTGAATATTATTTCAACATTATTTGATATTCTTTAGTAAGCTAAACCTTATAGTGCTGAATCTTTTAAAAAAGAAAAGAAAATAGACCTTAGTAGAGTTAAAATGTCTAACAAGATGCATTTGCTTTACTGTTGTGCAAAGAGACGATGGAAAAACATCTGGGGAAAAGTATGCATATAGCTTGAAGATACGAGAGAGAAGAAAAATGCAAATCCAAGTTAAAGCATTTCATCGCAGTTGATAGAGGAACGGCTACAGAGTTGTATAACCGAGAGGATTAACATTTTTTGTTTTAGCAGTCAATCTGGACAAAGTCATTTTTTGATTAAAATGTGAAAAGCATTAATCAAATAACGACAAGATAAAACCGCAGCTTTGGTATTTTACAGAACATTGATTCCAGATTTGAAAGCTCAACTACCTGAAAGTCACTTATTTAAATTCAACCAGTATTTTCTCATCAAACAACTCACTTTTATAAAACTGCCTTTTAACCTCATAATGTGAAAAATAAATTCTTATGCATAATTATCATGCAGGTAATCAGATCAAAACACAGTAAAAAAAAAAAAAGAATAATTTGGAACATGCATCCGTGTGTAATTACGTTCAATCAAAAATTATCAGTTCTAACTGAAATTTTATCAAACACTGCGGCGCACAACTGCAGCCAACTGAATCACCAAATAGTGCTCATTCTGTTGGAGGCAACTGTTTCATTATAACTAAAATCACAAGTTGTGGGTACTTTTTTGTCTTGTAAAGTATTATTAAAACATTTTGAAAAGCTAAATACATATTTACAGAGCCATAAAGTAGCTGTATTGGTTCCCCATATTAACGTGGTACACAGAAACATACAGTATATTCAACTATTTTTCATGAAATTGTCATAGAGTGAGTATTTTAACCATTTTGCTATGATATGGCCACTTAAGTACAAATTACTTGAAGCGTTATTGGACTTAGCAATTAGTAAACCTCTGATTTTTGTTTCTTTTTTAAAAAGATTCATTCATACCACATAGTGCATGTCATGTATTGATATATAGCTATGTCTTAATGTGATGACTTTTGAACTGGATGTTGTTGTCCGAAGGAGGCCCCGTTAAGTGGCTAGTTGTCAGATGGACAGTATTCAATAAAGCAAGATAAAGACCGTGCTTTATGTCCTGATTCAATTCAGAGTGCTCTGCCTAATTTAGTAATAAGGTGGGCACACAACAGTGCATACTAAAAATATTTCACTTTTTGAGAGGATGCGTCTCCCCATGATCCTTGGGTACAATATGTTGTTAAGCTGAGTGGATTTTTTCCTTTTCGGTGCAATCACACTTTGCTTTGGATCATAGCGTATCCTAATTTACTCTAAAGGGGAAATATGCAACTTAATAGACCTTAAAAATAAAATATTAAAGCATCTTTTAATAACCAAGGCATGACAATCAAAGTAAAAACAGTGTAGTGACAAAGAAAAACCATTTAAAATGCTGTTAAAGGAACAGTGTTTGTATGAACCATTAAGCTTGCTTTGTCCATTCTGATTAAATTTTCACAATGAAACCTGTATGGAGCACATGCACATGTTTTTTAAAGCTTGGACAAGACTGGAGTTACTGTAAACACTGCTCAAAACTACAACAAAAACTATTCCAAGTGCAAAATGGTAGAAATTCAGAATATTCAGACAACAATCTGAATCTATTCTCCATTTGTCTTGAATACATGAATATTCTGAGCCATGATGTTTACTTGGAAATACAATGAAAGAAGGCAAAAATGATTCATGGAAAGAAGAAGTAAAAGCACTAAAGATGCAAAACTATTTTCCACAGGCAATTTACTACTTTCTCACACACATTTAGATGCAAGCTATTTCTCAGTGGTCAAGACATCTTGATTAATGATTGTACGCGCATCCCGCTGGTTTAATTGTGTCAAGTAAGTTTGAATATTACCAGCTTCACCTGAGGGGGAATATCAAGGTTCTGCATATAATCAACTTGATTAGGGAAAAGAAATAACAACTTTCAGTATGATCAACATTTTTACATAATATTAACAAATTTATTTCTCTGTGGGCAATCCGCCCTTAAAATATGCCTGAAACTCATATTCAAATGCATGTTTTCTGAATGTTTATATCATTCAAGCTGTCAACTTTCCATCTTCGGTAACTCTACGCCTGACTCATTGCAAGTGTAATTTGTTCCCCTGGGTTTGCACTACTTGATATCTCATTGGTTTTCTGTTTGCTGCCTTCACAGATTCGCAGAAAAAAGTGATGCCTCAATTCACCGCAGTTCCAGTCTGCTATTCCTGGCTCACACATATCTGCCATGGCATGTCTGGAGACAGAAGTACAAAAGTAACTCCATCCATTGTTAGCATCAAGGTAACGTTACTATGACAACCTCCGAAACGCCGCATCATAAAACGGTATGACTAAAGCTTTTTTTTTTCTTTTTTCAGGGACATTCAAGTATCGACTGAAGGTCTTTGGACAAATGAAAACCCATATGAGTCGCTTAACAGGTCCAAAAATAAAAATAAAATAAAAAATATAAACACTAAAGCGTTGTCCTCTATTATGATCTTCGGCTGTGACGCTCCTGATTCTCGGGCTCTGGGTACAGCATGTATTCAAAACTCAGTTAAATTATAAGTGTGTGTCTGAATGTTTATTAATGTAGCAGATGTACACAGACAGAGTCATAAATCATACAGTAAGGTAACATAAGAAAGCCAACGAGGATGCTCCCCTGGCTGGGCGATGGTAGCTGGAGCAGTGCCAAGGCTCTCTTGAAGTGGCCTGTGATTGTGGAACTACAGTAAGCTGTGGGGGGAAGCTGACAGTTTCTAATACTTCAATTTATCTGTGATGCTCGGGAATATTGAACGGTTCTCCTTTGACCTTGTGATCTAAAAAACTTTAGAAAAAAAACTAATTTGTACATCATACTTTTTCTGCCACAGGAGGGTCATTCGTCTCAAAAAATACATATTTTTTAATTTAATTAACCATTACCTTTGCTGTCTTTGCTTTTTAAAAAAGCAACATTCCCCTCTGATTCCAAAACATCTAAGTGCTCTTAAGACACTTTTTTCCCATGAGATCCCATGGAGTTAAAGTCATTAAGGCCAGTGAGCAAACGACATGTCAAATGAAGCTTTTAGAGGAAGCTCAAGCAGTCAGACAATTATCGTTCTAATTTCCTAATCACCCCAGGTCTCTGCCTCTCAGTTATTATCCAAAGAACTCACTAGGTTATGTTAATAAGGCTGTCTGTCAAACAGTGATCATTCTGGCTGAAGGGTATTTAACTACCTAACCTGTTGCATCTCTTTGCTGTCACTTAAATGCATGCCCACCGCACAGCCACATGTGTCAAAAACCAAACTGTAGCTCCCCAGAGTTATGTCTGGAACAGCTTAAATTCACAAGGCTGCACTTAGACAAACAGATTTCATCCACAGGTTAATGCATATTAACACATATTGAGTTAATACTCTTACTGTGAACTAACTTACTACCTGTTTCATTTGTAGTGTTACCTTATAATCTTATAATCTATGACGACCTTATAATCCTTTCGACTTTTACTTTTTCTTCTTCTTCTTCTTTTTTTTTAAATCACTGTCATACTTCCAAGTTGCCAAACAAGCAAGAGCAGGTCTGACAAATGGTTATTTGACAGAAGTGAGTGGTTATTTAAAAGAGGACGAATCCCAGGGGGTCATCAGCAAAGGCACACCTGCCATCTTCCCCTCTAATCTCATTTGATGTGTTTAGGAGATATGTGGAATCAATGTTTCCGGAAGTCATTTTTGTCCCCATTATGCTGGAAGTCCAGTAAATAAGGACATAATTAGATCTTGGTAGGTTACAGACAACCATTTTTGTTCCAAAGATATAAAAAGAAAGATTTTTTTTTAAAAGAAAGAAAGAAATGGAACTGCTCTCAAAACTGATATTAATATGTGGAAACAGTTCTTGCATGATTAATGATGGTGTGATTTCTTTTCCTGCAAAGTTAAAAGCTAATTGGATAATCCATAAACTCTGAATTACTTAAAATTACCTTTTAACTAATTCAGCATGCAAAGGGGTGTCTTCGATTTGCTGATCCTGGCTAGCAGGAGAAATTCACTGCAGTTTCTTAACATAAAAGGAAACCATTCATTTTAATTGATTAATGGCTTTGTATGCATTTACACACTACATATTTAACTTTATCACTTTTTATCTTACAGCGCAAATTTTTCTATTTCCAAAAAAACATTCATATGAGCTTTTTGTTGAACATATACGTGTTAGCAGTTATATCATATGCTGTCATATGTTCAACCCTCCCTTCCCTTCAGAACTGCTTTAATTATTTATGGCACAGATTCAGCATGGTGCTGGAAACATTCCTCAGATATTTTGGTCCATATTTAGCTGCTGCACGTCCACGATGTGAATTTCCTGTACCACCACATCACAAAGGTGCTCTACAAGATTGAGATTTGTTGACTGTGAGAGCCGTTTGAGTACAGTGAAGCTTGTTTCAGATTATGTAAGCTTTGTGACATGTCAAATATCCTGCTGGGAGCAGATATTCAATTCAATTCAATTTTATTTATATAGCGCCAAATCACAACAACAGTCGCCTCAAGGCGCTTTATATTGTACAGTACACTTCAGACCTGTCAGTGAGTACACTGGTGATAAACGGACGGAAATGGTCAGCAAAAATACTTCCTGTGCTTTAGTGCATAGTTGGCACTAAAGGGCCAAAAGTGTTCCTGGAAATTATCGCCAACACCATCACACCACCAGCAGCCTGACCTGTTTATTCAATGAAGGATGAATTCATGTGGTTTACACCAAATTCTGACACTACAATCTGAATGCCGCAGCAGAAATCGAGGCCATGAAATACTCAGATCAGCCCGTTTGGTACCAACGACCATGCAACGTTCAAAGTCTCTTAAATCACCTTACGTCTCCATTCCATGCTCAGTTTGAATGTTAGCAGGTCATCTTGACCATGTCTACTAAATGCATTAGCAAAGCAGGTAAATAACAGAAGCCTCGCAGAAAAAAAACATGATAACGGCTATTCAGTTGACATTGATACCAGTCTTCAGGTTTCACGTCCCTTAGAGAGTCTCATTGTTGAAAGTAGTGATTATGTCTGCTTTCTAACAAAAGCAAACAAAACAAATACCAATAAAGTACAGGGACAACAACTGCACATCAATCAGCCTGCTGCGATTCGCAGAGGCTACAATAGTGCTTGAGGAGCAGAGACGATTAACTGACCTCTAGCCCAGTCTTAGCGAGTCTGTGTTACCCATAATATCTTGTTACAGAGATCTCCCCGTCCATCTCGGGAGCAATTTCTAAATACCTGTGACAGTGGCCTTCACAGTTTTGCCGTGGCCAAGATGATAGTAAGGGAAAGCGCAGACAGTGCCATGACCGGCAGCCAGGCCTTTCTGTTCACTGAAAGAACAGTGGGAATAGAAAATAACAATGTAGCACTGCATTTTCTGTTATCTCATCATCAGGTGTGGCAAACCTTTTCTTCAGGGGTTCATACCCACCTGTGAAAGCACACCTGCGTGCTCTTCACACATTAACTGTTAACAGTATAACTGTTATGTATAAAGTATACAAGATATATACAAGACCTTTATGTTACACACATGGGGTCTGCGTGTTATTTGGATAACATTACCCCCTCAGCCAGGGGGCTTCTGTATGCTGGTATTAACTCTAGCCTCTGACTGTCTGCTCCATAATGAGGGGAGCATTGAAGGAGATTGCATGATCGTGGGTGTAGGAGGACATGGGGTATAATGTTCCCAACCACTAACTGTGCACAGCACATGAAACAAACAGAGTTCTAGTGCACTGATGATGCACACATACGGTACAGGCACTATAGAACACTTGGAATGCAGAGATGGTGGATGACGAGACACCTGTTTCGTGACTTTGGCCGTGAGACCCTGTGGAGCTGTTGCAGCTGCGAACAGTAATAAGAAAGGTATTGGTACATGTCAGGAAAACTCAAGCAGATCCAATTTTCAAAGACTACAAATTAGCTCCCCTGACTTTGCCAGTGTTAGCAACATGCACCAACTAACAAAACATAAAAGAAATATGCCACAGAGGTTCCGGGAGCTAATTATGTTCATCGTAGCTTACTTAATCCTTATTCATTAACCACTTTACTTCTAGTATCATAATAACTGAGGTATTGCTAAACTGCAGATATTCAACCCTAAAACTTTTGAGTCTGTATACTCTCTGCTCGTTTAGGGCAGAAAGGGTCACACTGAAAAAGAGGACTATCTTAGTTATTCAGCAGGATCTTGAGTAGGCCCTTTCATATGCAGTGTGTCAGACTGAGTGTGCTGTGTTTTAATGAGTTTTAAGATCCAGCGAGGACTCCAAATTTTCATAGCAAACCGAGGAAATTACCTTACATATTACAGACACACAAGGCCAGATTTACTAGGACTGGTAAATTAATGGGAGGTCGGAATGGCAAAAATGTGTTGATGAGTAGGGATGGGAATCGAGAACCGGTTCATGCAGAAAACTGGTTCCCAGGAGTCCAATTCCTCAGAATTTTTAGTCTGCCTGCCTATCGAGCTCGCTTACCGGTTCTTGCACTCGCGCTGCAATCAGCTGATTCCAGTTCTCATGTCATTGCATCAAAGTAATGTAACCAGTAGTGTAGCGAATTACTTTTTCCCAGGAGTAATTAAGTACCATACTGAATAACTTTTAAGAAAAGTACTTTATGCAATATGTTTCATAATTACATTTTTGAGAAATGACTCGAACACTAATCACAACAAACATGCACAAACATTTGAACCACAGCATAATAATGTCTTTATTCCTGCTTAGCAATGGCGGTGGCTCTCAAAACTGAGCCAATGAGGATCGATAAGTGATATCGATAATGGAATCGGAATCATTACATTCTTATCAATTCCCATCCCCATTGATGAGAGTGGAGAATTCTGCGGGTGATCGACTAATAATACTCTGATTTATAAACAAAAAACACGGCTTTGCAACAATGACCAGGATCCTATAAAGAGCAGGGCAAATTAGCAAGCTCAAAAATAAGCAGTCTGGTGAAAGTAAGTGTAGGCTAATAATCAAAAAAAGTGAAACAGCAGGTTTTATGGATGTCTTCCTCTCTGAAAACAGTGTGGCAATTAAGACCAATGAGAGGCAGCTGAAGAAGAATCTATATGTAGAAGAAGACAAAGCATTATTTGCCATCAGATCCTCATCCATCTCTGTGTTAATGAAGGTACTGTCACTTTGTCAAATATCCAAATCCACTTTTCTTCCCATCAGGTTGTGTGGAGCTGCACTGTCCAGCATCACACGCGTTAGGTTAATATCTAAAGGTAAAATGTAACACATATCAGATCTGTCCAACCCCCATTAAGTGCTGCATTTTGATCTATGTTTCAATCTGGTTTGTAATAGATCCGACACCAGAACACACAAGACGTTTTTATTGTGGATCCATCTCTGTGTAGAAATGTGACTAAAAGCCTGAAATGCTCTGAAAACCCATCAGCGCACTGTAAAAAGTGATTTGGCCTTTAAAACAAGACACACTCTCATATGCGTCTCGTATTAGGATTCTGGCCTTCTCTCCGACACTCCGTTCAATTCATTTAAGTCAAATCAAGTCAATCAAAATACCAGTATTACTGAGGAGCAGAAATATGTGTGGCTGGGCTCTAAACAAGCAGGGTGAGGGCTTAGTGAAGAGCTACGGGACACAGCCAGAGCTTAGGCACAGCTTTGAGCCATCCACCCGCGCCAATTATGCACTAGTTCTGATAACCTCTCCCCCTCTTGTTCCAAATAAATGAACACTCCTCGCAGCAACTACAGCAACAGCAACCACGTCGGGGGCAAAACAGAACATGCAATTTTTTTGGCCGTTAAATTCAGAGCAATTTGCAGTAAATCGGTTCTGCAAACCTCAGTGAATCACATTTGATTCATTTACATACTCTCATAGCACCATTTCGCGCTTTAAAAGCTAAACTCTCACACAAACATATGTGTGTCTGCACTTTTCCAGTTACAGAACTATTTACTTAATACCAGCACTGGCTTTTTTTAATGCTAAAAGAGGGTTGTGGGCTAGCACAGACTGTTAGCAAATCTGGCCCACAATGTGTTTTTATCCAGCGCTGTTGCCACGGCATTATATGTGTCTTTATATACCATAAAACCTGCAGTCAAAGGGTAGCAAGAGCATTTAAAGTCAATATAGATTTCACTGTACAACTGTATAGCGTAATTACACTGATGAGCAGCTGTAGGATCAAAGAATCAAGGATCAAGAAACTGTTTTATTTACTACTTATTTACAGATTCATTTATTACCATTCATTCATGTTAATCTTAGTGTGCCCATGGCAGATTTCTGCCAATTGAGGTCTTTCGAGGTTGCTGTTTCCACCGTTTTTTTTTTTTCAAAGGTTCTATGAGTGAGAAGCATTAATATGTATTGCACCAGCAGGCAGCTATTTATGTAAAGAGATAATAGTGGAGTAATGATTTCCTAGTCATGGATGTGCTCTAATCCAAGTTTCTCTCTTCAGTGTTTTGGTAAATGTTCCATGTGCATTTGAGTTTTTCTCTTAGAAGCCATTAGCCAGCCCTGCTGCCATGCCTGGCCATCCCATAAAGTGCGAGCATGAAAGTGAAAGTGAAAGCAGGATGGCAGACCAAAGTCTGGAACATTCAAACAATCAGTCAAGTGAACCATTTTTTTTTAAGTTTAAAGTTATTTATGTTACCAAATATGTCTGTGCACAGGGAAACAGAGAGCAGAGGAGAATAGCAGAATAAAGGTTTTGTTTCTTTAACTGTTTTAGGAATCTGGTTGTCAGTTTGTCTTGTAGAGTCGGTGCCTTGGCTTGCACTACTGTTCCTACCTGTGCTTCTTTGTTTGGTTTATTTTGCTTGTGAAAGAAGCACATAAACGGCTGTGCACATACTGAGGAAGTAGGACAAGAGAGGAAGAGAAAGAGACAGAGAGATACCAGACATGGTAATGCTTAAGAATTCAGGCTCAAGGTATTTACTAGCAGACCCTGCAGCAGGCTGGCAATCTGGAGCACTAGGACTTCTCCCAGTGGGTTGCTTCACCTGCGAGGTGGCAGTGAGAGAAGGAGCAACAAAGAGAGTTAAATCAAATTTGCTGCTTTGATTATTTATCGTACTGGTATGTATCACATCATGGGTCCTGATTTTACCAAATCTGATGTCGTGTTTTATCAGTGACAGCCCAGTCCTGTCACAGGGACCTCAAGGGTAGGAAAAGTTAAAACTAATGGCACACGAGTACACGAGCTTTCCTACGTGTCAAAAGAGAATCATACAGGCAGTCACCTGTAGGATGACCTGATAAAAGCAGGCAAAAAAACATGAGAAGAGCACAAAACAAGCAACCATACCATAAACCCTTGTGCACGAGAGTAAACTTGGGTTGCATATGTTCTATCAAACTACAAAGTAAATACTGAAAAAGGACTTTTTGAAATGATCAGCAGTGTGTTTTGTGAAAGAAAGCCTAGAGCACTATCCAAGCAGATGAAAAAGGAAGTAAGTCTGTGCTGCTGAGAGGTCATTTACTGCTGGAGATAAACGTAAACTTGTCCGACGTCTTGAATATTTTGAAATACCAGTCCATTTTGAGGAACAAGTCATCAGTGTGTAAATTATAGTTTGGTAATCATTACACTTTCCAGCAAGAAAGTGATACCAAGCCAAACAAATCTTTCTTGAGCAATTGTTCCTGAAATACATTTGAGAGGTATTTTTTTGCCGGTTTGAACGCCACTGAAAAACTTGGGTGGGATTTACTGAAAGCACTGAAATCAAAAAATAACATTTACTATAGCTATTTAACTGTTTCGGCTTAAAATCCACCAGAAGCTTATCAGAAACACACAGAAATATTTAACAGCAGTCGTAAAGTTCAGCAAATTATTTTTAAATACTGATTTTGGTCATTCTATCTGGAGCACCATTACAGCTGTAGTAAACTCAGTCTGCCCTCAAAAGTCAAATACATATTTATGCATTATATACTTTCTTTTAAATCCATTAAAAGTGGTGATTTACATGTTTGTATCTTCAGCCAGGACCCTTTTGGTTTGTCATTTGATTTCTTGTTTTTTAATGTTTCATTTCTTGTGACATAAATGAACCAAATAACGATAACGATACACACCAGGTTGCAGGTTAAAGGGGTTGCACAGTTTCACAAGAAAAAACAGAAAAATGTTTTCTGTTTTGTGATGACTGGCAAAAACACAAAAATACAGGTTTCAAACTGGTGGGAGAATAACACACCTGGATTGTGATGCCGAGCCTCAGAAAAGGATTGTGAGGCCTGTCCAGTTTCCTTTGGAGCGGACATAAATATACATATCTCCCATAATTGAAATCCGCACAGGCACACAGGGACTTGTCTCAATTTGAATATGAATACCCTTTTCTTTTTATTTTCTGCCTTTTCAAATTCTGCCTAGCAAAACGATAACCCCAAACCTCACTCACTGCCAACCCCTTCAATAGAAATCATTTTGCTAGACACTGCCTCTGTCCCTCCCAATAACCCAACCCTCTTCACTTTTTTTTTCCATTTCAAATCAGCTGTGCACAAATCAGCTCTCCATACAATGGCTTGAGGAATTTCACAAAAGCATGGCTTCTTTAAAGAGAAGATAGACCTTCTACTACATATAGAAAAGAAAAACAAAAGCAAAATGCAAAGTGAATACATCTCCAAGATGATGTTAGTCAATGTGGTAGAGGGTATACTTTATGTGTAACATTCCTGTAGATTAAAGATATTGTGTAGAAATACTCGGAAAATGCATTCCTCTAGCAGATTTTAGACAAATACAACCTTAATCCAACATTTAAAAACACAAATTATGTGTTACTAGGACAACAATCACGATCATAATCTGTCTTTCTTGCTTGTATCTTTAGGATGAACTTACAGGAGCTAAATGTCTGTGGGTTTGTAATATATGTTTAAACACTATCATATGTTGTTCGTTGTTTATTCAGTAAAATGTAGGTCTAAATTATAAAAGAAAATATGGGTTTAACTGATGTGTTTATGCTTATTTGAAAAAATATATATCATATTTTGTCCCACTCTGACCATGAAAGTGGTGTAAAATGTGTCTATTTCAGTGTATTAACTGGCATTGTTGCTATTTTGACCTAAAAAGCTCTAACAAACATGTTGACGGAGTCTCTTGAGCAGAACATTTCCAGAGGTGATGCTTCAAGAATTGAGGTATTTTAAATTGAACCTTGTTTACATCCATGCTTGCTAGCTCAATGTGATCTCCTTCCCTGTCTTAGTTGTAATTGTGCAACATATTTTGTGTGTCACCTCCTGTTAAACAGTATAATAGTTTAACACATGACTTCCCTCCACTCCTGAAGGTCCACAGGGAATCTATAAGAACCTGAATCTACAAATTAAAAATACTGGCTTGGGTAAAACTACCAGTTTTACCCCACAGCCTCGTAGTAGAAACTCTTATGGTATCAATTTGAGGCTCCTACGTCTTATTGTTCTTGAGTCATGAAATTCACAAACAAACGTACCAAACTTACACCTGTCTTTCCCATCAGTCGTTTACGGCTGAGGGGTAAAATGGTCTCATTTTACAATTCTAAATTTTCTGTCCGACTCTCCTGTCACACAAACCCAGAGACTGGATGGCAACCATCTGACAACTTTCAATCAGTAGAGCAAAAAAAAATGTGTATTCCCCAACTGATTGCAAGAGGTTATTGGATGTTGCTGGCAATCACTAGTATGCACTTACTTGCAAAGAAAAAGTACACCTTTCTGCACCAGAAAACTCTTTGTAGTTGATTTGGCTGCTAGCAGATTTCTATGGTTGCCAGTAGTTTGCATGGAAGATGCAAAGAGTCAAACTACTCACTACTAGTGATAATGAAACTGAAAATTGTGATGCACAACGGAAACAGAGATGGTTCGTTTTTAAACGGAACATTTCATCTCTACAAAAATTTAAATATACTGATTAACGAAAAACTCTTTGGAGCATGAGTTAGGTCATGTAACACCATGAGTGATAAAAATGCAATCCCATTATTCATTTGCATAAAGTATTCCCTCATTTCATCTGCATTTAAAGTAAGACATTTCTCTGTGTCTCTGTGTTCTTCTAAATTGTTCATCTGATCTGCTTCACACTCTGCGGGTGAATTGCCGGTGACCTAAGGCAATCAAGTGTTGAGTGTGAAGTAGGTCGGATGAGCGTTTGTCAAGAAACATAAAAGGAGATCCATGAGTCAACAGTAAGTGCCTATGATAAGGCTGGGGGTGAATCATCAATCTAACAGACGTCACTGAATACAACACTGACGCATCAGAAAGATCATTACATGTGGTCATGCTTGCTTTAAGAAGAGCTTACAGTGATGGGAGATAATTCATATTAGCAAAGTGACAGGACACCAGAATAGGAGAATTCATGGCTGATGCAGGGACATGACTAGCCTACTTTGCAAGGCATGAAAAGCTACTTCTTGTCCTCAAAAAGGCAGATAATATTGCTGTCTTTATTCAGCTTTACTGGAAAATTATTTGCTTAATGTTAAAGTATTTCACAAAGTTTGTTGATTGAGACAAGAATTAAGGATACATCATCAGAATATTCTCTAGGAAATACGCAACTGGGTATTTACCTCTGTGAGGAAAGGCAGTGGAGCTGTGGTACAGCCAGCCAGTGGGTTTGGCAAGGACGGAAGGATAATTTTCTCAAGTTTCTAATTTAACTGCTGCAGCTTTTGCAAGACGGTGTTCAGAAGAACTCATAACCTTCAGCCAAGACAGATTTGCAATTGGACGCCATTGAGGCTGAAAGTGAGAAAACAACTGCACACAGTGGGAATGTACACACAGTGGATGCTTTAGTAGGCACCATTACAAGATTTAAAAGACTGGAAAGGGGATAAAGGGAAAAGATGTGGAACTAACAAGATGAAGGCATAATGCTGGGAAAGCAAGAGTATGAAAGAGAACAGTCAATTTCACTGCAGCAAAAGAAGTCCTGAAAGCTATGCTGATGAGAGGAGATGCATCATCTGGCTCATTGCTAAGTTGTCATTCAAGGAGTGTTTCCCTTTCAACTTCTGAGATGTAAAACATGAATTTAATGAAAACATACACTTGACTTGTTGGGAATGGAAAATACTCTTTGTCCTTCACTGTATTTAATGTCTTTAATTTAAGTAAATTGCATTTATTTTTATTTTTTATACATTTAGGACCAGCTTGCAGTCTTCAGTTCCATAGTGGTTATTCTATAGACATGGAAAATGATTTTTGTTTTGCCGTGAAAGAAGACCAGGATCTCCAGGATTTGAAGGAGCTCAGCTCTGGATGATTGCTGTATGTGGATGTACTTACTGCCACAGAACTCTCCATTATCTCAAAATGACAGCTAAATTGGCCCGTCAACAAAGCTGCATTCATCTTAGCAACTTCACTGGTGCATTAGTGCATCTTCCAAACATAGATGAGGGATATGGGGCATCGCTTCCATTCTGGATGCCACAGGGGGAAATTAGAGAGTTTCTGAGTGCAGCACTATTTAAGTAAGCATGCTCGACTATTGGTTGGTTCCCCTCGCTTGTCAAAATCCCAGTCGGGCACCTTAAGTATTTTTATAACTGCCTATAGATGAAGAGGGGGAAAAAAAACTAAGCCCGGTACATCCGGGGAACAAAGCCCTGACAAAGAAGGCAGCACAGAATTGATGGTGTGTTAAAGTACTTCTTTTGACTGCTTCAAATTCAGCTTCCCCTGTGACTCAAATAAGGCTTTTTTTTTTTGGCATTTATTATAAAACAGAAACACTATCTACCCATGCATGTGGATCATCCTTGTATTAATCCAGTCAGGAACTGTCCTTGTATACTTTGACATACATTTTTATAGTTTTGATGTCAGACACTTCAAATCAGAGGCATTAGCGTGAAAGGAGTTCTTGTGCAACTACTGACTTGTCTACGGTCTTTAAGCAAAAGCTTAAGGTGGCAGCTGAAAACTCTGACTACACAGAATAAAATCTAATATATGGAAGGAAACATAACAACACATTAACCTGAACGTATGAATTACGTTTGAACAGGAAGAAGGAAAGCCCCAACATGTGCAATATAGAGACTATAGATGGAAAATTCTCTCTCTGAGATGTTGAACGAGTGCCCGTACCGCGTGCCTCCGCTTGTACCTGGAGTGTAATTTTATCTCCCTGAGAGACTTGTAAATTTCTTCAAGAAATGCTGCATAATGTTCTCTTTGGAAGCATTTTGTTGAACATCGTTATTCACTAAAAATGTCCAAATAATGGAAATCCTCAAGTTGACGTGATGTAGGCGCCAAACTGTATTTTGTCTATTGTGACCAGCACTTGATAAAAGAGTCTTTATTTAATATTGTATAGACCTTTGACTGCCAAAATCTCTGTAAATGTATTCCAACTTCCTTCTATACAGTCACGTGTCCGTTTATATGAGGAACCAGGACTTCCTTCCTGCCAGATGTATTCCGTTACAAACATTCCTTTACAAGTGCGAGTGTGTCGCACTTTCAGAGTCATCAAAATGTTTCCCAAACAAATGTTGCTTTGTGTGACTCTGGAGGACAGTGAGACTGACCTTGAACCAAGAGGCTCTCCTAGTTGGTCTTATCTTTTGCATTTACCTGTTCAAGTGCTTGGTGTGAGTATGTGTTTATGTGTGCATACAGTATACATGTATTGCATGAGCAAGAGCCAGCACGCCCCCGCATCCATGAGACTGAACAGAGCTGAGTGGGCAACCTGGCATGTGAGACACTGATAGAGAAGACCTTGACTAGAAGGTGAGACACCTTAAAAAAAAAGGAAAAAAAAGAAAAAGAAAGTAATTTGCTGCACCCACTCAGACATCAGGTCCCAAGAGTTTTATGCGGAGAAAGGTCTGAAGATGCAGTATTTCACTTCAGTTGCTTAGACTGAGTGTCTGTATATGAAGAGAGTGCTAAGGAGAGACTCAAACTGCTTGTTTAATCATTTCCTTCATTCTAGCCGAGAACATGGTCAGGAAAAAACTGTCTCTCTTTTTACTAAATATGAACCAAGAAATGAAATGCATAAATAAATAAAGATATTTTTAAAAGTCTGTGAATATGGGAGTCTGTGTTTTTCCGAAGCATCTGATGTATTACAATATAATGTATTTTCATTGTTTTGTGTGCATCATGTGAATTCAAACTGCCAAAGTGCCTTGGCAGAACATCAGTCAGTCTAATCTAACAGGACTAAAACTATGAGAGGAAATAAACAAGTAGGGCTGAGTAATTCCTGAAAGCTGCAAACCGGGCTTTATGGGAAGAGTAGGTGGAGAGAAACAATGGACCTTAGACTGTAAGCGCCGACTGTAACGAGTATGGATCCTGTTTATCAATGACCCCTCCCACTCTCCGTCTGCTTCCCTCACAGTTTGCTCATACCTTATTCCCATCAAGACAAGACAGGCAGTGGCTAATTACTGTACAGCAACAAACAAACCAATACTTCTCTATCTCCCCGGTCATGTCCCATTACTTCAGTTTAGTCCCCCTATTCATATTTCTCTTGACAGGTGCATCTGTCCATAGAGAATAAGGCAGGGTTGTAATCGGCAGGCAGAGGATGTTGTAATTAAGAGGTGTACCTCTGGGCTAACATATGATTCAGCCAAGGTGAAAAAGACGGTGGGAGTGGAGTTTATTGAACACGCCAGGGCTCCTGTCAATAGCAAAGCCACTTGGCACTATGTTCGATACTGTTAATAATGCTTAAGGTCTGTGAGCATCTGTACATGATTGGGCATATTTATGTCTGACCTTCCCCAGCAAAGTGCCGCTGAGATGATCGGGATATACTCTTTCTTATCTGCCAGCTGCTCACAGGTAGCTTTAAAATTTGTTGATCACCCACATAATCAAAAGCAGGAGAGAGAGACAATGCAGAAAGAGAAAGTGTGTGTGTGTGCGTGTGTGTGTGTGTGTGTGTGTGTGTGAGAGAGAGAGAACGAGAGCGAGGGAAAAGAGAGAGAAAAATAAGAGCGAGCCTGAAATGAGACAGTGAGGATAGGAGAGCCCAGATTGATATAGCAATTACCAAGAAAGCTATCCCTCAGTTAAGAATACATCTACATACATTAGAGCCGCGTTTCTACCTGCCACCATCTCTGTGTCTGGTCCAAGAGTATCTCATCCACAAACGCAGTATGCGGAAAGGTCATCAGTGTGCAGTCACTGTGTATACACTAACAATGAAGACCCTGTCTATTTTCCATTTTGCTCATACCACAAGACGAAGAGATCCATAGGAACGACGAGGAAAGAATGAAATCAAAATGTCAAAAAGAACACATGAAAATCTTCATCACATGCACATATTTCACACAGACGGGCAGACAGACGGACAGAAAGGGGAAGAGCATTTTCCCCTCACTGTTGTGATGTCTGTGATGTTTACTTGAATTCCTATATTAGCTGTAATTCAAAGATTCTCAGTGTGTCATCCTATAAACAGAAAGGTGTCCAATTACCTGTCGCTACACAGACGGACGTGCAGCACTGAAAAGTGACTTACACTAGGAGCCAATGCTTGCCACGATGACATTCAAAGAATGGCTTTCATGCATACTTTCTTTGAGCTAGCAAGTAAATCCGGTTAGAGTTAGCCCCTAATGTATGCAGGCATATGCTTGTGCAGTGTGACTAGAGGCCCAGCAATATATGGAGAAGGGTTTTGCATAAAAATACAATGGTGCTATCAAATAGGCTCAGAGCACGCATGTAAGCAAGCTAGCATTTCAAACACCTCTATTGGTTCAAAACAGATCAGACAATGAAAACAGACAATGAAAACAAAAAGAGTGAAAAAAGAGAAACAGAAAAAGAGACAGAGGTGTGAGAGAGTGAAAAAGATGCCGTGTAAATTATCCCCTAAAAAAAAAACATGAGGAAAGAGGACAAGCAGATGGAAAAATAAACCATGGTAAAGTGATCCAGTGCGACTTGGATCTCTGCCGCAGGCTCAGAGATCTCCTCTGTCCGTGTGTCTGCAATGTGTGTGAATGGAATATGTTTCTGACTGCCTGCGCGTACAGTACACATGCAGGCACTAAGCACCATTCACAGTGCACTCGGGTCAGGGGCTGTTACGAGGACATAACAGGAGTAGGGGTGAAAGAAGGGTATAGCTGAGGTCTTCTAACTGTGTTGCCCCTTTCTTTGTAGAAATGTGGATGAGAAGAGAGCAGCATTTGTGGGGCCATATTGAAAAGGCTCTATGTGGTAATCTAATAGTGAATTCTCTTTGACGGAGCTCAATTCAAGGCATCTACATGCATCAAAACGTCTCCGAATCAAAAAATAGCTTCAGTCTCATTAACGGTGCAAAAAAAAGAAAAAAAAACATACAAGGCAATGCAGGCTCTTGCTCTGAGCAAGTCTACAATCTCTGTTTCTAAGGAAAAGGGGATAAAAATGGAAAAAGATATAGAGAGGGTGGGGAACAGGAAAACAGAGACTGGGCAAGTATTAAATGTAATTAAACACTGCCACCTGCTGGTCACTGCGTGAACTTACGATAAGCTTTTAGGCTGAGGGTAATATGTTTGAACAGCTGCACATTTGACCACCTGTTTGCACTGATCCACACAAAGCAGATGTGGCACACAAAGGACACAGCACTGGACCAAATCTGACATAATATTAAGGAGGAGAAAAAAAAAACGTTCAAATTCAAACAATGCTATCGTGTATCCCTGCTCAGAAGGAAGCAAATTTAATTTGCTGGTTGAGAGGAAAGAATGAAAGCTGAGGACGAGGCAATCATTTTGATGCAATCACAATTATGTTAAAAGACACCAACCTCATTTTTTTCCCCACTCCACTTGGCTCATCTAATCGAAGGCGGCAGCAGCCGCAGCAGCAGAGGAATAAAAGGAAGACCATCTATAACTCATACTTGTGTTGGCAGGCTCTTCCTAGCTCAGTTACATTACCCGAGTCATAGTGTATCTTGTGTTTTTTCATACTTAGAAGGTCTCTGCAAGAAGTACTTACTTTACTGCTGTTCGCTGCTGCTGCTGCTGCTTTTATGTGACACTTCAAATGAGTGTGAGAGAGCACGAAAGACCGACAGTGTCACCATTTTAAAAGGCTGCATCAGATCCTTCTCCTGTTTGACTGTACAGAGATAAGGAGGCTCAGAGTAGGAGAAAGGCAGCGAGAGACAATAAGAGATTGCTTATTAAAATGTACACTGGGTGAGTGCAACAGTCTGTTTCCTCCCTGTGCATAAATCCTCATAGCGAGTGACCGTTTTCCCCCCACAGACGAAGTCATTTCTATGTGTGCATGTGCTATAACAGCTTACATGAAGCATGAATAAAAAGCCATAGCACGTCTGAACATCTTCTAAAATGAATTCATACCTACACTGCCTTGGCATATATTGAGGTCTAATAGAATCGCTACATTGTGTATGTGGGTTGTGACCTAAAAATCAAAGCATGTGTGTGCTACAGTGTGTCTTTACCCACATTCCCCGTAGGGCCTCAACTCCATCTGTCCTCCCGCTGAGTTCAGATCCTCAGAATAAAGACTTTCATTCCAACATGACAGGGTTTTTCCTGCATAGCGAATTTAAAGGTAGCCACTCTTAAACGCTGTGCTGCCTTTCCCAAAGCCTGACCATGTCTGCAATAAAAAAAAAAACTATTTTAAGGGTGTTAAATCTATCACTGTCGACTATTATTGCAGAAAAGGAATCAGCTGGGGCCGGTGGAAAATTGAAGAGATAATGGACCGAGGTAGCAGATGGCTAATTAAGAACATAACTCGTATTATTAGTAAAAATGAGGTCACGTGATTTAAAAGAGAGGGTCCCGTCTGTATTTTAGCCATAAATCACAACAGAACGCGTTGTCAATCTTGCTAACGTTAGCCGACTTACTTCAAGGCTCGGCGTGAGTTATCGTCCATGCTGGATGGCATTTATATGATGTATGAGGTAATTGGTAAATACTATTTGATATTTATCGTTTGAAGATTGTTGATAGCAGCTCCACTTAAACTTAACTGTGTTTATCTCTGTCATAGTCAATCCAGTACAAACACGCACATCTCTTTAGCAGCCTTCATTAAATTTAATTAACTTCACTAATGTTCAATCAGTTCTTTGCCATCATTGAGCCTGGAAAAATCCCGGATCACACATTTATCATTAGAAGCAACGGGAATTTCCACAGCATATTAATTTTCTATACCAAACCAAAAACTGGTGTTAACATTCAATGTCAATAACATGAAAGCTATATTCATACTTGCGTACTTTAAATTAAACCTCTTCCCAAGACATTCAGTGTATTTCAAAAGACGCTCTAGAGGAAGTCCTTGATGGCGAGCTCTTAAAGGTAAAAGGGAGACAGGGAGCTAATGTCACCTCTTTGTTGTATGCCAAAAGATGCTGAAACTGAGTAAATGTGAACTAACGCCGACCTCCCTTTTCTCTCTAAATAGATCTTATACGTCTGTGTCCTGTGTTGACTTATTTCAAACTAATTCCAGGTGTCAGTAATTCCAGGTGTCTAGGAATAAATGAGGTCATTCCTTCTTTCCTGTCTTATTCCTAAGCCGCCCTTTCACTCCAGCTATAGACCAGTGTCAAAAGATATTGAGGGTTTGTTGAGGCATCCTTGCTAGTTTTTTTTTTAAGTTACAAATGTATAGAGTCTTCAAGTTGTTTTTCTTTTCTTTTCTTTTTTTGAATAACTACCCACACAGCAGGTACTCCATACTCTCACCTCTTTTATAGGTAATTTCATATTCTTGAAATTAAGATGGCAGAGATGAAGGGTACTCTACTTTCATTCTAACCAAAATGAAAGGCAATGTTATAGAGACCACACAAAAGTCAGTGTGAGACTGATATAAATCACTGTACCCTTTAGTCATATATCTACATTTTTGTGCAACCAAATTACCTTTATTTCATAATGTCAGTGTCAGGAGACTGTGGGAAACTGCGGTAACCGAGTACAGAATCAATGAGTCAAAGCTGATAGTCTAGGCCAAATTATGATCTCTCTGGTAGAGGGAACAACTTGTCTATATGTAGTCACTCATATCCATTAGTGAAACGAAATGAGTACCATTATACTGCAGCCCTTCCTCCAAAAACCCACCCACTGGAAAGAGACATTTTACCGTATATCTGTCACAGCAGTCAGTGCTACAGTCTGCTCTTCCATCCATGTGTCAAACCAATGCACAAGAGTCAAAGGATTAGAAGCCGATCAATGGCGAGTCAAGACGGGGACTATCTCTCCAAAACAGATAAAATCAGGAAACTCAGCAGTATCCAATGGCATTTGATTAAAACACGGAAAGCAAAAACACATGCGCACCGACAGGAATGAATGTTCATCACTGTGTACAAAAAAAGATGTACAGCTACTTTTGCATTGGAAGAATATATAAACTGAATATTCTATACAGTATTGTGGGTATGCGTGCATGTGTTTTACTGCTCAGCACAAGCCGTTATTAAATATATTCGCACTAAACATGTGCTGCATGTGCATACGCAAAACCCTTTAAGCATCTCGCCTCATAGCTTAGTATATCACTTCATTACTATTCTGAGAGGACCTTACCATAGTCTGTGTCTCTGTTGTAAGTTAGGAATTAAACATGCACCAGCTTCGGGCGGCACAGAGGGCCTAGCAAAGGGCAATTTGTCTCATTTAACTGCTGGCTGTCTGCCTGCCGAATAGAATCGAATTATGCACGTCTTTTGCTGTTCTAAAAAGTCCTACTGTTTTACATAAAAACAGAGTCAATATGATTACTTTAGGCCATGGCCCTGTGCAAAATAATAGGATAGGAAGTTCAGAAGAAACTTAAATATAGGTCTCTGTCTAATCCTTCAGCACAAGACAGCTTTTATTTTCTAATATTCAGCTGTCTGTGTTTCACCCTCAGTTCTCTTCAAAGCTGCTGCATTGCAATTTTAATTCCCAACTGTTACCACAAGGTGTCACTAACACAATGCAAACTAGCAATATTTGGGGCCAAAAGAAAGTACTGAAAATGGCACTTGGGGGACTATATTTCATTTACTGTGGAAACACACACACAAACGCACACAGTTTGTTTGAAGGGGTGGAAACTTGAGCTGCCAAAGAGTTAAAAAAGAGCTGGAAATATAAATCAAATTGGAAGAGAAAGCTTCAACATGTAAGTGTGGGTTTAAACACGTAAGCTAGAGTAGATCATTTCCTCCGAGTTAAATGCTGATTACTCAAAGCCCTACATGGAACACAATCTCCCTGAAAATACATCAAACAATATATATGAAAGTGGGGCTAACGAGATTAGAGAATGCATAATTACAGTCAACTTTTCATTCAACAATGTCATTTTCATTCCACATGGTCTATTGTGATTTATCTCCTCACATTTAAGGAGACAGTTTACACAGAGAGTTTTTTAATGTAATTTTTTTAAACAACAAGGTTGTGGGATCTAAAAAGGCCATTGTTTATTGCACTTCCCATTGTAAATCTGAAGAGTCAAACCAAATTGTCATCCTTAAAGTCTAAATTGTATTTAAATAATATTACACATAAGGTTGCATATCTTAGCCCCCTAAAGGGTGAAGCTGTAAAGTTTTTTTTAACAGTTTGTTTCTTCTATAAATATATTAAAAACAAATCCAAAGCTAAATATTCTTTCATCATGAAAATATTATTTTCTGTGAGGTAACTAACTTGTTGTGTCAGCTCAGTAACACCAAACAGAGAAATACAGTCGAGCAGAATCGTACATTATCAGGTATAATGTTGTATCATTAGTGTACTGGGTAATAGGTAATAGACTGCAGGGCTTTTTAATGTTTGTATGGGGTTTTTTGATAAGCAGATTAAGTGAGATTTGAGAGATTTGAGAGAGATTTTGTTAGTTAATTCTTTCAGCTTTTGGGACTGATACTGTCAAGGATTATAGTTACTTAAATCAATGATAAAACATTTTATGCAGACAGCAATAAAACCCATTCATTGATAAGAAAGGAATTTTTAAATATGATTTATTTATGTCTAATTAACATAACTGTATGTACACAGTAAGTGGAACATTGCGCTTTTCTACTCTGACCTTTGTAGCTGTGAGTGAAAACTGAAAAATATTAAATTCACCATATGTTGATGCAGAAATCTGTCCCAAGCTTGTTTAATGGCAAAGAATAAACTGAATTCATGTTTGTTTGTATCCAAATTTGAGTCAAAACACTGGACTCGACTTCAGAAATACAAAAAAATATAAAAAATATTATTTTTAACCGTTACAGAATCATTAAAAATATTATTTTGGTATTTACCAGTACTGTTAAGTTAAGGCAGCTGTGTCATAAACCTTACATTGGGTGGCTTTGCTATTAAATTTGTTACACACTGCAACATTTCATGTCTTGAAGTTATCTATTAAATACTGTGTACCGCAATATACCTTTCAGTAAATCTACATGTGAAGACAGTGTGATCCTGATCGGTCATGGCACAAGCTTGAATAATACTTTTATCCTTAAATAAGGGTCCTTCTAACCTATTCCTTAGTGGCTTAGTGACTCACTTTTCCTGGATTTCAAGCCCAGTTAATATTTTTTGTCAGAACATGTTTCAGGGAATTTAAAAAAAGAGGACTGATAGTTTTCAACATCTGGAGGACTTGATGCAAAAAGCCCATCCTGCAATACAGCACTGTTAACATCTGGCCACTAGATGGCAGCAGATGATGCTTTTCATGGAGGTTCCTGGCCATAATTGGGCCTATGATTGTGTATAATGTGAATAAAGATGATTAACCATCGCTGTACATGATTATTATTATTTTGAGTTATATGTTGAAAGAAAGAATATACTAGTGAGTTTTTTGTTGTCTGAGAGCCAAAGGTCAAAATATAGTCAAAATGAAAGGTAAAATATACAATAACTATTGTCCATGTAGTCATAGCATCAGTGATAACCTGTAAGAAGTTGCCCACATAAACACCCAACTTTTTATATTACGCAGTACTCTTTGTATCAACATATCATGCAGAACCCTTGTCCTGTACTAGAGACGTGATATATATGTATGGTTTAGTCTTGTATTTTTAAAGCAGTACAAAAATGCTTGTTGACTTACATCAAATTCATTAAGGGCAGCAGCAAGTTCTCCAATGCCAGCATGGCCATGCTTCTCGTCAGTGGGTGAGGTGGCCTGTGCAGCACTTGAGATGCCTCCTATGGCCTCCTGGACCTGTTTAAACACATAGTCTCGATTGGCCCGTGTGGCTGCCACGTCTGGATGGCGCAGAAAGGCCTGAGAAGCCGTATACAGCATAGTGGCATTTTTCTTAAGGGCCCCACGTGCAGCTGCCATCTCATCTCGGCACTGGGGGTCTTTCAGCTCCTGAGAAGATAGCAAAGGTTTTTTGTTTTTTTTGGGGTTTTTTTCAGACAAGCGATAATAACAGTGTAACTTGCAAAACCCTGGAGTATTGCTTGAGAAATTGAAAACAGTGTGAGGAACAGGTCACAGTTGGGGAACTATATTGTTAAAAAACAAGTTCATGTCCCATTTGATGAATTGAATCTGATGAACTGGTATTGTTTCAACTTCACAAAGTTAAGGCAGCGTCAGCAGATCAGCAACTATAGAGCTGGGCAGAATTAGCCTCAGTGTTTTGCTCTGGTTCACCTCGGCAGCATGGGCGCTTGCCAACATGACACATGCAGGAAAAAATCCTCTATAAGCTTTTTGTCACACTGGGGGCCATATTAAAAATCACTTTGATGTGTAATTCTCCAGGATCAAATAAGCGCTGGTGCAGAGATTTTGCTTACTCTACATCCCAGCTAAAACAAATCCTACACACTAATAATCCGCACCATTTATAATTTGCTAAAACATTACAAAGGAGACTACACAAATGTGGCCTATTTACAACAGCTGTGAATTCTAGTGTTAAATGTTAATGACCAAAAATCTAAAAGAAATGTGTGTAATATTTCTGACTTTAAAATGATGAATTTTACAATACATTTTTAAACAATGTGTGTTGGCCATTGTATTTTTTTTATCCTATCCTATGCAATCTTTCAATTTTACTCCATGGCACAAAGAAATTGGATGTATTAAAGCTGGCTCTAATGAGACAAATGCCCTTAATGCAAAACAGATTAAACTGGTTGTCTGAAACAAACACTTAACATCTGCTAGAGAGTGATGTCAGATTATAGCAACATTTGTTTGCACAAGGCTTGCAATCTGATTGATTAAAGCTTTGAGTTGAGTTCGAGTTTCTAATATTTTACAGGCTGAGGCTTCAACTGTGACATTCCCTCGTTTATCAAGACAGAAGAAGAACGGCAGACACTTGGAGGACCTTTTATCCAAGAGAGACACGTTATTTTTCTGAAAGAGCATGAGACATTGGAATTCCAGGTACCTGCTGTCTCCGGGCTGCCACATAGTTAAGCTTCACCATCTCTTTCCCAAACTCTTTGAACCGGTTGGCCAGATCCTGCTCATTGGTAGCATTCTTTACTCCCTCCAGGGCTTCTTCCACCTGCCACACATATACGCACACAGTCTTTCAAAAACTTTGTGCACAAACCAGTAGACAACGTCTTAAATAATCAATATTAGTTAAAACATTTATTTTCTGTAATTGTAATATCTAATGTGTTTTTAGTAGTTGTGTAATTTCAGTAAGTGTCAATCCATCTTGCTGATATATCCTAACTATAAACCCATTTATCCCTGTTAAAAATGCTGCGGAAGATGTAATGAAAACGGGAGAAGAGACAGAGATAATGTTAAGTGGCCTTTGATGGTGGGGCTTATACAGGCTTGAGTTAAGTCCCTATGTGGGCCTGAAGAATGAGACTGGAAAAAAGGATTTTTAGTGTTTGTGCATTTGTGAGACAGGGACAAAATGAGTGACTGCAGATGGATGCAGGCATGAGTTTGATTCAGATTATACCAAATACATATCATTCTTTCTGGCACACTGTATTAACTCGAGTTATAAAGCCCAGAGCTACTGTCTAAGTGAATGAACAGCTCACGTTCTTCACATGACTACACTGAGAGTAGTTCATCACACCAGAGCACTATGCTATAATGTCCGTTTCCAGGATGCTCCTCCATTTCCTTATCTAAATGCAAATGTGTGCAGAGGTTGTTATAAAAGTCTGCACTGACTACACGGACTATACACCAACATGAAGTCTTTTTTGTTTACTGACCTTCTTTGAGCAAACTCTGCATACAAGTCTTAAAACCACGTACAGATTTGGAGAGTCAGTATTTTTTACACATATATATATTTAAAGTGTTGCAGTTCTAAGTACAGCTCCATCACAACGTAACCAAGAAGTATACTTGGTTGGGTGTTTACTGCACTTACAATTTTAAGGTGGGCCAGCAGCCTCATGACATCAGCCATGTCAGCAAGGATGAGCAAGCGAGTGACAGCAGAGAGCAGGGCGCGGGCAGCCCTCACCATGGTGCCACGCTTCACAGAGGAGCACGGGTCATCGGCAAACTCCGACGAGGCAATACGCATGGTTTCTCCTGCAAAATGGATAGAAGAAAACAGTAAGTGGAGCAGAGAGTATGATATTATCTGTGTGAGTGTGAGTGCATGTGTGTGCAGACTATAATCACCCAAATTGTTAAAACTGACTGAAGATTAAGTGTAATTAAGCTTCTTCTCATACAGCTCAGAGGTCATGAAGCAGTTTGTCAGAAAAACTACATCTTAGGCTCTATTAAAATTGCCTGTCCTAGCAACCAATTTGCAACCCGCTGACAACCTCCAGTTGCTAGGCAAATATATGTATTCCCCAACCAGTCACGAGAGAAGTTGCTTGCTGGTTAAATCGATCAGAAAAAGGGTGCTGCACCAAAAACCACCTTCTGATTGCTTTGGTTGCTAACTGATTGCTGCAGTCACCCACAGTTTCCATTTCAAAAGACCCAGCTTTTAGTTTGAAGGCAAATGTTCTCCTTCTGCAGTTTACATTGAAATTTCCAAAGTTTCACTGCTACTTAACAAGTAGTTTGCTAGCATGGCAACCACAGTAAGCCTTAGACACTTCAGCTTAGGCCGGGTAGTACAGACAATACACTAGTATGTATATGGCTCATATTTCTGCGCAAAACCCATCCCCCACATCTCCAACATTAAATCAAAGCATATAAAATGAATCTGAATACGCACGTGCATGCAAACATTGGTACTCTAAATAATTAGACATGTTCCACCTGGATCAGGAGAAACCTGGCAACAGGCAAAAACTGGCAAACCAGTTCTCTTAGCATAAATAAGAATTAGTGAGTAAACAAAGTTGTTTATGTTATGCCAGAGTGATAACCTCATAATCAGATAAACAGAACTCAGCATGTTAAACACAAACATGCGCAGCATGTGTTCAACTAAACACACACACAGGGACACACACACAGAACTGCAAATGAACTCATGATGATACTGGTAGTGCCATACGTCTGTCTGGCCCAGTGAAGAGTGACAGAGAAAAGCGTATTACTGAACCCCTCCATGGTCTGAAATCAGCATCTCTAATTTAATTTATGACAAGATGAAGGGGACTGGGACCCTGAGGTCACATTGAGAGAGGCCTGATGAGGCGATGACAGATTTAAAACCATTTTATAATTCACAATGACTTTAACTAGGCAGACAATTCCTTTCAAAGGGGCACGCTTCCAGCAGCTGCTAAAGGTCACTTAAACTGCGCTATTATTTTTTAGTCTGTGGGATACAGACAACATAGCATATCCTCATGCTTAATAATGTTAAGTTTAACATTATTAATATGAACTGTTCTCCCTGATGACCTGGTATGTACAGTACTTATATACAACCTACTAAATATGTGTGGTATTAGTACTGACGTCCTATTATTTTCTTAAAGTCAGGAAGTAAGTATTTTAGTCTAATATTTTTTTCAGGGACATATTTTCTAAAGAGTCAGAAAGGACTGTAAATTCATTTGCTTCAGTATAAATATGGCCATTTGCACACAAAAATGCTGCAGTGTTAGTTGAAAGCATGTCCTACATTTTTTAAATGTCCAAGAATATTTTTTAACACACCTTGTCACTTCGCTTTGCATGCCTAACAAGCGAGAAGATTAATCTTGAACCTTCTGATGTCAGCTGTGGTGATGACCTGTATGGTAACAGTCTATTTCACACCTCAGAAGAGCGGTGTGCCAAAGCAGTCAAGTCAATATTCAACAGTACCTGCAGCCAAGTATGCGCTGACAGAGCAGGATGAGGAATACGGCTACAACACAACATATGCTGAGCTCCATTTGCTCTTTCTGCTGATGTGGTTTCTGAACAGGGAATCCAATTCCATTCTGGGGACAAACATTTGATTCACATAAAGGCTCACTGACTCGCACTCCGCACAGAAAATAAACTTCGGAGAACTACAAAGTACTGTGACATTGCTCCATCTGTGTAAGCCACCAGAAAGTAGAGTATGATTTGTTGTTCGAGTGAGGCGCTGCATCCATGCAGATGTTTCAGCGACTAAGTTTCAAATCGTTAATGAGAATGGGCATCTATAATACCCTTAAATTCAGCAAGGTCCCTCAACATTACAGACAGTCGAAGCTTTAACGATGCATGACTTTAGGGTAAACAACTCCAGAACTAGACTCATTACATTCGTGAGGCTGCACGCACTGCAAGTGAAGCCTAAATCTAATGGGTACTAATCTGCTATATTTAATGGATTTGGCTTGCCACTTTTAACTCTCTGTTCATCTAAAGTTGAGCAGACAGCTGACTTGCTATGACATTCAAAACACTTAATACTTTCCCAAAACATTACATTTATGTCAATTACGCTCCCTATTCATCTAGAATACTAATACTTACACAACAAGAGAAGTCAGTAGGGGTCCTTATTTCAGTCATAATAGTAGTGAACATGGGTGTTGTACATTAATACAGTGTCTTAGCATAAGCCATTTCCCGACACCATTTTTGTGGTGACTTAATGGTTATTCCAGATACTGCGATCATCTGTGATTTTGTTATTTTCTGTTATTTTTCTAGCCTTCCCCGATGTGTCTTTCTATCTCAAGTTTGAGTATGCAAGTCTGTGATTTCCTGATTTATTTTGATAGCAGATAGTCTTGAGCGTGTCATGTCTAGTTTGACTTCTGCTGTCTCGTTGTCTTGCTATCCAAGTGTTTCTCATTTGCCTTACTATCCCTGTGTGTCTGTGCTTGCATAAATAGTGCTGTCTTCTCTTTGTCACATTGTGTGTTTAAACTCCCAGTGTGCTTCCTCGTGTTACTCCTGCCTCTGCATTTATGTTATTTTGTTTATGGATTTCATTACTAGACTGTTTATTGAGTCTTCCTTCATTTTATTTCTGCATTTGGTTTCTCAATCTTGTGATTTCCTGCTAGTAGGCAAAGTAATCGTAAGTAGGTTTGGGGTGTAGCACCATTCTTGCAACTGATTTCACCCAGCAGCAGGAAGCAATCTCCATTAATCATTCAGTCGAGGAATACACATTTTTCCCCACCAACTAAAGGTTGCCAGGTGGTTGCCAACTGGTCTATAGTCCTGTGTGAGTGAGACCTTAAATAGCCCATACAGAACTACTTTTGATTATTGGAATTATTTTGTCAACTACATATCAGTAACATTAATGTGACTACACTCTGAATTCCACATGCATCTCACACTTCCTCACTGTTCATCTGTAGTAGTGTCATGTGTAGCTGCAACCTGGACAGATTTGGTCTGTACAGATGCTCAATTAAACATATCTAAATGAAAGTATTTTGATTTCAGAGATTTTGATTTCATATGTTACAGAGAATAAACAGGTTAACAACCCAGTCTCCATTCCATTATAAATATATGCAAACTGGATGCTTGGAAATAAAGGAACTTTTTTTAATGTCTTTTAAAGTGTTTTGAAGAAAAAATATTTTAACCTCCTAAGACCCGAACTCTTCCACCGCATGCATTTTTAATTTCTTTAATTTCTCTTTGATATGATAATGTAAAAACAAAGAATTACCAGATTTTTTTTTACCTTACTTTTGTTTTTAGGAAAAATAAGAGCCACATATGAGGATATTCATTTAAAATTTCGATAGAACAGTAGCAGTATAATGTCCTCGTAAGTGGATATCAGGCCCTTGTAGAGCAAAATTGAATATTTTGGTCTAAATAACCCAAAATGTGATGTCCACATATGTGGATGTCAGGTCCTAGGAGGTTAAAGACAATAACTGATGTTCTAGAAATTGATGATCTAGAAAAATTTACTAGATGTCTAACAGAGAATAAGCATAAGGAATTACAGACACTAACAATCTTGTTATCTGACCAGTCACAATTTAAAAACAAAAATGAAAGCACAAACAGTCGGGCTTACCTTGCTTACGAACATCCTCCACAGCAGCAATAAGCTCCTCCTTGAGGTCCTGGCTGTCTTTGGCAATCTGCTCTCCCTTTTCGAGAAAGTTCTGGGTAGCCTGCTCAACAGACACTGCCAGGACGTGGGCCTTCTTAGAGCGTCCCTTCTTCTTACTGGATGGCCCTTTGTTGCTGGTGTTCACCAGAGTAGTCACCTTCATAAACAGGAGAGGAAAATATAAAACTTACTGAACACACTGATTTGCTGCTTGTTGCTATGGTGTATGGTCATCGTTGTTTCTGAGGTTATGGCACATAACCTGCACATCCCAGCAATTAAAGATAATGAGAACACCAAAAATAATAGGAAGATCCAGTATATATTATTTTATTATTATATTATTCTAAAACATTAAAAACTGCTACAACCTAGTACCTGTTACAGGGCTTGCTGATTATAATCTTTATACATTCATAAGCCACTGTATTATGTAAGCCTCCAAAACCAAATACAGTCCAAGAAACCCCCTCACAGCCATACTGCCAACCATCAGAGGATATTTTTGATAGCTATTATGTGATAATTAGTAGTAATTATGTAATTTTAATGACATTGTGCCACTGATATGGTAGCATAATAACTACCTATGCATAAAAAGAAGATCTTGTCAAAAACTGTATTATTAGCTCTGTAAACATACTGTTATCTAAACACTTTATAAATGGTACCCAGTGTAATACTGAAACACAATATGGGCAATTTTCCCAATCCTATAAAAAATGTAATTACACTAATCTTCTTTCTTTGGTTCTTTTCTGAATAATAATGTTTCTGTACATTCCATAATAATGCAGGGAGTATGACTTGTGCTGGTTTTGCACAAAAGAAAAAAGTTGAACGAAAACAAGATGACAAATAGTCCAAGCTTCGTTCATAATTTGGACCTTCACAACAACAATGAGGTTATTCATTCTAGATTCTATTACTGCTAAACTGTGTGCAGCATCAGTCAAGTACCTGTCTTGGGCTGCAACCACTGACAATATCCATCAGTGCTTTTGCAGGAATGTTGCAGGAACCCACAAACACAGATATATTTTACTAATACTGTTAGTCCATCTAACTGTATTAGTAAAACTTCAGTGTTTCAGGATTATGTTGTTTTTGTTGAGGTCCTGGCTCTGGGGAGGCTTGTCAATGACTGATAGTGTTCCTTTCTGTGTTTTTCTATCCAGGTAGGCTTTTAATGCATTGGCAGTGTGTTTGGGATCCTTGTCACCATGAAAAATGAAGCTTTTGCCAATCAGACACTTTCCAGATAGTACTGCATGTGGATCAAAATCTGACAGCAATTTTCTATGTTAATAACTCTGTGGATTTTGACAAAATTCCCAACATCACTGGCTGAAATTCAACCACAAACCATTACAGCTTTCATTGTGTGTTACAGATGGCTATCATAAGACCTTTGCCACTGATTTAGACCAGTCTTTTTCATCTTCTTTCCCATCGTTATGAATGGCTTTCTGAGAGCCACCCTTACACTGAGTGCATTTCTGATTAGGTTTTGGTGAACGGTAGATAGGTACATTTGCTCAAGGATCAAATGTATTTTCAGGTCCCGTGTCAGGTTTGATTGCTGGATTTTTTCAGATCCATGACTTTCAGATACTGTTCTCCTGTTGCAGACAGTCTGCAGGCCTGCCAAGTCTTCTTTTGTCCTCCACTTGTCCAGTTGCACATTTTTTAGGACACAGTATACATCATGCAGAGATATGCCAACTTTTTAGTAAATAGCTCTTTGTTAATCACCTTGGTGCACAAAATACTGCTTCATGTTTGTCAAAAGGTGTTATCTCTGTTATCTTTTTTTATAGATGCAAAGGAAAAATTGACAACAAATATAAATTTAAAAACAAGATCTTTGCTGTTGATTATTTTGTGTATGTGCTGTTTCCATCTTTGTGTAAACACAACACTGGTTCATCCCTTGAGTTAGCTTCCTTAACTAGCAAAAGTAACAATTCTGAAGATTTTCAGGTAAAAAGACAAGACTAAAAAAGCAGCCAATGCACAAAGAAAAACTTTCAAAGACCTTAAAAACATTAAAAAAAGAATTACTAGTACATCTGAGGGTATATATTAAGACTTTTGCACAGCACTGTAGTTATGGATTCTTTCACAACATTAAAAAACCATTTAGCTATCAGTGTAAAGTACCAAACACTGCACTGTATCAAAAGTGATATCATCATAGAAACAAAATGATCACCTCTCAAAGAATAACATCCTACTTTTAGCATAATTAAGACAAAATAATGAAACGACGAATACATTAAAGTCACTCAGCTTAGAGGGCAAGAGCATAACCAATCATTGCTGCTTGTACAGGCAAATCAGGACTAGAAACATTTGGCTGCTTATATCTTGGTGACACATTTGCTGTACATAATTATACACTCCCATCTAAAGCCAGGGAGGAAGTACATGGGCAGAATTGCTCATTCCACACTCCAGTCAGAGACTGCCTTTGGACTATCTGTCTGACGGCAGCTGAACTTGCACAATAGAGTGATATTATTAGTTTGAGGAATATATCAGAAGCTTTCACTCTGAAAAGCCCCTAAGAGCAAAGTTATGTCCTGTCAAGGCGGCATTACTTCAGGGCTTCTAGCCTGCAATATAAGCGTTAATGATGTATGGCTTCACTCATGATGGATCCAGGAATAGTAAAGCTGATAAAAGACCAAGTTAAACTTTTAGGTCATCGTGTATTTGTCTAGAAACAAATTCATGATTCAATAGCATTATTTTAGGATTTAGAAACTCTGATAAATCTTAACCATCAGGTCATCTGTTCAGCACCACTTGGCACAGTGGAATTAGTGCTCAATATGAAGTGCAATGATGTGTTTATTTCAATCCTGGTTGTTATAAATCAATAACTCATCATTATATTTACACATGAATGGACAGAAACACACACACAGACGTACAAACTCACACTCGTCTATAACACCAAAAACTCCCTTCACCTCAGAGATAAGGAAACACTCAGAGTTAGTGACACTCAAATAAAACCATTCATTAACACAGGAACACAATCAAAAAATAACTTCCTGGTTTTTTCAAGCAGATCACCAACACATTTTTTTGATTGTTGACAAAGATAAAAACCCCAAAAAACAACTGTAAGTTAATTAATTCAGTTATATTACAATTACATGACTACAGATAAAGTTACACAACAGCTAAGCTTAGCCAGCTCCATTGTTGCAAATTAGTCATTACTCTAGCGTCAATGGCTTGTGTGCATGCATGCACACACAATGCAGATAATGACAGTTCACCATGTTACTGCAGCATTTGAAAAAGAAGAGGCCAGCTCACCCTTTGTCATCCATCACATAGTAACATATGTCCAATGTCAGTTTGCAAGCTTACATTAAAATGACTTCTGCTCCAGTCCTGTGAATAAGGTATTACTAATTTTATTAACCCATTAACGGTGCCATATTATTATACCTACACTCCAAGCAGTCTTTAAGGTTTTGCAGAGTATGGATACGGTAATGAAACAAGCTCACAGTCCTTTTTTATTTAACTGATGTTAAGAGTCAAGTGTCTCTTATATGCATACGCATTCAACACATTTCTGATTTATGAGAGTTACATGTCATATACAGTCATTATAAAGCTCTTTGAATGCTCCACCAGGGTAGAAAGAGCTATGTCAGAACCAGTCCACATACCAATAAGCAAAAATTAAGTTTATCCTAAAATGCAAGCAGCTGCTGTTTGTCTCTCTTACTAGTTATTAGAGGCCAAGTTTGTAGAGTTGCCTTCTTATCTTGCCTGCATTAAAAGTTGATCAGCCCTTTTTGAACTTGAGTGTTGATATAATGTCTTATGTAACTCTTCCATGGAAGAGAACAACATACTGAGTTATGAATCTGTGTGGTTTATCTGCTCTTCAAACCCTCATCTATTCATAAACACAGGGTTGGCCTTTCAAATACACACAGCCATCGCTACTGTATCAGCCAAGCTGCTTTCCACAGGGAGAGAATCACTAAAGTCAAACTTAAGTGATGTTTTGTTCTGCAACAGTAGCTTAAAAAAATTATGTATATTTAATTATATCTGTGATAACCTCACAGCAGGCACCGAGTCGGAATCAACTCCATTACCTTCACACAGACTTAGCTGTATTGCTTTTGCCTAACTGTCCATGCATGCATATGCTTAGCTGAATATCTCAAGAATGAGCTCTAGAGAAGCAAAAATTATACCATTTTCACTTCATATTAAATAACTTTAACTTCAATAACAGTTAAAAACTGTTACCCATGTATTACACAGGCTATTTACTCCAAGAAGCACAAACAAATAATTAATTTTAAGGACCTACATGAATGGCCAGTGGGGATAATGCTAATTAGGCAAAGAATTTGCATCAGACTTAACAAACAAACATTACTGAGAGCAAAAAGCATTGCAGGGGGTATTTCAGTGCTTTTGCATGAGGCTGAATGACATAGCGATTTGAAGTCCTTAGATATTTAAGATTTTTACTGTGGCTGAGTCATTTAAATTCAATCACGGTCACTTTCACGCTGATATGGTGCACTACAAAAAGCCATTGCCATTCTCAGCCAATCAAGAAACAGGGAAAAATATTTGGAGGGTTCTGGCTCCAACCAGGAGAGATGGTGCTGACCTTAAAGTCACTCTCTAAGACTTGTAATGAATGCAAATTATGTGCAGTTTCCATCTTTAAATGCAGCGTGTGTCACATTAAACATAACCCGGTACTTACTGCTCGTCTAAAGATGTTGGCGGGGGGAAAAGTATGTAATAAAGGTACACATCATAGAGAGGTATAGTACCTGCTGTAGCACTGTGACACCAACTCATAACTCAGCTCATTGGCTTAAAGATATTTTCCGAACATCATGACTTTAACACAAGAAAGTCTGAATGATACATTATCACTTGCAAGCACAAAATAAGAACTGTGCTCACTGAATAATCGAATGCATGCCCCGAGGAAAGAGTTAGAAACAAGTAGTTTGCAAAATGAAAAAATGAAGTGAGCCACAATAATGTCTCCCTAGTGCATCCAAATATGCTCTGACACAAAACAAAATAAATTCACTGTCTACGCAAGGCAGCCTTGCCCTTTCTGGCAGCTGGTAATTGGCCCTCGGTAAGCCCATTTATCGTGCATATTAGCAGCACTGTTTGGACTTTATGCAAGACCACACCGAGGTTCATTCCAAACAACCACAAGTTATGTCCTCCTCTCAGCCTTAATGCACACCGCTCAGACACAGTCAGCCTTTGCTAGACTATTATCCTCTATGCAACCTGTAAAGCACACCCATATAGATCTGTCTCATTAAGCTTAGAAATTGTGAGTATTTCTTCCAAGATATTTGGTAGGGTATTTAATTCTTTAAGATTACGCATCAACTCTATGAGGTCATGTGTGAAATGATATACATTGTTAAAACGACAGGAGGCAGCGACTTGCGAGAGCACGTGTCAGTGAACCAACTTGTCAGTTTTACTTAAGCCAATTTTAAAATTGGCTTTCGCTAAGCGCATAAAAGTATTAACCAGCATAACATTAGTAATCGCATGAAAGCCTAAATATAGATGTCTAATCAGTAGATTTAGAATTAATTGATCAGAAATTATGGCATCAATGGTGGTATGTAAAAAAAAAAAGGCATAGTCATTCTGCACAGATGATGCACCAATGTAAAATATTTATTCTTAACCAACTAACCAGGGAGGAGGTTTAGTGCTTCCGAATGAGGAAAGAATTAAAATCTCTGTCTGAACACTTCCTGAGGGTGAAGAGAGACACACTGAGCGCTTTGTTTCATTATGTTGTTATGTGCTGAACCACAGGGGCCCTCCACACAGATGGTGATTCTGCAACATGCTATTTTACATTATGTGGTTCTCCAGCGGCCAGATGTAAACACAATATGTCAGATCCCATTTATTTACTGGCATGTATAAAATAAAGTTCTTCTGCTTACAACAAATGTCTAGTGCGAGCTGAGCACAATATAAGAAATGAAAAATGTGAAGTATGAAAGGTCGAGGTTTTCTTAAACTGTGGTACTTTTGCGAGACCCTCACAGACATCGGTGTCCATGAGGGTTTCTTTCACGCTTTCTGTGTTTATTCACCACTTTGCATTTAAGCATTAGTTATTATTAATCTCTGGCTCGCTTCCACAGTGTGTTTTTTGTCTTGTCACAGGGGTGATAACATCAAGACCCGGACACTGAGCAAGAAAGAAACAAGCTTAGAACAAAACCAAAACAAAATTTCCTGGCCATACCCAAGTAGACACAAAAAAAAAAAACTTGCACTCTCAATTTTATGTTGGTTCAGTTTTTACCCATGCTTTTTCATGAAACTTTAACAATTTTAACTCCAAAGTAACAGAAATAATTTATCCTTTAAATATCCAAAAGGAAAAAAAAAGACTTATAATCATAGTTATGCTGCAGAAGTCCTGAGGTTTATGCCTCCTTTTAGTTATAGTTGCTGTGTCTTTTGTTCCAGTTTTATTGCTGATCAATAGTTTTAAATGCCATGTGGCCACTCCTCTGCAGAGACTGACCAGTGGACTCGTCCGTCAGTAGTAAATCCCCTTGACTCTGCGTAGCCATTCAATTTTCCGCCTTCAACCTCTAAGACTCGCATCCAAAGGATGAGTGATGATTTAACCACTGAACACTACAGAAGGGCGTGTGCATGTGTGCGTGCGTAATAGCCAACTACACATGTAAGATCCTGTACACATATTCAGAGAGATTATTTTAACCTTTATCATGTTATATAGTAACTGATATATAGTACTCAAGGTTCTATGTTAAAAAATTTTTACAAGACCATTTGTAGACATGTGTAAAGAGCATAATGTGTCCAAAAGCAGGGGACAAAAGCAAGATGGGGCCTTCTACATTTTTCTAAGCATACAACTTAGTCGCCTCGCTGTGACTGTACTAAAACGTGTGTAGCTGGTGTGATGACCTAAAGCCACATATTACACACTAGCTGACCACCAAGTGTTTGGCTGCAGGAACAATACACACTACTGATCGCTTAATCACCAGGAAGCTGAACATCCATTCATACACAAACTAAAGAGTCAAACCGAATGAATAGGCAGAGAGGCAGCTTTACAGCTCTAAAATTCAGCAAGGCTGAATACCTTGTCACCGAGGACTTTGCTTAACTGGTGTTATACTGTGTTATTTAAAATATCTTTTGAAGTTAACAAGTCCTGAAGTGCAAGGCGAGAAGGATTAGCCAGCATTAATATTGGTACCTGAATAGGTTTTCGGGTGGCAAAGAGGAAGAATGTTAGCAGGAAGTGTCACACTGCAATGGTGTCAAGCTCTGACATTCTTAACCCCAACATGTGCTCTTGCAGCTATATCCTCTAAAAGTCTCTTGGCAGCATACTTAAACGCAAATGCTGGAGAGAAACTGTGTCATATAACAATGAATAAGAAGGAATGTATGAATTTAAAAAAATAAAAAATGGCATTGCTGTCAAATATTTTTCTACTTCCTGGTTTATTTTCTGACAAATAAAGATATTCATGCACCTAAAAACTGCCAGGTTTGCTCTTGATATGTGATATTTGTACCAAATCTTTATACTCCAAGAACATATTTGGTGGTTCTAACTTGCAGGCGTGAACACTCACAGAACTGAACAAATAAGTGCAGGAAAACATGATTCAGTAGAACAGCAGAGCCAATGAATTAAAAGCATTTTCTGCGATAATGATTCGCACATTTAATTCCCCAAGGTGAACCTCTAAGAACAGCATTCATTCATTCTGCTTTGAGAGCAATAGGCTTTCAGTCTCCCCATAATATTTCCTCATTAGTAACCCCTTAGCTCAAATCCCTGTTTGATCCTCCTACTCCTTCACTATCATTCTCACTGCAGATATCTTTGTATTAGTGCTGTTTCTTCACTCATTCTGAGGAATGACAGGACAATGTGATGTGTAGCTGACAGAACAAAACTGAGTGGGACAGTAAATGGTAGAAGCAGTTTTCAGGTGGAGCATTTGATGCGTTAACACATTTGCATTCAGGTCTAAAAGGAGTCAAAGCTTACATCCACATACTCTGAGTGTAGTGCACTGAAAATTATTAGCAAGCCTAAGAAAATGCTTGGATGAAAAGAGCTATCTCAAAATATTATTTCAACTAGTGTGCAAAACAGCCCATGATTAGGCCTTTGGGAACTAATCTAAGGAAAACAAAGAGTGGGAGAAAGTGGGTTTTAAATCTGTGTGCAAGGCTGGCCAATTAGAACATTTCAGCAACAGCGCATTCATTTTAACTGTCACACTCTCAACTACCTCTATAGGAAAAAAGAAAGAAAGTTTAGTAGATTTACCTATTCTTTAGTGAAAATGTCAGTGAGTCCCCATTTGACTCGGGTTCATTTCTTTGCATGACACCCCTTGAGGCGCATAATCTTCATAACAAATGCCAAAATATGTGCCACCCAAAATGATGCTCACTTCAAAGACAAACCACATAAAAGCTTTCTTAAATCGCATTCTGAAATGGTATGGGTACGGTCACAAGGATCAGTGTCAAAGGAATCAGTGCAGCAATCCTCAGGGGAAAAAAGGGGGCTTCGAGGAGTGTGTGAAAATAATATCACTACAGTACAACAAAGTTTGGATTTTATATCATGTTGAGATGATTAACAACAGAAGTCATCTGAATCGACAGTATCTGTGCCTTCTTCACAGCAGACTCAAACGAATAATCAGAGGATTTAGAATGACTGCATATGACTGCTCTGCAGCATGCACTAATCTAATGACGAAACTTCACAAACAGATCTTATTTTTTTCTTATCGCAAGTAATCTACATGTATTTACCCATTTTAGCAGCATAACATGCTCATTACCTGCTATTTAAAGCCCTGTGAACGTGAAGCTATTAATAGGATCCCTGTCCAAAAAAGTAACAACCTAAACTAGGCTTAGTGTTGTCACCGCAGTTCCATATTTTATTAAGCCTGCTGATATTATAAAGATCTGCCGCTTCAATTTTAGAAGCTGCTAAATAATTGAGTCATTTCTACAGTGTACTAAATGAATATAACATGGGCTCGGAGTCTTAAAGGATCAATACACTGAAGGTCGAGTTTCATTTCCATGTTTCTTAGGGGTGGGGGAAAAAATCGATACTGTGTAGTATCGTGATATTTTGTTTGCTAATAATGTATCGATACAGGGACAGCAGAAATCGATATTTTGTTACAAACAATTTTTTCGTGGACTGGAACATGCTCTGACTTCAGAGCATGTTGATCAGCTCCTTTTTCTGAGCAAGAATCCTGACATTCCTTCACTGTCCAAATGTGTTTAACTTTTTTTTTTGGCAGCAATAAACATGACAGTTTACTTATTTTAATTTAAGACATGTTTTATTTTAATTAAGTTTAAAACTTTTTTATTTAATGTAAAATTATATTTTGTTTTAATTTACTTTTAAATTCTTCAGTTGCTGAATGGGCTGCATAGTTTTCATAAATTTCATAGTTCAGAATAGCTATAATTGTACCAGATGGTTGCAATCAGTTAAGTTGGACTAGACTGTAATACAAACCGTTCAGTTTGTCAACAATAAAACTGACTGAAATGAGAGAAAGACTGAGTGTGAGACTTTGATATTAGATAAAATGAATATTGATAAAGTTTACCTTTATGTACAGAATTTGAATATCGCAAAATATTTTTAAAAATTGCAATAATATCGTATCGTGCGTTAACTATTGTGATAATATCGTATCGTGAGTTATATGGTGATTCCCACCTCTAATGTTTCTTGGGGTTACTGTATCTTATAGCCTATGTAAAGTGTCAATAAATCTACAGATTGCAACGTATTAAGTTTAATGAAAAGCAATTTTATTAAGAAAAAAGATTCAGGTGAACAAGAATGCAAGAAGAATGAAAACTGGACACACTATGTGAACAGTTCTGTCATGAGTCACAAATTGGCTTGGCTGTATGCTCGCTACACAGAAAGTCCTACAAATCTAACTAGTGTTCCCACTGGCTCAATCAACAGACTATAGGTTTCCTCAAGGTAGAAACTAAATGTATTGGATAAATATAGTAATCAGACTCTAAGAAAACTATGATCCCAGAAAAATTGATTAGCTGTCAACTTATTTAGATTTGCTACAAAAAGCTCAAAGGGCCAAAACATTTGGGACAAAAGACAGGTTAAGATTCTAATTAAGTTTATTGATAAAAAAATAAAATAAAATAAAAGTGTAACAAAGGGACCCTGTGTGAAGGATGAGGAAAGTGAAAGGGGTAAAAAGCAAGAGAGAGGGAGCTACAGAGGCCACTTAAATATGCCCACAGGTGCCCTGAGTTTGTCATCAAGAGAGAGAACCTGGAATTTAAAGACACAGATCAGACACGCAACAACTGTGTAGATGAATTACTCTCTGTCTGCTATTTAGGGAATTATTTATTGTCCACTATAATATTTAGGTGTTTAAAGTGAAGATTATGATGATGGAAAAAAAAATGTAGACCATTACCACACTGTCTCAGGCCTTTTTTACTGGCCAGATGGTGAGCACAAAATCACATACAGCTACACTAATATAGTTTGAGTACGTGGGCCCCATCTAATGATTCAGTTCTCTGTACAATATGTGGAAAAATAATAACTATAATTACTAGGTTCACTCATGTGCATGTAATAACCTATATCGACGACTAACTCCACCTTCAAGCAGTGTAACACCAACTAATGCTGAAAGAATATATATAACAGAAAATGTAGAGGCCAAAGTTGTTCAGCAGTTATTCATGAAAATTGGCTTGTTTGGTGTCTTTCTAATAGAAAGAAAGACCCTGTTTTATCAAGGTAAACCAGGTTTATAGGTCATAAGGGAAGAGGATGGCTGCCTGCAAGAAATAAAAGACAAACAAATTGTAAAAAGCATACTTTCTTATTGAGGAAATATCACCCCCAAAAAAGCAGACACCCATTTCTGCCACATCTGTGCAAACTCCACTACCAGCCAGAATCTCGGATTATTGACCCCTGTGGGCTCATTATCACAGACGCAAACAACATAGGCTGGCATATTGCCATTCTCTTTTCAGTCCAGGCTCTGTACCGGACAAGCAAAATCATGTTTGTGTTGGTTCACAAAACATCTGATTTTCCAGAACTATATTGATACACCATGAGTGTATTTAGCAGCAAATTGATTCACAAATTATCAAACATAAACAAGACATATTGACCTTGGGCTTTCCCCTGTTGCTCCCACATACTTTTACAGTTTTGTCATATAGAATGAATAAACACTTCTGACATGGAAAAGTATATCTATAAGTATCAGGAAAATTACAGCTTTGACACAAAAAACAGATCACATGAACTCTAGGCAGAGTGAACCAGCATCAATACTTTGTGGCTGCTGAAGCTGAATGAAATTTAGCTTAAAAAAAATGTCACTGGGGATGTTTGGTTAATCTTATGGTTAAGTGCATGTTTAAAAACCGTCAACCTTTTTTTTTCTATCATGTAGAAAAAGAAAAATGCTTCACAGAGATAAGCTGTGCTTAACTATAATGTAGACAGAGATAGATTGTGAGCTGTGGAAAGTAAAACACTTTTGCAATCATGCAGTCTCATTTGCATAGATGGCCCAGACCTGCAGATTTTACTTTGGAGAAAAAGATAAGTATTTTAAGAGACAGCCTTACATAACTAGCAACAAGCTTTTCTTCAACCACCAAAGGGTCCTCTCATAAAACATGCAGAGCTGTGCTTCTCAGTCAAATTTACTCACACTACAATGGACAACCATGAGGACAAAAATACAAAATGTGTGACTGTATTGATTTTTTTTACCTACCTATAAGTAAATGAACCTAATAACACCCTGTAATGCAGAGTTTTCAAAGAAATGTGATTTTAATAAAGACTTTCTCACATGTCAAAGTAAGAAAAGCATAAATATAGGTAATAAGATAAATAATGGCTGAATTCCCTTTAGCTGTTTCAGTTTCAGCTTCCTTGATGGCCAAACTCATATATCATAGCACTCCTTAAATTGGATTGAGCCATAATTAATCATATTGCTTAGTGAGATTTATTTAATCTACATCGCAAACAAATTTGTGTCAAATATCAGTCATCTATACTGTTGCTGCATGTATAGCTTAATTTCTGTGACATCTATTAGAGACAAAAAAGATCCCTGTCATCCACTTATGTATGTATTTATCACACAGACATCTTATTTTTGAGAAATACTATTTCAAACCTCTATATGGCACTATATTTAGAATAATAAAGCCGAGATTTCTCTTGACTGCAGGGCATAGTGGTAAGAGAACAGTAAAAACAACAGTTAAACTAGAAGGGCTGTGTTTCTGAGGCAATCTTTTTTGATGTGATGCATTTTCTCTGGTAGAGTAGCAGAGAGGCAACGAGGCAACCAGCATCTGTGCAGAACTGCTGTTCAGGACCCTGGGGCTAACCATATGCTGACATAGTAAAGTGTCAGAAGATACTGCCCAAAGACAGATGAGTGTGTTGTTTCACAAGATCCAGCAATGACCCCCGGGCAATGGCAGAAGTAATGAGAAGACGTACGCTAACAGGAGGCGCTCTGCATAACGACACAGCTGTCATTCTTATCATACAGGTGAAGCATTACTTACTATTACCACCTTTCTCAAGGCATCAGCTAAAAATGTGCTATGCCTTCGCACATGTGTATTTTTGTCTCACGGGCAGGTGAAGAAGTGTTTGAGTCTGACAGCCACATATGAAGGAACACCAGTGGTTTGATTTTTCATCAGAATGCAAACACTACGCTAAAACCGTTGTGAGTTCACTGCCTGGATAGCAAATATCTTAATGTACTGACCACCTGCAATTTTCCAAATAATAAAAGCAGCAAAGCTAACAGTGATATAAGACAGTTTTAAAGATGATAATAGATAAAACAATTGTACTAGGTCCTTGCTTTAGATAGATTTCATTGGAAATCTTGCTCTAAAATTTCACCCCAACAGGGGAGGAAAATCTAGTTTTTAGAAAACTGCAACATCTCTGTCGAGACACAATGTCTTTGCTGAAAAATAACATTCACAGAACATAATGTGTACAGTTTTCAATGGTCCTATTTTCTACTTGAGAAATTGCCCTTGTTTATATGAAATGTACACACTTTCATATAAGGGCTCTATTCAATACAAGTAAAGTCAAATATTTCAAGCCTTTATTATTATTTTGATTATGGCTTATAGCTCATAAATTACATTTAAAACTCTTCAATGTTCATTTGTACACAGCAGCATTTGGTTGGAAACCCCCGACTACAAATTACAGCGTGACATAGAAGTGATGGTCTTGTAACACTCTTTGACAACAGCCTTCAGCTCATCTGTATTTTTGGGTCGGGTATTTCTCATCTTCCTCTTACAATACCTCATTGATTCTTTGTGGGGTTCAGGCAAGTTGGCAGGCCAATCAAAAACTGTAATAACATGGTCAGCAAACAATCTGGTAGGAGTTTTGACTTTGTGAGCAGGTAACGAGTCCTGATGGTGAAGAAAATTGGCATCTCTGTAAACTCTGTCACCAGATGGAAAGTCGAAGTGCTCTTAAATCGTGTCCTAACTGTGGACGTGATAAAACACCACCAACACAGCAGCAGATAACATGGTACCCCAAGTCATCACAGACCGCCGAAACTTCACACTGGACTTCAAACACCTTGAATTATGAGCCTTTCCACTCTTCCTCCAGAGTGAGTTCCACAAGAAATTCAAAAAATTACTTTCATCTGAACTGACCAGTTCTTTTTCTCCTTAGCCGAGATACGATGTTTCTGTCATTATCTCGACAGAAGCAGTGGCTTGATATTAGGAATGTGACAACTGAAGTCCCTTTCCTGAAGACATGTGCATGTGGTCGCTCTTCATCTCCAGACACCAGCCTCAGACCATTCCTTGAAAAGCTTTCCTAAGTTCTTGCCAGTCATTCTACAAGCTTGTTACTTGTATATCTTTTCATGCCACACTTTTACATCAAATCAACTTTCCATTAATGTGCTTTCTTACAGCACTCTGTGAACAACCATCCTTGGAAGGATCACCATCTGGAAAGTGCCATGTCAGTGGTCTTTGCTAAGATTGTGGTTGCATGTGCTGAACAAGACTACAAGATATCGAAAGAGTAATTGGAAGTAAAATAGTCTAATGTTTGGTATTTGGTATTTGGTAAATATTACACAAAGAACCTTTAACTTTAACATCTATAATACTAGTCTATTGAAAACATGTTTAGGTCATTACTATACCACACCAAATCTGAACTGTCAACAATCTTATTATTCACATGTTTCTGTCAAGACATTGTTAAACCATACTTTGGCCTTTACAAGATGTCACTGATAATCCAGATGTCCTTTCTATCCCCCGCACCAAAAGAAGGATTCCTTCCTCTAACATGGCAGGAGTTCAGTGAGCAGTATGCCAAGAAGCAGGGGTTCCAGACTGGCTTTTGAACATCACTGCCTCTTACAGTGTTCAAAGCCTCTTCGAAATACTGCCATCCAAATTCAAACAACGAATTAAAAAAAAATAAAATGAAATAAAAATCTAAAAAAGAGTACAGAGAATGGATGACTTCTCAGCCTCAGATGAAGAGAACTTTTTCTTCCTTTCTTAAATCCAAGCTTTCACAAATGATGCAAAAGTGTTGTGCTAGAGCTATTTTAGCAGCAATACTCCGACGAATAATATCACATGACTTTGGCTTGTGTGTAATCTGACAGATGTGTATTTCTCAGGTAATTAAAGTGGATGTCTTCCAATAGCAAATACTTAGAAGACTACATCAAACTTGTTTCTAGGATAATACAAAAAAGTCACCTCTTAAAGTGATTTTCTTTTTTTCCTAAACAAAATAAATAAATAAGGTTCTACCACTAGAAAAAGTAAGGTGTTACAACTTCCTACCACACTGCTGTTAGGACTACTCTCCAAACTTAGATCAAATTACCCAACTTTGAGAGTGACTGTTCTGTGGTTTCACTCTAAAACTCTGAGGAGAAGTAAAGCATCCCTTTTTGCCTCTGAAAATTGTCTGTTTGAGGTCCAGGCTTCCTCCTTTTCCGCTAGCTTCATGGATTATGACAGTGATGCAGCATGAAGCCTTAATCCCTTCGCCGCCGTCGTCTCCCCTCCCTTTATGTTAAGCCCCTTGACTAGAGAGTGTGTCTATGTGTGTCAGGTGCCAACCGTAACTTGCAGCCAAATGTTAGGCTTGGATGACATACAAAAACAAAGGTGATTAAAGCATCAACTGCTGACAGCCATTAAGGCTCTTCCTTAGCCTATTACCAGGCTGTGGAGTTAATATGCCAAGGAAAAGGATCTTTCAACTTAATAACACCATAAGAACACCAAAAGCAATCAACACTTATTTGCATTTTTTTTCCTGTGTAACCCAAGCATGATTACTCACCATGATTTGATCCATATTAGAGTAACAAAAATAAACTAGGGAGTCAGAGACCACTAAAGGAAGAAACCATAACCAGGCGCTGGCTAAGTAGCTCTCTGTGATCTGGCAAACTGGACAGACCGCACAGCAGAGAGGCTCTCCAATAAACCACATTAAGGCAGAATGTCACATCAGTGATCATATATCCCAATAATGGAAAATCCATCTAAAAGATGGAATTAGGGAGGCGACACCAGGTAGTAAATACACTTTTGTCATGTACAAATGGTACTCATGTCATTATTATGTTAAGCTTAACAACAGAGGAACACACAAAATGTACACCCAAAGTCTAAACTGCTTTGTCTGAGTTTGGATCAGCTGAATATTTTTTATTAAATTTTATATTAAACTAATCAGTCTAAGACCAATTAATTTGGCATGTACATCACAATAGCAAGAATCGGGCTGAACGCACTGAACTGTGCAAAAGACCTTCAAAGCTAATGCATCTAACTGAATTATAATTAGACATAAAACGAAGTACAAAACCCCTTTAGACTACAGTTTCATCTTGAATGAGGAAAAAAAACAATCTGAAGGAAGGAAAACTACATTTCTAAAGATGTAAAAGTGTTCTTGTGGTTTTACCTCCAGCTGAGGACAGAAAATAAAAAATCTATATTAGAACAAAAAAGCAAAATTAGCTGAATGCAGTTTTCAACTGGCCACCTAAAGAGTAATAACAAAACGTTACATATAATGTTACATTTTGATCATTACCAAAGCAAGCCAAACATCTCCATGAATATACTACTGTAGATGACTGAAAGTAATACAAACTTGTTGTCCAGTGGGTAACTTAAAAATACGGTCCAAATATGTCCGTCTCTTTTTTGTTCAAAAATTAGATACCTTGATGTCCTGTCAGTGGTTCATGAACTCATAACAAACAAAAAAAGCATTACTTACTTATGTAAGTGAGTGAATTGAGTACAATGTGTTGTGTGTTTGTGACAAAGAGAAGAACAGTATTTTCTCTGATGATATAGTATTTGACAGACAACAACTTGTAACCTCAGTATTTGAGTTGGAGAGTTTTAATCTCATTAGTGGTTCCTGCTGCAAAACAATTACAACCCTGGATTCAGCAAACATATCTTAAAGTATAAGTCTACTTTCTCTGCAATACAAGAAGCAAGATATACTGCACAGCAAGGACACTCTCACTGACAGGGAGTCAATACTACTCTTTATAGCCCCCGAAATTTACTGCCAAGCACAAAAGATCTCCTACAAACCGCTGAATTTATTTTTTACTTATTCACCTTATCAAATGACAAACACATTATTATGCAAGAGCAGTTGTGAATAGTATCAGCCATTTTAAAAACACTTTTTTAGTGCACCAACTAACGTCATTCCAGACGTCTTATGCTCCATTCAGTTCTGATCAGTATGAAAGACTTCATAATGAAGACGAAGAACAGGAAATGTACTTTCCTTTCATGAACATGGGCTCCCTTACAGTTAAAAGCAAGCAGAGTCACACAAATAATTTCTAATCTTTCTATGACCAAGTAAATGTATCTGCATAATCAATGGCTATTAGTCCTTCTTTCCTCAAGAATCAACAACTGTGTCTTGACTGAAGACATTACTACATCTGGGATTCTCATTGATATGTACAGAGGAAGAGGGCTAACAGCACTTCAGGAAAATATTCACAGTCAGGCTGTGAATAAAGCAAAGTAAAGCTACAGTTTAAAAATCCACAGTTTCTATCATTTTCTCTGGGTATATTAAAGCCTTTCCACTTTACACAGCCTATTTACTATTCTGGCTGGTTTCTCTTCTTGACTCCCATGTTCCCCTTCCAGGATGCTTAAAGTTTGCATTGCAGTAGATGAAAATACCCTAACTTCTTGTACCTGCTTCTCAAGGCCAATTTTGTATATTTCTTTTTTTCAAAAAGAAAAAAAAAACAATGCCATCGCTTGCAGCATAAAAAATGTTTACTATATCAGAGGCATGCTGCTTCCATACACAGTGATAAAGTAAGCCTTTCTGTTTTATTAGTTAGGACTTGCCCAGTACTGTTGCTGAGGTGGGAGAGGCTTGGTCTTGATAAATGAGGCTGCTATCTCCAGCAATGTCAGTGTGAGCCTGTTTGTCTATCCTCCCGAGGCAACCTTTTATTCCATCACACACTGAATCATCCAAATTGACAAGAAAAACAATCACAGTGTCTGGTTTGTATCCCAAAATGTTTCACACTTCCAGTGCAATTGCAGAAAAGATGAACTACCATAGTTAGCTATTGTGCTTATTCCCCTGGTTGTGTGGAGAATGGATTTTACCAGAGTATGATCTTTTTACTGTTGCTGCACACAAGATGAATAAATGATGAATAATGTGAACTGTAATATCGATCATTTCAAAAAGGTAAATGGACTTGTTTTTATATAGTGCTTTTCTACTCTACCAGAGCACTCAAAGCGCTTTATAAATCTTGCCTCATTCACCCATTCACACCCACTGATACAAGCTCTTTTTTCTATGATTTTTCTAAGTAAGTCAAAGGAAAATGTCAGAGTCATCAACTGAGTTCATATGTTGGCTAAATTAATAACTATCATCTTACTAAATTCACACAATCAGAATGAAGCTTTTTAGATTAACCTAGGTTGTCACTGAAGCAAAAAACAGCTAAATATAAATCAGCAAAAACAAATGACTATGTCAGAAGACACATCATTTAAGATTTAATAATGATCACTTCATGTTAAAACTCATCAGCTTTCTGTCCTAGTAACAGTAAGCAATTACCTACCTGTCATTTAGATGGCCATGCATAAGAGAAACATAGGATGTGACTGACAGATGTTGGAAAAATAATAATACACAAAACACAACACTAAATTGAAACCAGCAATTCAAATTTTCAATACTTCCTACCTGCAGACAACTTACTGTAACCTCAGGCCGGCTTGAAATTACACAGTTATTTGGAAAGTTCAGATATTTGATGCCAGAAAACTAGAGAGACGCTGCCAGTTCAAAATGCACGTCTGGGTTTTCTTCCAGGCAAACAGCAATGGTGGTACATGATTAATTTTAATGTAATCCTTTTAAAACAAATAAAGCCAAAACCCATAAAGTTTATAGGCAGAGAAAAGCAGAAGGATGGTAAGGTTTGATGGTCAGCAATAACTCAGGCTTAAAAAGACTCATGCTGTGCTTCTGCATATACAGTTATCGTCTCCCTTTCATTGCATGAAACATAAGAAAATACAAAAACATTATTAATGCTAATAATATTATTCTATATGGAATTTACCTTTTCTTCTGTTTTTAGTTTGGAGTTTTTGGTGCAGGAAAGGCATAAAGTCAGCTGTGGCAGGAAAAATAAAACAATGACACCTAGCACCAATGTGACTGCAGGATGTTCAGGATTTGCAGATGAATAGGCTAGAGATTAATTTTTACTCAATACGTGGCACTTCATGTCATCTTCAAGGTTATTTTAGTGGATTAGAAAATGGAGGCATGGTTGCACTGATCCTATTCAATACTTTTACTACCCTGTCAAAGGCTTTTTTGGTTTGACATTGATATGAACATCAGAGCCCTGAAGAAACTCGTTTTACTGCAGGGTAGTTCTCTGCATTTTTTTAAGTAGCAAAAAAACACCCTATAGGTGATTTTGCTTTCAAGGGCTACAGGACTTTGTTCACTTCACTAATGCATGAAAAAACAGACATGTATGTTAATTCATTATAGTACGCCTTTTATGTTCAGTATATCACTGTATATCATAAGATGGCAAAACAAATGGGTAATAAAAATATATACATACTGGTCTCCTTTACAAGATAAATATTTATTATTTAGAACAAAGTAATCAATTAAGGGCACTATTGGCATCACTTTTAGGTGAACATTTATTTACAAATATGCAAGAAAATTTCCATGACCCATGATAATCTTAGTACCCTAAGTAGTTTATATAGTAAGTCCCATCCAGGAGGAGTTAGGTAACAGAAATATATACACTTTGGTCATTAAACTAAGATGTTACCAAACATCATATCTGCCAATATTAGTTATTTGCCAATGTATCAGTATCTGTATATAATAATTTACAAAAAGAAAAAAAAGAAAAAAAAAAAGAAAGAAAAAAAAAAAACCCGCAGACACAGCACACTTTCATTACGTTTTAACTGATGATGTTGCATAGTCTACATCTTCCCTTTTGGCAACATGTGTTTGGAATGGCACAAGCACAACAACCCACTGATTCCAGCAGAGTTGGACAGAGTCGAAGTGCGTAATCCATCCAAGTTCTTGTAATAATAAAACAATATTTATATTATACTGTCATATTATCTTAATAAGGAATCATAAATAACTATGTATAACAACTGTTATGTTTACGTTTCATATGTGCAAACAGATAGCACATATCTAAATCACCAAATATCCGTAACAGTCTTAAAAATCCTATACCGGTCAGGCTCTAACAGCAAACAAGACAACAAGCTTCACTTCAAGTCACCTGACCAAATTCAAAAAAAATCCTATGTTTGGTTGATTTCAGCAGAACATTGTTGAAACACCATCTGTACTTTAATACCAATGATCTGGCTTATTTCAAATAGACTCTTGCTTTCATCACTTTTCATATGTATCATGCAGAGTTTTTCAAAGCTGATGTAATGAAAACTTTCAACTGTTCACTTATTTTTCTGAAGATTTCTGTTTTTCCCCTGGCCACTAAAAGAGGGAACAAATAGTAAGAAAATGTCACCTATATGCATCATGACTTGTTGAGGACTTTGGACTTTAGTGTAAAGCCTCATAAGAGGAAGAGGAAGGCATCCGTCGAGACCTGGTCCCACTTTTAAGTCAGACAGAAGGTTTTTAAAATGGCTTGACAGAAAAGCTCAAAGTTCAGATAAACCTAGACAATATAGTAATCTTTTGCTTACAATAGCAAACAGTAAAGGTTGGACATAGGAGAAGAAAGGGCTATGTAGTGCGGTTGTAACAGATAAAGCTGGCAAAAGTATAAAATCAATACTTGAAACATTCTCTGGAGAACCAAACAGTAAACAAACTGAGCCCCAGCCTGTGAGGAAATTTTAACCTTCACAGATCCAATATCCACAACTGCCAGTGGGTCGGCCCTGCAATAAGGCAACTTTATTAGGCCATCTTGGGGGAAAGAAAGTATGCCTGCTGGAACAGACTCTGTGGGATTCTGTATTTTTAGGATTTGTAATTTTAGGATTTCTGTGAATAAGCCTCTTGAAAATTCATTGTTGATTTCTAAAAAAACTCACTGAAACGTGTGAAAATGCATTGTATAGTTTTGCCTGCAAAATATAATATACTTCAGCAAAAATCAAAGAAATCTTACACAACAACCAAATAGAACAATAATAAACAATAATTTGAGAAAGAAAAAGTAGTAGTCTCAACAAATGTTGACACGAGACACAGAAAAAAAAAACATAGTGGTCCGCAGGAGGAGCAAATGAAATACAGCCCCAGCAAAAGCTGACGAAAGGAATGAGATTCAAAGAAAAGATCTAAGCTGTCATAACATTGCAGAGACCATTCATTAGAGGAAAGGGGCTTGGTTAAAAGTACAAAGCACAGTGCAGTAAGGCTGCACAATTAATTGTTAGAAAATTGCAATCTCATTTTATACTTATGTGCGATCTCATTTCGAAATGACAATGATTTAAAAAAGCAAAACAAAATAAAAGATGAAAAAAGCATGTGAGAGATGACGAAGCTGTAAAGGCCAAGAAAAAAGGACAGGAGAAAATCCGTCCCGGTCAACCACCCAAACATCAATAACGGGAACCTTATACAGCGCTTCCCTATACCCGTCGAACTCCCGCAGGCACAAAGAAATTACGGAGGCTATCACTTATCACCTGACCAAAGATATGGCTCCCATCAACACTGTTGAAAATTTAGGAAAATGATCAACACCCTAGACAAACGCTACACAGTGCCGTCCCGCAACTATTTTAAAAATGTTGCACTACCTGCTCTATACACGCAGTGTCGAGCAACGGTGGAGACGGAATTACAAGCAGTAGAACATTTTGCAGCAACGACAAAATGTGAGACATTTATTGTTTTTATGTTTATTTATTGTTTTTATGTTCAGTCTCAACTGTTACGAAGTTGATGTGCAGTTAATAAGCGCAATAAATATTTATATTGGAAAAGAAAATCGTGAGAGAATCGTGATCTCAATTCTAAGCAAAAAAAATTGTGATTCTCATTTTATGCAAAATCGTGCAGCCCTACAGTGCAGCCAAGCAAAGAAGCTTGGATCTTTGGTCAAGGCTGCTGGTACATTTGATGATAATGAATTTGTAATTATAATATTTATTGTTGGGCAAGACAAATGTGTTTTGGCTATGAGCCATTACCTTCCCTAAATCACAAGTGGGCTGATTGCACTGATAACCACTCAGAGTGGAAATAAATAATACAAAATGGCCAGGAACCAAAATCAGATGATTAGGCCTGGACCTGTGACTGGATGGTCAGCCTCCAACATGTCTGATAATGAGCCAGTGTGCTTCATGCATGAGCAAAACAGTAATGCAAATAGATATGTGCACACTCACAGCCAATGTGTGCAAAGACACCTAATGAGAAGCTTAAATAACCTTCAATGACTTAAACATGGATATTTTAATAAAGCTAACAAAGGCAAAGTGGCTAAAGCTAAAGCTCATCCGAGCCAGTTGCAAGCCAGCAGCCACGGCATAAGCAAAGGTAAAAGCAGTTGTGAGGAAAATTATGGAGATAAGTGAAAAAGTGAAAAGGATTGATGTCATCTTATTTGGTAACTTTATAAACATACTGAATAATGATGTAGGAACCTCACATTTGCATTGTTATATAAATTCGCTTTTGTTTAAAAAGATTTAAATAAGTACAACATTTGTACTCATTTACAGTTAAATATTTGTACCAATAATAATAGGCCACTTTATTTTCACTTTAAGCTATAAAGCACTTTACTGCTATAATGACTATAATGAATTACTTTTATTATGAAAATAATAATTTGCCTTCAAGAAAAGTGTTTCTGTTTATACTTCCAGGTATAGTTCTTAAATTTAAATTGGAATTGGACAAGTAAATTGCAATTGGTGTGTCTCTAACAAACTCTTATTAGTCAGTAATCTATTTGAAATGGTCAAGTGATTAAAATTTGGAGTTGAACGTATTACTATTTTGTATTTTACAATTGGTGATCACACAAGTACAATCACCAAGGATGTTCTTGTCTTTGGTATGGATTCTGAAGGAAGCAGCAGTTCATGCCATATTCATGTGCTTGAACCAACTCTTTAAAAAGCATTAATCACTATAACACATACACATTTTGTTTTGCTTATTGTTCATCCAAGGTTTGAGCCTTTAAACCATATTTAACACATGCTAGAAGTCAGACGAAACGTCTCTGATAAAACCCTCCGCACTAAGGAGGAGTGAATCCTCCTCAGCATGAAGGATTGTAGTGTTGCATAAATTTTCTGGAAAAAAAAGATGATTTCTTCAGCAGCTTGTAGCTGGAGGGGTTATGATGCTCTACCTCTTTAAAACACCCAAAAGTTCTTCTATTCCAGGCAACAAACATAGCGAGGTTGTGGTTTTCACTTGGTTTTTTTTCCTCTTCTGTAGCGAGTCTTTTGACAGTGTTTTGGGATTGTTATGCTGAAATATTCCTGTTCTGTTGAGTTTCTGACATTGTTACCCATATTTTCGGTATAGCCATAGGAATTCAAAGTGCTATCTCCACAAAAGCTTTTGGCATTCACGCAGCCTTGTACTGCTGCATTCTCACCTCAATGCTTCACTGTCAGAACTATACAACAATGTCGCAGTTTTGGCCAGGTTCACAGCAAGTGTGCTGGATCAAATCTTATACAGAGAGATTTATCTTCATCTCACCTGACCATAGAAAATAATTCCAATATACAACTCATTTTCTTGTTCTTTAGCAGAGGACAATCAAACTAAGGTTTTTTGTTTGTTTGTTTGTGTGTGTGTGTGTGGGGGGGGGGGGGGGGGGGGGGGGGGGTACCAAAGACCAGTTTCTCATATTCATTGCTTTCATAATTATTTATTGCTTATGTATCAGTGGTTGCACATGGTTTATATTTTGTTTTTTTTATTATTTCAGTTGTGCCATATGCTCTGAAAAATACGGTAATTCCTACCTTCCTTTAGCATGTCTAGAAGTTCAACTTTTTGTGCGATGGTTAGCATATTCCTCTGCCTTTGGGTGCTACCGCATTTTGTCGACACAGTTGTGTTTGTTGAGGAGAAAACTTACAAACATACAGTGCAGCACTTCAGAGTCACACTGCTAGCAATCGAAGATTTATGTAAATTTGACAAGCTGAACGCATTCTGTACTGTACAGGAGACACGGCACGAGATTGATTGACAATGGTCTACAGCCAATCAAGACGCAGAACACAATGCACTGTTAAAAAAATAAATAAATAAAAATATCAGTGAAACAGCGAGGCCGCGAAAGGTGAACCGCGTTATAGCGAGGGATCTCTGTACTATAATATAATATAATACTATATTAGACAAAACAAGAACCTGAAAGTGAATCTACTAAATAGAAACAATATTCAATTCTAGTCAGAAACTCTGTCACAATAAGCCAACGTGATCAAAGTCTGCTTCAGCCATCTGTTCAGCTTAGAAGGCAAAGTCATTTGCGATGAGCCAAAGTCCCTGGCTGTAAACCAATACAGTTTAACAACCTTGTAACAAGTGATCCAGCCAAGGTGCAACCAGAAAGTAATTGCTGCTCTGATACTGAACTGTAACAATTATAGCTTGTTTACTTGTTAGACTTCAGAAATTCTCCAAACATTATTTACTGTAAACAAATGAGTGGATTATCAAAAGTATGACTTTGCTCTGGCTATGGCTGGTAAGTAAAAACCGTTTGTTATGTTTATGTCATAGATTTATCTACCTGTGTCACCAGGGGCTCCAGAAGCCGCTCCACAGTCAAGGTGCGAATTTCAAGACTCTTTGGGTCCCATTTCAATAGGATAGGGGAGGTGGCGGTCGTCATGGTCTCTGTTAAAAACAAAATAATTAAAAGTTAGAAACATATTCATCTAAAATGTATTGGACATGAAAAAAAATCTTACAATTTGCACAAAGTAAATTTCCCCATGTGCTATTGAAGGTATTCTGGGGTATTTACATAGATAATGTGTTCAAAAAGCAATGTTTTGCTGATAATGTCACAGGGGGGCAGAATTAAAAACGTGCAGGTATGTATGTAAAGCCAGCCAAATGATAAGTGCACAAACACAATAGGTTTCAGAGTGGGTCAGGCTTTTGATGGGGGGGTAGCCTTTCTACAGCAGCATTGTGTTGTGGATCGTTTCAATGGAAGGCAAAGTTTCAGTGGAGTCTGGAAACAGCAAATGCTGGCTCTGCACATAAAAAAGCTCAGTCAACAATTCCATCAAACCATCAATGAAAGAGTGGTCACTTCTCTAACCTTAAGACACTGTAATTAACTTTATTAATTAACACCACCAGTACAATATATGTCTGCTAATCTGTAATCTACTGAGTATAGCTGTAGTCAGTTCAGCGAGAACTCTATTGTGTATCACTTTAAAGGTATTTGTCATTCTGTAGAGTTCTGGCCTACATTTGTCCACACTCCTTTAGAAGAATCTGAGCAGCATTTTGATTATGTCAAAGTATTCAGGTACAAACACTGCATTATTGTGCAACTGTACAACGAGAGAATGCAAATGAAGAGAAACAGTGAAAAAGGAGTGGGAAATGGGATGAAAGCTTGATAAAACTTGGAAACAAAATAAGCCCCAAGTTCAGCTCCTTCAGTTAATCCGACCACCTTCTCAAGAGCTTCCTCTGCAGAAAAGGGCAAAACCAGAAGTCACATTAAGCTCTGCAATATGAGTCTCAACTGGGCAGTTCTTCAGACAATCTGTACTAAACTAGAAATTTTTTTTTGATGGTAGGTTTGTTTTTGTTTTTTGGAGGGTTCTTTTGGGGGGGACTCAGTAGGTTACATTAGGTGAATGTGACTACTGAACAGCTGGTATGGGGGGTAGCAGTCTGTTGGTACTGTGGGGATGTTTCTACGGTAAGCAATTTCAGAATGGGCCAACTGGGACTGGCCAAGTCTAGTGCCAATGTCAATGAGGCAGAGGGGAATAAATAATGTGAATAGGAATGACAGATCTGGGCCACAGGCTCCCAAAACTACACACAGCAGGTTAAGATAGATGGACAGAAGGAAATGTAGCAACCTGGCACTACTGATAATGGTGGACCTTTATTTTTAAAAAGTTTGCAGGCCTGTACTTATGCTCATGTCATTACATTTTTGTCGCCTGCAAGGAAATGTGAGGGACAATGAATCAGACCTTGTGCGTCAGCTCATCAATCTATCATGCACAGCACTTTGACAAAACCTAAGGGAATGATGAATGTACTTTTTCTGCTCTGACATTTTCAAAATGTAACAAACTTGTACTAGCAGGTAAGAGTGAGTAGGGGGCTGGCTGTAATGGCAGAATTCTCACTTACTTCCTTGAAAGACAGACATTTGTGCAACTACTTGCTTTCATTGTAATAGCTGATTTTACTAGATGACATAACATGTGTTACTAGTAGGTTTAATCCGCTGTACTTTCTGGTTTCTGGTAAATTCACTCTTAACATCATTATGTTGACTTTGTAAAGGAAGAAACTATACAGTTTGCTATTTAGAACAACATCATCATTTCTACAGTACTTTAAAACACTTAATAATAGTAATAGATTGCTACTTAGAGTCAAGATAATGCAAATGAGAGCTTCTCTTGTCAAAACTAGTTAGACAGTTTTTATGATATTAAAATGTTCCTGGCAGAGCTTTGTATGTACAATAAGAATAAGCAGAAGTGATGTGAATGCTTGCGGCAGAAGAACACGCCACTGACGGGAAAACAGCAGCACTGTGAAAAATACCAGTGCCCTATTGTAATGAAATAAACAGTTCACTGGTGTATGTCAGTGTAACTTCTCAAATACCAAGACTCAAATTATTTGTGATACCTTATCTAACCAAGCCATAAAAGAAGGGGACTGTGTCTATTGAGCTATTGGTTTTAAGTCACAGATGGTAGTTACAACTGAAGGGAAAATGTCAAACACAGTGGTGCCTACATTAAAGTAAAAGTGCAGAAAATAAATAGCCTTTATAAAGTTTATAATAACTATTTTGACTGAATCAGCCGAGTAGTCGATCTGCCAGCTACTTTGATATTCAACATACTGTCTAGGTTATTTGTATTTATAGAAATACTACCAAACATCTTTCAGCTTCTATCTTCTCAGAAGTGAGAATTTACTGCCTTGTAATCATAAACTAAACATCTTTGGGTTGTGGACTGCTCTTCATACCAAACATGACATTTCATATGTCGCCTAGGATTCGTTTAATGTTGGTTATGAACATTTTTCATCTTCCTCTGACATTTTAATGACATTTTAAACACCAAACATTTGGTTACTAGGGTAACCCCATGAAAACAGAGTCTGAACAGCAAGCAGCATTTGAAAGAAAATTAATTGGTTAGTCAGAACCATAATAAATTGCAGTGCAATAATAAAGTCATGCCGATAATGATAGCCCTTCCTGTCTTTACACTGAATTAGTATAAGCTATGGAGAAAAGTAAAAAAAGCATGCTTTCCACAGTAATGACTACACAAATGCTTTCATCACTGCAACACCACAAATGAACAACAAATCACAATCAACGTGTGCAAGTGAATAACATTACTATAATATAGCCAGTGAAGGTGAATGTTCAGATGGTTTATGGGTTGTTTTTTTATTAATATTAAGTTCACTGTCATCTACCACATATCTGTAATGCACCTATGTTAATAATAAATCAAAATGTTTCAAAAACAGTCCAAAGCGGGGTTTCCGATGATGCAAAGCAGAAGGAGGAAAGAAAGTAGAAATTCAGTCAGGATGTTTCGACAAGATTACATCTTTCACAGAGCCAGAATATAAACAGCTGAGCGACTGCCATCTGTCAAAGAGATGTCATCTATAACATCATTATTCAGCACATTCAGCTGCACAGTGTAACAACAAATATGATGAAACAGAATGATATGTGGGGCCGCATTTCTGAAAAAAAAAATCAGACTCTCATGTTTATCAGTAATACAGTACTGCCATCTGACTGAATGGAGTCACATATTCATAGTTTTCAGTGAGGTGGCTGGTATTGAGAGCCACACGACGGAACGAACTGGTCAACATTGGACAGTTCATAGTACTGCAGCACCAGCTCATTAATTTTCTACGATGTAAACCACAAATGAAGAAAACAAATTACCCACTCCATTATTTCAATCACTGAAAACAGTGAAGTCCCTGCCAGAGCTTGACTTTGTCTGTGTTTACATATATCTTACGGAGGATCCTTCCACAGTGAAAACATACAAAGGTACAGGCAGTTGTAAGGATTTTCAATCTGGATAGGTCAATAACGCTCCCTTTAAGCAGGTGAAGGGCACGAAATTTGTCACTGTCACAGCAAGGGTGAGTGCTAATTAGCAAACAGAGGTAGCTAATGTTAATCAATTGGTCATTAGTTTCAGGGTCAATGTGGTCAGAGTTCTGGAGGAGTAGTGACACAGTAATGTATTTTAAAGGTTATATGACATTAATCCAAAAGAACCTTAATTGACAACCTGGGTTACAGATAAGATTTGGTCATTTAACCACTATGCATGTACAGCAGGTGTTAGGAGAAGTGTGCAATTTGCATGCAATGCTATAACACACACGTCACCAGCATGAGTTAACAAACTGAATAGCTGGCAATTGGTGCATCTCATTAGGGCCATTTCAAATACAATTTTGGGCAGGTTTAAAGCATCGGTAGTAATCAACAGCAAATAATATAAGTTTCACCAGGCGAGTGAGATGAGGTTAGCTGTAATTTGCTGTGATTTCAGATATATTTATACATAAAATGGTCAATTAGGGATAAAGTTAGAAAGAACCCTGGAGCTCTTAGTTTTCCTTAATTTTTTCTCTCACCATGCATGACTGCTGTCACTCTGAAGCCTAGCTGCTTCCTTCCACAATGCATACAGCAGAGAGAACGAGAGAGTATTTCAAGGCTTGAGAGTGCGACACTATTGGACAGCACCATGATAATGTCCCCACATACTTTTGAAATGTGTTTAGTTAGCCCACTAAAAGTGTATGAAAAGGTGTTATTTAAAAAAACAATGAGATCAACTCTTTTGGGACTGGTGATCCCAGTCCTAAAAAAGAATACCTGCTTAACTAACAAATAGCTGAACAGAGGAATATTTGGATATAGCCTTATTTATAACCACCCACCGCTTTGGCAAACCAAACAGGCAAAAACAATACGTAATGGACAATGGAATAAATTGTCATGCCCCAGACTGGGGCCTATTATGTGAGGTCATTGAAAAATATTGATAAAATGAACCACAAGTGCATATTATGCAGTCACTCTCATTTCACTGCACATTTTTATCTCATCAGTGCTGTCCCGAGATTAAAGAAACAAGTATAAAGTGTTAGTTTGTTAAGTGACTTGCATTCTGTTTCACAGCTTTCATGATTTGGCATCATGTTCTCAACTAACAACACTGTGAAAAGGTGCACACATTCAAAATAGAAGAGATAACGTGACACAAAAAGAGTATCATCACAAACAGCTTCTAGATTTACCAGAGATAGCTACAGAAGTGGGACAATAGTTTATCTACTTGTCATTGTGGTACTACATTTGCTACAATTATAGCTTTATACTTTAAATAAACTCCAGGGTACCACAACACCCCAGGGAGAGTGTCCTCTGTGAAGGCACAGATTCTCTTTCTTGTGGATCTATTTTGTCTAATTAGTATGTTTTACTCAAAAGCATCTCAAGTGTCTTAGACTAACTGGAAAAACCACATTAAAGCAAGAAATTACCTGCCTATAAACATGATGAAGGGATTTGATCCAAAGCTACAATGATGAATTGGTTGCTGAATCAATCACCAGCTACTGTGATAATCTCTTAACTCCAATTTCTGGTACTACTCGGTTTTCTTAACCATATTCTGATAGTTTATAGACCAAACAGCAAACATTCCGATCATGAAAATAATCTGCACGTTAATCTGCAATAAAAATTAATTCAGTCCACACTTATTGTCCTGTGAGTTAGCCGTCTAACATTTTTTTGTCTGTGGAGTTAATCATTTAATTAATGTTCTTTGATAAATAGAAATAGAAAGTCCACAGTGACCTTTAGAAAGTTTGTAACATGCTCATGGACACTGAGCATCACTAAGATGCATAATGGTATGCAAAACATACAGCAACATCTATTGAAAAAAAAAGAAAAAGAAAAAGAAAAGCACAGGGCGTAACCCAGAATGGGTCATTTGTTGCACTGAGATGAGCGGGATACAGTCAGAACGGAGGATGTCACAAAAGTTTCTAAAGCTCTGGGGACTGCCTTTAACACATGAGTAAGAAAAAAAAGCAAATACAGAAGAAGCACATTCAGGTTTTTTAAAGCGCACAAGAAATCTACAGTTTTGTCACACACCGTTTTCAGCATGCTATAAATTTGTGTGTTTTTGTTTCTTCACAGACACATGTGCAGACACAATCTAGTGATGTACCAGTTTTTGCAGAATTGTTTACCATCACGTTCCCATTACACAACGGTTTTCTCCTGCCTCAGGACAGGCTTTTGGGGAAGAGTGATTAGGTTTCAGAAGGTTTAGAGTAGCACAATTCAAAGAAGGAAAATGGGCCATGTGCTAGAATTTTTAGATTTATTCAAAAAAAAAACTGTGATGCACCAACACTTGCATAAATAATCTACCCTCTAGGCTGAACAGTAACAGTTATCAACAGAAATTTAAAACGTTTTGAAATCAGGGACAGAAAAGTTTTCTGAGCAGCACTATGGCTCGTTATAAACTTGTTTTTATGGTCTTAATTAGCCATGTTATTAAAATTACAAAACAAAAATTATTACAATCAACAAAGCACATGCTTGATCAATTCCAGTTTTGAAATGCTCTCTCCCAAATGATAAAATAATGCCATGTTATGTTTATGTGTTAGTTTTATGGTGAAGGCCTCCCTGCTTAAATTGTGAGTTGACATGATACACACGTTCACAAAGTAATTCAGTACATAATACCTTATGTATGTAAAAAGAAGCCCCTCTGAATTAAATTTAGAAAAAGCCACCCAGAGGTTAAGCAGCCAATATAATATACTGCAAACTCCAACTTAACTCAGTACTTCACAAGTGGAGTTCCTGCTAGTTTTATCAAGCGCTGCTGTTCAGCAATTCATTTCAGTGCCAGAAAGCAGCATCCTCACTGCTCAATTAATCACAAGCTTGCAGATACTGTGCCTTCCGAGTTTGGCAAAGAGTGCTCACCAAATTGCAGCTTTGTTGTTAATTAGGTTTCTTGTTTTGTGTGTTGGTGTTTATAATACTTCAGTTGTCTTAGTACGTTAATTATGTCTGCCCACTCAATGCCCGATCATTAATATAGGTTTCTTGTTTACCGGTTGAAGAAACTACTGTGGAACCACAGTTTTTTCAGCATTATGGATTCGCCCTGAAAAACATAAAAAATAGATTAAATAAGATACTTATTTTTGTAGTGTTAAGTACTATGCTTTGTAAAGCTCATACAATAATTGCACTCATTAGAAAACCTTCAGTTGGCCGGAGCAACTAAAATATATACATAACTTTAATCAAGATGTTTATTAGGTTAAGTGTTGCTCATCTGTGATGTTGCTTAGAAACACCTTCTGATTAAAACACACACACACACACACACACACTCACACACAGATGGGCAGCACAGATGCTTAGCGGTGACAGCAGGCTCACGTGGAATTTCCATACTTCCTTATTAGAGCGTATTTCCTTCAGGTACTGTGGTTTCCGCTTAAGTCTAAAGGCATATATGGTGGGCTATTTCAACTAAAGGATTCTTAGTGTTGGTCTGGTTGAATCCAGACTACTTAAAAATAATATCCAGAAATGCATGGATTAAAATACAAGCATGAACTGCAGACTGACAGTATTTCAGATGCACTTTGAAAGCCATATGCAGGAACTCATAAATTGTCTAAAACACTGAATTAACCATAGAATTTTTTATGTAGCAGTGGCAAAGCACACATGATTTCCAGTGTATTATCTTGGGGCTTCACACTGCTCTTTTTGATTTTCCAACTTCCATGCCTCTTCTGTCTATCTAACCTAGGAATGGTAATGAATTTAGCACAAATAAATCACAGAAGCAAGACGACCAAGACATTAACCTCTTAAGCCCCAACGCCCCCTGATACGGGGGCAAAAGGCAGGAGATCAGGTAGGCTTGGGGCTTAAGAGGTTAACAAAGTCAACCACAAATTGTAAAAACCTCCTACAACTTCGAATGTGTTATTAAAAAGTATCAGAACAACACCAACAATTTTTTGTGACTTCCTCAAAACTCCCCTTTTAATTAATTTTAGCCAAAATGTTCCGACCACAATGAAAATTGTAAAAGTGAGCAACAACTATGAAGCTGAGGGTCATGTACACAGAGGGAGAGAGCACCAGGACAAATATTTAGTGCTCTCTCTCAGCTTGAATGACATGTTTTATTATTAGTGTGCAGAGATGGCAGCAATGTGGGAGTGGCAACAATGGCATCCGTAGCAAGTTCGCCACATGCTGCCATTCTCTGCAAGTCAGCTCATTTGTCACCTAATGTAGGGTGTTCTTGATACTGTCTGTTTTTATTGCCCATTAAATAATATTATTACCTCTGGTTGTGCTTGTGTCAGCTATTCTTTGAAATAACGCTGATGACATGGCAGAGAGACAACTAAAAACGGATGTAAAGTAATTACCTCAGTCAGCCAGATGTGAACTGGGTATTGTCTGGGTTTAAAAGGTGGGTTTCTGTGCACTCAGTTGTGCCTGAATCTTTATATTTCTGCCTTTTTCAAATCACCTCATAAGTTGGTGTGATTAGAATACCTAACCTTAATATATATTAACTGGATAAATGATACCAGAAGATAGAGAGGTGTTGTAGGCCTAAAGACTGATCGATGACCCCCTAGCAACCACTGGCTGCTGGTAAAAATGTGTTTTACTCAACAAGCTAATGAGTAGTGGCTGGATGTCTGTAAAAAGTATTGCTAAAGCCAGAACCACTCACATCTAAAACCATTAATTGACCTTCTGGAAACCACTAGGGAAAAATATAGATATTCTCCAACTGGTGGCGAGTAGTTGCTGAAAATTGCAGGCTATCACTAAGTGTAATGGGTCAAAAAAAGTATTTGGTGCTTTAAGAAAAATAACCACACCATTGGCTGGTCACTAGCCTGTTGCTGTAGTTGTCTGTAGTGCACATGGAATATGACGACTTCACTGGAAACACTGGCCAAGTGCTCACTGAGTGCTAGTGAAATAGTGAAAAATTAAACTGGAAAAAGAGATCATTAACTTTCAAAGTAAAAGTTGTACCTCTTGAAACATGTCGATTTTAGCATTAAGACCCATTTTTTATTTTGAAAGAGAACATTCTGTGTTTCCAGTTTGCATTGCATTTTTTCACTAGTTTCACTATTTGGTCAATACTTTTACAGACATGTCGCCATTGCGGTGCTCTACTGCCAAGCAAAGAGATGACAACTAGGATTCCCTGAGATTCCGACCAGTATCTCACAAAGACCTAAGCTATACAATCACTAACCAGCAAAATAACAACCCAAAAGCAATTAGCTAGCCTATTGAAAAATAATGCAATTGTTGAGTTAAATATTAATCCAGCAACAGGAATCCTATTTTATATTTTACCAAAAAAAAAGCACCCCGTAAAACTGAGAGATGTGCAAAAGCCAATTAAATTTTGTTTGAGCAAAACTAAAATGAAGAAAACCCAGTAATAACAATGTTCAACAATGCATGCTCAAACATCCAGGTAAAGAAAACCCAAAAAGCTGATAATAACAAAGTTAATAGTAATAACAGTAATAAGAAAGCTACTATAACAGACAATTCATCAAATCCTTTGTTGACAAACTCTATGTAACAAAGTAACCAATAAATAATTGCTGAAGATGAACAAAATTGCTAAATTTGTTAGGCTGTAATTGTGTTGTTCTTGTGGTAAAAGTTGACAAAAATTAATCAGGTATGACCTTTAAGCTCGTTTTCATGCTCGTATCTAGTTTTGTCTGGTTCATTTCATTTTCAATGTCACAGCAATATTTAAAATGTGAGACAAACAAATTTAAAAAATAAAACCTTTTTTAATAAAGTGTGTTCAAAATAATTTGCTCCATGTCTTTATTCAGTGAGCACAGGCTCTTCGATGGCTGAGTTCTGCTGCACATAACTGGGCTAGTGTACCTATCAAAACAGATATGTGTAGTACTGTAGTAAAGCAGACATTTCTGTATTTATTCATGCCGAGTCACACTGTCAGCGCAAAATTGAATAAGGTTATCACACTTCACAGGTCTTTCTTGAATTGTGACTGCCTAGTTGTAACAGACTATGCACATCTCTAGACCTGAGGATCTTGTTTAGAAGTAGACCAATATAAATTTAACTGCACTAACAATAAGTAGCAGCGAGAGATGCAGACAAGGGCTGTGACAGTTCATTAAGATGTCCTTTCAGACTCAGTGAACACCAGTAGCCCTTGCAACGACTCCTGAATTAAATCTTGTCAGAGAAAGATTCATTTACATATTAGTGACATTTTGATTAATGTCAAATCAAATGATACACCTCTCACACCTGAAGAACATATTGCTGAAAAGATCAAGCAGGAAGGTCCTATCATTAACCTAAAATGAGCACTCTGTCAAAGGAGGAAATCAAGCACTGGTTACGAAATGAAAAGTGGTGCTTTTAGACTGCAGCAAGACAAAGTCGAGGTGATAGCAAGGCTTTTTTTCCCCCTTGGTATGAGCTGCACCCTTGTGTGAACTTACCACTGAGTAGAAATCCAAAATCTCCAGGGGGAAGATGGTGAAGAGATTTTTAAGGCCACAAGAAGCATTTCAGAGCTAGTAATCAAGGTGCTAGGTTTAAGTCTGCCTGCCTTAAAAACTCTGGCATCCAAGAAGTCTAAATGTCATGAACATTTATTTTCCCTAATAAGGAATGAGATAATTAATTGTTAATTGTGTTAATTTCTGTCAGATATACTGTTTGTGGTTACTTCCTGTATTAAGGTCAGAATTTCAAATATTATACAAATATATAGAGAAAGATTCATGTGTCTATTATATAAAAATATATAAAAATAGACACCAAGGTTGCATGAAGTATTCTTTTCTCGAGCATTGTGAACTTGCATAGGTATTTGGGGGGTTTTTTTTTAGTTGTCTTTTTTTTTTTTTTAATCTTGTGTTCTCGCCTAAATGGGTTTTGTCTGGGTGCTGCTGTTTACTTTTCACAGTCCAAATACATGATTGTTTAGGTTAATTAGTGAGTCTGAATTGCCCATATGGATGTAACTCTGAATGATTGTCACTCTTGCTATGTTAGCGCTGTGATAATAGCTCACATGATGGAGGAGTGTTTTGCAGAGGATTCACACCTTGGCCTCTGTGATGGTAATGGCCATGTGTTTTTTTCTGGCTCATGTGATGACTCACAGGATTAATAGTGGACTACCTCCAAGGGGACAACCCCCACTAGGGGTTTAATACCTTGGACTCATCATCAGTTGTTTTAGAACTGAAGAGGGTTTTTGGATGAGAGGCAAGACATCTTCAGAAAAATGTGCCCATACATTTTTGTCATCTACCAGATAACACAAATGCTGAATAAAGTATCTTTATCTAAATGCATATAAAACTAGAATTTTCATTTTTGTCTAAAAACAATATCGCTATCCCCCATGGTTCATGAATGTTACAATCCACATACTCAAAACACACTCAAGTGCACTCTAACAAATGAGTCAACTGTAAAAAAATAAATAAATAAATAAAACAATTAAAAAGAACAAAAACAGGAAATCACACCGTCAAAGGTCATCAAAGTTTCCATTTTCAATTTTTATCCAGTTGTATTTCTTGACACAGACAAAAGACACATGATTTAACCCTGACAGACTGGTGACCTGTCTGGACTATACACTGCCTCTCCCCCTCTGGTTAATAGTTTAGGAGGTCCCACAGATCCATCATTATTGCTATGAATTTAGATGCCACTGAACAATCCTGTTCATTTGTTGTTAGACACTTGCCTGCTACTCATCCATCCATTTTTCTTTTGACTATGCAATGCAGTGTCATGGTGGCTTGAGCAATATCCCAGCTGTCACGGGGTGATCACATTCACACTTACAACCAATTTAGAATTACCAATTAACCTAACATGCACGTCTCTGCACTGTGGGAGGAAGCTGAAATACCCAGAGACAACCCACACAGGCACAAGGAGAACATAAAGCTGGAGGATTTGAACCTAGGACCTTCTTGCAGTTAGGTGACAGTGCTAAACGCCACTGCTAGTTATATGATATATATTTCTATGCCAGTGCTAGTGTTTTACATATTTTATGTTTTTTGTGGTGACAACACCAATATCACAGGCCACCATATAGAGTTTTTTGTTTGTTTTTGTTTTGAAGACTTTTTAATCCCAGTGAAGAGCTCTAAACTGGGCATTGATTTTGGTCAGCAGCTCCCACTTTCTTTCTCTCCCACCCTCTGTTTTTGTATGTTTGTGTGAACAGTCTCTATGTAGACTGAATTAAAACAAGATCATTTATGGAAGAAAGGATTATTGTTCGCTTTACCCCTGTAAGAAAACAGGAGGCTGAATCCCTGAATAAAATCAATCCCAAATGGTCATAAACCTGTATATAAATGTATCCAAAATTAGTGGATTCAAACTGATGCTGGCAGGGTAGCATATGTTCATATCATGCTACTGTGGCCTCAGTCAGGCCTAGAGAGTAGTGGGCCATGGCCTGACAACCTGCAAGGTAAAAATGTGTATTCTTCAACTGGTTAGTGAGTGGTTTCTGGAAGTTGTGTGAAATTGGTCACAAAGAGGGTGTACAACCAAAAATATCCATGTGGTTCCTTTGGTTGCTAGCAGAATGAGGCTTTCACCAATAGTTTGATATAAAAACAACCTGAATAAAATGCCAACTTATCTGGAAACACTTGCTAACTAACAATAGAGCAGTTGTGACTAGTGCAGTGCTGTACACAAAGCTGCTTAAATTGACTGAGAAAAGAGTGGACTGGGTAAGAGTTATGACAGTTTATCCTTTCTCTCACAGAATGTTTTGATAACTATTTTGACAGAGTTATAAAAAAAAAAAACTCACCCCGAGGAGAGACAGACACAGTCTGGACCAGAGTTATTAGCTAAACAGAGTGCCAAGCATACAAAAAATCTAAGCAATGCAATTATCTATCCAATTCATTTGTTTTGAATATTTCCAGCCTCCAACCAGCAGCAGCTGAAGCAGCGGGAGAGGTTCAGGAAGAGAAAGCTGTAGCTAATGAAGAGAGTGATGTAGGAGAGGAGTACAGCAGCCAACATGCTGCTGTGGGAGAGCAAGCAAGGGCAGAAGCAACAGTTCCACACGCACCCGTCAGCTATAGCCACAAATAGAATCCAATTCTGCCATGGTCCCAGCTGTGCATCTCCCTGATTTGTAGTGTTTCTGCTGCATTTTTCTTCTTCTTTGTGTTCTTTGGTTTCCGTGTTTGTACTTTCTGGGTTTGTTTATGTTTACAACTGTGGCATTTTATTTCTGCACTGCTGCCAGTTCACCTGTACACAGGTCTCAACTGCCCAAAAATCACATTTTTTTTGTCTTTATAACAAAAAAAAAAAAGGGGGGGGGGGGGGGGGGGGAAGAAACACATAATTGAGCACCTAGACAACAGACAGCCATCGGCAGTGCTACATATGTTTTCTTTTGCAATTAATGATCAACTCAAACATTATAAACTTAGCACAAAAAAATGAAGAAAGTTAAAAGTTAGGAAGTTTAGTTGATCATTTCTTTGTTACAATTCTCCTTGGCAGTAAATCTTATACCTTTGGAAGGTCTGTTTATTTCCCCTTAAACGGTGCCAGATTTTTATGCAAAATGCACTTGTGGGTTGAGCAGCAGAGTTCAGTATGTGGGTTGTCCCCATAAAGAACTCTGTCAATGCTAAACAGCTTGTACTGCTTTAACTCTTGTTTTGAGTTTCATCAGGTGTCTGCCCGGTGCTTAATTAGCAGCACCTGTGAGCAAGAACCCTGCTACAGTTCGAGTCTGCTCCAAGCATCCCAGATTTCACTGATATGGGTAGGACCCGTGCCAAAGCGCAACTTCAAGCTGTTTTTTTTTTTGCAAAATCAAGTTGCAGCAATATTTGGAATGAGCCTTGGAATCATCTCCAAAATGAAGGCCATATGAGAGGCAACATCAAAGACAGGCCAATAAGTGGGCGCCCACAGGGAGAAACACCACAAAAAGACCATTTCGTCAGTCTGTCAGCACACAGTCTTCTACAGATTTGTAATCATGTTTGCTGGACAATACAGCAGACGGCTCTCTACCCAGACAATCTTCAGGGCTCCCAGTAGGCCTATCATTACTGCTCTTCACCATTAGGCCGGTTTGGGCCGCTGTCACCAACATGTGCACTGGAACTTGAAGATGTTAAGGAATGTTATGTTCCTCTATGCTGATGACTCTAGATTCTGCCTGCAGGTTATTACGTTTATTATTTAATATTGGATAATATGTTTGAATTTAGAATCCAGCTGTACACCTAAGATTCACCCACAAATCAAGCTCTTGCAGTGTAGGCCTATATCTGCTCCAACTATTTACTCCACTCTCCCTGAGATGATTAAGTCCACCAGTATGGTGTAAATGCAACAAACTAAATTCATGTTCAGCAACATTTTTCCAATACTTTTTGACCTTCTAGAAACTTTTGTTTGTTCCTGTGCTTTAGGTAGTGTAGTTGCTTCTTGCCAACACAGCCAAGCTTCACTCCACCAGCTACCAAGCCTGCCTCTCCCATCTGTATTCCAGCAGACACCCTCCTCAACTAACTCTGTTAACAGTCCAAACCTATATTTCCCAGCCTCACTGCCAGCTACAACTAACTTTGAGCCACTTCCCTACTTACCACAACTGCAACAGTTAGGGTTGTTAGGGTCCCTGGGTCGTCGACCCAGTGTTTTGTGTTTTTGGTTCTTTGATTTTGTTAGTTCATTATATTCTAGCTTTGCTTTAGGGGTTTTAGGATTATTCTTAGTTTAGGTCCTCTGGGTGGGGTTTGGTTAGAGTTTTAGTGTTCTGGTTTTCTGTCTGTGTTCCATAGTTGCTGTCTCCCCTGTCTGCAGTATCCCCACGTCCAGTCAGTGTCTGTGTCTGCCCTGGTCCCACGTCTCTGTTCCCTTTGTTAAAGTGCTTGCCTGTGAGTCTGTGTTATGTTTCCTGTTTTACTTTGAAAGTCCATGTCTCATGTTAATGTGTCTGGTTTTGCTTCCCCTTGTCCCGTTAGGCCTGATTTGCCCCAGCTGTGTCTCCCTCCTGTTGCCCATTTCCTGATTGCTCCCTCTATGTATTTAAGCCCTGTGTTTCAGTTTGTCAGTGCCGCGATCTACTCTTATCTACCCTCACTTATGCTGTGTTTTGTTTTTCCTGCCTGCATTAATGTTTGTACTTTGGAAGTTTGTTACTTTGAGTTCAGCATTAAAGCTGTTTTTTTTGAGTTCATGTCTGTCTCCGGAGTCTGCACTTTGGGTCTTTTTCCTGCCTGCACACAGCCGTTCCATAACAGTTCTTTTGGATTGCCTTTTCAGCTCTTAACAGATTCTGTAAATCTGGCAAAGTGCAGTGCATAAAAAGAAACGATTAAAAAAAAAACATTTATGTTAAAGTCCCATGAGTTACACATATTGCATCTCAAACTGATGAAAAAGAATATTCTAGCTCACTACAGTCCTTATGTGTGATTTGACTATTTTCTCCTGTGATGGTCTTAAAGGCAGAATCACAATCAAGATGCCACCCTGCCTCATGTGCGTGTAAACATGGATTAACGTCACTACACTGAATGTATTAACAAATGAGGTTAATACATGATAAGCATTTAAGGAGCAGAGAAATTAGGACAAATCCAAGTGCTAAAACAAGTGGGGATTACTCATAATATTTACATTTACAACACTATATTCAAACAAAAATGCAAAACAATAAAAATATATAAATGCATAAACGGTAAATGCTGAAGCATATTTATTTCCCAGCCCCTTGTTCAGTATGTTTACAGTAGTTTTAATATCAGTAATATATAATATTATCAGTACTGACTAATTTCTACTTTAAGCATGGGCGAGAAGCCGGGTAAAAATAATGCTACAAGAGGAAGGTCCTCAAAATTGAGCTTGCAATACTTTTAACACTCAAAAGGAAAATTATAGACTTATTTACTGCTAGACCATCTGCTAAACTCTCCAACAAAGAAAGTTAGTGGCGAGTCAAAAAACGTATTAGCGCTTACAAGGCTGAGGCATTTAAAATGCATTTCAAATGAAATATCTGAATGGTTATAAAGGACCATATATTGCACATTTTTCTCCCTGAGAACATGCATATTTTTCAAAGATAGAAAACAACGTTTAAACACTGCTTGCAATGCATAAAATGGGCATCAGCTCTTTTTTTACCCTCTGACACCAACTTTGTGACTACAATCCCTGTCATTTGCCATTATGTAAAGTTAATATGCCAACACTGCACTGACCCAGATTCAAAGCAAAGTTAAATACATGCACACAGATGCGCGGAGCAGCAGGGGAATCTGTAAATGCAGAAGTCAAGGCTCAAACTGTCATATCACTGTTCTCCAGAGCTGTGTTTTTAGAGTGTCCAAAAAAGACTGATCAAAGTAGAACACAACCTGTGAAATTCCCAAAGCAGTCATGTTTTCTTAGGAACTCAAAAACCATTTTTAAATACATAATGTCTGCAACGAAAAACTGAGTTACAACGTCTTCTGATAACCTACCCCCAACTGACTGGAAGTGATCCCTCAATCAGATGAAACACTTTTCCAAAAAGTCACATTTTGTCCTTTGGATATAGTCGGTGTTAGTAGAAAGGGAATTTGTAATCTTGAGTATATCGTTTTTTTACCCCACTCATCAGGATCTGTTTGAGTGGCAACCCTAGAAATATAGTAAAAGAAAACAACAGAATAACTATTGTTCTTAAGCTTTAGTATAAGGTGCAGGACAGCTGGTGAATTTAAAAGTTTTGTTTTTTATCATGAAAACACAAAAGAAGATGAGTATCATAGAAAAAAAAACAATGAGTGTATACCTTGTAGAATGCATTATGTACTTCGTAGTGCTTAATACTTCAGTAGCGTTCAACTAATACCTAATTCTTAAAAGGATGACTAGGCACTGGTTGTGCAATTATTATTCAAATGTCCCTTTAAAGGGTTACTGGCATTTCTCCCTTCTACTGCAACTAAAACAATACATCACACAGGGTGAAGTCCATCAATACTTAAAAGAAACAAAAAAAACAAAACCCTAGACTAATTGGCTTTTACTCATTAATCAATTTGTTATTCTCTTCCCTAACAAACAGGAATTTGTTTTTCTCATTATTCAGTGCACCCAAATTAACTTGAACATTAGAAAACTCAACTAAAACAATTTATGTTTTATATCCAAAGTGGGTTGCCATTTACCTTTGCTATTCCCCAAATGGGCTTTTTTATCTGTTTTTTATTTAATCCAAAGTATGTCAAAAAAATATTTTTTTTATTAGAACAAATGTCTAAAATCTGTCAGACCTTCATCACACCATATCTAAACATTCAGTCAGCTGAAGTCACGTCATTTAAAACTGTCATGACTATCATTATTAACACTCCTCTCATTGTCACTTTTCTATGGTGAGTCTGCTGCACAAACAGGCTCAGATCAACAGTCCTAGAATGCAGCTGGCAACAGTAATATTTGTTTCCAGCGATTTGCTGCAATCTATAGGCTATGTCAACCAGATCTTCCAAGTATGAAGAGAACTAGATATGCTGCACGCAAGTACAGAACACAAGAAAGATTACAGATTCACTGGATAGACAGCTGAATGAAATCAATGACCACCACAGCAGCAACCAGACCAGCCTGTAGGTAATGAAACATAAGACAAGGCAGGCAAAGGCTAGCTTGTTTCCAGCGATTGAGCTTTCAGTTAAGTTAAATATGTACATAAACACATACACTAAAATACAGAGCTATATACTTAAAATTAGAGCAGGGCGATATGACCAAAAATATTTATCACGATATACATTTGAAGATTTGCGATAACGATATAACTGACGATATAATTGACACTAGACAAAATACTTTACAACTCCACAACTTTATTAGTGCAAAAAAAACCAAAAACCATCAATGTATTTTCACTTAAACAAGCAGCTGTTTTTTATGTGCATTAAAGTTTTAACAGTGCAAAATTTAACAGTGCAAATGCAAGTTCCTTGCTGACAGTTTAACCAAAAGGCATTTCCAGTGGAACCATATCCTCAGCATAACCATGTATAATATCCACAAAACTTAAAATGAGGTTATACACACACAATACGGTAATATCATGTTGAAGCACACTACGTATCACTCCGCAATGATAGCCGTAATGCTCCGACAATCCATCAAGCGGTGCAGCTTCGTAGCTTAGCAAAGTCGTACTGAAACATTTGACAGATTTTCGAGCACCGTGTACCACATAAAATCGTTTCGAGGTCAGTAAACACAACCAGAATTCATACATAAGGCACACGGTATTATAAGGGGTAATAACGAAGGCCCGCTAGCATGCTCTACCAAAAATAGTGCTTTGTTGTGTATCTGACGGACGAAAGCTAAACCAGTTCCACATCACTGAAGTTGCAGCATTTTTACAAACCAGTCCAGCTTCATCTGTTTCATTCAACGATCCGCATGCGCATTTTACCCATATTCTATCGCCATATTTCATTTTCTTATCGTTGCCCAACATTACACCGGTATTACCGTGAACGGTATGATATGGCCCAGCCCTACTTAAAATCATAGATATCATTACTAGATGTATGACAGCCCATGACAATTTAGTTATGGTTTACTGTCTGGGATTAACTAATGACAGCAGTTTAGAATAAATAGGTCACATGTAGATAAAGATTTCTAATCCCACATCAGACATGAGGTTTGCCTGTGGTAGTGGAAAATCAAACCATCTAGTGGATAACTAAAACCACTTCACTGTTTGTTTGTTTTTTATTACTGTTTTTATTTTTTTTTAATGTTATTTGGAGAATGCTCCCTGATTTGTGTTTAATTTCAAATACTGTAGAACTTGAGCACAGCAAAACTCATTGGCCAGATGAGAAAGTGATGGGAGGAAAGAGCAAAAAGGACAATGAAAGCAATAAATGTTCTTCGTGGATGCTGAACATGTATGTGTGTAGGTCATGGGTCAGGTTTTCCATGGCCATCTAATATTTAATATTATTAGCATAGCCCTGTACGTTGTAGCAAAACAACATAATGGTCATTATCAGGTCAGCTTGAAAGACACATAAGTGGGCTTCTCATGCCATGATGCACATGTACATGTCCCCTGCTACATAACTTAAACTTTAACTTAGTCTTAAAGCCTTAAGCCCCCATCTTGCTGAACAGTAACATGTTGAAATCTTTCATGGTTGAGTACTCTTCTTTAAATTTTTATTTTTTTAAAATGCTTTTAAAACATTTTGTGAGGTGTGAATGCGGGTATGAATGTGAGTGTTAGCCCTGCAACAGACTGGGTGTACACTACCTCTCACCCTAAAACAGCTGGGATTGGCTCCAGTAAAAATTGGTAACTGAAACTGTAAGGTAACTGAAATAGTGTAACTTTTGTCTACAAAAGATTTTTTTTAAAGAATCCTTAGTCCAAAGAACCGGTTGGAGGTCAATCCAGACCACCAGTCTTGCAATACATTGATGGAAATTCTGGAACATGACATTGGCTGTGACTGGGCTCCTTAGGCCAGGGACCACACTATAGCTTACAAAATGAATCATGTTGTGTTCAATTAGACAAGCAATTAGGAGGATCAACTAACTAAAAAAGTGCCTACTTAGTTCATTACAGCATGTGAAGAGGGTAAACGTTTTCTTACAGACCTCAACAGAAACTGGCTTCATTTTTGTTTTATTTTAAACCAGAGAAAAATGGCGAACGTGATCAATGTCCAGAAACAAGTTGTTTAGCCAAGGTTACTAAAGTTGACCAAAGCAAAGAATGTACATGTTCTTAATCTTATAAAAAAAAAAAAATTATTGTTTCAAAGCACCTGACTGACTGGACTAAAGATGTATCTTTTAACAGGACAACCACCCTAAACCCATACCCAAGACAGCACTAAATCAACAGGAGTAGAAACTAAGTCAACTGAAACTGTCCACTGACGTTACTGTAAAAGAAAGCTAGCCTCTCGTTTAAAAACTCACACATAGGATCACTAGCTCTTGTAAAGTTTTAAAACAGTGAGTTAATACTGGGTAACTATGAACGACTGTAGGCAAGAGAGAAAGGAACAGCAGGAAGCACAGTACACTGAAGTATGGGAATAATTTCTGAGAAATTGGGAAAGACGCTGAAAGCTGCATTCAGCCACTGCACTGTAGGGCATTTCTGTGAAAATCGGTAAGCAGCTGCAGATTCTAAGCCTTTAACACCCCAGTTTTTGGTTTATTTATAGAAAAGATCCATCTTATCTTGACTGAGGTTGAGGTTCATTTGAAATCAACTTTTGAGGGGGGGGAAGAATTATTTCCCCAGCCACTCATTCCAAGCTTCTAGGCTAAGCTATGAATGTATTGCTCCTGGTCAGCATATAGATTTTCTGTAAGAAAAGAGAAGAAAAGCAGTCACCTAACAATAGAGAAGTTAATTCACCAAGACTGAGCGCACACACACACACTGTGGGGGAGGAGCTAGCAAATACTTGGGGCCCATGCTGGTCCCAGATGTAGCCTGAGGTGGGGGTGTAAAAAGAATCAGAGAGAGAGAAGAGAGGCCCCAGAAGCACAGAACAACTGAGAAGATGAGGGACTTGAAAGCCCTCTAGCAAGACTTTCCACACAGCGTCGTTATTGATGATCAAAACAATAAGGTCGCATGATAGAGGATGGGGACAAAGCAGAAGGCGAGAAAGAACCTTCTAGCAACCTGAGTGTGTTGACATGGCACTGCATGGCTAGAGAAATGACAAATGTGCAAGTAAAGATGACCCTGAATTTCTGAAATTACATACAGTTCACCAAACAACATTGTTTGTGCTCATTCATTGATGCACATGCTACATCTGCAAAACACAGCGGATTCCTACAGAGATACCTCCCTGCTGTTGAGGCCTACTGAAACTAACATGCTTGTTCTCCTCAGAACTTCGTTAATCTCTGAACAGATGAAAAAGTTATCACAATTTTGGGCAATTTCCACATGTCACTATCTATCAAATATCTTTTAAAAAAATAGACATAAAATTTTCTGTTTTTTGAAATACAACATTATGCCAAAACAATATCATAACAGATGCAATTGATAAAAAAAAAACAACTACCAGCTATCTCACATGAATTATCTGCACGAATGCATTTCATTTTTACTCATTCAAGTACTCCTCTGAAGGTGATGGAGCGATCCAAATCACCTGGACAAATTCTGGAAAATAACTTGGGCTTCGTTGTTACTTTATACGCTCAAACTGATAGGGCCACCAGCAGACAAAAAGAAAAATGCTATTAACAATTCAATTTTGTCAGAATCAATAACTGCTTCCAAGAGACTGTGACATCTGCGGGAGGCTGGGGGAGACTCATTACAACAGTAGTGTGACTCTTGGCAGCAGCGTGGCATAACGCTCTTGTTCAGAACCTCTATGAGAAAAGGTGCTGTCTGTGCTGTGAAAAAATATACAGCTCTCGGGAGAACTGAACTCTGTCCACTGTCCACTCTGTTTTCCACTGATACCACTAAAATTTCATTAGAGGTTGTTTCCACTTCTTAATTAAAGTTGTTATCAAAGAACAGCTTTAATTTTGTAAAAGGAGCTTCTTGGTCTTTATGTTTTGCTGATTCAAAAGATTTCCATTATCTAACTAGCAGCTCACTGTGAAATAAGCAGACTGCATTTTCCCCAGATGCAAGTGTTCCCTTGCCAAAACGCACGATTACAAAATTTTGGGTTTATCAGTGAATTGTATAAAAACAAAACTTGCATTTGACATAACTTATATTTGGTGTTAGACCCAGCTGCTGCCACACTATCCACGGTAGGTTTATACTGTGTGGCAGCAGAGTTATGTTAGTTCTATGAGTCTAATTTTTATTTTTATTTTGTTTTGACTTTTTGCTTTTTCAAGGTGAGTTTGCTCATTTCAGCTGAGTTTTTATTAGTTTAAGTGTTAGTTTAAGTCTTTATTAAATTTTATTATATGGAGAGCATATGTCTGAGACAAGATTTATGGAAATTAGTGCAAGTATTACAATAAAAACACAGAACCTTTGAAAGCAGCTGATCACAGTGTTGTAGGTATCCAAAGACACACACACACACACACACACACACCCAACTCTCTCTATCCTGACATATTAGCAGAAGAAGACAACCGTAGTGATAGATATAGCTATACCCAATGACAGCAACATTAGGAAAAAGGAACACGATAAGTACCAAAGACTGAGAGAAAAGCTCAAGAAGATGTGTAGGGTGAAGGCAACTGTGGTCCCAGTGGTAATCTAAGCACTCGGTGCATTGACCCCCAAACTGGGCGAGTGGCTCCAGCAGATCCTAGATAACTGTTTTGGGGTTTTTTTCCAGATGTAATTTTAGTTTATTTTTAGTCAACTACAATGACCTTGTGTGGCAGAGCTGCTGGCACAAGTGTGGGCGTGACTACCTAAATGAAGGAATATAAATGTCTCAGATATCAGTTAAACAACAAGGTATAGAATAAAAAATCATCTTTAAAATACAGTATTGCCATCTTTGTTTGCTTTTGGAAGAGTGACTCATTTAGAAATATAGATGATGGATTTCACTACTTTCTGTGGCCAGTTGTGCAAATATTATATATAATATTATATAAATATTGGCCTCAGTGTTTTCCAGATTTCCCATCCTTATGCTGACTTCCTGAATGAATTCACATCAGTTAAATGAACTAAAAAAAAATGGGTTAGCTGTAGCGGAATACTTATGAAAAACCTGGTTTACCAGATGGCCACCAAAACTTTTCACTCATTTTCTCCAATTTGACATGAAACTTAAAACCATGTTTGAAAAAGAGCTCCTGTGCAAAAAGCCCGAGGGCTGTTACTGCTACTGAATCTATAAGCGCTATATGTTTACAGGCAGCTGGCCACAGTAAACACAGTATCTATATGACTACAACAAAGTACATAGTTTAGTAGATCAGCACAGTGTAAAGGGGGCATCCCTGTGAAGTCCTGAACATTACATCCTGACATAACTTGACATTAAACACTAAAGTGATGTAAAATTCCCATAAGTAAGTCTTACTACTTCAAATTCTTACAATCATTAAAAAAAAATCTCACCATTTGTTTGAGTCTATAAAAACCGGGCAGAAAGCAGTGACAGCTGCCTGGATACCTTTCAGCCTAAGAGGATAAAATCTCAAGTTATATTTCGATTTTTAATGGAGTGCTGAGTGGAATTTTAAAATAAGTGCAAAATCACATTTTACCTTCTACCTCACTGTATTGCAATGGGACTTTAAAACAGGGGGAATGTAACAGTCTAACTTGCTAATATCTTGTCAATAATATAAACTGAAGCTTTCAATGTTATCCACTTTTGTTAAAGCCTGCTGCAGTATGCACCGTTTATCTGCAGACTCTATTAAACCACTGTGCAAATACAGTGTAGGACAATGCAAAGTAGTGTGCAAAAGTCTGCAGTCTTCCACGTTTTCCATTGCCTGATGGATTAAACTAGAATCGCACTTATTCATGTTCATAATTCAATTAATCTTGACAATATCTCTAATCCTGCTGACTGAAATGCAGCTCCAAACACGACCACTATGTTTCATGCATGGCTGTAGAGACTAACGCACCTGATGCCACTGATGTTAACTTCTTGTGTGGTGACAGCCACCGTTCCACTGTGATTATTTCTGACATGGCTTCAGCGATCATTAAACAGATCAACTAAAAGGTCCGCTCATTTCTCAGGTCCTGTGTCAGATCCTTTCTCTATATTTTCCTATTTCTTCCAGATACTTTTTTCTCTGTTGTACATTGTTTTAAGGCCTGCCACTTCTTCGTTTGTCCTCCACATGTCTGTTTACCTTTTATTTCTTAGGATATTAAACACCCTGCTGAGATATGCCAAGTTCTCTTTGGGAATCACCTTAATGGCGCAAAAACATTATCTTAAATGTCAACCTGTATTATCTTTTGTTTTTTGTAGTTTGAACTAAAGAAATGTGAATAAATTATATAATTTTGTGACAGTGTGCTAGTAAAAGGTGCCTCAAGATACAATTTAAAACAGTCTTCTTGCAAAGTTGTCTGTTATGTTCAAGCACATTAGTTCATGCTTTGAACTAGGTGTCTCTTGTACGCTTGAATGTTTCATAGATCAGTATTGAGTGGCTTAACAAACAAACAAACCATTCATCTGAAAATAGTCATTGGGTGAATAAGCAGCCAATGTCCAAAGAAAAACCATGAAAGACCTTCAAAAAATCTGCTCCTTGGAAGCAAAATATAAAGAAATGAGGGGTGGCTCGAGCCCTTTGCACAGTGCCAAATTGGCCATTGATGTGGACATGAGCATGAATAGTTATCTGTCTCTCTGTGTTAGCCCTGTGATGGACTAGTGATATGTCCCTGGTGTACCCTGCCTCTCACCCTCTGGCAGTTGGAATAAGTTTCACGGCCCACTGCAACTCAGAACCGAATAAACAAAAGAAAATAGATGGATGGTTATACGGATGTTTTTTTGTTTTGTTTTTTAAAGTATTATCACACTCTGATTTTGAAGCCATCCCACACCTTAAAATCTGTGAATATCTGTTCGCAGCTTACAGTGGCTGAAAAGGGCAGGATCCCTATAATTCCAAAGTGCTGTTAAAAATTTAGCTGCAACCTGGTTTTAAGATCCAAGTTTCAAAACATTAAAATTTAACAATTGTTCCCACACAAGTCAAGTCGTGATGACACAAGAGATGCACATACATTGCACTTTTCATTTATTTAAATTTTATTAGCTTCTTGAGTCTCCCGATGGCTTCCAACACTTCATGAGCATTTTTTTATGGGAGGAAATGTTATTCGACCACACCCACTCACAGACCATCCTCAGTAATTGAGATTGAGTTTATTGATTTTTCTTTTTCTTTTTTTCTCTTTTTTTGGTAATGACAGTCTTGTAAAGAATCAAGCTTGGCTGGAACACTATAAATGTTCACTCAAACGGCCCTTTTTCCCGGCATTGTAGCTGCAGTTGTGGTCTTTTGCAGAATAATAGACATGAAAAGTAACTTAAGAGAATACCCCTGTTCTTTGTGGCTGTGCCAAACTGCTGCTGACACGATATTTTCAAGTACTGCTGGATCATCTAATTTATTGTCCTCCTTGAAAAAATAAAGATGTCAGTCCTATTTTTTTCCTCTATAGTCCATTGTGGAATAATGTTCTATAAAAAGTTAAGGATTAATCTAACCAATGCAACATATGCCCATGTCATATACTATTGAATAGGCTGAAAAAGAGTTATCTGTCCCCACACACACAGACCAATAACACTGTTTTGCAGCAGCACAGTATTATGCCTTGAAAATAGAAGACAATGAATGCTTAGTGAAAATGCCTGCTGTCTGGTCAGTGCAATTCTACATGAAGGCACAGTAGGATAATATAAACCCTAGTTTTAGGAGAGTTAAAATCGACACTGTGGACAAGTGTGCTACAAGAATCGATTGTTTGCTGTTGTTGCTATTGCCTCATCCCTCATCTCTTAAACACCATCAAATATTTGTGCAAGAGCTGGAGTGAAAGAGGGCTTAAGAGGAGAAGCAGTCGTGTTCCACTTAGCGGGGAACCATGGCTACCTCAAAGCTCTGCTTCGGTATAACAACAACAGGGGGTTCCATGGTAGTCAGCCAATATCACTTCCTCTCCCAGGAGACAGAGAACACAATGCACTCCTGGCTGCGATTGATTGCACAGTCACACCCATAAATTATGGCCTTTCCTTATCCCCCAGTGACAGAAACAGGATTATATACTGTAAATGACATACACTAAATGAGCCAAAATGTTTCCATGATTGCATAAAGGTGGCTGGAAAAAACTACATTTTTTGTTATTTGGATAAGAAAAGAGTTTAATTGTCTCACAATTAGTTCAAATTTATTTTGCTCAACAATGGACAATGTTCTGATTGTGATTGTGTGACTTTGATTTCAAATTGTTGTTGAAAGGTTTGAGTTCTTCAAAGCAGTGGTGTATGATGTGCTTATCCGCAGCAAATGTATTCCTCACATGCAACAACTCTAGTTTGAAATCCAGCAGGCCGTGCTGGTGGGCTCAAACAAACTCTAATTAAGCCAACTAAAAAGAGGTCTATCTAAAAAGAAATGTAATGATATCATTTAAATGTTAACTGTATTATTTCACCTCTTTATCCTCAGACGGCTCTTTCCATCGGGAAACAGAGAACGTTATATACTTCTACAATGTCTTAAAAGCCACTAGACCAGCAATCCCCAACCTTTTTTGCGCCACGGACCGGTTTATGTCTGACAATATTTTCACCGACCGGCCTTTAAGGTGTCGCGGATGAATACAACAAAATAAAACCAGTACCGGTACCAAAAAAAGAAGATTTATTTGTAACACACGGGAAAAGACCCAGGGACACCGGGTTAACAATAAAAACTATAGAAAAATAACGCTAAAAAACAATAAAACCCCTTAAAACCATAAATTTCACACCTGAGCCTCAACTCTCGTGGTCCAGTACCAAACGACTCACGGACTGGTACTGGTCGGTGACCCAGGGGTTGGGGACCACTGCACTAAACCACTTATCCAATCATTAGACATTATCAGACTCTTCAGATATTTGCTTGTTAGACTGATGTTAGGTTTCATAATTTGGATATTCTTGTTTGCTTTGTTTATAAGGAAACATGGAACCTCTCAGCTTGAGTGCTGACAATCCTATCACTCAAGGAATCTATCACCATGCTTCAGCTGATCTCATTGTTGTCTATTTAGCAACTTTTTTAACCAGACGTTTTTGTTGTCCTTTTCTGAAAAGGGCCAAGCTTGCAATAGACAATAGCAAATGCATTGCGTCACTTCCAGCTAATCATTTTACTTATGCCTGTTGGCAAAATCACAGCAGACATACCTTATCTACAGCACTGCACTGCATAGCTTCTGTCCCCATACTACAAACTGCTTCTCCAAACTAGGGAGTGCCAGTATAAGCTATAGGTAATACAGTGATTAAGGGTAAGTACCTCATACAAAACTACTTCAAAGAAACTGAGCTTCCCCTTTAGGTTTTTCCAAAAGATCAATGTGATTAAAAATCCTGTAAATAAACAATGTCATGCTACAGACTAAAGCACACTTAGCATTGGTTAAAATGACAACAATTAAATATATATAAATCACAAAGGTTAAACAAATAAGCCCTACATAAAGATAAAGTCTAAGGCAGATGGTTAGACAGTGACACACATATGCAGCATTTCCCAAAGGGCAGAGCAGAGTCTGTCCATTCTTGGCAGCGTGGAATCACAGCTCTTGCTTTGGCTGTCTCTTGTCAGTATTGTGTAAAAGACATATTTAGTGCTTATAGTTTTACATAGCAAAATTAGCGCAGCTACAGGTCTTCTCTTTGATCATCAAATCGAAGCACGGGAATCTAATTGAGTGCTGAAATCATTAGCTGATTATTTGATAACTATTCTTCAGAAACTAATGTGACAGTTTTGTCAACAGTTTTCATACTTGCACTATCATTCAGGTTATTTTACAGGCAAAACTGCCTCATTTTCCACATTTTGCCTTATTTAATTTATCCTCAATATGTGTAATACTGTTAAATGTTAAACTACATTAAAATGTAGAGACATTTTACATAAAATTGCTTACTAGTTTTCTGGAAATGTATAAACTAAATTATTAATTTGTGTATTTGAAAATAATTAATGAATAACCCGAACATGGAAATAATCACTATAGGTGTAATCACTGTGACAGCTGGTAAACATAACATCTGTTGATGCCTTTGCAGGACACACATATAGTTTTTTTTTTTTTCTTCCTCAAGACTTCTTTTAAAATCCAAATCATTAAAACTCTAAACAAGATTCCTCTTTGATTTGAACTTCGAGTGTCTCATTTGTTCCAGGCTTCCCCTTTCTAGCAAACAAAATGTGAAGATAAACATAGGAGGGAGAGACCAGCACAGCCCATCAGTGTCAGCTCAGCATGCCTCCTTGCCAATCAAAAGTTCAGATTCTAAATCGAGACACTGTGTGAACTCTAGAGGCTTCTGGGATCTCAGATCTCCAGTTACAGGAAGGGAATGAGGCTTGGTGACACTGGGTCACCAAGCAGGGTAATAAATGAACGCAAACACTACACACACAAACTTAGAATTTTACAAAGAAAAAAAAAAACAGAAACTCAAACATGTATAATATGCCAAACCCTCACTCGACTGTATGTTATTCCTATGTATGAGTGCTTCCGCTGAATAGAGCGCTTTAGTTTATTCCACTGTGCCATAATGTGACAATAGGGCGATTTAAGGGCATGAAAAGTCTATGCGTAATTGAACTCGGGGGGGCTAAATAAAGAGACTACTAAAACGGCTATTCCTCATTTAAAAAGGAACGGACTTGGCGTTAAAGTAGGGTTTGCACTTGCAGCGTTGAGACAAAGCAAAGCTGTGTAGCGTCACTTTGCCACTTCACTTCACATCCTCGACTCGGACGAAGACGGTGTTATAATAACGGAATCAAAATCAGCTGCGAGCTAATAATAAGTATTCGGCTGCCGCAGAAAAAGAGTGATGAGCTCACAAGTAACAAAGTAACAATCTCGGCTAAACAAAGAGGATTAAAATTATCTAAGAAATGCAACAGTGCTGTTAACAACACGGCGGGTGCATGCTTCACTGTCTCAGCGTAAAACAAGAAACGGGAAGGGTTCTAAGCAGTCCCTGAATAATTAAGCAGCTTCCAATGCAGGTGTGGGTCCGTTATTTTACTGGCAATAAAGTACCCCGGTGTCTTTTAGCTTTAGCTACTATACTAGCCTAGCAGCCTAGCATGGCTCTGCCCCACAGACAGGCTTTCAGCACTGGGTTCACTGGATAGCAGCGCTCGGGAGTGCGGTTTAGATAACGTTAGCAGAGTGGGCGACACTGAGATTTTTAGCTAACGAGAAATTTCCAGCTCAGTATATAAAAGTCTCTTGAGTCTGCTATGGTAATAATGAAGCGTAAAGTATTTCGACGAGGGGTTGTAGTCAAGTGCCCCGCCAAACTGGCTAAAGCACAATGATGAATGAAAAGCCGGACCTCGCCTAAGCTAATGTTAGCAGCACGGCGGGTCAGTCAGTGCAGCAAGTGTAATGCTACCAGTGTGCTAGCAGCAAAAATCTCTCAGCTGACAACTAACTACATACCTTTAACCGTTGGAGATGACACCTCTTGTAGGTCCACAAACTACTCACGGCGCCTGTCCTCACTGAGTATTTCCCAAACAGAAAACGAAGGGGGTGGGGGGGCCTCCTATTCAGTAAAGCCACAGCAAAACGTGCAAATAGACTCAATCCGGACGCTTTCCTCAGTCTTGTGGTGCTGAATCTAAAAGCTACACGCTTCTGTCGGTGTCTCGGAAGTGCCTCCTCCTCCTACAGCTCCCTGCAAAATAATGACCCCTCCCAGCGCTCCAACCACAACAACGGAGTAGGCAGGTGCAGATGATGGTGCGCTACTAACGGAAAGCCCTGCAACATAGTGGACTGTGTGTGGTAGATTCCAGGGCTGTCAAATCAGGAGTCTCCGTCGTTGACGCATGCGTGCTTCCTGTGTGCGAGCGCTTCTAGGGGGTGTAGGAAATCTGGGACTCTGAGAGCGGGATGGAGCTGTTGGTTAGCAAAAATATGCTGTATTTGTGTTTATGACATCATCAAAATTGAAGAAATAAATATAATAATATAATAATAAATAACAAGCCTACTAAATTAGCTGTGTGGATAACACTAGGTGTGATTTGCAGAAAGTTATGACTGAATATCTTAGGATAGACACTCGAATTTTGGTAGTGTGACACCAGCTTGAGAGCCAGCGCTGTGATTTTTTTTTTTTTTTTTTTTTAAATTTATTTACTTCTCTTTATTTTTGTTTCAAAATCACACTTTGTTCTTTCTGGATCTTTCTGGATTGAGTTTTCCTGTTTTAGTTTATTATTAATAGTTGAAAAAAAAACATTATTAGGAATAGGTTTTGCAATTTCCTTTTACAAAAAAAGCAAACACTTTTATCATTTACAATAATGTAAATATCGTCATCAAATCAATATGCACCAAAGCCAAAGTTGAGACCTTCCTTATTTTTCTTAGCAAGCTACCAAGTTAATAGAGGTGAAAAGAAAAAATTAACTACAGCTACAGTTTCTTTTTCACAGCTAATCTTCAGGAATTCGTTTTCCAGGAAGTTAGGAAAAGTGTGACAAGGACCCATCATGCGCAGAAGGACCCTGAAGCTGAAACAGTAATTGTATTATTTACATTACTTTTACTGCTTTGCCTTTGCTTTCTAAGAAATACTGAAGAGATGAAAATCAAAAATCTACAAGAGCTCCCACTCCTCCTGTTCACATTTATATCATTTATTGACTGAAGTCCTTTGTTTATTGTAGTAAAATTCAATCAATCAATCAATCAAAGCTTTATTCGCCACATGCAGGTTGCCCTGCAGTGAAATGGGACCCCCCCCCCAACCTTACACACATAACACAGACATTACATGGGGATACAAGTCGGAGAATTGTAACTTAAATCAAGAAATCAACAAAATCAACTGGGGGTAGGGATAGCTCAGTTGGTAGAGTGGTGGCCCCATGATCGGAAGGTTGGGGGTTTGACTCCACTGAACGGTTACCCTGAGGTACCCCTAAGCAAAGTACCATCCCTACACACTGCTCCCCGAGCGCTGCATTGGTGGTTGTCCACTGCTTCACCGGGTGAATGGGTTAAATGCAGAGGAGCAATTTCCCTATGGGGACTAACACATACACATCATTACACATTAAGAATATTCTAATAATAAAAGGTTTATTAATCTTTTCTATACGGAACCTCACCCAGTCCAAAACCCTGTAACATACTGTCATATGTACCTTCAGCCTTACTGGAACTTTTTTATATGCATTTTTTTCCCAGTCCCCTGGTTATCTGTGGTGATCGTGGCTCAGTAGTTGTCAGTTCGTCTCGTAATTGGAAGGTTGCTGGTTCGAGCCCCTGCTCGGACAGTCCCGGTCGTTGTGTCTTTGGGCAAGACACTTCACCCGTTGCCTACTGGTGGTGGTCCTCGCCTCTGTCAGTGAGCCCCAGGGCAGCTGTGGCTACAATGTAGCTTGCCATCATCAGTGTGTGAATATGTGTGTGTGTGTGTGTGTGTGTGTGAATGGGTGGATGACTGAATGTAGTGTAAAGCGCTTTGGGGCACAAAGTAAAGCGCTATACAAATACATTTACCATCACTCTTAGTCATTGACCTGAAAGTATTTGCATACCTTCACATGTAATTTTGATAGTTTGTACAATTACTTTTGAGCCTCTGAAAATGGGAGACTTTCTATAAAAAAATGACTGTAATACCTAAATGGTTGTCAAATTTCTGAATCATAGTTAAATGTTAAATGAAAGTTGAAAGTCTGCACTTCAGTCACATTTGTTTTGATTTCTTGGATCTTCTTTTCCTTGAATAGATAGCAGATAAAGAAGAAATAATAAAGCAGGGAGAGAAAGTGTGAGGGCAGTCATCCATCAAAGGGCCCTGGGTTGGAGGCATTTGCCTTGGGGCATATGGTTGTCTGCACAACATGTGAACTTAACCAGCACCCCCAGCACATTTTGATCGTTTGATTTTTATTGATTTTTCCACTATGGTGGTGTACAGAAATAAAACTACAAAAATGGGGTCACTGTCCAACAAATTATTGATAAGGCATAAACCTGCACTACCAGCTAGTAGGTTTTTGGTAGGTGATCTTTGACTTTACGGCTGGAACAACCTCATGGGATGCTTTTAGATTCTGTATATGATAAATCAGCAGAAGACAACTGAGCTTTATTTGTCAATCCATCTTGTGCCACTTTACATTGCAAGGTAAAGATTTGTCAATATCGCACAGAGAAATCCAGTATCACTTGACAATAGTGGGGAGACGTTGCAACACCCTCATCTGGGTCCTTTTCCATGTAACAGAATGGAGGAGCTATTTCTGGTTATCTGTGCTGCGCACACTGTCCCTTAGGGTGAGCCCAAATGCACTGTAAAGGAAACTCATTTCAGCCACTGCCCATAGCTCCTGACCATTTGTGATATTTGGAACACAGAATAATGGGTTTAATTGTGAGCTTTGCTTTTGGGCTAAACTCCCCTAACACACTGATACCCCAAAACAGAACCTGGATTACCACAGGTGTGTTATCTGTCCACTTCACAGTCTCCAGATCCTTCTTAGCTTCACTCACATAAATAAACCCAGCTACGCTACCTGAATTCAGCCTTCCCAGTCAAATGAATGCAGATCAAGCAGCAGAAATACGCTTTCTCTTAAGGCTGGCCGGCCTCTCTCTTAGAGATAGGGTGAAGAGAACAGTCATTTGTCACTCCTCCACATTGAGATGAGGTGGTTCAGGATGCCTCCTGGGTGAGGTATTCTGGATATGTCCTACTGGGAGGAGGCCCGGGGTAGACCCAAGATATGCTGGTGAGATTACATCGGTGTAATTTTGGATAAACTGAAGGAGGTCTCTGTGGAGAGGGAGGTCTGGGCTTCTCTGCTTTTGCTACTGACCCTACGACCTGGCCCTGGATAAGCAAAAGAAAAAGGATGGATGGATTCAAATGATAACCATTTATCTCTAAGTAGTTTCAAAGAAGCTTTGTGATTAGGTTTCAGCTCAAACTTGATTGAGATGGCTGACTGTCCTCTACATATCATTTGTACAGTGTTTAACTATATATTATAAGCCTGCTATGTTGTAACAGTAATGCATCATACAGACTTTTCATATACCATAAAGAACAGAGATGGAAAATACACAGAAATTAATTAAAAAAAATATCCCCAGAACTCATGACAAATGGTCCCTCTGTTCTTATTTCACTCAACTATCTAGTCATCCATTACAAACCACCAAACTACTTCAGAAATAGGCTACATTAATTAGTCATTTATCACTATGTCAGCGCACAAGACAGTCTCAGAGGAGAGAGTCACAAAGTTACATTCAAGCTTAGTCCGTTGAACTTGAGGACAATTACAGAGTCTGAAATGAGCAGGTAATCACTGAAAGCCTCAGAGAAGTTATGTCTCCCAAGGAAATTGGATTACACAGAGCTCCAGCCAATATATTAGGTGAGTAAGACACTACTGAATTAGATAGACCTTTGATGCTGTGCAGCTGTGGAAGACAAAATCTTGCTGCCGAGCATCAACAGTCTTTTAGGGAAATGACCATGTTATGGTCAACTCAAGAGTGACGCTAAAGAGAATTTTTCTAAAACTAGGGTTTGTTTGAAAAAACAAAAAGTGAATTAAGATTGCCGTGAAAATGATAATCAGTAAAGGTAATGAAAAACAAAAACATTTATTTTGGGGGACAAATGGTTATAGCCAGTTGTGTGCATTGTTTTAAGCTCCAGTATTCTTTTTTAGTCTCCTCATTTCTTTGTCGTGGGAGAAGAAAAGCGCAGGAATAGCAGTCCATTGTCTCCCATCTGCTTGTGTTTTTAGTGCATGGCAGTAATCCAGCACAACATGTTAGCAAGCTATTCCTCATTTGTCAGATAGAGGTGCGTGACTATAGGGTTTCTGTATAGTTGTCTCAGGGTGTATCCAAGCCTTTCACTATCTGCCTCACTGGCTTGAACCACCTGGTACCACACTACACTGGGAATAAATCTCTGAGTTTGAATAGTTGCTAACTACTTTATTATATTTAGCTCAAGGCAGGTAGACTAGAACAGTTCAAGATGTTAAGCTATTTTATTCTTGTAAAGCTACACAGCTTCATGCTGAGATTTCCTCTGATTTTAGCAAATTGCTGTCTAGTCAGTGAGTGCTGCAATCTGCAATCATTCGTGTAGCATGTGTGTATACATGTGTATGTAAAATAGCAAGTGCAAACCATTGGCTTGGTTTATATAACCCCATCTGTTCAGAACTCATATTCATATTTTCCACAGTGTCCAGCTGCACACTCCTCTGTACCCAGAGGCCAGGAGCTCCGGGGATTGTCAAACTGTCTGTAATGCCTGGCTTCTATTGCTCTCTCCACATAATGAGGTCATCACTACACACAACACGCTGTACTTTGGGGCTGAATATTAAAGTTTTGAAGTCCCCTAGCTCACAAAATCCCTTGCTTTATCCTGTGAGTCAAAGAGAAAGAATTTAGGACAGGGAAGCGTGATTGGGACTGCAGTTTCTAAAAACCAACAGTGGAGGTTAATATCCCACGAGGACATTGGCTTTGGCTTACTTTTGGCTTTTCTACATTGTTATTTAAGGGTTATTCACATCACAGAATACAATAGCTGTTTCTTTTTTGATTGCCAGAGTCAAGAATAGGCACTATCGACTCCATTGTTTCCACCCTTCTGGTTATCATTATCCTCACTTGAACACAAATGTATCAGATGGTTGTGGGTATTGTTGAAGCTATGTAATCAGTGCTTTGTGTTTAGGAAGAACCACAAAGAAAAATGAATATGAGGAATGCAATACACCTTATTGATGTTGGAACAACATAATGCATAATCGATCTGAATGGTATTTCTCTCTTGCAGTAAAATAACGTGTGTAGCTTTTGCACATAGAAAGATAGACGACATGAAAAAACGCACAGCACAAGTCTTACATGATATATGATATTGCAAACAAAGCTTAATTACATGTAACAACATGCAGTTGCACATCAGCAATTCTCACTTTTCAGCTTTGTTATAAATACTGAACGTTACATTTGTTGCAAAGAATTAATCTCTTAAGAAAGCGCTTTATTTTAGATTAAATTCAATCAAATACATTTCAGGAACAAGGAAAAAGGCATACGAGTACTTTGCCAAAACAATGTGAATTCTGTTACAATAGTTTATTGTCAGTGAATCATTACCATTCGAGACAGGGCGCCCATTGTACTGTACTGCACTTTACGTCTTTACATCCAGTGAAATATGATCACAGCAGCAATCACCATATAATGTCTGACTCCACTGTCTCGTTCCTTCTACTGTTCACTGTGTATCACGAATCACTTGGTCAGAAGTATTGTTAAAGCCATTCAACATCAATTTAAATAGATTTTACAGATTCAAATCTTATGCAATGTGGCAATCAGATATGATTTCTAAAAGGGCCTTTGCAGTGTTGTGTTGAGATTGCCTTTCAAAGGGAGAGCGTGAGAAAGATTGCATTTAAATGGGCATAATTTCAGTGCAAATATGACCACAATTATCCCTGCGGTTCCAGTTGAGGATGCTAAAAATAGATTGATTCTTTTTGATTAAGTATCTTACTAGAAAAAAAGAAAAAGTCTTTTTTTGGCTTGTTAAATGGAGGATGGGTCTGATCTGTGATCAGATCTGTGATCTGAACGTATGCTTCATTGTGCATTTATTTATTTATTTAAAAACCCTTAAGTTTTTTAACACTTTTTTATTGCTAAATGCTCTGTTTTGTTTTGTTTTTTGCTGTTAGCTCATGTGGCATTCTTAACCATGAATTAAATATCGTTCATGATTTAATAGATGAGATGAAATGAATCTTTTAAGTTACTGTCAGACATGATTTATTATCGGATAGGATCTAAAGGCTGCCTTGCGTCCTTTAGCAAGTGTGTGAAGTCATTTCACAGTAAATGTGGAAATGACTGAGCTCTTTGGATCATGCGTGAGAGAAATCTTGACTGTAGCAAAACACCATTATTTTCTTTTGCCACTGACATTACTGAATCATCGCTTGGCTGCTGACAATGCCAAATGGACTGCATCAGAAAGCAATGTATCTATGTAATGCATTTTCCCCACACATGCTAGTTTTGTAATATCCATTTACTGCAGGTCAAGTATGATCAAAGGCAGGATGGTTGTATAGCTTGTAAATGTGCACATATTCATCCCTAGAAGGGCCGAGACTAAAGCATTAAATAATGTGAGAGCTTTTTATCTTGCTTGCTTTACTGACCATCTCAAGCGATCCAATAAAGCCATGGAAAGGGACTGCTTCTACTCCAGTAAAAAAAAAAGCAGTTATGTTTGTGAAATGTGCTGTAGATTATTACACACTCAGAGGGAAGGTGGAATATTTGTGATCGAGCTGCCCTTTCTACATTACCCAGCTGCTTGCTTTGTGAGCCTCTGAGGTTGTTGGGAGTGTGCTGACTAGATAAGCTTGTGGGGCATCTCCCAGAGATGCACGCCTTACAATGGGATTTAGAGTGAGAATGAAACAACATCTGCCTGTCATTTTCTCTGTCTGCGTGTTTGTGAATCTCAGACTTCCATCCCAAACACAATCCTTTTGAGAACTGAGTGGTGCCATCTGTTAGGTTTTCATACAAGACTATATTCAGATTTTTTATTTATTTTTTTAAAAACAGATCGCTCAGGTGGCTTTTGAGAAAATGATTTTGCAGACAGGAACTGCAAACCAAAGCATTTAATGAGGCCTGCAAAGTCTAACTTTTTCATCTGAAAGCAACCACCCTATTAAAGCTTTTCATATCTTCGGGCCAAATGTGCTGAAGAAAGGTCAATTTGTGGCACCACAGCACTTGCACGATTCCTTTGTAAGCTCCATACTGGTACACAGCCCTCAGGAGAGGCTCCAAGCTCTTTTGAATGAAAGAACGGGCTGGTAATACAAAATAAAAGTAATATGCAATGGAATATATAAAAACATTACCTTTATTAAATCATAATAAGAAGTTTACTGAAGAATTCTTTTTGAATACTTGAGGCATAATACAATAATATAATAGTGAGAACAGATTGATTCAGCATGATGTCAGCAGCTGTCCTTTTCTGCCCTTGTTGTGTATAACAATCAGTTTATTGACTGAAGTAACAATTACACTGGTCAACAAGCACTTTCTCAGCACCATTTACCCACCCAACCCAGCCTGCTTAGTAGATGGATGAATTCCTCTAGAAAATCAAGCTTTGAGCTGTTGTAAAATGCCTCTTTACATTTACTATCAAACTACTGTAAACTCAAGTCTCACCATCATCTTCAGTGTAAGTATTCCCTGCGTCATCACCACATCACCTACACATGTAAAAAATGTTTATGGTGCTGCCAATCCACCCTTGCACACACACCTCTTACGGTATGACTCATTCCTATTTTGCCATTTCCCCAGCTCCTTAAAAAGGTGCAAAGCTGATTTCATATGTTATCTTTTACTGGCAGAATATCTCTCCAAAAAACTGACACGGCAGCATCCCTGTGAGGGGAAATGCTGCAATTTGTGCTGTTATGGGTTTTCATGATGCAAGAACAATGCCTCATGCTACCTTGGGTCTTCACAACTACCCAACCTGCAGAGCATAGTGAATGAGGGAAAGAAGGTGGGCAAAAATAGGTTTAATTTTCATACTTCTCTAATGCATGCTCTGAGGACGTAATAGCATACTCAAACCAGAAAAAAGCAATAACAAATGTTAGGGGTTTTTTTTGTTTATTTGTTTGTTTTTTTAAGCAGAGGTTTAATTCCAGAGAGATCTTTTCTTCTCAGTCACAAATTTTACTCTACAATACTGCGAGTAAATGTACCAACAAGGCCTTGGGGGCGTGTTGTAATTAGTTTTCTGGCTTTTGTCCAGGAAAGGAAGCTAATTTTGCTTGTGGAAGCCCTAAAATAGGAGGAAAACCAGTATTGTCTCTGACTATTTTAATAATACACCACAGTACACAAGCACACACTTGTGTCATTTATATAAGAAAATCAGGGTGTGCAACATCATTAATTAGGAGACAGAAGCAGCATATTCAAATTGTGACCTTACCTTGAAAAAGGTACAAGTGTACCAAACATGATTGGTTTTCAATTAAAAGGAAGGTCACTCTTTAAATGACATGAACTAACAATGAGATGAATTTACATAAACGCCTTTACGACCTTCACAAGCACCTTAAACCTCTTGCGCAGTGTTATATGTCAAATTGCTTTCATTGGCATGTCGCTGACCTCATCAGCGATGCCACACACCTTCATGGAAACTACGCAAGTTCATTAACAGCAAATCTTTGGCTCACCAGTGCACACTATCAATCACAAACCACCTTCTGTGCAGGTTTTCTCAACCATTCATTTTAACAACTGAACATAGCACAGTTCAGCGATGCAGATAGTCTGTGAAAACATTAAAATTATTGTGAAGTGTCCTGTAGATATAATGCTTTGTTGTGCAGGTGTGGCCTATTGATCTCTTCCTTCTACTGCTCAAAGGCGAGCTTTAAATTCATCCATATTTAATTAACGCGCAAAATTTGCTCTCGTCTTTCCCCCTGTTTTTTTTAATGCTAGGATAGCAGCTTAGTCATCTCATTAAGTTAACCTAATACAAGCTTGACTTACTGGTAGTTTTGCCTTGCTTTGCTTTTTGTTTTGTTTTTATCGTACCCACTGTTATTATTACAGTGTTATTACATCACCTAGCCTCTTCTTGGATATATTTTCCCTCTTCAAAGGACTAGGACAGTTTAGTATTTAGAGTAAATTTAAACTAAAACCTAAAACTGACTTAAAACATTGTTGTTTCCGTAACACTATAAGTATGGCTGCATGTTGAATCTGGGTAAGTGATGGTAAAAAAATATCCCAACTTGTCTATAAATTTCTGAAAAAGGGGTACTTAAGTAACAAACAAACAAATTATTAGAAAATCAAAGCAGCAGACATACTGTTACCCTTACTACCTAATTTAGTTTGCCCAATTTGAGCTGCAAAAATAATGAGTCTTACAAAAACCATAATGGAAATCAATTGCGACTTTCAGAAAATGCTCTCTGCAAACTAAATAGCCAGATCTGTTTAACCCCCTGTCCCCAGCTTGTCAAAGTAACTTCCCACTTAAAGGCCTTGACCTATTCCAAGTTAGCCCAAGTAACATAATCGGTTAATATTACATATGAAATTTATTCATTTCCCTCCAGAGACACAGTGTGATTTCCATTCTCTTAAGTTCTGCTCCCTGCCTTATTCAGTCTCGCTCTACTATTCTTAAGGATGTTATGCTGGAAACTCCTGGAGGAGCTTTTAGCAGCGAAATAAAACATAGGGTTTTTATTGGATGGCAACACCTCTTCTTGACAATGGTTGATCGGTTAGTTGAGTGCTCAGAAACAAGGAGTACCACCTGAAGTGTCACATTTTTTAAAATAAAATTAAAACAAACATTTGTTGAATCTGAGGAATGAATTAATCCTTAAATAATAATGATATTCAATATTTTAGTTATAGTTATTATTATTATTCAGCATAACCAGAGGAAGAATTGTGACCTTTTACAAAATATTCTCATTAGTTCTTGCAGTTTATATAATTTGGTACAATTTTATTCAATAACAAATATAATTGTTCATTTATCGCTAGATTTTTTCCCTCTTTTTTTTCTCTTACAATTACTTAAACACATATGAGATGCTCAGCATCGGGAATGTGCACCATTTAACAAAAATCTTGTTTGGTACAACTTTTCTAGGAGAAGCTCAAACCTGAGGAATGTATGTAACTGAGGAAAGCAATGAGCCCATCTACCAAGTGGCATACATCCATAGAAAGGGTTTCACACTGGGTATATATATATATATATATATATTTTTTTTTTTCTGCAGTAGGGTGGACTCACAGCATACAGCTGTGTGCACAAGAATAACACGCACCAGAAGATGAAAAGCTCTCCTGCTGAGAGGATGATTGTATTAAATAATTACACTACATGTGTAGCATTCCCTGCACTGCAGGAGGGCCAAGGAAAAGATTATGTAATCACAATTATTGGTTTACTTTTAAAATGAATAGAGGATTTGAGAAATACACCATCAGCTTCCTCTGTGCTCGGAAGTTATTATGAAATATGGGTCTCTTAGGGAAAATACATCTAATTTAACATTTTATTTCCTAGTAGCAGTTGTCATTAACAAACTTGAGTCTGTTTAACCTTTTAATGCATCTAATAGCATATAGTAGGTACATATTTAATGGGGATAAAGTTGAAAGAAATAGCTACTTATTCAGATTTTATCATTGCGTGATTGTACTGATTCAATCCACAGAGTGTCACTCAAGAAATATATTATTTCATTATCTGGGTCATCAACAGAAGGGTCAGCACTTGGCGCAGTACTCAGAGCACTTCAAGCTGTGGAAAACAGATTCATCACCACCCTGTCATTATATTTTTATACCCTCCTATCAGTGCCCACGATGATAATTCCAAACATGAAGTGGTAATCAGAACTTTAAGTGACAGTCCCTGTAAGCATAAATCACAGTGGCCTCTACTCACTTCCCAGTGGATGAGTGAAATAATCAGGGGCAAATGCATTCTGCAGGTGTTGCCAGCTTGCCGCTGTCACAATAGTTCCAGACAAGGATGCTCGCGGATACCGCTCACCTCAACTAATGATGCTTTACTGTTCATCATTTGTCTTTGCCATAGTATCTTCAACAATAGGGCCAGTTTAGTGTTTTGACTTCATATTAGAGGTCACTTGGCTTACAATAGGAATCACAGCCATATTAATTCATTTAAAATAAGCTAAGATGGAGTACCATTTACTAACTTTGTAAAAAGCTTTAAAAGGTTGTTGAATAATTTGTTTGTTTCTCTGTGTTGTTATCTTTTCCTGAAAGACCTTGACTGGCTTACATGGAGTTTAGTTTACAGAAAAGCAATTAACCTTTGAAATAACCCTTTAAAACACTTTTGTATAACATCATTCATGAATCTTTACTCTTTCAGTGTGTAATGGCATTTTTTTTTTGTTTTTGTTTTTGTTTTTACTAATCTCATTTGCTTTAATATGGTTTGCAAAGAAGCATACACTACCGTTAGTATTTCAGCTAAGTCTGTGTTTGATGAAATTACAAATACAAAGACATGAGCAGAAGATAAAATAAGATGTCCATTCAATTAGTCTTCCATATTTTCATTACACATGCCACAAAAACCATTTAAAACTGAATAAATGTCACATTTTCATGATTTTTATGCTTACGTTTTTGCTACACTGCAAAATAAAGCCAAGGGCTAATAAAACTAGAAGGGCAAAGACTTTGCAAGCAGAGAGCCTTGTTATTTGGAGGCCACACATCCTTGAATACTTGCTGTTTTATGGTGTGTGTACTGTCAAAGGATCTGAAATATACAGTGCTACAAAGTCCTGTTCAATGACTCACAGCCATTTATAAACAGATCTCGCGGGATGTTTCAAAGTGAATGCTTGTCCCAGAATGCAGCCTTGCCGGTTTATATTGAACCTGTAGACATTTTAACTGCTAACCAGGGGCCCACTGGGCTGCCATTGCAAAGGAATACTGCGGCACCGTTACTATACGAGAACATAAATGTCTTTAGAGAAAGATCCATTTCTTTCCATGAGATTGTGAAATGGCTTCCGTTAATGAGAACAGAATGGAAGCAAAATTGAAAAACCCCTTGGATCCCTCATTTTTGATGTTCTTATATGGAAAGGCTCAAAAATGACAAACAGTACCTCTCTGCGATAGCACCAGTGGGAGCAAGTTAAAGCTTTATGTTCTTTCCTGCTGCCATCAGTATAAAACCAGAAGGAAATTATTCAGAAAGACAAATTTCCCACCTTAATGTCTTTTTCTCTCTCTAGTCAACAACACAAATGCAGACAGATTGTTCTGCCGCAACACTGAATGGCAGAACTCTTGATCACTGTGTTGTGAGGAAGAAAATCTTAGATATATTACTGCAAAAACAGCAAGTGACAAATGCATTTCCTGCTCACTGAAATATACCAAGAAAACCTGTTTAGTTATTACATTTTCTGCAAATAAGCTAGGAAGGAAGGCAGGGAGAACAATAATGAAACAAATATTACACAGAGCCCCAGTGAGAAGAGCCAGTGAAGAGCACATCACATCTCATGTGAATGGAATCACGTTCGTGAGTAAATCTTGGCAGCCAGTCTTAAAGCTACTCACCAAATTAGAAAGCACACATTTCTTCCTGAGTATGCCCAGATACTCCAGGAATCTGGTTTCAAGCTATAGCTGGAAACAAAGCTAAAGCCTGAAAATAAATAAATAAAAATAAATAAATACTGACATAAGAGAGCTCTGAGAATTCCTGCATAATGCTCAAAGTCAGAATATTTTGCATATGGTAAGATCATAGCATGATACTGTGCATGTGCATGTGGACAAAGGCTCATAAAGGCTAGCAGAAATGGAAATCTGCTTTAATAAAGAGTAATAAAGAGGAGAAAACAATACAAGCAACCTAAACAGTAACATAGACATTATCTGTGACAACAATTTAAACTAACACAGAAAGTTGGATGCGTCACAGTCAACAGCTCTTCCTCCACTTAACCCTGATTATCTGCATTTCTATATATATATGAACACTCTACCTGTTGGCATAATGCATTGCAGATGCATCTAATAATAGGAGTACATCTATAGGATACTGAGCTGAAACAACATGGCTTGTCACTTAACCTCATAATCTGTTGTATAACTATGAGCAAGCATAGCGTTTCATGCTAATGAACTCTCAGGCTAAACTGCAAAGAAGACAGTGATGAACAGTGTGCAGAAATGGACAGACCCATGACTCATGATGATAATTAACAACATTAAACAGACAATCCCAGTCACAAAATAAAGAAATAACAGTCGTATGCAACACTATATGCACCACCTGTCACACATCCAAGCACACGCTTCTGGAGATTTCGAGCACAATACAGCCACAGGTGAGCAAAAAGAAATGAGCCTGTGCTCCTTCAGTCATTCTAATACAAAGTTAGTTCACTGTTGGTAAAACACTGGCCTTAATTGTCTCCCTCAGACAAATCTGTTGTATGTTAATGCTACCAGGACACCTAATCCTGTAAATCAAAGGGAAACTATTGTTTCTCACTGACAAAGAATAATGGAAGCAACCTGAACTGACCTAGGATTGCAGAAAAGCAGGTTAGTTGTGTGTGAGGGGGTTGTTTGTGTTTGTGCAGTACAAGAGGAATCGAAAAGCCTACAAATATCTCAAATCTAAAAACGTGCCACCTGTAAGAATTTTTTATTCCCATTATAGGATGAATTTGTTAGTCTGTTCATATGAAACAAAGTAGAAAAGGGTGTAAGAGATTGAATCATAAAGTGGCTCTATTCACCCTTTTCTCATACAACAATACATACATACATTACATACATAAACAGCACTATAACATAAAAATGATCTCATGGCCTCTGGCAGCAGTATTCGGATTCAGTGAATAATATCTGTCCAGTAGATTTGCTTATGTAAATGCTGAGTCTTCTTTACACTGTGCTGAGATATAATGTACATACTTCCCTTAAGTAATGTTATTGGAAATAATATTACTAGAAAACATGGTATACATTTTCATTGTTAAGCAGATGATATCCAGTTATAGTTATCCATTAATCACAAATCAAACTTATTGCTACTCTAAAAGCTCCCTGAATCTTTAGTTGATTCAGAATGCTGGATTGAAAGAAAGAGCCGCCATATTTCCCGTACCCTGGTTTGTCTTCGTTGGCTCCCTGTTAAATCCAGAATTGAATTTAAATTCCTTCTACTGACATACAAGGTCTTTAATGAGCGGGCCTCATCATTATTAAAGACCTTATAGTACCATATCACCCTAACAGAGCAGTTAACTCTCAGACTGCTGGTTTACTTGTGGTTCCAAAAGTTTCTAAAAGTGAAATGTAGCACCTTTCCTGTGAAACAAGCTTCCAGTTTGGATTCGGGAGACAGATACCCTCTCTACTTTTAAGATTAAACTTTAAACTTTTCTTTTGATAAAGCTTAGAGTGAGGACTGGATCAGCTATTCTGCTATAGTCTCAGGCTGCTGCAGAGCTTCGTACACTGAGCATTTCTTCTCTACTCATTCTTCAGTTATTTAGATACAACTGCTGCATATCATTAAAATCTTACCTCTCGTTTTCATAGTGTGTGTTCTATCCCATCTGCCTATCCACTCAATTTTCTTTTCTCTTTGCCCCTTAATAAGCCTGGTTATGATGGAGAATTCTTCCTGTTGAAAGGGAGTTTTTCCTCCCCGTTGTCGCTCGCAGGGGTTCATTGGATTTTTGTGCTTATATAAATCAAACTGAATGGAATATAAACCATAAACACTGGCATTTCTTCTCCACATGAAACCTAAACCTAAAGCACTGAGATCTGTCTGTAAATGTGTCTGACTAAGCATAACATAGCACACTCTGTCCTCAGCAGAAAAACAGCTGCACTGGCTGGTTACTGACCTCTGACACTGATGTTTATATTTTCTTGTCAAACAAAGGCAGAGGTTTCACAAAGTTTTTATAGCACTGTAAAACCTCTCAGGATGAATCAAAAGCAGTGACTTTGACATAGGAGAGAATTGTTTGCAGTCCGTCTTTGACCAAACGGTGAGATGTGGCAGAAAAGTCGATGTTCCTGTGAATTACTTTTGTGCACACATTAAAATTGAGTTCTAGTGAAAGTTTGGCCTACGCTGTAAATAAACTTTCCAAGTACACTTTCACTAAAATGATATTTGACAGAAATCTTGAGATATTCGTTCTCCTGCTGGTCCCCTCTGAGTAAACAGCACATTTGTTGTGTGGAGGTTTGGGTGGGGTATGGTTTGGATGATTGTGTTCAATAATAAATAACACTAAAAGAGTGGAAGGCCAGCTCATTCGATTAATTTCTGTAAAAATGAAAGACCTGAGTTTCCTATTAAACAATGTAAAAACTAATTAGCTTTGACAGCTCATCCACCCACATGCCTGAATTGTTAGTTTATTGAAGATGCAACAAATGAGCTATAAAATTATGCACCACCAGCAGACCCACTGAACAAAGAGAGGAAAAAAAAAACAGAGGGCATTTGACCTAAATTGGGTAACGCTTATAAAGCTGAAAGGTTTATTTAGTCCAGCAGAGGAAGAAATAATAAGAACCTCTCTTAATGTAAAAATGTTAGTACTACAAAATACAATATTAATTAGAAGCATCTGACATGTATTTTGAAAGAATAAAGCGGTGTGGAAAATGCAGCAACACACACACAGTAATGTCATTTAAGTCCTTTTGCTAAGAGAACAGAGAATAGTGAGCTGATCATTAGCTGGGGTCTACATTTGCAACGTGCCATAGACTTTGCTTCTGTAGATTATGTCCAAGCATTAGAACTAGCACTACAGCTGCGAGTGTCCATAAGTCAGGAAGTTTGTCATGCCGCTCAACATTAGTCTTCCTTGTAGCCAGCCATCCAGTTAATTGAATTCCTCTTAACTTCCTTCTCTTTCTTCCCCCTTATATTTACCTGCTACTCATCACACTGGCTAAGAGTGAAGTCGATTTAATGTGTAATCTGTGGTGCCCATTACAGTTTCTTATACCACTACTGACTAGGCAGAAAACAAAGGATGCAGCCTAACTACATAAGATGCTGAAAAAGGAGAGGCAGGGGTTATAGTGTTAAGAAGTAAAGCCCAGTATTCAGCCTGTGTGGAACAAAAGCAGCCTCCTCCTGAATCATTTCAACAAACTCATCCTGCCATCAGTCAAAACTCTTTACAAATGCAAGCACACATTCCTAACATCTTCCAACGATTCAGATAAAAGATAAAAAAAATTCCTGTTGCGATAATTTTCAAGATCTAAATCCCTGTATGAAAATATCACACATGTTTGTTTGTATCAGAAGTCCTTCACATTCACTGATGGGCACAGTGCATCGACCCTTTCCTTAGTTTAACACAGTTTTGGCTCCAGACAGCTATTTAGCTCATTCTGTTGCATACTTTATTATACTTTTTTTTATTTAATACATCTTCTTTATTTGCGTTGGGACAAAAAAACTAAATGTGCTTGAGATTGTTAAATTCATAGTAAAATCACGATCTTTAAACAGATAGGATTGTGCATTTCATTCACTTCATTCTTAATTAAGGTTATTTTAAATTTCCCCATGATTAATAATCACAATCTAAAACTGTGATCAATGCAGTCCATGGAGCAAATGCATCGTATGAATAAAAAAAAGAAAAAAACCCTCTAAGTTATGCAGAGAATGTTCTACGTTGTTGAGATGCCTGTCAACAGCCTAGAAAGAAAATCCATTCAACTAATCAATTATTTACATCTTCCCTAAGTCATGCCAGAAAATTCCCGTGAGCATATAAAATAAATACACGGTGGAAAGAAAAGCAGGTGACAGAGAGCTTGCATGGTGCATATGTATGTGGGGTTTGTTAGAAATCCACATATTTCTTGGTCGCTGCCAAATGTTATCTTAATTTTGTTCAAACTAAGGCGTCTAAAACGTGCAAAAACCGTCCCTGCTGCCTCTTAAAAGAGAAAAGCAAGCAACTTACGAGAGATCCAAAGACACTAAAATAAAAGCTGACATAAAAAATGGTTGAAAAAAAGAAAAAACACACAAACAAACCCTTGCTCAAAGAAAGGTTGACAAGTGAAAGTGATGTTATTTGAAAAAAGAACAAATATTGCTTTAGTGGTTTGGAATCATTTAGTTTACTGCAGTTTGCATCTTGTAACTGTTGGCTCATCACCAGGGCCCCGGGGAGTTTTGTCTCCTTTCCTGTGTCTGTTTCAGACAAAACACAGCAGAAGCTCCATATTTAACACATTTATATTGCTGGGCATCAAAAGAAGTTGAAAAAAGACAAATAAAAAATAACGATTGTTCTTCGCACTCTTGTTCTTCACACGGTTTACCGTAACAATGAAACACTGTTTAAATAGCATTTTATTACTGTTCTGCTAATTTGCAGAGAAAAAATGTTAGCAGCTGAGGGGGAAAAATCAGTGTGTCCACAGCATTTTTCAGAGCTTATTGAGTGCCATCTTGTCCTGTTGTCATGGTGATGTTGTCACCCTGTATGCTAGCAGGAGATGTGCGCAGCCACAGGGATGTTTTTTTTTTTCTAATTAATGCTTCAAGACAGGTCACTGTGGAAACCAAAATGTCAGAGCTAAGGTGGGCTTTTGTGGAATAGTTTGATATGAGTGTTTTATGCATTTCCATATAAATGAGAGACTATGCTAAAATACAGTGAAAGTAAACAACATATGATCACAAATTTAAACATAAAAGGAAATAAGTAGCAAATTGTAATGGTGTTTAGTGACATACAGCTGTTTTTTAGGGACTCTATAGTACAGCTATGACTAAAGAGACATTATGGTGTTGACATCACCATTATTTGGCACCAATATTCATTGATTTTAAGGACAAATGTTTTTATTGCACTGATGTGTAAACAGAACACTGTGGTCACATATTCACATCTGTACAAATCTTTCTATCAAAATACAATTGTACAATCGATCGACCTGGGGCGCACCTCTGTCAGTCCCTTGATCGTGTGTGAATGTGTGGGTGAATGACTGAATGTCGTGTAAAGCGCTTTGGGGTCCTTAGGGACTAAGTAAAGCCCTATACAAATAGAGGCCATTTACCATTTACCATTTACCAAAATTTCAGTGCAACTCTTGGAAGAAATACACATTCACATTGTTGCCTTTGTTACTCACCATGTTTACTCGACTTTGGTCGAATGGAATGTGACTTGCTGATGAGTTCAGGGATGTGACGAGGATGGATACACAGATGTGTAAACAGGCTCCCTTTTATGGACGTCTGAGCTGATCTCGGCTGATTCCTGTCGCTAATCGTATTGTTTTTCTTGGCCTTTGTGCTTTAATTGCACTGCAGTTTGTTTGTGGCGTGTTTTCAGGTGGTTCATAAGTTAGTTGTGTTGCTGTGGGGTGCAAACACAACTCTATTTCGAAACAACAGATGACGATCCGCTTCGAGGGACAAGCTCTTCGCCTTCTCTGTGCCAGACGTTTGATTTTTGCTGTGTATTTGTCTGACAAATTTGATTTGAATGACATGTTACTCTTCCACACAAGTCCAGAAAAGATGCGGCATGGTCAGACCTTTGATTTAGGGAGTGCTTGATTTGCTTTTCTTCTCATTTAATTGGCCCCCAGTCATTTTAAATGTCCCTTGATTATGCTCATTCAATTGTGGGAAGCCAAAATCGTGATCAAGATTAAAATTCAATTAAATGGGCAATCCTGTTGCACCTTTTAAAAATGTACTGGTCATAGTGGCAAGAAACTATGCAGATTTTATTACCACACTTACTATATTCATGTATATTAACTGAATTGTCATTATGCATCATTTAGTAATCACCTATATGACGTGTATTGTTACAATTTTTTAGATTTCGGCAGGAGTGCCGATGAGAGGTGGGGTACACCCTGGATTGTGTCTGTGACAGGGCTAACACAGAGAGGCAGACAGCTATTCACACACATATTAATACTGAAAGGCAATTTAGGAACACCAATTAACCTAATCCCACTAATGTGCATGTCTTTGGACCGTGGGAGGAAGTCGAAGTACCTCGAGAGAACCCACACTGACTCGGGGAGAACATTCAAGTACACCACAAAAAAAGGCCCAGCCATCCTTGACAAGTATCAGTCTGGAAAGGGTTACAAAGCTATTTGTAAGGCTGTGGGATCTGAAACACACCAGGATAAATCCACCTCTGAATGGCTAAAGAAACAAAATGAAGGGTTAGCAGCGGCTTAGTCAAAAACAAATAACTGAATTAAAACAAATCTATAAAGAAGAGTGTGTCAAGATTTCTCCACAGCGATGTGAAAGACTCATTGCAAGTTATTACAAATGTTTGACTGCAGCAGTGGCATAACCAGTTATTAGTTTTAGGGGCAATTACTCACAGGGCCAGTTAGGTTTGGATAAATTATTTCCCTTAAAAATGAATGAAAACTGTATTTTTTATTTACTCATCTTATCTTTGTCTAATATTAAATTTGTTTGATGAAACATGACAAATAAGCAAAAACTAAGAAATCAAGAAGGGAGCAAATACATTTTTCACCGCACTGTATTCAATGTATTCTGCCTTCTTTAGTTTAATGCATTTAAAATAAATGAATATTTTACATGATTTTTTTTTTGATGTAGCATAGGCATATACTGTATGAGTATGCTGTGCTGTTAGTAAAATAAAAATTCATTACTCTTAATAACATGAGTGAATTTGTCAGAGGAAACAGTGTTGTTGTGGAGTGTGTGATTAAAAATAATTTCGGTGTTTGGATCATTAGTTCAGTATACATATAATACAATATACAGTTCACAAGCTGGGGAAATCCACCAACACAGTTTTTTAACTAAGAGTTAGATGACTCCACCATTAGCACAAACCTATTTGCTAATCTCCTTAATTCATTAATTGTTTGAATAAGGTTCAGTGATCCTGGTATCATTTTATGCATCCTCTAAGTGATGTATTAACCCCTCCAAGAGCTGTTGTCTGTAAGCATAGTCCAATGAAATCAGTGCTGCTGAGGCACCGACTTATTTTCCTCCATGCGTTCACTCATTTCACTTTTCACTAAAGCTCATTAGAGTTCATCTCCTCAAAGAGAGTATAATAAAACAGAAAAAATGCTAAATCTCTGTGGTCCAAATTCAGAAGACATGCCGCAAACAAACCACTTCTGTAGAAAAAAAAAACATATTTGAAATTTGTAATGTTATCCTGGGATAGGCGTATGCACAGGGATGTGGAATATAATCAGAGAAACAGATGCATATCAGTGAGAAACAGCAGTGACCAGGCACAGCCTTGTGGGAGACAATTGTATCTGCTTTACACACACGAACACGGATGGTTTCCCTCACTTGGACAAACAGACATAATTCTGAACTGTTGAAATTGTCATCAAAAGATGTATGTTGGTGTCACCGGTTCCTTCAACAAACAAATATGTCTGAGCTTGTATATTTATGAGATATGAAAAGAAAAAATATAACAAATGTTGTCTTCAGTCAAGTTCATTCTTACATCATGTAATTTTGTAAAGATTGCTTTCTCAGGGAAATTACAGGTCACAGTACCAAGTTATTATCAAAATGAAACCAGTGTTGAGAATGAAAGACTTTCAGGAACGTTTTCCTCACATTTGCGTAAATAATTATTCATTAATCAAGGATAGCAATGGGAATGTAAGTAAGCCATTGCAAACACATTCATTATATTTTTCAGCAATGTTTTATCGGGATATTTTAGTTGGCTGTAACTTTCTCCTTGGATATCCCAGCAAGATCTTGTGATTACTAACATGTAAGAACTTTGGTATTGATGACAGATGTAGAGGAATTCAGATCTGGAACCTGCAATTTGCTTCAGGCCTGGCTGAACTGTGTTTATTTGGAAAGAAAACACAACTTTGATTTCAGTAATGCGTCTGGTAAGCAATCATTTCACTCCAAATTATTTGTTTAGTCCTGTGGGAAACTCGCATGTTGTATACGCCCCTTCAACACCTCTGACATGCATCATGTCCAACGGTTCTTGTTGTTGTACTTCTGTCACGATGAGTAAATAAAGTAAAACAAATGCTTAGTTAGGCTAAACCTCTGCACCTAAAATTGGACAGAGGATGTTTTACTCATGTTACCTTCTTAACCTTACAGTTTAAAGATTAGGATTGGAAAAACATTCAAACCTACATGTACAGGTCAACAGTATATGTTCACTACAACTGGCAGTGATAGTACAACTTGAGCAAAATTGATAGATTGCAAAAGGCTTGACCATGGTGTTGGTGTAAGTATATCACAGTAGTGCTAAGGTCATTCTTCAATATTCCACCTGTAAATGTATAGCGCTCTACTTAGTCCCTATGGACCCCCAAAACGCTTTACACTACATTCAGTCATCCACCCATTCACACACTGGTGATGGCTACATTGTAGCCACAGCTGCCCTGGAGCGCACTGACAGAGGCGATGCTGCTGGACACTGGCATCACCCGGCCCTCTGACCACCACCAGTAGGCAACGGGTGAAGTGTCTTGCCCAAGGACACAACGACTGAGACTGTCCCAGCCGGGGCTCGAACCGGCAACCTTCCGATTACAAGATGAACTGCCAACTCAATGAACTCATTCACGATCGAATGTCAACTTTTCAGCTTTTTCACTGTCTGAAGACAACAAATCTAATCTATAGCTTGAAAGACCTATTTAAATGTTATTGCACACAACATCGGAAACCCCTTTCATTGTGATGAATGTCATACGTCTACAAAAACAATCACAGAAAAACAAAGAAACAAAAATAGAGAAATGTGTGTAATCAGAACATTCATAAATCATATTTCAAAAGGTGTAACGCATATATTAGTGCATTTTGGATGTGTTTCTTTTAGGCGCTTATTTTCTCCACTGAAATATTTATTTTTTCTTTCTGAAAGTCCACATTTTGGGTTATTATCTCAAAATTGCGAGCTAGATAGCTCAAATTTCAGGTTACTTATTTAGGGTTAGGATTAGCTTTAAGGGTGTTCTGACACTTACTCACTTGAAATGCTGAGAAAATAACCTAAAATTGACTTAAATTAAGTACAATGTGGGATATAATAATTTTTCCTTTTTAAGGGATACAGTGCAACTGGAAAATATCCACAGCTCTTTACTTGTTCCACATTTTGTCATGTTGCAGCCTTATTTCAAAATGGATTAAAATCATTTTCACCCAAACATTCTACACTCCACACCCCAAAATGATAAAGTGCAAAAAGTTTGCTTGAAATTCCATGGCCTTTGCCATGACACGCTAAATTGAGCTCAGTTACGTTCTGTTTCTACAACTCGAAGTCCACCTGCAGTAAATTCAGTTGCACTGCATCACGTGCTCACTGGTGGCCAAGAGAACAGCTTCAGACGCCCTCTTCTGCCCAAGAGGGCGTCTGCAGTGATGCATTTGCAGTATGTGGTTCTTTTTCCTTGTAATCATTTTATAAATCCAAGTATGCAACAGCTCCGAGGGTGAACTATTGATCACTTCTCAGCTCAGCGTTACTATTGTTATGATAATTAGTGTCACACTAATAACTGTCATGTAATACGTCTCCTCTCCCTGGGGTCTCCTTACTTTTAATTCTCTAAGGTTTAAGCTCTTTGTCTTCTGAAATGAGATTATAGGCCCCCTTGTCTCATTTTCACCACATAATTTTCTGTATTATTGTTCCTGAATGCATTTTAATGAAAGAAAGAGGAGGTACTATTATGATAGATTTACACATCAGCTGGAGGCAAATCAGTCAGTGGAATTATGAGTTATTGTTCTTTTCAATATACAAACCGTACCTCATATGCTTTCTGGCTGTTTTTCACTATACTTTTACTTTTGCTATTGTATGTAAATGGTATAGTGCTATAGTCCTTCAGTCTTCAGTGTGTGTGTGTGTGTGTGTGTGTGTGTGTGTGTGTGTGTGTGTGTGTGTATATATATATATATATATATATATATATATATATATATATATATATATATATATATATAGGTTTATAGTGAAATACATTAAAACAAGCCTGATCATGTTTTACTGAACTTTGGGGTAATGTGTAACAATAAGAACTCAATTAGAAGCTTCTCTATCAAAACTGTAACCTGGTGTGTAGGTATACAATCTTGCCACTAGGTGGTAGAGTGCAATAACAAACTACTCCAACGTTCATCATCTGAGGGTAATTTTAACCACCCACTTCATTCCCCTGAATTGAGTCAGTGATGCTACATGATAAAATCTGTTCAGCTCATTTAAGAAAACCCTACTTACCTATTATTGCATCATATGTCTTACAGCAAAAGGAAGGAAAGCTTTTCCAAGAACAGTACTCAGTGACAAATCAGGGGAAGGTTTTTACCATAAACTGGAGTCACTGCCATTCACCTCGTTATTTCTTGCTGTCACACAACATGAACAAAAGTATGCCAAAAACAGTGACAGCCATATTACTCTTGCTGTGCTGCATGCGAAAGATTCAATATAAAGAGAAGGTAAAATAAGAGGAACATAATTGCCTTCATATTGCTATTTTGCATTTAATCAAAGTTGAAGTTTTATTCACTTTCAGTATTTTTTGCCACCAAGAATTGTAATAAGAGGTTATAGCTGTGGCATTTGGTAATATGCAGATTAAATCTTTCTTAAGTAATTCCTGGCAGTTATTTAAAGTGATTGCTTTGCCTTTTATAGTAAGTTCAAGAGAGAAGCAGCTCTACAGCTCCCTGATCATTTGCAATCTCATTATATTTATTGTAAGACATGACTTTAATGAAGTGTCCCACAAACTTTAGACTGGGGCTAAAGTAGGCTGCTACCTTTCATTAAAGAATGCCAAATGTTCCCACACACTCTTAATATGTCTGGTATCCAACTTGTCACGTATGATACATGAAGTAAAAAGAAATCAGTACATGAACATTGACTGAACCTGCATTAATCTTTTTAGTGTTCATGCAACTATTTCAATGGAAACATTTTAATCTAGAAAATGTTGAAATGATAACGAAAGAACATGAAAAATTTAAACCTCAACCTCAAACTGTTTTTAATGTACAAACTAATCCACCCTGATGCTCCTGTACATGCTGTTAGACATGAAACTTTAATGAAGTGTTGTAGGTGCACGGATGCAGAAAATGGGTAATTTCAGCCCTATTCTAGGTAGTTGCTTAGCAATATGATGACGTTGTAATATGTCATGTATAATTAAGCTTTTGTGGCAATAAATGAGAATTTATTTTTATTAAATGAAACTGATAAGATGCTTTTATGTTCAACTGTAAGTGCAAAACAACAAAACAGGTCATTTTCATCCGTTCCTAGGTTGCCAGGCAACATGATGACGTGATAATATCATCATCTATAACCGATGTTTTGCAGATATCAATTAGATGTTACCGTGCTGAAATCAAAATGTGATGCTTTTTTTAAGTGGTTATAAGTGCATAAATGCTTAAAAGGGTATATTTAGCCTGGAGCTAGAAAGTTGTGAAGTATGATGATGTCACTGTAAAAGATGATAACCTTAAGCAGCCTGCGACATACCTGTGAGCCAAATTTGGTTGCACAAGAATGAGTTGGGGGCCAAAGAAACACAGACACACATCAAATCTATCCAAAGCAAACAAGTCAAATTTACCTTTACGTCCAGATCTACAGATGGGATTCAAACGAAATGTTCTGCAGATATTGTTTTATTGCGTGATAATAGCATCCCATCAAATCTGGTGATGATCTGCTGACTTTTTGTTATGCAGAGTAAAAATAATCTAAATTTGATTATTTCCTTTGTTTTCAGCCAGCTAAAACTCAATCATAGATTCAACAAATAATGTTACCACACTAAAATGTTTATTTATAACTCAATTTAAAGGACATTTATACTCAATTCTGCCTTCACATGCCACACAGCTGCAGCCTCCAGGCAGGATCTTGGACATACGTGGTTCAGGTCTTAACATTGAACCATCTGACATTGAACAAGTTGGGATTATGTGCTGCCATTCATGAAATGTGACAGCCCAGACAGTCAAATCACAAATCAAACATGCTCATGCATGCAGTCATATGACGTTAATAATAAACTACAAGATGATTATTATAGCAATTTTTTTGTGATCACAGTTGCTAATGCTAATTGGCCGGTGTGTCCATGATGACCAAGCCAGCTAAAACACACCTTCAAATGTCATACACACTTGCCATGAACCAATAAATCAAAGCTTATTGTTGTGAAGATATAAAATTATGCAAACTATTTCCATTTTATTTTGTTCCGGCATTATAGTTACTGAAACAAAATGGCTCCTTTGGCACATAAAGCCTCTTGGTTACCATTACAAAAACTGTGGTTGAGTGAAATATTACCTCTGATGCACACAAACATGTTAAATTAATGCACCTTTGGAAATTCATCCAACACCCCAAACCAAAGTATATTAAAGTCATTCTGCTTTCTGCTCTGGCAATAAATGTCCCCAGTCAGCATAAATCATGTTATATACTGTGTGAATGCTGCTTGATCACAGTGCTAGAGGTCGATGTAGGATTAGATATTCACAGGTGTTACTTCATTTTGGAACAATGTAATCAAATCCCTGAGGGAAATCCTTTACAGTTGACGTCCTTCAAATATCTTTCATCCAGTCAAGCCCTGCCCTTCGAGAGCGAGAATGCAGAATCAGTGTAACATCCTCAAAATTCAGCTGCTGCATCGGACAAAAAAATCCCTGTTTGTTCCATCAGTCATGACCGACCTGTGTTTGCAGGACAGTGTGGTTACGAATTTGGAAACTAGATTTTACAGGTAATAGAAAGCAAGACTCTTATCTGAGGGTAAAACAGTTTGTATTGTCAATTCTGTGACTGAAAAGCAGTAAGGATAATGGAAAAATCAAATCATCACCAGGTGGAAGAATCAGGAAAAAAATAGTATTTTCCTTCAAATTGGACTGGATGTTTTCCCCCAGCGACTAACAGGAAGAAAGCAAGAAAAAAAATGTGGATACAAAAACAACCGTTGCCAAAACAGTCAGAAAGCTACTTGTTATAAAATAAAAGTACAAAAATGGCATGACGTAATAATGTCCTTTCTATGGTGAAAATGTACACTCACTGACTGCTGTATTAGACATAGCTCGCTAGTAGTTGGTTGGACAGAAGTGCTTTAAATCTTCATAACAAAGACGGAAAGAGTTTTCGCTCCATGTTGAAATGCCAACATCACACAGTTGCTGCAGATGTGTTGGCTGCACATCCATGATGTGAATATCTAGTTGCACCACATCCCAAAGGTGCTCTACTGGATTGAGATCTGGTGACTGTGGCGGTCATGTGATTAAACTCATGTTCAGGAAAGCAGTCTGAGATTATGACATCATACTTTTTTGCTGAAGCAGCCATCAGAGGTTTGACTCACTTGAGTCATAAAGGGATGGACAAGGTCTGCAGTGACACTCAGGCTTTTAGATCAGTTTGCACCACCAGCCTGTTTTCATGTTGGTTGTAATCTTTTTTTTCCGAGCTGTTCTGCTTTCTTAGTTGTAACAAGTGGTTATTTGTGTTACTGTGGCCTTCCTATTGCCTATTCTCCTATGACTCTGGCATCAACTAGGTATTTTGTCCCAGAGAACCACTACTCACTGGATATTTTCTGTCTTTTGGAGTCCGTCTCCTTAAACCCTGGAGATGCTTGTATAGGAAAATCCCAGCAGTTTAGCAGTTTATGAAATACTCAGACCAGCCCAACTAGCATCAACAACCATGCCATGTTCAGAGTTACTTAAATCACCGCTCTTCCCCACTCTGCCACTTCAGCAGGTTGTCTTAGCTGTGTCTACATGGCTGAACGCACTAAGCCGATGCCATGATTAGATATTTGTGTGAACAAATAGTTGAACAGGTGTACCTAACAAAGCTTTCAGTGCTGCTGAAAGCTTTGTCAAATACTATATCCCAAATGGTCTGGCAATGATTAAATCCACAATTAATCCATAGTTACGTCATTATAGTTCAGACGTTCTTGTCAGAATTGATATTGCATGGTAACTATAGAAAGCCTCTTCTCTTTCTCACCTGAATCATTACTAACATTAAGGATAATCAGTATAATCAAGAAAACATTGTATGGACGTATCAAATGATAACTACTCCAGATTCATTCTTGAGCTGCTCACTACAAGTGCAAAGATGTACTGTGCCTGCATATTTATCACAGACCAAATCAGAGGCTTGCAGCATGGCACTCGCCCTAAATCGTGACTGAGAATGCTGCTGTCGACTGAACTGAGGTACACAGAACATTGCATCCTTGTTAAAAGCTGAAGCAATCATAGCTTTCAGAGCTATTAACATTATGTGTCGTGTTTGTGGACTACACTAAAATGAAAGTTTGATCAGCAGAAGAACAAATTAACAATTAAACTAAAAACTAAATGCAGGGTGGATGTTTTCTGTATAAACAGTGGGTATGAGTACAGTGTGTTTCTGTGTTTAGCAAAAGAGAACAAAGGGCCGGCAAAGTCTTTCACAATTTCCTCTGTTTAATTAGAAAAATGAAAGCTCCGACGTTGTCATTATTTTTCCAAGTGGTATTATAAAATGTATCTTCCTCTTGTCGGCTGACTGGTGTAAGCCTTGTGTTGACCTGCTGTTCAGTGACTGGGAAGCAGAACACACAACACAACACAAGAAAGGTCCAAGTCACTCACTAGCACGGTGCCCTGCTACCAGTTTGAGTTTGTATGAGAGGCCCAGGGGTAAAGTTTTGTGTCAAAACACCACTTAAATTTGGCAGCACATGAAAAGTCATCACAGTATTTCAAGCCGCAGATTTTCAGAGTGAGTTTCTCTTCGCTGAAATAAGTGTGAAATGCTTCTATTGCTGTCACTGGAAGCATGCATCTGTGGAGGCCGTTTGTCTTGGTGAAGATTACAGCTGCAGGGAGAGAGTGTGTGTCAGACAGGGGCAGGCATTTTGCCAAGTGTACCGTTACTCTCCAAGTCAGAAGTCTGACACGAGACAAAAATATTCACAGGATAATTTGGTCTTTCTTTCTTTCTTTTTTTATTGAGTAATAACCTTAATTATTCAAATATTCATGGCATTTCTTACTGAGCCTCTTCAATGATGGACCTAATGTTTGGAGATTGAATTCAGTGTATAACAGCTGATACTCAAAATTTTCAGTTTAACCAAGCCAACTTTGCTCTTTGTTGGCAAAAAGGTCCTCGGTCCAAACCAATCATCAGGCTGAGGGCTATCCTTGTGAAGCAAGGGTCTCTTTGGGTAACTCTGACTTCCTCCCATGTCCACACGAGGTTAGGTTAAATAACAATTCTAGGTTGGCTGTAGGAGGGAGGGGTCTTTTTATTTTAGCCCTGCAATACACTGGTGACCTGTACAGGATTGCTCTATAACAGATGGGATCGGCTCCAGGACCCTCTTGACATTGAAACGGATAAGAGGAAGAAAATGGATGCATTTTTTTAAACTTTATAAACAAAACAAGGGCACACAAGTTTTGGAGCCAATGTAAATAGCCTGTGACATGCTGATTTGACTGCCTAAATGCAGGTATTGTCTTCTGTAAAAAAAGAAAACACTGTTAAGTGTGGGAGTGTTGCTACAGGGTACAATTAAGGAACACCTAAGATATGAGATATGAACCACCAAGACCATTTTCTTTTGAAATGCACATTGGTTACTACTTCTTTTAAGTTAGTTTCAGCAAATGTGAAAAGTTGATTATAGCGCAAATTATTTTCTGCTTCATGCCTGCAAGGTAACTCCAACCTAATACAATACTACAAAGTAACAAAGTTAACTGTTGATACATTTTTATTATACATTTGTAATCTCACAAAAAAATACCAAACGAGACATAATTCTAAATACATTTTTTCTGTTAAAGTGGCAATCACAGCTTCAGGTTCCTCTCTCTTTTAAAACACCCAGCTCTATTAGATTAATAATTATGCAGGTCTTGTTACTTACTGATACATAAGAAAAGCCACATTAGTCTTCCATCTAAGACTTTAATCTTGCATTACTTGAAGATTCTATCTTTGCCCTTCCTTTCCTTGTTTTTGTTTTAAAACTACTCAAATTGTTCCACCATCTGCTATTTCAGCTACCCGAGGAAAACAAAATCAGTATCTTTGCCCTTTTTTGGTCATGCAATCAAGCCTTCATTTTCCTGGGAGATTTCATACCCAGTGGCAGACAGAATTGCATAGTCCAAGTGAAGCTTATTGGTAATGAATCAGATTTTGTTGTTCTATAGCTGCTACATAGTGCAACCAATAAAAACTTGACCATTGCCATTTTAATGCTGCCATTAATGGCCTAGTTAGGCAAGGGAGTACACGGAGGAGGAGATCAACCTTCACTTCAGAAAGGATCCACAGTGCCTGCGTGATCTGAATCCCAGGTAGAAAACACAGCTGTTACTAAAAAGCTTCTTGACTTGATTATGCATATGCAGATGTGAAATTCTATGCCACCCTGCTGTATGTCCATTTCTTTTGTACTGATTTGCAGTTAGATCAGATTCTGACTGACACGCGGGTGTGGAAGTGAACTTTTAGCAACGTACATCAACATCGAATTTGTATTTGGCTTTAAAGTATACAATTTCACAGCAACTTAATATGTTTCTGGTGTCTTGAATAATAATAACACAAGCACATGTATTTGTGGACACAGAAACAATGAATTATGCATGTCTCTTCTTTCCAATTACTTGCGCCAAAGTACTCACATTCCCCAAATACGCAGAGCCTCTAATAGTGCACTCATATGTGATTCCTGCATAGAGACTTTTGATGATCTGAGAATGTTTTAAGAAAAAACAATTGAGACCAGTGAAAATCATAGAAAAGTGAAATGCATTTTTTTTCATACTGTAACATTATATTAATTTTTTTTCTTTCTAGGTAAAACATAAGCTTACCTCTGTTATAACATCATTCAATAATACCAAGTGTTAGGGTTATTGCTTAAGAGAAGTATTTTTTTTACAGTTTTTTAAAGCTTTTTTAAACTTTCTTTTTCACTTCATCAGCCTTGTGTGCAGATAATTGAATTACCTTTGTAACGACATGATTGTAACTGTATTGTAATTACTGAATTTAGTGCCGTAAACCCTCTAAGTTAATTATTATAGATTTAAGGGACACAAATTTGACTTTGGATCAAAATGATGAGAGCATGGCAGTTCTCAAACCTTTCAGTTTAGTCAAATTTAAAATAGCATTTTAATGAGTACATTAGTAATCCTAATAGATAAATAAACACATTTTTCAGGATGACTCACAGATGCCCAAAATAGAATGAAAATAAGTTATTTTTGATGTATTCATCTTGTGGATGTAATCCAGATGTGTAGCTCCAATCCTGTATGCTGAGTATAACTCAAAGTGAAACAAAAATCAAGGACTTAATCTCTTCTGGCTTCTGGGATTTTAGAAACATTTTGTAGTTAATTGACTCCAGCAAAGAGCTAGCTTTCACAACGAAAAAGATTAAATGAACGCCTAACTAAATAAACACACCAATCACATACTTGACTGGAAATGAGTACAAATACTTTTTTGCTCATTGAAAGCACAAACCAGCCAGTGTTTTTCCATTATAAATCATTACATGTCTGCACCATTCTTCATTATGCAATCGAGGCTGTAAGCATAGTTTACTCTAATTAATACAGATGCCCATAAAAAGAGGAGATGATCAGCACAGAGACTAAGAGGATCCTGTGATGCCAGTGGCAATTTTGTATTGATTCGCCATCTGAGACACAGAGAGAGCGACAGTAACTAAAACTAATGGGGGGCCTTCAAGAGGACAGGGTGCAAAAAGAAGAAAGGGAAAGGAGAAGAATAGGAAGGAGGTGCTTTGGTGGCTGGAAAACAAAAAAAGGTTGGAGTGCATGCAGTGCCTTTTATGATGGTCTGGTGGACCATCATAAAAGTGCTGTGTTTCAGCTGATGCAGTAAATTGCAGAAACTGATCTTGGCAACACTGTAGTGAAGAAAAAGCTCTCTTTTGTCTAAAAGCTGCAGTAAGTTTAAGTGGCCTGTAGAATCAAACTGATGTTTAAAAGGAAATGAAGTGTCTTCAAATGCAATATATTGCTTTGATAAATGGCCTCGGCTCTTATTTATCTTTTAGCATATGAGACTTGACAGATTTAACGGTTGCTCATTTCTCTTTATATATGCATAGTGCCAAACATTTTTTTTTTATTTTTCCAAATATGCTGCCCCTTGCTTCTTTAATTTAACAAGCCTAACATTTGCAATGTGTTCACTTTGCTTTGGAAAGATATTTGTTATACTCTCAAATGCTGAAGTGACAGCTGAGTCAAAAGGATTGATGTTGCAGATTTTGGTTTGTGGTTTGTTTTCCACTTCCTGCACCATTCGTCACTGGTTTTTTGATCACAGTCTTTCAGGAACCTTGTTTAAGTTCTTTTATTTGCCTAAATTTAGCTCATTTCCCCCCATTGAGGTGACGCTTCAAGCAGTGCTACAGTAATATAAAATGTAAATGATTAAAGAAATGCTTTGCTATTTGGTTTTTGTTCAGATACTATACAATAAAGGGCTTTTTTGTGGATATTTGTCAGTTATTTATGAACATAAACTGGGTGGGCGATGGTGAAGATTAATCTTGATTAATTCAAGGTTTTGTTTTTTTAATACATTATGTAACGACCTAGTCTGGATTCAGTAATTTCTTGCAGGTGTTGTTGCTGGAAATACACACACACACACACACACACACACACACACACACACACACACACACACACACACACACACACACACACACACACACACACACACACACACACACACACACACACACACCAAGAAATGAAAGCACCCTCAGCATACTTGGATCTGATTCTGGGAACATTTAAAGGATCTCTACCTGATGACCTGAGAGGTCTGATTAGATTATAGAGTGATTGAGCGAGTCAAAGATGTACTCAGGAGCTGAACCATTGAGAGCTTTTTGAACTAATAAAAGGATTTTAAAGGTAATTCTTTGATGCACTGGGAGCCAATGGAGTGATTTCAGTTACTTGGGTGATATGGTCAAATTTTCTGCTTACCTGTGAGGGCTCTGGCTGCTGCAGTTTGAATAAGCTGAAGTGGTCCCATTGATGATTTGGAGAGCAGATAGAGCATTGCAATAATCTAACCTGCTTGATATGAAAGTATGGACTTCTCAGAGTCAGTTAGAGATAAAAAAAATTTCTGAGTTTTGATATATTTTTAAGTGATAGAAAACAGTTCTGTTGAGGTGACTGTTGTTGTGATTTGGCGCTACATAAATAAAATTAAACTGAATTGAATAGTTCTGAAAACCTCACTGATATGATTTTCAAAAGAGATCTGTTCAAAATGTTCCTGGCTTGCACACTGTTTTCTGTCTCTGACTTAATGGATGTAGAAAAAATATTTCTGTCTTGTCTCTGTTCAGTTCTAAAAAATGTTCAAAATATTCGGCAGTTAATGTCTTCAATGCAGCTCATTATTGTGTGAACAGAGGTTAGTCCATCAAAGGAAAACAATAAGCGCAGACATGTATTATCTGCATAAGAATGGTAGTATATATCGTGATTCCTTATTATAGTACCAAGCATGTAAAGGTTAAATAGTAATGGACCATGGCTGACCATTGATGAACTCCTGATTGAATTTTTATTTGTGCAGATCTAAAACTGCTAATTGAGACATAAAAGCCACCTGCCCTTTATACGAGAACCAATCAAGAACCTACCTTATTAAATCAACTGAATCATGAAGCCTTTGAATTAATGTCATGATCAAAAACAGCAGTGAGATCAAGCAGCACTAAAACTGAAACGCTTCAGGCCATTGATGACTTTAGCCAAATTGGTTGTGATTGATACTTATTCATGATAAATAACACCTTAAAGGTACTAATTCAGTTGTTAGTTCTTTTCAAATATTTTGCAGAGAAATGTGAGATTAGAAATGAGTCTATAATTATTAATTACCAATGGGTGTAAATTATTTTTCTTGAGTAGCTGTGTGATTAAAGCACATTTAAGACAAACAGAGAAAATTCCCTGTAAAGGCATACTGATAATATTTACTAAATAATCTGTAAAAATCTGTAAATGAGATTTGAGTTTGGTGAGGATACAAAACTTCAGCTGATGAATCATTTTTTTCAGATCTTTGCAGTTTACAGGTGAGAATGTTAACATTTGTGCTTGTATTACGTCCAATTAGTCACACCTATTTGTTGAAAGAAATCCAATTAATCCAGTTTTGAAAGGACCAAGTAGTTAATAGTAAAAAACAAACAAGCATAATTAAAAAAAAACTGAATTAGACTGACTAGGATTGTCCTTATTTCATTGTTTTAGCAATAAAGTACATTTTTATAATTTAAACATTATTTGGTAGTTTATTTTTTTCTTTCTTTTTTTTTTTTTTAAATCTTTTATACTGTTTCTCAAGCGTGCTTTGGTGGAGGATGTATGTCGATTAGCAGTTCTGACAGGAGCAACATTATCAATAATTTAAGAAATTGCACAGAAATTGTCCATTATTTCATCTCACAACGACAGTACTGTTAACATGTATTCTGAAAATTCGCCAATGAATGTTTCAACCTTGCTGGCTGGATATAACACTTATTTATAAAAGGGCTAGTATATGTTTAACAGATAGACAGTAAAAGTCAGAAAGTATACAATAATAATCAAAGACAGCAACATCTTGAACATTTGTCATTGTGACACTGAGGCCTCTGGAAAATATTAGATGAAGCTTGGGACTTTTTATACAGTTGGGTCCAGTGCTGTTTAAAATCAAAATATTCTGATTAATCGATGAAGTGCGTAGTGTCAGAACTGCTGCTCTTGTCATTGTGTATTTTAAAATCATAGCACACAAAAATATGGTAAAACTTTGTTCACCAATTTATTCAAGGAAATGAGGATGATATACAGTGAGGAGCAAAGCAGCAGATGTGGAATTAAGGAATTACTAAACTTAAATATTCAGAACTCAGATAATTGTTAAATGACAAAGATTTACATTTAAAAAAGTTTTTATATATAACAGCGATCCCACCAACCATCATATTTGTATTGGTGCAATCTTTAAAACTATAATTAGTGTTTTAATCAGCATTGTATTACTAGTGTTATCAACCCAGGATTCAGTTAAAAGCATAAAGTCAACTTTAGTGTTATTAATGACATTGTTAATAAATAGACGTTTTTTATGTTAAAGTCTAGGGAGTTGCAGAAATATGAGTGGACTGAGACAGAGTGGGGTTTAATGTGTACAAGAGCAGTGGGTCTTCGAGATCTGCTTGCTGGCTGGAGAAAGTTACCATGGAGTGAAATGCTGGTAACTGTAGACTGTGAGGAGTTCAAAGGATCAGAGATACTTGGCTTCGTGTTATATGAGGAAGAGCTCCCAGTATGGAAATTTATAATGTTAACACAGGGTCATGTCTCCACAAGAGTCCAGTGGAGTAAGTGGGGATTGATTAGGGCTGGTATTAGACCCAGACGATGTCAGTAGTAGCGGGATTGGTCAGAGTAAGTAGACCATGATTAATTGATTTTGCCAGCTGAAATAGAAGGATCTGACTCTATAGCACCATGTGAAATAGCTAAAGAAAGAACTTCTGTTCCAAATCCATTATGATGCATGCCATCATATTTCAATAACTGATTAAGTTCCCAGAGGAGATTAAAATAGTCAATGAAGAAGATATTGTGGGGAGCGCAGGCTGATGAAAGCCAGGTGTGCAGTGACAGTAACCTACTGAACCATCCAACACCATGACCACAGACAGGGATGGGACCAGACATGAAAATGCCCTGCATCTCTTTAGTGAGCAGAACAGGAGTTCAGAGCCTTTTTTGAGTAGATCAGATTGCTCTTTGTGGATGCTTTTACTCCTGCAAGTACAATGACTTTTGTAGAGCTTGGGCACTTTCCAACTAATTTAGCAGCTTTTTTACATCTTGGACAGTGACTTCTGGGAAACAACAGGCTATAAGCTTGTTTTAACATTTCTAATTACTGACTCACCAGTTATTAGAGCCTGTGTCTTAGAAGAGCTAGAAGTCTTGCAGGCTCTGAACTGGTTTGTGTTGAGGCAGACTGTTCAGGACTTTCACTAGAAACGTTTTTTTTTACTGTGTAGATAGAAACCGAAGGTGGAATCAACAAAACATAAAACCAGAGACAAGACAAGTAGAAATTATGAATCTATTCAAACAAAGTAGGTGGAAAAGAATTAAAATGGGTAGAGAGAAAACAGACAGCAGTTGACGAGGCAGCGCTGCGCAGCAATGATGTAACAAAAGAATCAAGTAATGCCTCACAATGGATTGCTTCTGGTTGTACGTTCTGTGTTACTACACAGTATTGAAAACCTATAATTTGACAAAATGAACCAAAAGTTTATAGTTGTAATCCAAAATTTAGGCTGTCTTATATTGCAGGGGTGTGTTGTGAAGCACTGAATCACAGTGAATGTACTTTGGAACAGAATTAAAGCTTCTTCTTACCCATGGCCCACCCACACATGTGTTTCTGCTTATTTTGTCTGATTGGTCCTATTCTCAAACCTGTGTGGGTGTGTGCATACTGTGAATGATTGACATCTGGACCGTTCTTTTGATAGACCTGCTGTTTGAAGGTGATACAGCTTATACCATTTTTGGTATTATGCTGCAATCATACAGCGAGAGGTCTAGCTCCTGACCTGTCATGTATCAGTCAAGAATCCTTGCCATCACATTTTAAGAAAAGGAGAACCATCATTTATCCATGAGCAGCATAATCTGAAAAGCTTTAAAAAGAAGTCCCTCAACATCTAAATACATGCCATGAGACTGTGGCCAAATTTTCACTGTTGGAACCAAAGTGGGAGTGAAAATGAAAGGTATGTGGAATTTTGTCAGATTTATAGTACCTTATCAGCGAGGTGTTTTTGAAAAATGATGCTTAAGTGGTGGCTCATGAAATTATGAGAGCATAAAACGCCATCCCAACGGTCAATTATTGTGCACATTTCTTTAGACTATGAGTGTCAGTGTTTGCTATTTATATTTCAATGAATGCAAAAGTTAAATTAACTGTTAATTCATCCTATTATTACCTTCGGGTCATTTCATGTAAAAGGATTCTGTAGTTTTATACTTTCTGGCAGACATGACTAATTGAACTGATACTGAACTGATATCACACTGAAATTGTTTCTACATAGTAGAACTAAAGTACTATGGTTATACAAGATTGCTATTATAGTTACACTAGACATATTAAAGGTGGACAACATTATACAGTAAATGAAAAGTCATTAACTAATGTTTGTTTTCATACAACACATAACACATGTCTGCAAAAATCAGCTGCATAGGATGTTTTTGGTAGATTTGATGAAGATTTTTGGGTGCTGAATCCAAAAATGATCTCCATTTTTCTCCATCACATGCAGTTTTTTTCCAAAACATGAGGAATTTATATTTAAAAAAGCACAACAGCGATGAAAAAAAAAATCAATATTTTATTACAATTAACTATATTTCTGTATTTCTTTCTGAGTCTCACTCTTAGAAATATTAAATTAATGCAAGAAATCATTACTGGATATGTTTTTTGACTCAAGTGGATACCAGATTTCAGTTCAAAAAGGAAACTTGTTCGCTTAATTAAACTAAAAACACAAGTTTTGCAAGAAAACCTGATTTTTAAAATATTTTTTCTGGTTTCAGTGGGTAAAAATCTATAAGACAGTCAAAAAATCCTATGGAGTTTTTTTTTGTTACAGACCTTTGTCCATTTAGAAATTTAGGATGCTCAACATTTACAAACTAGACTTAATTATTATATTCAGTATGGCCACAAATGAGTGACTGAGCACAAAAACTCAACAAGAAAGTGTTCACAGAGGTCAAGGCACAAAGCTGTTTTCCCATAAACATCTATATATCAATTTGCAGCTACAGCTATTGCTATCTGGTGGCCTTCAGATAGAATGCAGGCACTTTTGCAGTGTCTTAATTTCTCTAATCTGGAAGCCACGTCTATGTTTCATATATGCCTGATATTCTGTAATTGACCAGATGGAACCAAGCACAGACCTCACTAACAGTTCAATAGGTTTATTTACAACAGCTGAGATCTGCAATAATAATAATTTTATTGAGCTTTCCTAGCACAAGAAGAGGCTAGACAGCTGGTGAGTGAGTAGGCAGGCAGGTTAGTATTCCCATTCTGTATCACAATCCAATTAGTTTCACCAAGCCACAGAGAGTTTCCAAAACTGCTACAAGCAACTGGATGACACACTGAAGATTTCGGGGAAGAGGAGAGAAGAGCAAATGGTAAGCACCAGGAAATACGAAACATAGAGCTAGATGAGAATAACGCTACTGTGAGGAAAGCTATATGATCTGGCAAAGATGGAGACGAAGAACTGGACTTTAAAAACACCAGCAGGTGATGAGGGAAATGGGCAGCAGGTGTGTGTCATCCAGTGATCTCTGCAACATAGATTGAGCACCATACTTCTAGAGTTCCCACAAGAGTGCTAACCGACAACATACTCACACAAACATGCCAAGTGAAAGAGAGAGAGAGAGAAAAGAAAAGAAACAACCATGGCGACCATGGCAGAGGCATGTTGGGATAAACTCAGAACATTTCGACACAACTGTATCCTTTGTTTGGTTTACTTTTGAAGCATAATTCTCCAAAAATCGTATATTTGCTTTCGTATTTCTCCTGCCGTCACAACACATATAAACAGGGGCTTTTCAGATATGCTACAGCTACTGGGCAATTACTATTACAAACATACATGTTTTCTTACATGATGCAGATGTTGGAGGGATAATGACATAGAATGAAGTTGAATATTTGAAAAAATATTTATGCCAGTGGAAAACATCCAAATCTGCTTGACTAGTCTTTGGAGCAAATTTGTTGATATGAATGTTTTGTGTTAATTAGCAGTCTGGAGTCGACATAGTTACTTGCAATGTAGCAGTTGTGGCACTATTTTTTATGTAATACTTTCTGTACATATGAAATGAAAAGAAAAGAAAACCCTCTATGGGATATGGTGAAATACACTGAATGACCAAAAGTATTGGAGGAGAGGCTGGCTTTCAGAGGGGATAGAACTGCAGTTTTATGTCCCACAGGAGTGATACCAGATAAAGTATTGCTACAAATCTGTCTTGGAAATTGACTAAAATTAACTCTCTTCGTTCTGCTATAATAATTTTAGTTGGGTCGCCTGTGCAATTATAGCTTAATGTTGAAATTAACAGTATGCCCCCTGTTACATCATATTGATGTCTACACTTTTTTTTAATAGCCAATCCATCCAGCATGACAGGTGACATAATCTCACAAACAACATTTAATCAAGTGCAAGGTGTTGCTGGAAACCTTATTTAGCAAAACTGAGAACTGAAAATGCAAAGGTTTTTTTTTAGGAAGACTGTATTATATAAAAACAGGACACAGAATTAATTTAAATTGTGTAGAAGACACAATTTTGTTCTGTTTTAAACACAATGCTAAACCTTTTACTTGGATCTCAGTCGAGAAAGTAAGAAAGCTTAACAATGTCTCTTACACCACGAGCAGTAAAGGTGACCCCTATAAAGGATACTATGAAAGATCAAATAGGATCAGTAGATCGTCTATGTGCACACATTTAGCAACAGGGGCAGGAACCTCCTGGCTCTGTCGGGCACTTCAACAAAACTCAGGGAGGGGCAGCCATCAGCTGCAAAAGGCTGGTGGATCAGAAGAAAGGCAGGAAAAAGCAGCACAGAGACACATGAACAGCAAGAGGACAAAACATATTCTAAGTGAGATGAAAGTGAGATTGAAAAAAGTGAACGACATGCATCAAGAACACTCAAATATCCTATTCACATGTCATTCTAGTGTTAAATGAGATGCTTGCATATTTATACATGACAGGGGCTCCTAAAGTGGCATGAGATTTATATACACTCCCACAACATTGCTTGGTATCACTACATATTATCACCGTTTATTTTAGTGGAGAATTCTTTTCAGCTTATTGCTTTATTGAAACCGGATTTTTCTCTTTGTTTAATATTATGAAAGTTTTTGGGCTCAAAATAGATTTTTTGCTCACTACACTAAGCTGTCCAACCAATTCTCTTCATTCCAGACTGATGACATTTCCAAACAGTTTTGCTATGTGTTCAGTGATTCACCGAATGAATAAAGACTTTAAGAAACAGTCGTAGCTCTGCTTTGAAGGGAAAAAACTATATGTACCTGAGCATTTTCATGCTATGCTCGTGCTTTCCACTTGTGATATCATGAATTAATTAATAATTGCTGCTCCAATCTAAAGATTGTGCCTTGCATTTACTACTGAAAAACTCATGTTTGATTGCCTAGTTAGTCATACATACTTTTTTTTTGTAAACCTCTCTAATGATCAAAGCTGCATACTGAAAAAAGGGGCCTTTTAGCACAAGTGTGTAACACGGCTGACTGGTATCACCTGCATATTAACTTACCTCCATATTTGCTGTGGAAAAGGGTCACTCATTTGAGAATGGTTTTCTATGTATCACAATTGCTGAGTCTATGGTTGTGATTGGGTTGGGTTAATTGGAGTCTATTTGACTGCACTCATAGTCTAATCACCTTATATTTCACACTGCTATGTTATCTGCCTCTCTGTGTGGGTGTGTTATGCGGCCCAGACTCAAGAATGTTTAGATTAAAAATGTTTCTAGTGGACATTTTTCTCTTGTTCTGTGAAATGTATAATTAAGTTGCAGTTGAGCATCAGAGATATTTTCTGTCTTTCTGTGCAGGCCAGGTGCAGGTGGTTGTTTGTGTACTACACACAGAGTGGTGAGTCTGGGATGAAAACCACTGTTCCCTGTGAACGCTGACAGCATGTGGAGTGTAGCTGATTTGCAGCATAGATGACATTGGCCTTGGACTCTGTGTTTCATCCTTTTTGCAAGTGGGACACTGGACTGTTTTAGTCCCTAATCTTTATTGGTGATTGTTTCCTGAGATCGTTCCCAGTGATCTCAGTGATTTGACTACAAAACTGTATTTTATAAATTTACTAGTTGTCATCTTTTGCCCACGGTTGAGACTGTTGGTCAAATAGTCTGCATGTCTGTGTTGTGTTTTAAAAGCTCATTTAGATAAGGACAACAAATTGTTCCAAGCTAAAGATAAGAAGACATTTAAATGCCAGTATCCCCCTGATGCATCACAATGATAATATTTCAAAGTGATCTAAAGCTCATTCACTTTCACGGCTTGCCCTGAATAAGTACAGATATGATGAAGGGGAAACAAAAATTATATTTATTTGATACATGGGGCTTGGATACTGGGTACTTTTGTTCCTTTATATACTTTAACAATCGTTTAATCCTTGTTTTTTTGACTAAAATTGGTAAAAAATAGTCTAAACAAAGGTGAAGCCTAACAAAAGATCATAGGACAGGAACAGCAGCGTAATAAAAAACAACCTTGGAGAAAAATGGTCAATCTGCAGCCTTGTAGCAACCAAAGATATTGTTGGTGCCGCTCCTCCTTTTTGTGACCAATTTTACCCAGTGACAGCCAGGACCTACTGCCAACTAGTTTAATAAATATTTTCCCCTAGCAACCAGTGGTTATATGTCAATATGGCAAACAACTCTTAAGAAATGTGCACATGAATTCATGTGAGAAATCTCAATAAGAGAACTCCATCCATCCATTCCCCTCTGCTTATCCCAGCTACGATAGGGCGAGAGGCGGGGTACTCCGTTGACAGGTTGCCACGGTGTTTGTCACATTCAAACAATGCTGTATGGCAGACAATGGAGGATACTATTGAGTCAAATGGATTGTTAACATAAAACCCCAGACAGATGAATCATTGCTAAATTGTTAAATTGCGTCCTGTTTTGTTTTATTAGTTTAGGTGAAACTGGAGCTAAAGGGAGAATAATGTGCTAACTGGCTCTATCAATACTAAGACTGTTAGAAGTGTAATGCTAATATGTTAGCTGTTACAACTTTCTAGTGGCTGTAACTCTTTTCCTACAAATCTAGTCGGTGTGTTTTAACACCATATTTGGTTGGAACATATTGGACATGACGTTTGTAAGGCGGCCATATAACACTTAACTTCAGACGCAAGTTGATTCACTGTTCACAACTGAACTGCACATTAATATGAGATCACCAAATATTAATCAAAGGTAAAAGTGCAAAATAAGTACAAGAAAATGAAGAGCGCTGATTGCATGGATGTTTGATGAGCTTTTTCAGAAGATAAATGGCCCTGCAAAAAGATGACTCAGATACAGCGTTTTAGCCCTGTGAGGTGGGTATAAATTAAAATGCCTTCTACTTACACAGAAGCCCTCTGAGATATCTGAACATGGTAAATATGGTTTGCCTCAACTACTTAAGAGACGATGGACTGAACACCCAACCCTTAAAGAGCCTGATCTCTTAAAACATTTAATCACTGCAAACGGGTTTATTATGGATCCACACAGAGTCAAGACGTTAGCATAAGATAGTGACTGAAAAAAATAAAAACAAAACATGCTGATACAAACAGATCTGCTTACACTACATCCAAGCGGATCATCATATGACATAACCGAGGAATGACTTCAACATGTGTAAGTGATACTCTGGATTTACACTGAGCCTACGAAAACAATCCTCTTATAATCCCTTCCATTGTGCACTTTAATATAACTGTCAGATCTGGGCCTGACTGTCATCTCATGGAATTTAAATACTTTTTTACATTTTCAAATAGTTACAAGAAGCAAACTTAATGGAAACACACACAACATCTAATGTTGAAGTCACCAAAATGGTGAAAGATAGCATTAGTGAGTAAAAAATAGTTTTAACAAAGATGAACTAAAAGGATTAGCTTCCTCTTTTTCATTTTAAAAGTCAGCCTAAAAACTAATGGGGAAATACTGGCTTCAAAAAACGAAAAAGCCACCAAAAAATATCATTCAGTTGATTTCAGTGAAACAAGTCTTTACTTGAAGTAAAATACTCACATTTTAATGGGAAAGTACAGGGTGTCAATTTAATTTTGTAATCAAATCTGAGCTAAGAAAGCATAAATGTTTGCCATGTGTAGCCATGGCTTTTGTGAGTCTGCTGTCCCCATATGGACACTGAGTAATCAAGTTTATGGTGGTGGCATGCCCAGATTGAGTATTGTTGGAAGAAAAAAAGGGTCAGAGGAAGTCAGAGGGGATTTACTTTGAGAATAGCAATGGTAAAACAACAAACTTATTTCTAGGCTTATTTAAAATAAGCTTGAGGTATGTGTTTAAATATATATGTATTTAATATAATAATATTTCGATTTCATTGAATAACTTCCATTTAGTCTACACAACTATCACTGAACTATTTCACACAGCCAAGTGGCATTTTATTTACTTTTCCTGTCAACATGGGTATCATCATTCAGCAGTGCTTTGGGCTGCATTCCTCATAAACATCACATGTCAGCTCAGGATACTCGAGATGACCCCAGTGCATGCTGATGTGAGAGGAAGAGACTGGTGAAGATTAGTTCCCATAAGCTTTGACTTACCCTCCGAACTTAGTGGGTCCCGAGGGGTTTCTGTGTGAGTGGGGGTGAGACGGTGAACAAGGCACTGAGAGGGGAAGACACGCAAATTAGCAGGCAGACGAAAAAAGAAAATACACAGACACTGTGAGTTTTTTGATGGGCATGCAACAAGTGAACATAATCTGGTGAGAAATGATTTTTGCTGAAAACACAACACGACCACTGTATGTTTCTCATCCATTCATGTCAACGTTTTGACCAGAGAGAAATATGATCTCCCTGGATTACTGAGAGCTGTAGATTATGACCAGTTGAAGATGAACGGATGAAGGTCATTGGAGGGGGAGGGTATGAGGGTGCTTTGGCAGGTCTTCAACTTTGAAAGATTACCGTGAATCACACTTCCATAAATCCACTGCGCAAAAGCCTTTTCATTTATCAAATTTTCGACACCATTTGCTGCTTAATCTTACTCACCCGACACATATGCCTCAGATTTGGACACGAAACAGAATCAGATTAACAGAAAATGTGATTTGCATTAAACTGGATTACATTTTCTTTTCAATGTATTTTTTTTAATAAAAATATATTGGGTAAAGAGAGCTCTCATGTGCCTCAGCTGTATGTTCTTCAGCAGAAACTACTTTTAGGTTCATGCACTTACACTTAACAATTCATCCCTGCACGTGACACACTGCTGCTATCCCTTCTGTGTGATAGGAATATGAATTATACATTACCTTTCGAATGGGTGCAGTGACATCGGTCTTTACAGAAGTGTCCTGTCATAATGGGCTTGATCTGTGGCGTAGAGTTCAACTTTTACAAATGGTATGCGCCAGTTTCATTCGGAGAGCTCCAACACGAGGAACTTCAACGTGACTTCATATTGTCCCTGCAAAATGAAACTGATAATAAAGCTATTAATTACGTCTGTGCATGTTCTCTGATATTTGAAGTCTTGGCCTGGGTTGCCCTGCTTCTCTCCTTTTCATGAGGCACTGCAACCACAAAGGTCTGACTTGTTTTCTAATTAACCCGAATACGTGGGTTGAGTATTGTTACAAGAGGGAATCCGATCACATCCTTCTGACTCAATTAAGTTACACAAGCCATGGAGCAGTAGAGAATAAATGGGTTATACTTATACCTCCCTCACCTGCATAAAACAGGAGGAAGAAGATAAAGGAGTAAAAAATAAGTAAGAAATAATAATAAAAATAAAAGATTTCAGCAGAACAGGTAACCCTTTTAAATCTAAACAATGCAATAATCACCCGAAAATTTAAATCTTTTGAAAATAGGGTGTTTATTTAAACTTCTGACAAATTATAACCAAAGAAATCTATATTAATTTGCACATTTCATTTTGTTTCCATTTGTATCATTTTTGCTACATCTGGCTTTTTTTGCAGTCTATTGCTTAAAAATGTATTGTGCAGTTTATTTTGGTTAACAAAACAAAATGATGTTGTGTAGAAGTCTTAAAATCGCACAAAAACTGTATGTATCATATATGATATGCTGGGCATTAAGGGGTTAAAGAACAGCAGAGTTGAAGTACAGTGTGTATCAAAAAGAATCATCAAGGTACTTTAATTCCTCAGCTGTTCACCGGTAACAATTCAAACATGGTTGCCAGTAGGTAGCTCAACAACAGCAGTCGCTGCAGTGACTCTAGACATATTCATAAAAGTGCGGGACGACTTTAAATATCATATGGACGTATGCTCTTGACTGGAGGGCGACTTCTAAACATCGTTAGTTTTGTATGTAAAACCTTATATTTAGCCATGTATGCCTGTTACTTTAAAGAATATAGCCTTTTGATATCAGATGAGTCTTTTTAATACACCCTGTGTAAACTTTGTGAAACAACTTAATAGTCACAACAAATAATATCTAATTGGATGCAGTGCCAGAACTATAGAAAAATGCATTGATTAGCAATAACAATGTTTAAGAGTGTGATAAATGTCAGGTAACATGCACATGAATGCCAGGAGCCAAGGATGCCCAGCAGAATGCTGAATTGTGATAACATGATTAACAATCTTCACTTCTCCTGTCATTGGTTTTAATGGTGTGACTACAAGGTGTCCCAATTTGTCTTCATATCGGAACACAATATCAACATGTTGTCCTTGATCCTCTGATGCTGTCGAGGCACAGAGGAGAAAAAATGCAGACATCTTTGCTATCCTTAAAACCCATTCATGGTTCCCACGTCCACTTGTTCTGCAGTCTTTGAATGAGGACACACTGCAGGCTATTCCATTCAGACTGAAATTACATAGGCATTGGTCTGCTACATAGAAACACTCACATCAAACACAGAAAAACACACAGGGTGCCTGTGACATTACACTTTTTAGCCAAAGGGACTTTGAGTAAAAGTAGGGTAGCTCCAGTTATAGGTATAGGGGATCTAGCACCATGTGGGGGATTTTTCCTGAGGTGTGCCAAGCAGTAAGGAAAAGTTTTCTGCCACAGATTATTGCCTCTCCTAAGCAAAGTGAGAGGTCATGCAATAACACACTTTCTGGAGAATTAACAACTTCCCACTGTGTTTGATGGAGAAAAAAAATGTAATTTAATGCCATTTATAAGTTCACAAATGCTTTTCTGAAGGTGTGGGAAAAGGTCAGTCTCTTCTGTCAGCCCCTCAGCTAAATAAGCAACTCTCTTTTCCCTTCAACAATTATCTGCCAAGTCTAGAAGCAAATCTTACAATTAAAATCCATTTCATGCCTCTGAGCATCTTCTTGCACTATCAGGAGCGTGTTCTTAGTTAAATGGATGGAGAGAACAATTTTAAACTTAATGGTCTCTGGGACATAACAAAGACATGTCGAGACTCATCAGTAAAATATACAGTTAAAACTGTGTGTGCGAACATCAGCTGTACACGAGTCGCTGCAACATCACAATTGGCTTATGCACTCCCTGGTTGACTGTTTATGAAGCAGATGATTGGCTCTTTGGAGGAAGGGGTTGGACAACCACCATCTTTGGAGCTTGAGTGCCATATCTCTCCACTATTATAGCTCTGCTGAAAAGCAAGAAGCTGGAGCCACTGAATTTCATTGCAATGCTAAAAAAGATGCAAAGCATGCAAAAGTGTGCATAAAGCAATAAATCCATTTGCATATTCTAAATAAAACTTAAATGAATGGAGGTAGCACATTTTTGTCCCATGATGACTTGAGTGACAGTGACACAGGTCAGCACTGATCTCAGATCTGATTACTGTATTTGTCAAAACTGCGCAGCAAAAAGACACATCAGTAATCCAGATTTGAAACAGGCTGAGAGCGATGAGCTGTGGCTCTTTTTTGTGAATTCTTCTAGCTCCTTCTCTCTTTTTCTCGTTCTCCCTCTTTACTCACACAGGCGCACACGCACCTTCATGCTCTCCATCATTACATAGCAGCAGCATGTAATCACTAGGTATGAGTCATCACCCTCAGATATACACCCCCCTCCCTCACACTCCACTCACAGCTCTTGCCTGACTGTGCAGTGACACATTTCAGCCTAATGGGGGTTTTTTTCTCCAAGAGTTTTCCCTTCTACCCTGATATCCACACAGAATACATCAGTAATGTGAGGTGAAATTAAACAAAAGCCAGCGCAAGCGACCGGAAGCATTTGCCTTAAATAATAAGATAATGAGAAATACTAATGGTCACCAAAGGTGAAAAACATAGTTACAAAAAGGAGGAAAACACAAACATTAATGTTTTCCTGCTCAAAACTGGTGTTACACCTTAGAATTAATTTATTTGAGTCTCCGCTCAGCACCGTCACAAATAAAAGTTCATCTGTATTTCTACACTGAGCTCTTTTCAAGATGATATTGTATAGTTCCTTAATTCTGAATTTTAAACTCATCTTTTTAATTAATGTCTACAGTTCAAATGCCTTTCCCTTTTCATATCCTCTGCTTTGAATGTGTGCCTCCTCATCTCGTTTCATCGGTGATTTCATTTCCTATCCACTTTGTTTCTTAAGCCTCCTCGCCTCGTAGCTCTCTTCCTCCCTGGATCAAAGCTGTCTGTCTGTTTGTAGTTTGCGTGTATGTTTGTGAAAACGAGAAGGTCAGCACTGATTGAGATAGTGGCTTGCCTCTGCATTGCTTCTAATTGCTGATCAGCATCATTCACAAAAGTGGACATTGAGCTCTGACAAGCTGCTAATGGAGGAAGCTCTTGTGGGCAAGAGACATGAAAGCCGGAGCCTTTGCTGTTGGCAGGAAATAAAAACACATTCATCGCGATGGACGCACATTTATACATTATGGGATGGAATTATATTGCTGTGTTTTATAAGTTCAGTGCTTCAGCACAAATAAGAAGCTATGTTTTCCATCAGGTTAGTTGCCCAAATTTGAAAATTGTCAGACCTGTTTTTGTCTTTTGGCTCTGAAAAAGTATTGAATTTTATTTTCCTACTTAACAGAACACACACTTCAAGTTAGAAGTAGTGAGAGAATTTATGAATGAAAGAGTCTTGCGAGAGTAGGGATGTCTACAGGGGTGAAGGGTAGAGAGTAGTTTGCATATTTGTAGGCATACTAAATGTGGCAGGATGAACTAAAATCATAACAAATGAACAAATAACAAATATGAACAAATATATAATGTTTTGAGTGAGGTACTACCTGGACAATTCACCAGTGCATCACAACTGTAACAAACAGACATCTGTCATTTATGCTCACATTCCCACCAGCAGACAACTGTACATTCATGTCTTTGGACCGTGAAAGGAAGCCCACACAGGCACAGCAGATTCAAACCTGAAACCTTCTTCCTGTGAGGTGACAGTGCCAACCACTGCCCCGACACGTTGCCCTAACTGGAAATAGGAATTCATTATTCCCGCCTTTAGTGGACAGAGGGTGGTTGTGCCTGCTACCTCTGTTGCTTTCCAAGTAACCAGATCTTCCATAGCAGTATTATGCAAGCTCTAGGCTAATCTAAAGACTCATTAAAATAGTTTGTCCACTAACATCTGCTGCTTTGTGTGGCACTTAAGCAAATATATAGACAAAATATCCACTTAAACCTAGATAGGACTGTATGGAAAGCACATAGCATATGAGCAGTCTTCTTCAATACTATATTTGTAGCAGGCACGTGCAGAGGGGGGGGCTAGAGGGGCTTGAGCACCCGCCCTTTTCCTGATGGGTTCCCAAAGTGCCCTTTTGTTGAGGCAACTTTTTTAAAAAAATTATTTATTTATTTTTTTAATGTGTGTGTGCGTGCGGAGTCCTGTCTGTGCCCCTCAACAATAATATTTAACTATTAATCACAGTTTTGCTAAATAAAAGGATCTGGCTTGCATCAGTCACATGATCACATTTAACCAATGATCGCCCTTGACGGCAGAACGCGCTGGTTACGAGCCGGGAACGAGCTCACAAAGAGCACGCGCATTTTTTGCGGTGCTGTAGGAGAAACACAAATTAACTCAGAGACACAGACTGATGCGACAAAACCAGTAAGTAGGTGTACAGCGTACACTGTAGTGTATAGCACACAGGAGTATTAGCTTATTATGTACACGTTGGTAAGCTGTCTTGTTGCAACTGACGAACTGAAACAAACGAGCGTGCTGTGTGTGCAACAGCGTGACAAACATTACCTGTCCTTTTATTAACTGCACAAGTAGTGCTGGTCATAGCTGCTGGCTGGCTACCTGTGTAAGGCTGTCATGGGTCTGTATCTCTGTCCACCGTTTTAGGGAACATATTTAGTTTTAAAGTATTTAGAACATATTTAGTTTTAAAGTTTCCAGGCTTTTCCTGCCTTTCTGGAGGGATTATATTTCACTAAAAAACGGTCTAATATGCATGTCCACATAATTATCCATTATTATAATTATAATATATTAAAAAACACACGCTGTATTTTAAAGAACATACATTAAGAAGCAGATTATATTAGATTTATATTTTAAATAAGACAAAATTTGGATTTTACAGCAGTAAAATTATTGTATCTCTACAGTTTAAAATTTAATAAGCTTTGCCCCTGGACAGAGTGGATAGTGAAACAAATGGAATCATCATAAATACATTATTTCATATTTATTACTTCCCCCTCCTCATTGCTTTATTATTGTAGCTCTAGTAATAAATAATAATGTAAGGATTCTGGATCAGCACCATGATGCACATAGTATATACAGTATTCTGAAGAAGGTCTAAAACGTCACTGTGTGTGCGTGCATGTGTGTGTTTTATTTAGATGGATTTAAAAAAAAAATATTACTCATGATATAACATTGTCCAGACATGCCTGGTAAGGACATGAGGAGGAAACAGTAGAGCTGTGTGAGGCTACTAAAGGCAGTGCTATAACATTTTTCTGTCATCATTTTATTATAGATTAAGTGCAAGAGTTGTTAAGTGTGGATAATTAAATTATAGTTTATTGCAATAGCAAGTTGTGCCTTGTTCTCAGATAGACAGCAAGTGGAGAGTGATATATGAAAAGATGGGATGGAAGGAAGAGAAGCAAAGAGTGATTCACAGGCAGAGCCGAGTTTATTTCTCACAGTTTTTTGTTGGCTTATGGTTCCAAGCGCTGTCACCAATCTTTGCATTTTGTTATTATCTCATGACACTTGTTTAATCAGCTACCATCTCTCCTATGGACTTTTTAATGTCTACAGTCTCAGATCAACACAGCCCTGCCCTCCAGCACTATCCACAGCAACCCCTCAACAGCAACATTGTACCCATCAGGTAAAACATCGGCTACGTTTTCTTTGCCTTGTTGCCCATATTAGATTCTTAATGAATGTGTGTTGTTGTTATTCAGCCTGGCTCAATGTGCCCCTTTTTAACTTTGAGCACCCGCCCCTTTAAACCTCTCTGCACGGCCCTGATTTGTAGTCAGTCATTGTGCTCATGGGTACCGAAGTTATAGTAAAAAACTCCATACTGAACAGAGCGCCCCATATAAATAATGCTGTAAACACATCACACCTCAAAGTGTGTCACGATAACATGGACTCTTTTAGATGTATATCTCAATAATCTTTATCAAGCATGATGAACAAAATGTGCAGCGGCATTTGTTTTGTCTATATTTACCGGCTGGGTGAGGTTGATTAATATGTTAATAACATGAGTCAAAAGCTCTGCCTCCATTGCACTAATATTCCTTTAACAGCATTATGTGTATGCAGCCAGATTGCTCAACAGATAAACATTAAACCTGTGAATTATTGTTCCTCTTAAAACACACATTCACTGCAACGAGACAAATTTACTTTTGTTGCGAAGCGAGCAGTTAGACAGACTCGTGTAACATAAACACGCCTCATCTTTAAGTTGCCAGACCTGAATTTCAATAAGGAGAGATCATTAGAAGGAATTGAACATGCTATGTTGATGTACAGAATTCAGTTTGAGGTAATTGGTTGCATGAAGACACGCGACTCACCTCTTGGTCTAGTCCAATCAGCTTTCTGATGAAAGATAATTAATCAGAATCACTGTCAAGTGGATGTCACAATCAACTTGACAGCGTGGGAAAGTGGATGTGACGTAAAGCTTAGATTAGGAGCAAACACCTGGGAAGCAAAGTTGTGTGACTATAAAGATACACTTCATTACCATAATGTTTGTGTTTGCTTGGTGTTAACTGCAGTTAACTGTGTCGCCCACCCAAAGCAAGGTTGTGGGTTTAAATCCAGGCTGGGCCCTTACTATGTGGAGTTTGCATCTTCTCCCAGCGTCTCCGTGGGTTCTCTCTCGATACTCCAGCTTCTTCCCACAGTCCACAGACATACATGGGGTTGGCAGCCTCTTGCACCATGACAGCTGGGATAGGCTCCAGTCCCCTCATGACCCTGAATTGAATAAGCAGAAGAAAATGGATGGCTGTTATTTTTCTGTCAGATGTGTGGAGCACCAACAATTTCAACTGCATATGTCACAGCCATCAACACAGAGTGTGCTATTTTTGCATATTTTTGGTCTCCTGTTTTGGTGTCTTGTTGCTGTCGGGCACACAGGACAGGTTGTGGTTTAAAAGCATTAGGAAGGAAAATTAGACGTTACGTGCTTATAGTACTGGAACATGCTCGCACCTATCAGCTGGCGTTGTTCTTTTGCATTTTACTTATTTTAGTTGCATTTTTGTAAAGCACTTTGTGCAGCATGAGCTGTTGGAAATGTGCCATATAAATAAACTTAACCGTGACCTTTTTAATTAAATTATATACATGGAAATCTACAGCTATAGTTTTTTGCATATAAACTGGTTGCAGTTTAAGATTGTCTGAGAGATTCAGTCATCTGAAAATTTTAAGTCTGCAACTAAAGCTTCATCCGCTTTATCCGAGGCCGGGTCGCGGGGGCAGCAGCCTAAGCAGAGAGGCCCAGACCTCCCTCTCCCCAGCCACCTCCTCCAGCTTATCCGGGGAAACACCAAGGCGTTCCCAGGCCAGCCGACAGATATAATCTCTCCAGCGTGTCCTGGGTCTGCCCCGGGGCCTCCTCCCGGTGGGACATGCCCGGAACACCTCACCCAGGAGGCGCCCAGGAGGCATTCTTGTCAGATGCCCGAACCACCTCAGCTGGCTCCTTTCGATGTGGAGGAGCAGCGGGTCTACTCTGAGCCCCTCCCGGATGGCCAAACTTCTCACCCTATCTCTAAGGGAGAAGCCAGCCACCCTTCGGAGGAAGCTCATTTCTGCCGCTTGTATCCGCGATCTCGTTCTTTCGGTCACTACCCACAGCTCGTGGCCATAGGTGAGGGTAGGGACGTAGATCGACCAGTAAATTGAGAACTTCGCTTTTACACTCAGCTCCCTCTTCACCACGGCGGACCGGTGCAACGTTCGCATCACTGCAGCCGCAGCCCCAATCCGTCTGTTGATCTCCGGCTCCCTTCTCCCATCACTCGTGAACAAGACCCCAAGATGAACTCCTCCACTTGGGGCAGGAACTCATCCACGACTCAATCATATGCAAAATTGAAACAAATTTAATAACATGTATTATATATATACTAATGTATCCTTGCATCTGGTGTGTGTACAGGTTTGTAATGGCTTTATTAATATGAATTTGACTCTCTTTTCACTCTGAATGAAGAAAGAATACTTCCAGGTATGGCAGTGAGACACCACAAAGGCTATAATCTCTTCTTTAAACCAAGTCAGCAATTTAAAGTAGTGATCATTAAAAAATGCACGTATGGATGTAAAGTAACTCAGCTTTGAGAATATAGATATGTGATTTGCATCACTATGAAGAAGGTTTTAAAACCACAGATAGATGTGTACTTTTATGTTGGAATATCTATTATTTGAGTAAAAAATATGCTCTGAGATGATTTAGTGAGCAAGCCTGCAAGCCACAGGCCCAATGCCACAAAGTGTTTAGTGACTAACATGAGATGCTCATTAACCACAGGAGGTGTGACATAACAACAAACTCAGAATGAAGCAAAGAGTTGGGTAAAAACACATAAAGAGTCAAAATATGTGCTAAACCAGTATGTGACAAACAAATAGCAAGACAGTCAGCTGGAAGAGAAAATAACTATAAATAACATGGCTGTTTTTCTTTGGTTTGTGTTGCGGACATGGATTGTCATTCCCTGTATACCTTTTTTTTTATGTTTGCTTGAAGTTTGCCTGGTGGACACAAGCAGAGTTTGTGTACTGTAGCTTACTATCTCTATGCTGCAATATGCAGACATCCACACAGAGCCTTGAGCTCATGGCGTGACGGCAAAATTTAAGTCACTCTGACCCGGATGAGCGTTCACATTTTCACAGATATGGAAAGTGTAACACTTTGCATCTTAAGGCTTATGTCTCTAAAAGTGGGGTGGTATGCTTTTTAACATGACCTTGTCTGTATTCTCATTATTTTATCATTTTAGTGTTATAACAACTGTTATATTACTTCTGAACACCCAAACGTCACGTGAGCGTGCTGAAGATGGCAAATCTTGTGTAGTTTAGCCCATAGTGGTGTAAGAGGAGTCACTGGGTAAGTCTTTCGACCACCTGTATCTATACACATTTTTGTCGCTTGATCCTAAATTCAGTTGGCATTTTCCGTATTCATCTTGCCGTGGAGGTAAAAACTTTACAGATGAAGCAGATAATAGATTTTTCACCAAAACTTTTTTTTTGAATGTCAAAGCTTTTCTTGGAGACACAAATGCTCTTTATCTCAGCTATTACAGTTTCAGTGTTCAAAAAGACACCGGTCTAGAAGAAGAACTCTAATGTGTTAGCATAATGTGAGACCCACACAGAAGTAATGATTGCATGAACTTGATTTTCAGCATCATACTGAGATAGTTTCTAATTTATCAAAATGTTTCAAAAAACAACCCAAAACCCCTAAAAAATGTAGTCTAAAACATGACAAGATGGTCCAAGAAAATTTAGGGTCTCCCTAACTAAAAAAGACAATTAAGTATGTTTTATTTAGGAAAATTAATATGATTTAAACTGATAACAAGCGTCCTGAAATCATGTTGTATGCATTAATTTTATTTTTTTTTCAACTTTAATTTTGTTTTATTAGTTTTAGTTAACATTAAAACAAAAAAACACAGTAAAGAAAATTACAAACCAACAAACATACAAACAGGCTGGAGTTTACATTTCTTTTCCATCTATTCCATGCACATTTTTTGTTGTGTTCTTTTCTTGGTTCCACTTCGGAATGCTTTCCACTTCCTCCATTGTCCATCGTATTTACATCCCATCAGTCTGATATTGAATGTTATTTTTTCCATCTCTGAGATACCCTCTACAATACTAATCCAATCTCGTTGAGTGGGAGGGTCTGGATGTAACCACTTCTTTGTAATTGCTTTTTTAGTTGCGGCTAGAATAATTTTTACTAAATATAAGTCCTCCTTTTGTATCTGTTCCTTTATTTTTCCAACATACATCACTTGGCACTGGCAGGTGTTTGGGAGTGCATATCCCAGAATATTATCCATGGTCATTTTAAGGTCTTCCCAATACTTTTTAATTTTTATGCACTTCCAGAACACATGTGAATGGTCTGCTTCTGTTTCTCCACACAGTCTCCAACATTCCAGTGGACTTGAGATCTGTTTACTTTTAATCTTGGGTGTAATGAAAAAACGTGCCAAAGTTTTTCCAGCAAAATTCCCTCCACAACGGCGAATTTGTTGTGCTGTGTTGTATTTCACACATACTGACCCATTCCTTCTCTGTTATAGTTACGGCCAGTTCAGCTTCCCATTTCTTTTTGAGGTAAAAGGTTGTGTCCTGTCTATCCTCTTCTAATGATCTATAGAAAGTAGAAATTGCTTTGAATTGTTTATGTTCATAGCAATTTTTTATTATTCCGATAACACCCAATGGTTTTTCGAGCCAGTCAGATTTTATTTGCTTTATGTAATAATCCCTTACTTGCAGATATCGGAAAAAAATCACTATTTTCCAATTTGTATTTATTTTTTAGTTGTTGGAAACTCATTAGTGTTCCATTTTTCATTAGAGTACAAACTGCTGTAATGCCTTTTAACTTCCACCTTTTGAATGTATGGTCCAATTGTCCTGGCTTAAATTTTTTTATCATGTCTAAACCACTTTTAACTGATGTTTTTCTATTACTGTGTGCCATATGTCTAGTGTAAATTTCACAATTGGGTTCATTCTGCCTTTGTAGGAGGTCATTAATTGTTTGTCAGAGATAAAAATTTGAATTTTGTTTCCCTCAATTTCTTTCTTAATTTCCTTCCACCATGCCTCATAATCTGATCTACACCAACACACGAGAGGTCTACATTGGGCTGCATAAGTATTCCCTTAAATTAGGCAAAGCCATCCCTCCCTTACACTTCGGGAGTTGCAATGTTGTTAGCCTTGTTTGGGCTTCTTCCCTTCCCATATAAACCTTGAGATCATCTTGTCCCATGTTTTAAATTTTCTTTGAGGTATAGGAAGTGAGAGTGATTGAAACATGTATAGCAATCTTGGGAGAACATTCATCTTTATTATTTGAATTCTAGAATAAAAATTTCTAGGTATTGTTGACCACCGTTCTAGGTCTTTTTTTATATTGCCCTCCACCTGATTGTAGTTTGTGTCAAACATATCAGATAATGATTTGGTCAAGGTTATGCCCAAGTATTTCATGGTATTCAAGTGCCAATTTAGTTTATATTCATCTCTAATCTTTTGAGAAGGTGTATAATTGAATGATAAAATTTGTGTTTTGGATACATTAATTTTGTAGCCCGACAGGTGTTCAAAGGTATGGAATAGTTGCATCAAAGTTGGAAAGCACTTGTCAGGATTTTGTAAGAAAACAATGACATGATCAGCAAACAATCCAATAAGATGTATGCATTAATTTTAATTCCATTTCACATTTCTTAGCTATAAGTTGAATTATGCTAACAGTCGCTTCTTCTACGCCACTCTCTCCTACCACTCTAAATTCAAGGAATGTCAGGAGCATATATAGCTCTAATAAATGGATGATTCCAAGGACATAATCCGATGACCAGGGAATTTGTATCCTACCATTAAAAAGTTATTATGTTGCCTTTAGTTGCAAAGTATTATTCACTTTGACTCCAAACAGGTTACATCAATTCATTGGTTCAGAAAAACATATGGTAGGAGTCAACTGGCACTTGACAGTCATTGAGTGGGGATTGATTAAGCTTTAAACTTTTACGTCAGTACATTGCAAAGCATTTAGTTCGCACTGTTTGTACAGGTCAGGAGATGCTGTTTGATTGTTCCATTTTGCTGCACTTAATTGTGGTCTGACCTGCCAAACAACTAAAAGTAGTTAAAATAAAAGAATCAATGGCGTAATACATTGTACGAGCGCTTGTTGGTAAGTGTTTTCAGACTACAGCACTTCAAATAGTTTGCAGATATTGGAGACGAGATAAGAAACCCTACGGGAGGGAATATGTGAAAAAAAAAACAAAAAAAACCCCGCTGCTTTAATGAACTATTTAACCAGGCCATCTTTTCCAGTCACATCAACTGTAGAAAGAACAGGAACACAACTAAAATTGCCCCCATTTTCCACAAAACATTTACCGATCTATTACACAATTACACACATTAGGCTGTAATGCTAAGCGGAGCTGAAAGCAATTCGTGGCTACATTGAGAAGAGTGCCAGGAGACACCAGCAAGGACAGCTTCTAGCTCCACTGAGGTCCCGGCAGCTCACACAAAACTGTTAACGAGGAAAGAAATTATCTGAAATACAGTAATAGGCGCCATAATAGTGCACAAGATAGTGTGGGGTTAATCATGGAGCTGTGTTTCTTACACAATTAAAATTTGGCTGGTGTGACACCGCATTGGCTTAACACCATAGAGAAAGCTAAAGAAAAAAGATTGTATCTTGCAAAGAAGTGGTAATGCATTAGAGTAATAGGCACTGCAACACATAATAGGACCCGCAGTAGGTGTTATATTATTCTCTGTAGATGAAACTACTTCTCAAATGTAGCCTTTGAAACATATTTGGGCATATTTTAGACTCTGTGTAATATATTAACCTGAACATTAACTGATCTTAATCTTTAACAAGAGAATAAACATTGTAACATAAAACTCCACATTTAGATTAATGTAAAATACCAGTAATAAGATGATAGTACATATTATAGACACAGTAATGGAAAAAGAGATTTCTCAATGAATTCCTTTTTTCACTAATTACTCACCCAGCTTTATCCGCAGTCCTTAACAGTGATCTGCTTTGTGGATTAATCTAATAGTAGCCTCAGTGTTGGCCAAGACCTCAGCTATGATAAACCATTATGTAATGCAATAGTCTTATATAATAATAATATGATTGGCTGAGAAAGTTACCTCTATTTTTTTCTATTTTTTCAGGACAGAAACAACTGCACAATACTGCCAACACAGTTTTGACTCTGCACAGACATCTACATAGACAGGATGCTAACACAAAGGTAGTCATGAACCAAGTGTGATGTTGAAGCTGAGAGCTGAACCCAGCCCAGCAGCCAGACCTGAACTTCAACAGGCAACAAAGGCAGTGATGAGCAGTCAGGCTGACAGCCTCCGTTCCTACCTGTTTACGTTTCTAAAGCAGAATCATTATGGTGATGATTTTCAACTTTCTTGCTTTGTGTAGTTAGCTTTGGGTCCATATTTGAATATCAAAAAAAATTAACACAGGGATCTGTATCAGAGTTTCAGGATTATATTAGCAACTGGTAATTATATGGCAATGCGCTTTAGGTCATTTTAAAAAGTAAAGGCAGAGCAGGTGTAAGTAATGAAGTAACATACTGCATTTGGATCATACTTGAGTAATATAGTAAGTAATGGCCCCAACACTGGTGTTGAGCACAGTATACTCGTCTTCGGATGTAAGGAATGTGTATAGCAACTTGTTGAATCTGTGCCATGAAAAATTAAAGCAGTTCTGAAGGCAAAAAGGGGTCCAGGTTGGTACTGGCGCCAAGTGAGTGTGTAGTAGAACAAAAGTTAATTTTCACTGTCTGTTGTGGAAACATTTTTTGCATGTTGTATTATCCCGACCATGTTGTGTATGAATGAGTATTTCAGCAATGATAGCATGTGTTTTAGTTTGACTGTTCTTCTTTCTTCAGTGGAAGGTGACGGTTGAAGCTTGGCAGGCCACACGAGGCTCGTGAGTTCCTGTTCAAAAGTGAAACAGCCTCACTGTGTAAGTAAATGTAGAATCACTCGAACCCTTTTCTATTGCATTTTACTGTAACACGGCATCATCTTGTATATTATGTTTTATTTGGGTCACTTGAATACAGTGATTTAAGTGATAAAGTGAATGTGGTCTGTTTGCTCTTACCACTAGTATTGCTTTCATTTGTTTGTAGTGTTTCTGCCTCCCCCCAAAGCGCTGTGTCCTCTGCTTTCTTTGTCTTTGTCTGCTTTGCTTGTCTCTTAGTTATTATTCTATTTTGCCTTTACTGTTTTTGTGGATATTCTGCTGTTTGGCTTCCAGTCATCTTCATATTTTCCCCATGTTTAGAATTGCTTTGCTGCTATTGATTAGGCTCTCCTGTGTTTTGTTAGTGAATTAGCTTTCTGTGTATTTATAGTCTCGTCTTTCCCTTTGCTCACTGTTAGTCTATTTGTTCGCCAGTCTCTTCTCAAATCCAGGTTCTTTATAGGATTTTTAATTCATTTTGATTCCCAAGGTTTTTGTTTCTCCTAATGTAGGCTTTTTGGGTGTTTCCCTTTTACTGATTTTCTCCAAATGTAAGTTCCCTGCCCATCTGTCTGCTTGGAGTCATACGTTGAGGTCCCTTTTTGAATCTCAGGACTCGTTTTCTCTTAGGGTATAAACACACTATGGCACACTGAGAAGAAGGGCCCTGTTTCAGCTAAGATGAAAAGCTCTACAGCTGCTGTTATTATCTCCTATTCACAACCTCTCTCTCAAGACACATCCAACTTCCTTTCATCCACCTCCATCTAGCTGCCACCCAGGCGCCATCATCTGTAAGGTGTAGACACCTTGAATGTTGACCTCCACCATGACATACACAATGAGGCATGGCCCCTCTTTAAAGTCAGGTCGCGGTCTTAAATAACTCGTGTCTCAGAAAACGCCACTCTCTATCTGCCGCTGTCTGGCTACAAATCTTTCACAAGGCAAAAATAACTTCTGTAGCTACTGAACACAGCAGAGGAATCCTGATTGAAATGCTGCCCAGTGCACCAGCTGGGCTTCAGACTGTGGTAGGAATAATGACAGTTATGACTGAGATGGCTGTCCAATGTCCGGTTTGTCTGGAGTAGTGCCTTGAAAGGTGTTCAGTGTTTAGTGTGCACCACCGTTACATTTGTAGCATACATCCATAATTATTAAAATCACTGTCGATCACAGTTACAGTTACATTGTCGTGAAAATATAGTTTTAAAAAAAGCTCAAATCCAAGACGTTTTGATCCATTAGCAAAGAAAATCAATCAATCAATCAACAAAATATATAATAAATAGACTCCAGCTTAATTAGGCTCCATTTATGTATTCCAGTTGTCAGCGTGTAAGATAGAGGGTTTTTTTCAGGGTTACCAAAGTTTCATTTATAACAGAAGAAAAATATATTTTGTTTCACTTTGGTATTTGGAAAATAATCTTTGTTGATTTATAACCAGGTGCAATAGCTAAGAGCACACACTTTGTCTTCAGTGTCACAATAATCACTGATTTGATTTCATGCACGGGGAACAGAACCACTCATCAAAAGCCGAACAGTAAATGTTTTGGTATGATCCCATTTGATGTCATCCAGATGCTTGAAATTAGCTCCATATATTTGTATTACTACGCATCATATAGGCAAGAACATGTTTATCTGTGGTCTTGTAAAACAGTTTAGTTTGATGGTTAAAAGCAGCTTTCGTCTGACCCCTACCAGCCCCGAGTTAAGGTATCATCCGTTTGAACTCAAGTTCCAACAGGATCAACTGGTCGCTTTTAAGTCAAACAGGAGGCCAGATAAGAATTTGTTGAAGATCCTTAACAGTGTAAAAAAAAATTCACCAGCTATTTTTTTGCTTTGTTTTTAGATTTAAAGGGTCTCTTTTTTTCTGGGTGTGTTTTCCTTTTCATTTTGCCTGTTTTACTTTGGCTTTCTATATTTCCTGCCCAGAGTCAGTAAACTAATTTATACGCATATCTTTTTAGCACACAGCATGATGCCTGCGTATCCTCAACAATGAATAACTTCCCAAGGAAAAAAGAAATCAAGCCAACACGCAAGTGCCAAAGCTTCAGTTCCTTGAAAGGCAACTTGAGTTGAATCCAAATTTGGAGAGCGAATCCATGTTAAAAGTGCCAACTCTAGAGAAGAAATAAAAAGTGTTTGCTGCATGGTAAAAAACAAAAAGAAAAATACAGTAACTATGCTAATGTTGTATTTTTTTATTCACTTATTGTTTTTTTTCATGTACACATGTTTAAATTGGATTAGAGTTAAATATTTGACATAATTTGAAAGCCAGCAGCCTACTAGCAATTGTCAGACATCACCTAAAACAATTCAAGTTCGGTTTGTGTTACTGGTTCATTTAAAAATAAAATTAAAATTAAAACAGAAAAAATCATAACAAATGTTGCTAATTGCTGTTAATTGTAATTGCAATAAGCTGATTAATAAAAATGAATAATAAAATTAGCATATACTAGATGAGCGTACCTTCATGGATAATTGAAACTGAACATTGTTAACTTATTGCTTTTAGTCCTGTATTTATTGCGAGATAACCATAAAGTGCACTATAACCTTGCAAAATGCCAGAAATTGCAATCAGAGCATTTAATAATTTATATCTTATCAACAGCTGTTTTACACCGCAAAGTCTGTAGTGACTAAAGGGACTGAAACATGATAAAGTGATAAATTAAACTCCCTGAGTACAGTTAATGTTAAAAAAAAGAGACAAACTTTATCTTAAATAATCAACCCACAGAGACCACTCAGTCAGAATCCATGTTCTCAGCAAATACTGTGGTGTTTGCTCCAAAAAGTTTTTTTCAGTCATTTTTTTATCTTTTCTGATAATTAATGACATTTTGTAGCTCGTGCATCATAATCAGTTAGCATAATCCGAATGACTGCTTTAAGTTTTAGCTTTTAAAAAAAAAAAACATTTTTCTTGATCAGCCTAATTTTGACTTCATTTACAGTGAAAAAGTTTGGATTTCACCTTCATCTGCTGCTGCATTTAGACCCACTCTGTGATGATTTAATTAAACGTATCTGAGCAGTTAAGTGTTGTTTGCCTCTCATATCAATATGGAAATCCATGGCCCTAAAGAAATACTTTAAAACAGATGTACACAATCTGCACAACTACTTATTGCTATTTCTCCAGCCATGGCTGACATTTAATTTATGAAAATAAAATTAATTGGCACAGCCGGAGCAATCAAAAAGTAGCGCACTTGGCAAACTGCATCCCTTCTGGCAAGTTGATGATGTTGTCATAAGTTCTGTAGACTGTGTAATATTTACATAAGATATGAAGAGCTAAACTCTAAGTGAGGAGTGGTATTGTGGTGCTTAAGGGTGTTTCAGTCTTGTTGTTAAAAAAACAGATGTATGTGGTTTCCTTATGTCACAGAGAGACTCGAGACTAAATCATACATGCAGTGCACATATGTACGTATGTACAAATATGTGCTTTAGAAGTGTATAGAGAAATTTTTTTTAAAAAAGAAAAAAGGTTAATATCTCATGGAACAGGATCTGTCCCGAAGAGTTCCTCTGTATGCAGTCTGGGAATTTGACTGCCCACCAAGATTCTCATATTGCAGACTGTCAAGTGCAAGCCCCAGACAGGGTCTCAGGGGCTTCCCAGCAAATGAAGAATAGTTTAATTTCACAGTTATTGCATTTTCTGAATGCAGAGGGCTCGAAAGGGGAGAACATTACCATGAGTCCTGCAGGAGAAATCATAAGTGTCCTGCATGTGGTCTACAATGAGGACAGGATGGAACATGGTTATTGCCACAGAATTATCGAAATAGAATTTGTACATGGGATTAACTTGTTTTGCAGATTCCCTGTTAGGTGGGGCAGTAATGGCCACTTATAGTCTGTTGCACTGCAACAAGTGCAATAACAACCTCTGGTTAAAAAAAAAAAAAGTATCCATAAACTCCTGATTTCTAATTTTAATTATGTGTCTAGATACTCGCATGATTATTTTAATTGGACTTAGCTCATGTATGCTAATATTTGATTTTTGTCCCATATATTGTTGGCATTTTATGGGATACATTTGACGTATGTTAACTAAACACTAAGCAGAACATTTAACAGAGTCAAAATGAACAGAAGTCATTTGCTTTCACAGCATCGAGGGTGTAGATACTGATCCTGCAAGTAAAATAAATGGGAATTCATTTGTTAACAGAACACATTTTTAGCAAGTGTAGAAGAGAGAAGGTAATTATCTTGATTTAGGAGACATAAGATAAAAATTCATTACAACTCACCTAAAAAAAAAAGAAAAAAAGATGATCTTCTTTCATTTTGCCCGTGGCATTTTTTTTCAGTTTTTTACTGTTTTTCTTCAGATACACTGCTTCCAGAAATAAACTCCAAGATCATTTTATAGCAATTAAAAAAATCCCCTGAGCAGAGGGTTTGCTGTCACATTGCAGTTTAGTTTCTCATGTGTATCCTGGCTCATGTTTTACTGCATTTTGCTACTTTTCTCTCGTTTTAGAGAAAATTATAGCCATCTGAAACCTCTCAAGGTTGGCCAAGTCAAGTGCTGTGTGTGTTTGCACTCTTTAGCCCAGAGGGTCTTGGATCAGACCGCAACAGCACTTGGTTGCCTAGGTGAAGTGCCGTAATCAGATAGGGGCTAATGGTCCGCTCTGTGTTGACTCCTGTGTCAGCTCAGTGTACGTGCATGCAACAACAATCTTCACCGTGTCATTAACTCATTATTAACTAATTTTAGGATAAAAGTTTCCTTACAAAGCAGAGCCCGATCCAAACATTTGTATAGGATGAAAATCATAAAGAAATGTCATGAAATGACACGAAAAATAGCAAAGGAGGTGTCTCCCATGAAAACTTATACTCGAGCAAATTATATGCTGAAGCATTTTTGAGTTATGCAGCTGAGAAATGAGACCACGAAAACAAGGCAGAAATTATGGCCTTATTTGGAGTTAAAACTTGATCATTGCTTTTTTGTGAAGGAATGAAATTGCTTCGGTTGTACCTGGAGGTATAATAAACAGAGGCAAAACTTCGGAACGCAAAGCAAAGATATATTTCATATCCACGTCTTTTCCAGTACCCAAAAGCAAAAAGGTAAACTGTTTGTTCTTGGGTACAATTATTTACTTTCAGAATTTCCCTTTTAAATGGCAATGTTTCTCTTGGAGTTGACGTATTAGACCTCGGTCATCCCAAATCCTTCTTTTCATAAATGGTCCTCTACAGTGGTTGATTATAATAGCTGCCTTCCTGTACAGGCAAATTTTTTTTCAGCATCACGGTATGATGTAGTAAGCATATATGTTTTTTTTGAAACTTGTACTCTCTGGTTTATAAAAAAAAAGGTGTGACTTGAAACGTTCCAACTTTCTGAGCTAATACATCAATACTTTTGGATGCAAGCATCTTTTTGGCTGTGCTGTTCGTCATCTCTAATCCTGTGGTTGCTGTAAACAAACAAGAACGTTGGCTGGACAGTGGTTAGGGATTAACACTAGATTTACTAACCCTGCGCAAATTTGTGTAAATTCCTCATAGATGGCAAATCAGGTGGCAAGCAAATACCTCTTGACACCCTCATTATTAAATTGAATGGGGTGTGAATTCTAGTGTTGCACAACCGGAAGGGGAATTCAATAGTGCAAGCACAGACATTAGCAGCATAAAGCACCCCCCCCCCCAGGAAAAAAGCGCTTGAGTCTATGGACTGAACATTACATGATCTCAAAAAATGTTAGTTGTTTCTAATTTGGTGGAAAAGCTGGCTGGGTGGTCCTATAACAGCTCTGCGCCTGGTGCAAAAGCAAATGGCTTGGAACTGATTAGATGCACTCTCCTGATGTAAAGTTTGAGCTGAAAATTTGATATCAACTTTTGATTTGGACCCCACTGTTCTGCTATTATGTAATAATTTAATCTGGTGAATTCTTCACTTTTCTGTTTTTCATTCTAAGTGGTAAGCTGCTGTGCTTGATTTTCTTTTGCTCACACATTGTAAATGTAAACCTGGTTTTAAAAATCACATTATATATATATATATATATATATATATATATATATATATATATATATATATATCTACGATTTTTTTTAATATATATATATATATACACACATTTGATACAAGAAAATGTTCACGCTTTTTTAATTTGTCATTTATTAAAATTATAAATATATATAATAATAATAATAGTAATAATAATAATAATAATAATATATTTTAACTCAAAAGTACAGTTTTTAAATATAATGTTGCTGAAACAACAAAGGGATAAAATAATAAATCTATCTGATCGAGAAATCTCATCTTTGGAAAAGAGTTTATTACAGAGAAATGGCTCTTTCCAAAATAAAAGCTATACTATACGCTTCTTCTGGGGTATACTCTCAGCAGCATATTAAACATATCAGGTCCCTATAAGGAGAATCATGTGCTAACGGCTGTCTAAATGACTCCGGTAAAGTTTGTAGCATGCGTGCTTGTTGTTTTTGTCTGCTTCCTCTTGTCTTTGCACTAGGATGATGTCGGCGTAAATGTGCATTCATATTCTTTGTGTTCCCACTAGTGCTGTCAGCGTTAATCTGAAATGACGTTAACGCCACAACACGGCAAATCTCCGTTAACGAGCTACCGTGGATCGCCCTGTGCCTGGGGCTGGACAGCCAACATGTTAACGAGCTAACTGCACTAACGCAGTAGTTCCCACCAATGTAATTGAGTATTGCGTGGCACATCCAACATACTGTTTTACTTTTGTCCATGCTTACCTTCAGGGTCATACTTCATATGAAAACCAAAATAGTTCCAAAGGCCACATCTGAATGAGGGTGGGGGAGGTTCAATTTGCCATGTTGCAAACAGCTTAGCTTCTGTCTTGCTAGCTTGCGCTGCGCTCAGTGGATCTGCGCTCGACAGTGCAGCCTAGGCGGAGTAGTTGAACGCAGATCCACTGAGCGCTCAACACAGACAGCAATGTCAGAAGAAAAGTTGATAAAATAAATAAAAACATTTGTATTGTTCGATACATATGCGTACCGAACCAAAAGCACTGTATCAAACGGTTCAAATATCGATACGAGTATCGTTGCACCCCTAATATATACAAGAATATTTGCAGCAGCAAATATATTTGAGTCCAGATGGTGAGTCAGAAATGTGTCAATATGCACAAACAATTCACTGACATACTGTTTTTTTGCTGTAATGTCTAACATTGCAAAACTATTTTTTTATTGTTTAAGCAGCTGCGATACAGCAGCAGAAGACCACACCAGCAACACCCCAACAGGAAACTGAGGCTATAATTTACACAGACTGACCAGAGTGGAGCAATACATGACTGGAAAAATATTGCCTGGTCTGATGAGTCTGTTTTTGCTGTGACGTGTGGATGGTAGGAACAGAATTTGGTGTAAACACCATAAGAGCACAGACCCATCCTGCCTTGTCTCAATGTTTTAGGCTGGGTGGTGTGGGGGATAGTTTCTTGGCACCTTTTGGCCTCTTAGCATTGTTGCAACACCACTCGATATAGTTGCTTTACGATCACAGCGTGCCCACCATCTGATGGCTACTTCTGTGACCCACCTTGTCACAAAGGTCAGATCATCTGGCACCTTGTTGAAGCTATGCCATGAAGAATTAAAGCAAAGGGTGAGGTCCAACCTGGTACTAGCAAGATGTACTTAATAAACTGTCAGGTAAATGTATTGTAAAACAAAAGCTAATTGCTGCCGTCTCGACCTCGGTTTATGACTTATGTATATTGTTTGCACACTGCAGTCACAGAATCAAACATCAAGGTGACATCTATAAAAGCTTGTATTAAATTTTATGATTTGAGTGCAACAAATACGGCCTAAAAGGAGGGATATGGATTATGTCCTTTTAATTTAACCGTGGCCTCTTTTACATAATGGCACTGACAAAAATGCTGTCCTGCTGATGGGGACACTCACTTAAAATAAAAGTGCCCGCTACACAGATTCTTTTGAAGGGCGATGGCGAACTACAAATAAATACTTCAAACTAGACGTTTAATAATTCATCCATTCGGAAAGATGCAAAAAGGAAAAGACAGTACAACTGCCAGAAAAACATTATGTATCACAAATGTGTACACTATGAAACAATGCATGTTCAAATTTAAGTGGTATGGGTTATTTTTTGTAACATACATGTATGCAGCCAGTTTTCCCCCGTTTTGTTTTGTTTTAATTGCAACACTTCCTTAATCGGCCTCTCGGGGGCTAAAACTTGGGGGATTACGCTTGTGTTTCCTTACACTTTCTGTGTATGACCGGAAGTAGGAAACCTCCCCTAATGACATCTCAGGAATTTTCCCACAGCTGAAGAAGAGGGCAGCCAAGAGATTAATCGCTTTTACATGTTTGGAGTGCAACAGGATGATGCTCAATCTCAGCGCTGCTACCACCTCCCTGTCCTAGAGGTCACTGGCGATTTCCCCTCCTTTTGTGTTTGAGTTGTATGTTGTATGCAAAACACATTCTTTTAGGATGTTTAGCTCTTCACCTAAAAGATCACCGCAGGAGGGGGCAAAAGCGGATTGTCTCAGATTTTATAGAGTTGGAAAAAAGACCCTCCACTTCCTGGCACACGCACACTGTTAATTGTTGTAAATGTTATTCAAGCATAAAAAGAGCTAAAATAATACTGCAAGAGGTAAAACACTTGGTTATGGATTCTGACATGCTTCAGTGATGCTGTTCAGACTAGATAGTATCTTAAGTACTGCATAAAATAAATGATCTTTGACTTCATTTTGACTATATCCCATTTAACATCAATAACAAGAAATTAGCTTTTTATGTAATATTTTTTTCCCTTAGTCTCTACCTCACTTTCAGCTGGTCAAAGCCAGGCTGTAACCAGACACGAGGTCTTAATAATAACACGTCTGATGTTTAAACTTAAAATTTGGCTCCTGGACAACACATTAGAGGAAAGGGTGACATGCTGATCTTTGTGAGACATGTTTTTCTTGGTGTCTGCCTACCCGTCTGTCAAGGACTTGGCAAGAGCTGTGGCTTAGATTACCTTGATTGTGTAGAAGGATGAGGAAAAAGTCTTTTTGGCTTTATGTTTCACTTGTAAACCCCGTTTGCTTAGAGGAAAAAAGGGGCAACAGAAACCAAACATGCATTTAAAGCATGCTCCTGCAGTGTTTTACAAAGCACACAGAGACGTTGTTTCATGCTTTTATGTTCACGCAAACTACAGATGGATGAGCTGAATTAGCTCTTTGGCTTGCTTTAGCGTGTGTGCTCAGCCCTCTGCCAGATGTTGAGCTGAACTGAGTGCAGCCTCTTCATGACAACAGTCTCAGTGCTTTCTTTGTTGCTGTGTACTGTATATATAATATGCTCTATGGTTTGCTATGTGTATGTTCTTGCTCCCGTTGCAGCTCCTGGTACAATGTGGCTGAGGCATATAGTCACATGTTAGGGACTGAGCCCCTAAGCAGGATGGCAATTCATTTAGACTGCAAAGGGTAAATTATTCAAGAAACAATTGATCACCATCTGGGAAATTTAAACAGATTTTTGGGGTGAAAACAATTTGCAGCTCTGTTAGAACCATTGTAGCATTTAAAATGAAATGGTTCTGTGAGAACTTGCAGACACGTCTGGTAGCCTTACATTATGCACTGGCACAGTCCCTGGAACAGCCACTGAGCACAGGAAACACTCTCCCCTCAGACTCCTGTTTCCTGGAGAGACATCCAACACCTCAGAGTCATTAGAATCTGAAGAGGAGTGCATTTATTTGAAAACAAATGACTGTTCTGTTTACTGACAGCCTTTAACTGCCTAACAGAGTCAAATCTAAGGTTAGCCTGAGCTCTCCGACAGCATTTATCTAATGCTGCAATGCTGCATGAAGCTATTCCCTTTGTAGAGCTACCGACTCTCGCAGGGCCGCTCCAAGCTGCTGCTCACCCGTTGCCGTGGACCCCATCCAAACCCTATCCTCTTCTGCATAGCACTAATCTCACTGCTGGCTGTACACCATAATACTCACATGAAAGTGACACATACACACACTTTTCTGAGGTGAACCTTTCGAATAAAGAGAACATTGTCTGCACATATGACTAATGTACTATTTAGAGCATGTTGTTTGTGCCAAGTTCTTTAAATTTGCTATAACGCTAAAATACATTTACATAAAGTCAGTGTATGACATTAAAACAAATGAAAAAATCAATTACTACATCCCATCTAATATATCAAAGTGTGCACTCTGTGAAACACCAGTGTTTTTTTTCCTGATATACAAGTATAACAGTGCATGTAGTCCAATGCGATACAAGTGATAACCCCAAACAAGTCAGACAAACACCATTTATATTCTTATAGTACAGCAGTGGTTTGTGTCTTACAGAGACTTCCTCTGGAAAACTTCATTATTTGTAGTATTTATATAGAAACATATATAGAAAGTGGAATCAAACAGGAAGGATAAGGGGGGGGGGGGGGCATTAGAGGTGTATAAATAACAAAACAGAACATTAAAAACTAAAACGTTAATGAAAAAAAGAGGGATTTTAATGTTCTTTGCTCACCACCATAGGGATATTGCTTCTGGGACACAGTAATAACACAATTTATCTTCTCTGCATAGAGCTAAGCGTGATAAGGCCGTGATAAAATGCCTTCAAATGTTAATGAACTAAATTAAAAACTGCAGAGACTCAGGTACAAAAGCGCACAAACCTCAACCTGTTGACTAATGTCACGGGAGTGGAACGGACTCAGGCGCAGACGGAGGTAGGTTCAACGACACTTTATTAATCACACTGGTGCGCTATATACACGTGAAGGGGTGGGGGAAAACACCAGGGTCCCGGGGATCAACAGGCTGGGGAGACACACTTCTTCACACTCGCTCTGCTCCTCGTCCAAACAGTCTCCACACAAGCAGCTCACTCTCACTCACGGGGTCCAGGGGTCACAGAAGGGCTGATCCAGGTAACCTATTTACACAGACGAGGGTAAGTCGAAGGCAAACACGGGAACAGTAGAATTGCAAGAAGCCAGGCAATACTAACGAGAGTTACTCAATATTCCAGCGACGAATAGCTCAGAGCCCCAGCCTTAAGAGCCAGAGAACTGCAATCGCTTGAGATCAGCTGCAGGTGCGTGGCCAAGGGCAGGAGCCCAATCAGAGCTCCGCCCAGGCAGACAGGTAGGAGAGAGAGAGCGAGAGAAAAACAACAACACTTGTGGCCACACTGGGCTGGCCGGGGAGGCACAGGGACCATGACAACTAAGCGTGCCAAGTCACGTACTATTGTCACAAATTATACTTTTTTATTAAATTTTTACTTCTGCAGCTGAGAAAAAAATCAATAGATCTTTATAAACATTTTACAAGATAGTAGCAGTTCTTATTAAAAATCCAGGCACTGATAATAATGTAAACAAACACATATCGAATGAAAAACCAAAACAGCCACAAGGTTGCTTCTAGGCAACTGTGACAAACATCTGTATTATAAATAAAGCAGGTCAAAGAAGAAACCCAGTGAATCAGTGCTGATTTCACTTTTCTACATTTTGACTTTTAAAAATGCAAAATGAAATCTGTTCCTTTCTCTGTGACCTTGAGTGAAATTTCTCTCAAGCCTTCAAAATTTTGTGGACTATGCAGCTTTTTTTTTTAAAAAACATTGTGTGTACAGAATAGATTTTCTCATGAAGCTAATATAACATGAAGAAGCCTTCAGATGGGATAAACCCATCACTTTGGGTGTTTTGATGTGACGGAGGTATATGACAAGCAGCTTCAGAGAAGAGAAACCGAATTTTAAAAGGCCCAGTTTATTGTGTTCTTCATTGTAATAGATGAGAGCTCGAGGTGTTCTCTCCTCTTGGAGCCGAGCAGCTCACAGAATATCAATCAATACCTCCGCATCATTTATTTAAGCTTCACCTGCAGCAGCAGCAGGCGCACAGTGAACGACTGTATGGTCACACAAACAACAATATCAACAATACGATGTTCAAAGAATATAAGCGAGGAAAAGAAGTTAGATGGAATATTTTTAATACATATTTGTGATCATGCTTACCGCAGTCTTTTATGCTCTGTTTAAACTCTTAACTTCCACCTAATCACTGGGCAACAGCTGTAAAGTTAGTCATAGGTTCACTTCTACACCTTTGTGTGGAATTTTCATCTCTCTGGCAAACTCACGTGAAAGAAAAAGAAAAAATACCCCTAAAAGATTTGATTTGATTTGATTCTAGTTTTTGAAACTAGCGTGTGTCTAAACCACAACAGTAACCCAAAATGATTTTCCAGTGACCTCGTAGATGGTACGAGGTTAAGTTTGTGTTCTCAGCTTAGCATAACAAAGTGCTTAAAACAGTGGATCTTTCCTGTCATGCACCTCTTTAGAAGTCTAAACACGTTATTCTACCAGATATATTAAATATATATTAAATATTAAATATCAATCACGTAATGGTGAATAAAAAAAGTGAAATAAAATAAATGTTTTGTTATTCTTGAAGTAAACACGGTTAAACGCACAAGCAGGGGTGTCAAATATAAGGCTTTGGGGCCAGAATCGGCCTGCCCAAGACCCCAATCTGGCCCACTGGACAGTTTTGAACTCTCAGATTTTTAACTCTTTTCACATGTTTTGCAGCTTTTCCTATTGATAAGGACCCCCTTCCCCACTTCCACCACCACCCACTGCTGTTCATACTACATCAAAGTAAGTCACTAATAGTTAAAAAAGTTAAGTGTCAGTTTTCGTCTTCATCCATCTTTTTTTTCCTTTTTTTTTTAAGTAGGTAAAAGAAAAAAAATGACATTTTTTTTTTAATTAACAAAAACTTTATAGTTTCATACAAGTCATTCTGGGCAGTGAACTACCATTTATCATGTTGTCTTTATTGGTCTCGCCCACTCAAGATCAAAGTGGGCTGTTTATGGCCGGCAATGTAAAATGACTTTGGCATCCTAGTTTTTATTTGCTTTTGAACACTGATGGCACAAATACCCACCTTATCTATGCAGGGAAATAAAATATCTGGACACTGGGAAGGTTTCTCTCATGGTGTCATGGACACATAGTTCAAGAGTTGTCTGGCATATTGGACCTGATAGAATCACTACGGTTGCTTGGGAAAATTGTTTTTTGTTCCTCAACTTATTCAGTTTAGTATTATTTATATAGTGCCAAATCATAACGACAGTTGCTTCAAGGCACTGATTGGCAGTGGAGGTTTCCAAATGGGTGAAATCAGTTGCAGAGAAGGTCCTGCTCTAAAACCCCCTTGGGATTCCTTTGGTTGCTAGCTGATAGCCACAGTTGCCTGTAGTTTCTCATGTTTGTCTGCAAATACAAGAAAAGTAATAGCCTAATGGTAGTAAAACTTGAAACAACTGAGCCTTTTGAAACATGTTGGCTGCAGTACTGAGGCACAGCTTTCATTTGAAGTAAAAGTTTCCAGTTTGCATTGCACTTTTCATTTCAGCTTTGACAGTAGCGAGACTGTGTTTGTAGACAAGTCTGTCACTTCCATGGAAACTACAGGTGACCATATAGCAGCAGCCAGATCAATCACAAGGAGGTTTTTGCCGATCAGTTTGGGAGTACATGTTTATCCCTAGTGACAGGTGGTTGTCATGGGGTCACTTTCTGGTCTACAGACCTGCGTGACTGGGGATTTAGCAATGATTTTCCCAGTGACTGCCATCAACCCCCAGAAACCATTCACAACCAGTTGTGGATTTTTAAAAAATATATTTTTCTGTCATGATGGTGGTTGCCAGATGGTCACAGACCAGTGTCTAAGCCTGTGTGACTGGTGCCTTATCACTTGATCCTGCATTGTCGATATGATTGTCACACAACCAAAATGGCAGACAGTATAACATCACGTGGTTAGTGGTCACAAGTCTGTAAAATCTCAATAGTCCTCTGTCAGGGTTTATCGTGGCTTAGGTTTGAGGTTGGGGTTGGTTTACTGTGGTGGCAACAGGGAGATCTTGGTTTGCTTCATTTTTTCCAAAGAAGTCTGTCCAGGAGAAACCCTAAAACTGGATATTTTTTTATCATTAAAAAAGTATATCAACAAAATATTCTGGTGTTTCATCACTCAGACGTTCTTTTCTGTTCTGTGCCGTTTTCAGCATCTCCAGCATCGAGTTTGACTTAAAAAACATACAAGTGAAACTAACTGCACATTCCCTTCTCCATGAAATATACATTTGAGTCTAGTCAATCTGCAGTAAATCCTCATGTCTCAATCTCGCTTTATGTCGACCAGGAAGGGAGACAAGCTAAAGATGGAGTGATTTGCCTGCAGATGATGAGCCGTCTCCCCACAATTCTCAGTCCAGTTTGAAAACTATGTTTTCTTGCTTTAGTGTCAGCATCCAAGTATTAATTCCATCTTTTCTGCTGAAAGTATCCACTCTTAATGTTTTTACTGCTATTTATTTTTAATGCAGACATATATTCAGAGAAGTAGCAACTGAGTCTTAAATCTGTTTCCAGGTCATGAAGGGAGAAAGGAAGAAATAACAGAACAACAAACAGATATGTCACTGCCAATTGACGTCACCTCAGTTTCTTTCGATCTCTGTCTTCCCTTTAGACACGCGCTCAAAATTTATTTTCCACCTCCTCAGAGTGGTCGTGTTCTTTAATCTTGTCAGCAAATCCTTGAATTTAAACTGACTTCTGTGCAGTCTTTAAAAAACAAAACAAAAAAAAACCAACCCAATTACATTTATGTGTCTATTACCTCAGAATCCATCACTTTGTGCAAACTCTTGTCTGCTTCACTCCATATAAACTGACACATTCTGTTTTTTGCTCTTTGATAAAAGATTCAGTCGCTGTTCAGCAGCAATCAGAAGGCTGCCAAATGCTGATTTATTTATTTTTCGAAACAACATCTCATTATTCAGCGGGAGTACTGAGGAAATTGAAAGTGTAGGGTTTCAGTATAGCTTTTGGGGATACCTGATTATACAAAGTGCTGCTTCATTACAGTTTCTGATGCAGAAATGAAATGGAGTCTTGGTGGAGAGATTTTGCTTCCATTACGAGGGGAGCTGTGCCGCGTGGAATGTCAATGAATATCCTGCGCTATTTTTAGTTACACTTTGTCCAATTTGTCTTAACCACTTAAGTATAACACTGACGAATTATAAAAGCACACACGCACGCGAGCGGGCACACACATCCACTAATCTGCAGATATGAGGCATCATCCTGCATTGTCTTTTACCTGTCGAGACTTGTAAAGTAGCTGGAGTCAGTTAGTCACATTGCACATAAAAGAATCTGATAGGAAATCCTTCTCTCCCATTTCTCCTGTCTTGCAGATTTGTAATTATTAGCCCTTTAATCTTCCTCTACTATGGGCTACTAACTGAATTTAACTGAAGCCAGAGGACACTAGTGTCTCAAAGCAAGCAGACAAATGCTTTCATCCTCTGTGCAATTCTCCTCAGTGAAAAGATGTATGGGTATTATAATGGGAAGGTGAAATTTGCTGCAGATGTTAACAGGGCAATGGCTCCTTGTTATCTATGCGCCATCTCTCAGTAAAGAATCGCTGTATCCACTTTGCTGAGATTTCCAAAGCTGCTAAGTGCCAAACACATGCAAACATAGATAATTGCTCAGCTCAGCAGCTGCATGAGGCTATGAAAGGAAGAAAAACAGTACTGTCAAGTTCCTCTGTACAAAGTGGAGGTTATGTGAACCGACCTGCACGAATACTCTGAGGCCAAGAATCAGCAACCGCAGAGGCTTTCTGTCTTCCTCTGTAGGCTGAGGTTACAGTGGCTAATTAGTGTGTTTGTTATTGTAAATGTTACTCAGAAGATAAAAGCTAGAAAGGCAAAAAAAAGAGAAAAGCGATTATTTCCCATACAGTGAGTGGAGCGTTTATCTGTGTGTCACAGCTAACCTGGAAGAACCAGCTGTGATTTCCTAAGAAATGCCTCCCTGTGGATCAATCCACAACAGCTGTGCTGTTAATGAAACAATATCAAACATGTTTCTTCAAATAAACCTGCCGCTAACAATATTAAACTGTCCAGGTCCAACAGTTCAAGATCAAATAACAAATAATATTTGCTATAGGATTAGGCTGATGGTATTCTTTATTTTTCATGGTCAATACATCCAGTGAAAAGCCCAAAACCAACAATGAACTGATCCTCTTAACTATAATCAACCGTGTAACTAAACCCTGAAAGCACACCGGTTTGCCATCAGGCATAGTACTTGAATGTGAATGTCTAAATTAAACAAATTTATACCCATATAAAACAGGCCGGACATTTATTTATGTTTTTGGGTTTTTTTTTGTTTGTTTTTTTTTTGGGGGGGGGGGGGGGGGGGGAGAATACGCATGATCAGTCAATTAATACCGATTGCATTTCATTTGGATATTTCACAAAAGATGTAATGCTTGTTGAACCCATCAGTTGCTTTTTTACATCTGCTTTCAGAGCGCCATGTGGGAAAATGCGCGAGTTCTAACTTGACAGCAAAATGGAGAGGTTTAATAGTTTACTGGATACACTTCAAATCACTTAACTGCCATGGCTTCTCGCACCTGTCACTCTTCCCCAGTCAACTATGAGAAAGGGAGAGTGAAAATTAATTTGAGTAATTACTGCAAATTGCCAGAACCAAGCAGGCAGTTAGCAAGTGTCAAGGAGGATTTTAATCATTAACATGAGACCATGCACCTGTCCACCCGGAGGCTCTAAAAAGTACCGAAAACATCTACGATTAAAGTTACAGCGTTAAATAAATGTTTTCAGATGACAGAGCTCAGATTTCAGCTCCCCAGTCACTTTCTGGTCTTCAGGAATAATGAGACAACCCTGTCACTTATCAGGGGACTATCAGGAGGGCTTTTCACCTCCTGCTTTTCTACCAAATAATTAGATATCATTGTAGTGACATATTTCTAAGTTTAGCATGACCTTCCTATTATGTGGTTCTGTATTTTTTTTCCACCTGTTTTATAGCAAAGATAAAGGGGGAAAAAGCATCTGCCCTGTTTCATAAACAAACAACAAAGCATTATTTCAACAAAGTTTTTAGTCCTACCAGTGCTGTGCATCCTGCTGTTAGGGACTAATGTTTGCCTTTGTGAGTTTGCTTTGACTGAAAACCCTTTATTCTGTCAGCAGCACTTCAACACTCAGCAGTTTGGAAACAGCATTATGTTATTAGTAGCAGCCATTGCTGGCATGATTCTTGTGTCTGGCATTTTAAATACGTCTGACCATTATTATATTATATTTTTTATATTAGCTGCTGAAGTTAATGATTTGTTGATGGGGGAGTATAGCATTTAACTATATAAATGATGGATTATATGTATGTATGTAGTTTAGCAGGAATCACAGCTCTTTGGTAAGTCTCTGCAAGCTTTGCACACCTGGAATCGGCACATCCTCTCAAGCTCTGTGAAGTATCTGTGAAATACCATCTAAAACGGTCGCCGCAGATCTTCTCTAGGCTTTAAGTTTATGCTTTAGCGTGCGCACTAGGACACCCAAGGACTTGTTCAAACACTGTATTCAACATGCCAAACAAGGAAGTTAGCTTTGCAGCTGTTCTCACAGGAGTTAGATAATCTAAACTATAGGAAGATGTAAAAGGTTTAGAGCTATAAAAAAAAAAAATCATTGCAGATTAAATTTCCATAAGCTTCACTGACAAGCTGACACAAAGGCTTCCCATCGATATAGTTGTTTGTGACTCCAGGCTGTGATCTGGCTTAAGAGTCTATGCATTTTAACATAGACTGAATGTATAATGCACACATGCAGAGAGTTTTGCCGTTAGCATTTCCAAAGATCCTTAGGCTGTGAAAGTATATGTACATATGACTGACACGGGTGATGGGTTACATCACAAAACTGAGGGGTAAAAAGTATTTTAAACTTTAATTTCACTTCATTTGTCAGGGTGTGTATCCTGAATCAACTTAATTGGTGCCAGTATGTTTTCGTGGATACAACAAACTTAGATGAAGAAATTCTGCATTTAGTAAATGATCAAAAGATCTTAATGACCTGTATACTTGCAGATACAGTGGGATGCAAAAGTTTGGACAACCTTGTTAATAGTCATTATTTCCCTGTATAAATCGTTGGTTGTTACAATAAGAAATGTCAGTTAAATATATCATATAGGAGACACACACACAGTGATATTTGAGAAGTGAAATGAAGTTTATTGGATTTGCAAAAAGTCTGCAATAATTGTTTAAACAAAATCAGGCAGGTGCATAAATTTGGGCACTGTTGTCATTTTATTGATTCAAAAACTAATTATTGGAACCCAAATTGGCTTGGTAAGCTCAGTGACCCCTGACCTACATACACAGGTGAATCCAATAATGAGAAAGAGTATTTTAGGTGGTCAATTGTAAGTTTCCCTCCTCTTTTCATTTTCTCTGAAGAGTAGCAACATGGGGGTCTCAAAACAACTCTCAAATAACCCGAAGACAAAGATTGTTCCCCATTATGGTTTAGGGGAAGGATACAGAAAGCTGTCTCAGAGATTCAAGCTGTCTGTTTCCACAGTTAGGAACATATTGAGAAAATGGAATATCACAGGCTCAGTTCAAGTTAAAGCTCGAAGTGGCAGACCAAGAAAAATCTTGGATAGACAGAAGCGACGAATGGTGAGAACAGTCAGAGTCAACCCACAGACCAGCACCAAAGACCTACAACATCATCTTGCAGCAGATGGAGTCACTGTGCATGGTTCAACCATTCGGCTCACTTTACACAAGGAGATGCTGTATGCGAGAGTGATGCAGCTTGAGGTATGCTAAAGCACATTTGGACAAGCCAGCTTCATTCTGGAAAAAGGTGCTGTGGACTGATGAAACTAAAATTGAGTTATTTGGGCATAACAAGGGGCGTTATGCATGGAGTGAAAAGAACACAGCATTCCAAGAAAAACATCTGCTACCTACAGTAAAATATGGTGGTGGTTCCATCATGCTGGGGGGCTGTGTGGCCAGTGCAGGGACTGGGAATCTTGTCAGAGTTGAGGGACACATGGATTCCACTCAGTATCAGCAGATTCTGGAGACCATACCAAATACTGACTTTCAAATTCATTACAATTGTAAAGACTTTGTGTTTGCCTTTAATACTGTATTTCCGTGTATGTTTACACATGCTTCAGGAAATTTCTGCACCTATTTCCCATTTTCATAACAATATATAAAGAAATAAGAGGGTGAAGATTTTTGCACAGTACTCTGTTTCTTGTGACTGTCTTTCTTGTCCTATCTTCTCAGTCTCCCTGCTTTCATGAACATGTGTTTTTTTTTTTCTCATATTTTCACACACTACACATTGATTCTGTACTCTCTTTCTCTTACCTTTGTTCTCTTTGTCCTGTAATAATGCAACATGAATGTCTTTGTTACAGTCCAGTTGCTTTTTGCACTAGACATGCAGTTTCAGTGTATATCTGCTGTTGTTTCCCTCAAAGGAAAATTTTGGAATCAGCCAGGTTTGTTCTTTGGCTGTCCCGGCCAGAGAAAATATCATAAAGATCAACATGTTACTACAAAAAGCATAATTATAGACAATAATATAAAATGCCACACCGTTGTATCTGTGCTGCTGACGAGCTAACCGAGATTATAAAACACTGTTACATGGAAATCTGTGTTAGCACCTGGCCGACACTGGGTGCAACTATTCCCGTCCAGCTCGACGCTGAGTCCTCACTGTTGTTTTCTAGCCTGGCTGGAATGTAAGTTGATAAGAAGTAACTAACGATAGTGTGTGAAAATAAAGAACTCTGTATATGGTAACACGCAATGTTCAAAACTGAACAGGAGTGGAGGGCGAAAAGGGACCACAGCACATTCCTACAACCTTTGTTGTTTTATTGTGTTATCCAGTATTGTGTAATCTAATTGACGGGACTCACAGGGAAGAGGTGATGGGAGCACTTTTCTCGAGGGAGCGACGGCATATTTTCTTATCCTCTGAAATTATTGAAGCATTATGGTTGCAGCTGTCAACTTTGCACCGATATCTTTGCTCTTTTGTTTCTCACCCTCTGCATTGCTGCTGACATCCTCTCCTGTGTTCCCTGGAGTATCTTAACAAATCCTGTGTAGCTGTCCCCCTGAGGGATATTACACTGCAACAAAGTAAGCAGTTCACAGTATCCAGTGCGAGCTGACGTGAGTATAAAAAGCTGTTTTGTTTTTTTCTTTCCAGTCCAGGAGACTCAGCTCTGACTAAAACATACAACGTAATAATTTTTTTTTTCTTCCAGACAAACATTTCCCTGCCAGCGTGGGTTGTAAAGAGCTACCTAAATATCCCTATTTGACACTTTATTTTCGACTTTATACTTCATGCAATACTTTTTCAGTTACTGGTGCTCGAACAGAATGCCATCCATCCAATATCTGTCCCTTGTGTAGGCTGGGGTCAGGGGGCAGCAGAAAAGCTCAGGTCTCCCTCTCCTCAGTGACTGCCTGTAGCTTCTCTGGGAGGACATCAGACTAGCTCAGAGTGTTAACCTGTCCTCTCATCCTGGGTCTGCCCTGGGATCTCTTTCCATTTGGTCATGCCCTGAACACCTCACCTAAGAAACATCCAGGAGACATCGAGGTCAGATGCCCAAACCACCTCTCACCAATGCGAGGGATTAATAAAAATGACAACATCACTCTTTGGACAATTATCAGAGTTGCTGCAAACTTCTTTGACAGAGCTGATGACACCAACACTAAATACAGGAGCAAAGGGCAGCCATATAAGCACAGAAAACCACGTGAGGAAACACAATGTAAAACAAGAGGAACAAGAAGAACAACCCACACAGACAAACAGGAAAACCCACATGGGAGAAACACAGGAAGGGAAAAAACTCAGAAACATACGGGTGATACAAAAATTAAATGCCATGAGAGGCAGTGCTAGGCTTATGTTAAGTAAGCAGTGTCAACAGATTGAAACATTTAAAAAAAGTAATTCATTTCAAGGGGGAGGAGGGGAAGACCCAGAGCAATATAGCTGCGTTTGTAATGGGGTAGGAAGCGTTAAGGACAAGCATGAATTCTAATTATGTTCCTATATTGTCAGGCAGAGATAAAATAAGAGACAGTTATGAAAAGAATGTGAATCATTGCACTGCTCTATCTGTCAGCAAGCAGCTCACAAGCTGAATATGAGTGTGTGTTAACAGTATTATTGTTGGGATCAGCGCTGATTTCATCTATCTCCACACACGCACACTCAACAAAGTGCTTGTAGCGTGAGAAAGGCACTGCAGGGTCCCCGTGTTTTGGAGGACACTCAGAGTACACAGAGCAGATCCCAGGAGAGTTGTCTCAGTAAACTCAGTCAGCGGCTTGCAATTAAGTGAGATTTACACAGTGTCAAAGTGGGGCCGACAGAATGAGCATGTAGATAAAAAGCAGCGAGTGTTGGCATTTACAGTGCGTGTACTATACGTCTGTGAAATGTCATTCCACGCAGTGTTTCTTCACGTGTGTGGGAGTGAAAGGAGCAACCACGGAAATCAATGGCACTGTTATCAATAGTCAATAGATGTTAGTTTTAGCTTTTCATGAATTTGTATTTCTGCACGATGAAAGGACAAAGCACATACCGAAATGTATGAATATTAAGTATTCGATTCGAAACACAATCTTTTTAGTCCTTAGGTAAGATGATGCTGTGATTCAGTAAGTCAATTACTCCTGTGTCCATAATCACAGCCCAGTATTAATCTTATTATCTTGTTTGGGCCCCCTCTGACTCAGCTAACGAGCAGTGCCAGTCAGCCCGAGGTCTCGGCAGTCTAAACTGGAGAAGGAAGATTTTTGTTTGTAGCAGTGCTGAACCCATAGTCTAATTAGCAGACTTTGTTCTGCAAGACTTGCCTCAAAACACATTTTTCTTTGTTGAGTTTTGAATCAATTAACCTTCGTTCACAGTCTCCATATGTCAGTCTCAGTTTCACAATATGTGACTTTTGGATTCTGAAGTTGGTGAGTCTGTCTGAGGGGTTACATATAAGGTTTGTTTTAAAAAACGTTTTATTTTTTACATTTTTACATTTGCTAAACTACTGAAGCAAAGACTGTCGAGACCAGAATTACCTCGGAGTCCTATCATTAACTTGCAGAAATATTCTTTATAAAAACATCAAATATGTCTCACCAACAATCAATAGCTGTCAAGAAATAAATGGGTGTTATACGTGTATATCATAGTAGCTCCCAAACGAACTCACGCTCCCAGATGACAGATGAGATGCCAAGGCTACGTGTTATAGCTTTATCAGTCCAGCCTTTGAATCTGCTTGCTTATCACGAGCCCCTTGACCTTACTTGCTTGCCTTTCTTGTCTTGGGTTTTTGAAGGTCTTATCACTACACCGGATGGGCAAGAGACTATCTGTAAATTCCTGTGTGGCCACTTAGTTACATTACTTCAGACACTATATGCTGATATATGAGACTTTACATAGGAGATATATATTAACAAAACCATGTTTCAGAGTATTTTAAATGTGATTTTATTTTATTCATTTATTTTACTGAAAATTGAATTAAATCATTGAAAACTAACAGTAGGGAATGGGAAGACATTGTTACAGCCGAGAGGGCCAGGCTGTGGGTGTGGACTCAAATGCAGACACAGAGGGAGTCAAAACGGGCGTGAACACAGTGCTTTATTTACAGTGCCTAGTTAACTTACAAAGCAGGAAACTATGAATGCTATGAACGGAGAATGCTATGAACTGTGGAAGCTATGAACTGAGAACTATGAGGCCAAACTATGAAAAATGAAACTCTGAGTGCTATGACTAGGTGCTAGATTTCATGGATGGATCCTGGGAATGGAAAAAGGGGCAGCGGCTTGGATGGAGGTACGCAGTCAGGGTTGCAGGTTAAAGTGTCATGCGAGGAGGGGGTGTCCAAGGGGTTCCGGGTGAGGAGTGTCCAGAGAGGATCCAGAATATACTTTGAGTGAGGGACTTGGCAGGGAGGCAGGCAAGTGTAGTCCAATGATGGAAAGGAAGCAACCAGATGACAGAACCAGCGTCCAGGCGGAGATGTGAGTAGTTTAGCTTGGGAAGTGCGACTGCCAGGTGGGTCCTATGACAAAGAAAACACAGTGAGGAGAAAAGCAGTTAAGGGCTCTCACAAGGGCTTGGCGGCCTAGCACTAACGTGAGTTAGCAGAAGATCAGGCAGAGGTCTGTTGTGAATGCTGGTCTTATATGCTGGTGACTTGATTGGAACCAGGTGTGGAAGCTGATTGGAGTCTCTGCCTGAAGGTGGAGCCCAGCGGAGTGGAAAAACCCCGTACTCACCCGGACCATGACAGACATAGCCACCACTAGCCATGTAGCTGTGCTCCTGCTTAGAAGTGTCAATGAAAGCTAACCAAGGTGTCTGCTGCTGAAGACTAGGGAGGAATGAGCTGTTACCTGTTCAGTTAAACACATCCCCACCCTAAATCAGGTAAGAGGACACGTTCACATATTGTGTATATTAACAAGGATGACAAGGAGTGGCGTCTTAAAACACCAGACATTTTAAAAAAAATCTATCAAGTGTATTTTCCATCATTTGAGTTTTGATGCTTTTGTAAACCAAGTGGAAAAATGGGGTAAGATGATTTTTGTTTCCACTAGTGGGGGGGTGACATGTTCTCAGCATCTCCTGTGGGTTTGGTAGGGAGCAACTGAAGGGGGAGGAAAAACCACAAATGAATGGACACGAAACAGGAAGTCCTTTTGTTCTGCTGAATCGGGCCAAGGACGAGGGGCACACCTGAGGCTTTTGAGTATAAAGCCAGTTTAGGTATACCATGAAAAATGCATCTATGTAGCTTCAAGTTGATGTAATTGTATACGTTTCATGTGGATTGGTTCCAGTCCCCCTGCGACCCTACAATGGAGAAGCAGAAGAGAATGGATGGATGGATGATGGGTTGTCCAGCATTATATTTACCAATAATTTAAAGGTCTTTGTGCAATATCCGCAGGCTTATTGATTTAGTTGATGGCCAAATGGCCCTGCAGGCCTAAAGGGATGAAGGCCATTGGTTTTCCTTTTTATTCATGGTATTTGTAAAGCACTATACAAATACAGGCCATTTACCATTTACCATATTTGTAATGTATTGTACCCATGGGCCCAAAGCAATGCACTACAAGTTAGTAGTTAGTATTTGTGTGTGTATTTTCTGTTTAATGAGTATAAATGTTGTGAGTTTTAAATTGTGTGTGTGTTACTTTTTTTTAAGAATTCCATTTTTGTCAGAATAAAACACCTTATCATTTATGTAGGCATGCAGGCCTGCTTGCTTGCTTGCTTGCTTCTCATTAGACACTTTACCTTGGGGATATTGAAACATGAATTTCTGCTTATTTGGACAACACTGCTGAATCCTGACCTCGAAATATAATTGTTTTGAATTTTCTTACTCAATTTGCACAACTCCAGGGTGCATATTAAAAGCTCTGTCTCCGAGAAAATACAGACAAATATGTCTCGGCCTTCAAAATCATGGGCATGCAGAAGAACTGACTACAGCATTTTAAGAAAACTGCATTTATTTTAGCAAACTGTGGAGCAATCAGAGTCCTCAGACAAACATTAAAATGCAAAGAGACCAATCTCATATTGCCGGAGGTGTGTCATGCTGTCAACAAGATACCAGAATCAGAACAAAAAGTAAACATTTCAAATGTCTGTGTGCCAACAATTTTACAGAAATTGTCTCTGCCTTCAAACCCACACAACAAAAATATTCATGTTAACTAGTAAAGACAGTTTGTTAAGCTGTTTTAGTATCTTATTCTTCCTGTAAGCACAACTAGCTTTTTCTATATTTTTTGAAGATATATATTTCCCTTCCTGATCTTAGTTTTTTTGCACATTTCTCACACTTAAATATTTCAGATCATCAAACAAACTTTAATTTCAGATTAAATTAACCAGAGGAAACACAAATGCAGTTTTTAAACAATGTTTATATATTTAAACGCAAGTGGCTCTATGTGAAAAAGTAATTGCCCCTCCTTGTTGAATCATTAATTAACTCTGATTAAACACATTGTTTGGAAAACTGAATTTAATTTCACCAACCACACCAGGCCTGATTACTTCAGATCCGTTGAATTAAGAAATCACGTAAATAGAGCCTCTCTGACAAAGTAGGCTGAAAGATCTCAATAAACAACACACAATCCGACGATTTGAAGAAACTCTAGAACAGCTGAGAAACAAACTCATTGACATCTGTCAGTGTGGAAAGGATTACAAAACCTTCTAATGCTTTGGGACTGCAGTTAACTACGGTGAGAGCCATTATCCACAAATGGAGAGAACCTGGAACAGTGGTGAACCTTCCCAGGAGCGGGCAGCTTACCAAAATTACTCCAGGAACACATTAGCAACTCATCCAGGAGGTCACAAAAGAACCCAGAACAAAATCTGAAGATCTTTAGGCCTCACTTGTCCCATTTGAGGTCAGTGAGAGGTCAGACTCTCTCTACGAAAGAGTCTCAAACAGAAAAGCACTACTGACCAGAAAGAATACAAAGGCTTGTCTCACATTTGGCCAAATAACTCTTGGTTTATCCCCAAGACTTTTAAAGTTATGGAGTGACATATTCAAAGTCTGGACTCAAATCAGTGAATCAAGAATCGTGATATCAAACAGGCCATTAATGCTCAAAAACTTTCCAATAAATCTGAATTTCAGCAATTTTGCAAAGACGAGCGGGCCAAAGTTCTTTCACAGCAAAGTGAAAAACTCTTTTCCAGTTATTCCACACACTCGATTGCTTGATTCTTGGTGGCACAACCAGTTATTAGGTTTAGAAGGCAATTACTTTTTCACACATGGCTCAAGGATATATAAACAGGCAGTTTATGTCCAGGTCAGAGTGGGAATAGTGAAAAAAGTTGTTGCAGGTTCGAGATTTATTTCTTTTTTGGCCCAAATGACCTTTTCTAAATGTAGCAACTTAGTGCTGGTGCATTTCTTTAAAAAGAGGTCAAAAACAAGAGTAAATTGGACGTGTGAAGACAGCAGCCCTAGATGATACTCAAACATCTTTCTTATTGGAAGTCCTGTCATTATGCTACCCAGTGTCCAAACATGCTCCTTGTGTATATATGTGCTACGTGTGATAAAATGTAGTGAGAAAGCGTGCTGACCAAGCATCAGTAAATAAAGAGTTGGGAGCGAAAGATGTTGAATGGTACTTCTTTTTCTATTTGTCACTACAAAACCTACTTTTAAGCCACTCAGTTTCTGAGGAAGCAGCTTGGTAACCCCACAATTAAGCCTTGATGAAGGGTAGACTACTACCAGGTATTGACTAAATGCGGTTTCATATATCCTCTGACTGTGGAACAATGGGCAGCCTAACAGCAGGGGACTACAGAACAGATGCTTTGTTATTTGGACTTGTCTCATTAATCTACTGTTCTTTATTGTAGTACAAATGCTCAGTTTGTGAGCACACATTCAGTGACCACATGTGAAGAAGACTGCAATCAGCCCTGGGATGTTATGTGAAACAACAGATGTACAAACGGAAGTTTGCATTGTTTGGTCACTTTATTAGGTACGCATTTTCAACTACTTGTTAAAGTAAAGCTAATCAGCCAATTACATGGCAGCAACTCAATGACCGCATGCATGCAGACGTGGTCAAGATGAGCTGCTGAAGTTCAAACAGAGCATCAGAATGGGGAAGAAAGGTGATTTAAGTTAGTCTGTGCTTGTTGGTGTTGATCTGAGAACAGTCTCAAAAACTGCTGGGATTTTCCCCATACACCCATCTCTGTCTCTGGGGTTCACAGAGAATGAACTGGAGATATCCAGTGAGCGTCGGTTCTCTGGGAGAAAATGCCTTGCTGAGGTCAGGGGTTACAGAAAAATGGCCAGGCTACTTTGATCTGATAGGAAGGCAACAGTAACTTAAATAACCACAAGTCACAACCAAAGTATGCAGACGAGCATCTCTGAATGCACAACATGTGAAAGCAGGTGGACTACAGCAGCAGGAGACCACACTGGGTGCCACTCCTATGAGCTAAGAGCAGGTAACTGAGGCTATAACAGTAAATAATATTGTGACATGTGGATAGTAGGATCAGACTATGGTGCAGTCAACATGAAAGCACGGATCCATTCTCCTTTGTAAAGGATATTTTCTTGGCACACTTTGGGCTCCTTAGTAACAACTGAGCAGCCTACCCGAATACTGACCGTGTCCATCCCTTTATGACCACATCTGCACCCATCTGCTGATGGCTTCATCAAGCAGGATAATATGCTAAAAAGATCCGATCATCTGAAATCAGTTTCTCGAACATGAAAAAAAGAGTTACCACTAATGAAAATGTAACCAAAAATATTTTTTTTCCTGTTTCCAGTAATCTCAGTGTTTCTCATACCATAGTATGCTCAGTGCCCCAAATTAGGCCTGAAAAAGACCACATCTGTCCTGAGACTTTCTTTGTGAGAGAATCTGAAACAGCTCATTTCTAATTCTTAGAGCATATCATTCCCAGTGATTCAGATTCTCCCCTCCATGCATGCTGGTACTCTGGTCTGTTTCAGGTCCTGTGCCATGGCCCCTATAACTTTTATACAAACAGAATAATCTCATAACATGCCAATCCAAACTGACAATCACAATATGATTTACATTCCACAGCTGCCATAATAGCAGTCCATATTTGAGACTGGTTTCAAACATCTTAATTTAAGTTAAGATGTTTGACTTAGACTCAGAAAATCATGCTTATCCTTTAGCTGGCCTATTTGTAAGCCCTGTCTTTATGAACTAAAAGTATTATGATGTCACTGATTGGATCCAGAATTAGACATATATAAATACGGGGAAAAATGAAATAAGAATACATTTAAAAAGTCTAAATTTTGAGTCGCATGATATAATTTTAGATATTGGATAAAAATCTATATATCTAGACATTCAAAATATAAATTAAATAGATTAAAAAATATATTTCTATAAACACATCTTGCCTGGAAGGTTAAGGGTAAAATGGAGAACTATCTGCATCGTCAAAGGCAGAATGGACATGATAAATGGTGAAAACATAATGACACTGCTTCTCTGTTCACCCATTTCCACTTGCAGCTATGTGTTCTTTTTGTAATGGCACTAATTAAGCATTGGAAAAGTGTGAAAAATGCCCCAATTTAGATCCTGTTAAATGAAAACAGGCAACAAATTTTCCCATCTGCTCACAGAGCTCTTTGAGGAACATTTCCAAGGTGTAAATCAACACTTTTGAATACAAGCAGAGAGCCATATGTTGTTGTTGCTGCTGGATTTACAGTGAAGCCTGGGTGAAAAGAGCAGCTCTTTGACTCTGATGCAAAATAGCTTTGATTTACAGCAAATATGTTTTTGAAAGCCGTATTAGGAAGTCCACAAATTTTTCTTTATTTTCTTTAACTAATTCTTAAAAATATGTAAAGTCTGCATTGTCTTTGATGATGTTTTTTAAATAACACACTTGCAGGCCAGTTACCTTCCAAGATACAAAATATTGCAATTCGAGAAGCAGTATAACAAACCTCTGACCGTTTGACCTATTAAAACATTTTAGCCTTTGAACAGTTGTGTATGAGCTGAAATCCAAGCATGACTTGTGGCCGACTGAATCCAAGCACTCTGCTGAGAACTGATAAGATGGCACACATTCAAAGTCTAGTGCAGATTGCCATATTGAGAGGAAAGAGGAATGTGTTTGTGTGTCTGTGTGCGTGTGTAATGTCTAAATGTGCAAAAATCTGGGTTAGCACCATAACTAATGGAACCGAAGATATGAGCAGGCAACAGATTACTCGTCCTTCCAGTCTCTGACAGCTTGAAACATCATTTCAAACATTCAGTACAACGCAGAGACAAATAGATAAATCACACAAGTGATGTTTTACTTTTAACACGCCGATGGCGGACTGCTTAAGAAATGATTTAGGCTGTAAAGGCTACAATGGCATTTTTCTCACTGGAAACATACAGTACGTTATCACAGGAAATACCAGGAATTTTGATAGAGGTCAAAAGCCTCTGAGGGTGAGTGGAGCAGGGCAGAGGTTGTGAAAAATTGACTTTGATCATCAGTTGCGTTCCTGAGATATGACCGCAAACCACTGGCTCCACAGGAAGCAGGGCGGTACCTGAGTCAGGGTAGAGAGAACAACACAGAAACGCACACAATAACTCACAGTAAATTTATAGAGATCAAGCATCATCACATACACATAAAAAATGTGGTCACTGAATGTGTGCTCACAAGAAGGTTGGTAATGACATTACTTTTAGTGACCTCCAGTTCATCCCATGTATCATTACGTCAAACATTCTCTAACATGCTCGTCCAAATATCTCCTGCGTTAGTGCGGTCTAAAGTTGGTTCTGCATGACTGCGGATTTAGCTCTCTTATAAGGAGGAGCAGGTGGGCTGGATGAGATTGTAGCTTTTCTTTTTTATAAATTTAATAATAAAGGATGTGCTCTGACAGCTGAGCAGACTCACCGTGACTAGAAACAGAAATGCTGCTGCCCGTAGCCAGACTCCTGAGTCGATATTAGATCCAAGTTGCTAATATAACTTTGGGGCTTTTTTATCTAAACTGCTCAGCTACTTGGTTTGATGGACAGTCAGTCTCACTGCTCAATGCCAACCGCCATATTTTCTGTGATCACATTCATGCCTTAGCATGGAAATGGTGAACAAATTCAAATAAATTCTTTAAATGGTCTGGCACCTGCATATTTGTCTGATTTGCTGAAGCCCTATGTCCCCACTCGTTCGCTCCGGTCAGCTGAGCAGCTGCGGCTCTCAGTCCCCAAATCACGGCTGAAACTGAGAGGAGACCGAGCGTTCTCTATCGTGGCTCCTAAGCTCTGGAATAATCTTCCTCTTCACATTAGGCGATCGACATCAGTGCTGGTTTTTAAATCCAGATTGAAAACGCATTTTTATTCACTGGCTTTTGACTCAGTGGTTGACTGACTTGTATTTTATTGTTTTCGCTATGTTTATTATTTTATCGTATTTATTATTCTTATGGTATCTATTATGTTTCTATTGTTCAGCACTTTGGTCAGCCTTGTGTGTTTTTAAAGTGCTATATAAATAAACAACGATGATGATGATGATGAAATTCTGATGGTGACGGTGATACTAACGCTGGTGAGCATTTCTGCTACTTAGCTCAAACTATAGCTGAGTGCAGGGATGACGTTGAGAAAGAAGAAATCTAATTTGAAGCAGCTATAAACTCTGACTAGTCCTTTCCTTTCCTTCTCAATGTCGCCAAAGTGCTCGCTCATAGAGGGTCAAATAATTATTGGGTTTTTCTCCTTATTTGTGTTATTGTAGGGTCTACCTTATAATATAAAGTGCCTTGAGGCGACTGTTGTTGTGATTAAGCGCTGTATACATAAATTGAAATGAAATGAACTGAACTCGTCATACTGGACACTGCATACCTCACATTTTGGTCCAGAGCCACTGTTCAGTATGAAAACAGGAAGTACAGTGTCTCAGTGTTGTAGGGTTGAATGAGGGGACGGGTGGGCATGTGTCATGTCTGAAGCATGCCGTACCTAATTTACAGCTTGTTTTTTGTGTGTTTTTTTCTATGAACATGTATTTTAGAAGCAAAAATTTTAAAAGCATTGAGAACTTTCACCAACACTCACTAACTGACTTATTAGTTATTAGGGTAAATTTGACACTTTTCTTGCAGCACAAAGGATCTAAGAATAGAAAAGTTGTCTCTTCAGTTTTTATCCATCCATCCAGCAATTTTGTTATCTGGTGTGTAATCATCATTAGGGTCTTTTGGGGGTGTGGGGGTAAGGCTCTAATGCTTTTTGAGCTACGCAGACACACATGGCCTTTCTCCAGCATGGGTACGGACTCTTAGCCCTATTGCGAGCACTCAAACTAATAAGAAGAAAGAGGTGGAAACCAACCAATCTGAAGAGGTCTCAGCTGTAATTATGGGCCTCTGAGAGTGGTCGGCTGCCATGTGTGATATGAAAACTAGTGAAGTTTCTCCTAAGTTGCTTTTCATTCAATGCACGATTCAGTACTTCTTATTACAAAATGTGAAAGAAAGAAAGTGCTACTGAATTTGCACGCACTTGCAGGATGGACACTTGGAAATAGGCAATCATTTGTTTTAATCTAAGATGATGTAGATACCACTATCAGCAGGAAGCTTTCATCATGCAGGAGAGCAGTAGTCCAGTACCAGCAAAACTAGATACTGTCTTCTATAAATATGCATGTGAATCTGCACACCACAGCATCCTGGTGTGGTGTGTTTAGGTGTTGCTGATTACTTTTTGCCAAGACATGTTTGAGATTCATCCTGGAGACATGTATTAACTATGTGTCACAACACGCTCTGTTGCTACCCTAAACAGACCGGTAGTTTGGGGTTGATCGTTTTCCATGCAGGGTTTGTTTGGCCTCTCTGTGACCCTGCCTCTTGACCTTTCCTCTCCTCTGGGCTCCCTAGTGGTTTGTGCAGGCCCGTCTTTCTACTTCAGCTATGCACACCAGGCCTGGAGAAAGCAGCTGCAGTGTCACTGGGAAGCTTTACCACTTTGCCTGAAGGCACTCGGATTTTCACACCAGGGGTCAGTATGGTTTGTCCATGCCTGGTGGCAGTTTGGATAATCTCAGTGATGTGGCACTGTTTTACGCTTATAGCATGAAAGAGAGGCTTATTCTGTAATAAATAAATAAACAACATAGTTTTATCCCCCTACCTCCAACATGTGTCCTTTTGCTTTGTTTTGTTTGTTTCTTTGGTCAAACTTTATTTGCCCATAAGCGCATCATCATCACCCTGGTGATAAAAAAAAAGCACTGGAGCATTTAAGGCTTGTACACATGCAGCGGTCATGCAGAATTCGTGACCACATATACGCTCTCTGGTGGAGACTGTGAGCCCATCGTTATGTTTTTTGTGGTGTGGGTGGAGCTGTGCAGTAGGTTCAGACCTGCTGTACCAGCTCTGACTCTGGGATTTGTTATGAAGGATGCCAGCAGCGGAAACCCGTCGCATGGAAGAAATATGTTTACATTTACCTAATTTGTTTTTTGTAATGATCTTTAAAAATGGCATCCAAACTTTATAGTTTATTAAACATTGTGTACATACACGTTTAAGTGAGTTTAACACTAGTCAGTCTTTGTGGATGTAGTTTTTGCAGGGGCTTCTTTTTTTTCCATCGGTTTTATTTTTTATTTTTATTTTTATTTAGTTTTGTTGCCTTTTACTTTCCCTTCGCTTGACCCGCGATAAATACTGACAGTGTGAACGGCTGCTTGGCAACCTTCCTGGAAAGACAGAATGAAAGGAGACTGAGAACGACGCGTCACACTGCTTTCTTCAGAAAACTTACTCCCTTACTTCTCTTTATGGCGTTTCAAAATGACAGACTCTAACTTGAGGAACGAAAGCAACCATGGGCTGTTTTTCACTTCTTTTAATGGATCTGTTTCGGACCAGATGTTACCAAATGACAGCATCACCACATGCAGAAACTTCACAATGGACTCACAGGTTGTCGGTGTTGGGATCTTTCTCTCCGTTTTTATTTTGGTGGCAATTGTTGGGAATATTTTGGTTATCCTGTCTGTGGTGTGCAACAAACAGTTACAGACCGTCACCAACTTCTTCATTGTCAACTTAGCCATAGCAGACCTCCTGTTGGGCATTATTGTGCTGCCCTTCTCTGCATCTCTAGAGGTGCTGGGATGCTGGGTGTTTGGCCGGGTTTTCTGTAACATCTGGGCAGCGGTGGATGTGCTCTGCTGCACGGCATCAATCCTCAGCCTCTGTATGATCTCCATCGACCGTTATATCGGCGTGAAATACTGCCTTAAATACCCAAGTATTATGACTGAGAGAAAGGCAGTTGCTATTTTAGTCCTAGTGTGGGTATCATCTGTTGTGATCTCGGTCGGTCCGCTCCTGGGATGGAAGGAACCGCCGCCTGTGGACGAAAGCATCTGCAGGATCACAGAGGAGCCGGGATACGCGCTCTTCTCCTCGCTTTTCTCTTTCTACCTCCCGCTTATGGTCATTCTCATCATGTATTTTAGGGTGTACGTGGTGGCCCGCAGGACTACTCGGAGCCTGGAAGCGGGAGTCAAACGGGAGAGAAATAAGTCGATGGAAGTGGTCCTGCGGATACACTGTCGCAGCGTGCTGGAGGACGCGCGTCCGGCGAGCTCAAAAAGCAGCAAAAACCACCCGTTTCGAAGTTCGCTCTCCGTGCGGCTGATGAAGTTCTCCAGGGAGAAAAAGGCTGCGAAAACCCTGGCCATAGTGGTGGGGATGTTCATCCTCTGCTGGCTGCCCTTTTTCTTCTTTCTGCCAATGGGTATGTTTTATTTATCGATCTCTTTTATTTTTATATAATCGTTTCTCAGCATTTCATGCTGGGTCATGAGCTGGGTCCTGCGTAAAATAGGATTCAGTCTGTTGCATTACCACCAGACTCCTGCCAAACATGGAGAATATGACTTATAAATGTTATGTTATACTTCTTATAAATGTTCCTCTCCTAAATGCGCTTTTAAAAAGTTTCTATCTTTAAGAGCAACAAACACGCCTGTTTCAGGCCTGCTATGATTTATGATTTTACTCCTGAACTGATCATGTGTGAGATGCACGTCGGTCCAAAATAAAGCGTTCTGAATAAATGGGTCGTGTTCAGTATAAGAAATTGACGCTGTGATTGAAAACGTTTGCGTCTAAGAGGCTCCTCTTGACAGCTGCGCAGACTTTTATAAAAGACTCTAAATTCTGGTCGCAAAGGAAGCCTAAACGTATGAAATTCCGTGAATTTTAATTTAAGAAAACCCTTTTAAGCTGTTAATAAATTCTGTAAAATCAGCGTTTGGCATAACAAAAGTGCGTGTTCTGGATTTCATGCGCAGTTTATTTTGGGAGCTATGCCAGGAAGTGATCAAAATTAAGATGCTATAATGCTACTAAAACAAATTCTTTTGTCAGGAAAGGTCAGCTCTGCAACATGACCATTAAAGTGGTTTGTTTTCATGCCTGTAATTTTTTCATGACTGTAATTATTCCTTCATATTGGTAATATCACATTTTTCAAAGAGCAGTCATAACAGACTGACATTCTTCACTGATGACCAGTTCCAGCGGCTACTTACCTTGGCAAAAACTCAGACAGGCATGATTTTCAAGAATAAACATTTATGTTTTATTGTTGAGCATATTCATTAAGTACTAAGAGACTACAGTACTAAGAGAGTGGGATCTAAGATTCAAATCAGGCAAAGAGATCTTCTCTTCCCCCTACAGATGGTTGAAAAGGCCCTCCGCTGAGGGTGACCAATTCAGTCCTTATGACAACACATAAATCAAACCGAACAAACACATTTTAGAGTGGAATCAAATGGAAATAGCTTTAAATTTAAAGACAAAACTGGACATAAAGGCACACCTTAAAACACAAAAAGAGGCAATATGGATATTAGCAACAAAAAGAATGATTGAAATGCAAAACTGAATAAATAAAGAGTGCCTACGTAGAAGGATTCAGGCTAGACTAGACTTAGACTAGAGCTCTGGTGCCACATGTTAATGGTGGCACCACGGATTTTCATTTTGCATATATTTCACATAATTGATTGTGAGAGCCATTCAGAACAAATGGCCAGTATCTTACTGGGCATAGCACTAACACAGCACTCTGATTCTTGCTGTACCTCTCCTTTTACATACTGGAATTATTAGAGCAAAGCCTGCAGGGACACACGGGGTGCATGAAATGAAATTGGTGCTACTTATCATTTTATTCACTTAATGGGAAAGAAAAGGGCAAGTTTATTTGTATGCCTAAGTCAGACAGACTCCATCCTCAGCATGTGATTAAAAATGACAGGAATGAGATTTAAAGGTTTAAAATGTTAACACATTTCATTACACACATTATTAATCAATTTGTGCACCTCAAGGCAGTCTCTAATAATAGTTTTAATTAACATTACTGTAATGATTGTAATAATTTGACTTTGTGATCACGTTATTGCTTTTAGGAAAGGTCATACAGACTCTTAAAACTAAAATGGTGACACTAAAAATCTGCATTCAAAGGCAGCTCAGCCAAAAGGGATCATTAATTATGTCTGGTGTTATCTTGAGTTGTTTTATTTTTTATTTATGATGCCTGGTGAATGTTAGAAAGGCCTCTAATTTGCATGATAAAGGAAGTCAAACTATCAAAACACTATTATCTAAACTAATGTCTGCTGTAGATTAATGGATGACCTGCAATTTGGTTTTTAAAGCATAATAAAACTCTGAACTCTAAGAATCTAGTCATCGTGCTGTAAGCCATCTGGTTTGCAAAAATCCTTTGAGAGATGACCTCAGGCCTCCTCAAAGGCAGTATTTTTAAACATTAAGTTCCACCAGGGATCAATAAAGTTCTACACTGTCAATTTATCCCCATGGGTGGCTGCCTTTTATTTCCCAAACCACTCACAGATGAGTGTGGGGCCTTAGCACCGCTTGCTAACCTACACTCGGTCAGTCAGACACGGTGATGTTGGTCCATCGCAGAGACAGACATTAATAGGTAACTTTTTGCCGAAAGGCAGAGCTGTACGTTCAGCTCATCTTATACCAATCAGGACTTTTCTGTGTGATGATCCAAATCTAGATGGAATCCTCTGACTCATTTCAACCTATATTAGCACACCAGACCCATTTTATATTGCCAGAAACTGATGAAATAAAGAGGAATGGCCTGTCAGATTTCTGTTTAAGGCCGTTTCTTTCCCTCTGCAAAAGCCAACCACGACCACTGAGGTGGTATAATTAACTGGTTCTTCTTTCAGGCTTAGCAGGGAATGCTTTTTTTTGTTTTTCAAAAATGCACAACTGATTTTAAATATGTTCACCCACTATTGTTTAATAGACTAAAATTGGTTGTTGTAAATGTGTTTTTTTTATGAATATAAGTAATGTTAATATAAGTAATGAGTTTGGTTTCCTAATTGTTTTTCGAGAGTTGACTGAAGCTTCTGGGTCAGAAAAAGGAAGCCAATGAGGAAGTGCACAAAAAATCTGTAGTCTCTCTGAAAGCCAACAGGTGGCGATAGCTGTGGTTGCAAAAGGACTTCTGGTCCTACTGAAAACTATGTGAGGACAGCCTTCTGGTTTGACCTCTGTAAAGACTTTCTTGTTGAGTTTATGGACTCAGTCACTCATTTTGGATTTGAAAAAAATGTTTTGTAATTGTTTCATAATTCTTGGTCATGCCATTTTTAAAAATAGTAGCTAATTTGTGGTATGAGACTGCATATTTATTGGCTAACAACAAAAACCACATGTCATTAGGCATGTGGTTTACCAGTCAGACCCACCAATCTTAGTCACATACATTTTTTTTTTGCAACCAAGATAGCGATGGGGTAAATGCTTATCTCAGGTCTTCAAAATGTGACACAACATTAGCTACTTTTACTGTCTGCGATTCTAACCAATAAATTATCTGAGCTAGAGACCTCTACTGTCCAAAATCTGTTAAAACACCTCAGTAACACATTAACAAAACCCCATTGTTATGCTGTGTGACTGGCCCCTTCATCATCATGAAAATATTGTATTAACCACATACACACAGTCATGCTGCTGTAAATACTCAACTACACCTTATTATTAGCCCCTCTTGTGATAGTCATTATTGTGGGGGTCATTTGATAGTGATGACCCATTTTAAAATATTTAAATTAGTTGTGGACTCCGGGCGTGATTCACAAGCAGATTTGATTAAGCAGGAAAGTAACGGGAGACGAGCAATCACAAAATCTAAAATTTTACAACTAATGTTAACTACTAGTAAACATTTACTATTACTACAGTCTGTAATATTTGCAGTTTTTTATTATGATAATATGTCATTTGTCATTTCATTAATATCATAACAGAAATGACTGCTAGTTGTTAGAAATATGTACAAAAAAAGGAAGCACTCAATTATTCTGACAGAAGTCCAAAGAACAAAGTCCAGAAAAACGTTTTAGATCTTACAATGAAACTAAGTGAGTAAGTGCAGAGGGCATCCTCTATTTGTTGTTATTCATTCCACTGGTGTTGGTAGATTGCCAACAGTGGCTGGTATTTGATCCAGAGTTATTTTGTGTTCGTCACATCTTGATAAAGACTACAGGTTACACCCACATGTACACAGGTACGTTTTAATACAAGGATTTTCCACTTTTGTTTTCAAAACTATCTCCATCGACATGAGAACACACGGAAAAACAGTAAAACCGAGCAGTCTGACATCAAAAACTGAAATAAAGGCGCACATCTTTGATGTTCCAAGATAACATCCTTGCTTTCCTTGTTGACATATTAATACAGAAACGTCGTTGTTGAAAATCTTCAGGCTGGAAGAGGTTTTCAAAAGGCCTATTTTGAGTGACCTAAAACACTGTTTAAAAGTAGAGGAAAGGTCACAAATGCAAAGAAAATTTATGTCTTTCAGAATATCCAAGTATGTGTGGACAGGGGCTTTGAGTCCATATGCAATCGTTTTTATTTGGTTTTGGTTTTTTCTGTCAGTCTCTTGTCTCTTATTTGACCTGAGCGTAAAGTAGCTAAATAGTTTTTCAGTGGTTATACTTGAACCATATAACTTATCGAGTGTCTTAATAAGTTGTTGGACGGCCATGTTTTTCCAGAACAAAACTATATCACTCTTTGAAATTGACTTTGTAGACCACTAGCAGTATGCCTGAGTACAAAAACAATTTTGACAAAGGGTATTCCTTCATTTGATGTTCTGACCGTGGTGATAAATTGTTTAAAATCTCTCATAAGTGTTCAGTTTCTTTGGCTATACTCTCCCACTGTCAGCCAACTCCAATGCATTCTAGAGATCCCCTCCCAGGCATTTCAACCCATTCACACCTTGCTTCAGCTGACCTCAGAAGATGGTAAATGGTAAATGGACTTGTTCTTATATAGCGCTTTTCTACTCTGTCTGAGCACTCAAAGCGCTTTATACAACTAATTCATTCACCCAATCATACCCATTTACACAAGCACTTTTTTCTGACCTAAGTAGTCTACCTATAGTAGTATAGTAGTCTATACACATTCACACTCCGATGGATGCATCGGAGAGCAACATGGGGTTAGTATCTTGCCCAAGGATATTTGGTGCATGCAGACTGGAGCAGCCTAGGATCGAACCACCGACCTTCTGGTTAGTGGCTGACCTGCTCTGCCACCTGAGCTACAGCCACCTCACGGGGTGGGGCAAGGTCTCATATTAGTTTCACCCTTGACCCCCAGTATGGCAATGACCCACGCCTTTTTTCACACCTCAGCTCAAGTAATGACCTCATGACCCTCAGAACCATCTCCAAAGGCCACGACCCCCACTGGAGGTTAAATATCTGGGGCTTGGCAACATTTGTTTTTAGAACTGAACAAGGTCTTCACAAACCTAATTAAATCCAGTTACCTTTGTTTTCAAGCTCCCAAGACTATCTTGATCTGGCTGACTGAGAGCCTGCACAGATACAATTCACATTGTTATCTTGTCAAAACATTCAGGTAACCCTTATTGACGGAGGAATGGTCATACTGGAACAAATATAGGTGATCAATATGAGCAGCTGTGTTTTTTTGCAATGAATCTGAGGGCACAAGTGGACAAAAATCGACTATGCCAACAAAATGCCTTTGCCCAACATCCACACAACATAGCACGGCGCCTCCATCCCCTCACTTTTAAGGTTTCAAGTTTTTCAGTGTCTGCTTTAGCTGTTGGTGGCCATATGTTGAGTTTTAGCTTTAGAAAAGCCTAAATCAAAATACACTAATATACAAAATACATGAATTACAAAAGAATGCCATCTCAGAAGCAATAAAACAAATACATAAAAAATATACCTGTTATCATGGTGTTTTGGCTGTGCGTCAGAGCGGTGAATCACTTGCTGCCTGCCTCTAAAGGTGATGTCATTTTAGGGACATAAATAAAAAAAAAAGAACACCCCTTCCTCTTATTAATTTATTAATCTTAGTCTTTAATCCTGAGTGAATTTGGGTGGGTAGTGATGAAAGCAAAATGAGACTATGAAGAAAGTCTCAACTTTGTTTCATCATCCACTTCTTTTAATCTAAGTGCATTCTTTCTGTTTAGTGGTCAGTAATGTCAGAGCATGAACTCTGAGCATTACACGCAAAAGCCTCTGTGCAGTACGAAAGAAAATGGATTTCTGGGATATCAGTGTAGTCTTGACATCATAGCATTGTTAAATGTTGCCTCTGTGTCCAGGCTCGATGCCATGTTAAATCCCAGGCCTGGAGAGAAAGAAGAATAACGGTAAAGAAATAGAGAAAAGCAGCTTTCTCTGAAAAATAAAGGTGTCATCGGACTATTGTACTAAAAATAGCATTGGGAGTATATGAGCAAAGCAAAATGCCTTGTTCTGCTAGTCAGCTGTGCAAAAAGCAATTTTCATTATGAAAACCTCTAATGTTCTCATTTGTTAAATTACCAGTGTGTAATGTCATATGCACAAAAGCTAGAAAACTTCCATATATTCCATATTTCTTAAATATCTATAATCCCTACTACAAGAAATAATAGAAATTGCCTTCGTTTTCCATTATTCTAAATAGAGTTGATAAATTCAATATTTAGAGGTTATCCATTCCAGTATTTCACATCAGGCAAAACCAATAACAAACACAGACAGAAACATCAGCAGAAACAAAGACGATGTGCTTGCATTAAATGGAACATTTCAAAGCTTTTATGAATCATTGTGCTAAGCCTGGCGTGTGTCCTTGGAGCATGGAAAAAACATTTTTTGATAGCAATGTGTATGTTTTACCTAACCCCTTTAGCGAGAGTTTCCATACAGGAAAAAGCCCATCTAATATTGTGTTGGCACATTTCATGTAATTAGTTAACATCAGTTAAATCCATTCAAGAAATCTGTAAATACCAGAAAATCTGCCTCCATCATGCATGGTATTCAAGCAAAAAGAAAAAAAGTTCTGTGCCCTGAGGCTTGTGGGTGAAGCATGTTCTATAAATATCTGTCCTTAAAATGTCAGAACCTCCTTTGCTTCTATTAACAAACATAAGCAAAAAAAACCCAGCAGGTGCATAATAAATCATTAAAAAGATCCTGCCGTCAGAGTGCAAATACATATACACATAACATAATAGTACATCACAGCTGTGCATAGACGTGTGCATTTCTTTCAGTATATATATATATTTGTTAAATTAAGATTATTCCATATAATTATTTTGCTTTATTATTACTTACCTATTATTATTTAGTATCCAACCTGACTGACAAAATGATATACAGCATCCAACTGTAAAAATCATTCATATTTATTAAATTAATATATTTTGCATAGTACAAATTCTCTGACAGTACTAACTTTTATCTTCAGTGGCTCTTTGTAGGCTCTTTGTACTATATTGCTCATTTACTTTATGGTAACTCACACATCTTCTTGATGGCTTCATCTCCTTTTAGGTTCCTTCTTCCCGGCTCTAAAACCGTCTGAAACTGTGTTCAAGGTGATCTTTTGGTTGGGATACTTCAACAGCTGCATCAACCCCATTATCTACCCCTGCTCCAGTAAAGAGTTCCAGCGGGCTTTCACCAGGCTCCTCAAGTGCCAGTGTTACCAGAAACGTAGGGTCCTTCGCCGCTTCTATGACCAGAAGTGGCGGACTGCTGTCAAGGGAATGACAAGGGATCAGAGAGGCGATTATAAGCCTGGCTACGCTGTGCACGAATCCTGCGGCAGCTCTTTGCTACACACAAGAAAAGGACATGCACTAGGTTTCAAGAGATGGAGTCTGTTTCCACCACTGCGAAAGTCCTCCTTCCAGCTCAAAGAGAAAGTAAATAATCTGTCAAATAAAATTAAGGGAGGGACAGGAAAATGCACCACACCTGCTGTTGGTCGAATTGAAACGGTGGACACAGTGTCTATGGGAATTTACAACTCTTGTGAGCAGAGTAGCTATCAGTTTTATGATCTGGCAGAATGCTATGGCCTGAAAGAGACTGACATTTAGACGGTCACTAGAGAGGCTTTTATTTATTTTCAAAGGGCCATATTGGACCGACATGTAAGAAAGACTGTGATAATGCATAATATCAAAGAATCAAGGCACGATTAAAGCTGAGAATAATGGGTTTATCCTTGCACAAACAGGCAAAAAAAAAGAAACCCTTATCCCAATCCCTTGGGTCCCACCATGTTTATTTGGATGAAACCTCTAGTGAACTGCTCAATGCCACATTTGGGACATGGGTGCGAAATAAGCAGTAAGTTTGGACTTAATGCTTTTTCGCTTGAAGGCACTGGATGTGAAGATTTCATAGCCTACAGCTGACAGCTGGCAAGTTTTAAGAATGTAATATTTTGGGAAAGACAGTTAACATAAGGCTGGATAATTAGTATTGTTGTATGTTTTTCCTAAAGTTTTGTATCAGGCAGTTTTGATGTCTTTAAATGTTAGCCAGCTCACACTGTGTGATAAAGACTGAGAGTAAATGGTTTTGGTTGGCATGTTTTGTGATTTAACAAAAGACAAAGAAGCAAAAGAACAAATACCTGTACCGAAACAAAGTTTTCAATCTCCGCGAAAGTAAAATCACAAGTGCATTTTTGTGTTGGTGCCACAGTTTAACCAAATGTAAAATTTCATATTGAACTATGATCATTAATCTGCGCCTCTGTTTCTTTTTTTGACAAAGCATTGTAAAGACGAGTGGCCAACGTTGCCAAGTGAACAGTAATGTCATGTTGTTGTTTTTTTTGGGTTTTTTTTATGTTTATCAGATGAAAGGCAAAAAATGTAGGAGAGGAAAAAATGTGGAGACAATATTTTGTTATTGTTTTATGCCTTCAAGTCTTTCAGTTACGTTACGTTATTTGATTCATGATTAAAGAAAAATATCTCCTTCATCCAGAAGATGTCACTGTTGCTTTGGTTGTTTTACCTTGTGCACCTATTCATCTTTAAGTAAAGCTAAATGCTTTTGGGATGAGTTGTTTTTAGTAGAAGTGAATCTGTTGGAAATAAATTAACACCTGCATTTAATGAAAGCGGTCAGAACAGCAGTAAGAATATGTCTACTGACTGAGAAATACAAATTACAAAAAGAAAAAGAAATACAAAAAGATTTCAGGAAAGCACAAACACACTTTCATAAATCTGGAATTGGAAGCAGTGCACATTAATAGAGAGAAAGGGAGCAACTCCATGAAGACCAATAAACCACAGTTGATTCCTGTTAGAAGCCTTACTAGAAATTAGGTATATAACCTTAACTTTATTGTATTAAAGTTAGAAAAATCACTTAAAAGTGGTCAAATGTGTTATATTGTTGAATATAATTAAAGACAAAACTGCCTTCATCACAGCTTTCCATAAATGGATCTTTATTGATTTATTCAGAAAAAGCTTTGGTAGCTCATTCTCAGAACAGCAGCCTCAGATTTCTTCTTAGACAGAAGATTTACAGCACAGAGAAAAAAAAACAATGAAGGGGAAAATGGGACGGGTACATTTCAAGTTTGTTATTTAAGTTATTAGGCTTAGCAAAACATCTACGTCTGTTTGAAACGATTATCAACATTAACAGACTGAACTGGACTTAATAACAGGAGTCCATATAATTTTAGTAAATTATTCTGGTGACTGGTGAGTATCAGCTGCGCTGGGTATGTAAATCGGGCCATCCAGCTGCGGTGCTGATCCGACGCCACTCGTGGCAAAAATCCAGACAAATGTCACTTGATCAAGGAGCAGATCTGCATCAGATGAGATCAGCTGACTCTGCATGTGCGTGCACTGTGCATATAAGAAAGTGGTGTGCAAAAGCAGGGTAGTGACATAATTGATGTGCATTATTGATATTTGAAGCATGTGTACCTGCACGTGCATGCTTATTAACACACGGGTACTGTGGAATATATTTTTTACTCACCCAAAGCGCTCGTGCTCTCGTCCACTCCCCGCAAAACAATTAGCAGCTGTGCTGTGTCTGTGGCATCTCATGCGATGGAGTAAAAATCAAAAGCACAGCTTTATCAGACAGTTGCAGTTTAATGTTGGCTGACAAGTCTTCAATGCGTCGTACAACTGGATTTCTGGACACGCTGACGTTGTTGAAGTCCTGCACTTTTTCCGGGCACATTATTTCGGTGACTTTAACAAGACCGTGTTTTATGAGGTCTCCATCTGAAAAAGGCTTGCCATGTCTTGCGATGAGTTGGGCGACCTCATAGCTGGCTATTGGAGCCTTTTCCTGGATAATTTGAGCACGAAAAAAATACTGTTGCTGACCCTGCAGGAGAGCTACCCTTTGCTTTAATTTCTGCTCTCGCTCAGCACCAGTGTAGGATGCATAGGCCTGATGTTTGGTTTCATAATGACATCGTACATTATACTCTTTCATAATTGCCACAGTTTCAGTGCAGATCAAACAGACACACTTCCCCTTGAATTCTTTGAAGAAATATTCACTCTCCCACCGTGTCTGAAATTTTCTGCACTCACTTTCTACCTTTCTCTTCTTTGGTTCTGCCATGTTTAGTAACTTGGGGGTAAATTCCTTCTTTGATTGTCCTTTTTGGTGGAGCAACTGCCTTGATCAACAGCGGCTCGCCCTGGTGTTAAAACTAAGGAGTGCAATACACTCAAGCAAAAGTTGAAGTGCGTGCCATATTCTATTCTATTTATAAAATTACTTGCGGGCCAATTAAAAATGGGGGCCGCAGTTGGCCCGCGGGCCGCAGTTTGGACACCCTTGGTTTATGTGGTCATATAAACGGTTCTTGTAATTTCTTAAACTGGTCTTGACTTTGTTAATAGCAGCCTATCAAAAACAACACAAAATGTATTCCCATTCCGATTTTAGCTGAATCTACAAAAAATGCCAAAGGTAACAAACACAGGCTGACAGCTATAAATCACTCTGCACTGACCTATGAATCATTCAAGTACAAAAAGGCACCTAATTCACAGGATGAACCAGTGTTGGGTTTACACATAAAAGACAATTTAGCAAAGAACCAGAGATAATTTCATTATATCTTTAGGTGCTTTATTACCAGCGGTACACATATGTTTTGTTTTCATTTTTGTAGGTGAGTTTACAAAAAATAGTAAAGATGACAGAGTTTGGCAGATATAAAATAATATTTTACATCAATGAAGTGAGTCAGTGGGGCTATTTGCCTAAAACTTTGCACATGTCAGCATGGTGTGTAGTGTGTTTTTAAAAGAAATGTGAGGAAACTGGACAAATGGTGTATAAAAAAAAAATTTATCTGAAAGTCATGTCCTTAAGAAACAGACAAAAAAACCCATCCAGCATAACTGGTTGCGCCTTGGTTGCATTGTTTTGGATAGGTATGAGGGGAAAAGAAGCAAAACTGTTTATTAATACTGTTGTAATATTTGTTAAATATAATTTTTGTTCAATAAAAAAAGACCTTGATAAAAAAAAAAGCCATCCAACAAAGACCTGACACAGGACCTGAGAGATACATCTGGACCTTCATTTGATCCATGTAGACTTCAGTGTAAGCGTGGCTCTCAATAAACCATTCTTCCAGAAGGGAAACAAGGAGAAAAGGCTGAGGTATCCCAAATTATAAAAGGAGTTTGCTGAGTTCTCACTATGATTGTGCTACTGTAACATTAGCAGTGAATTAAATAACATTATTGGCCAAAAAAGTGCTTCATTAGGTTTTTTGAAGCTGCCGTCTATCAAAACCTTTCTGGTGCCGGTAAGTTGCAGAACAGCTTGCTGTGAGGATGTACTCGAACAGTGCAGAAATATGTGATGAAAGTTGATTAAACATGATAGGAACTTGGTTGTAGCAAAGAAATGAAGAAGGCTTCCTTTTACATGACAGGTTTAACATATTTAATGAGTAAACTGTCTGCAAAAACATACACAGTAATAAAGATGTACATTGACTCCAGACCCCAGCAAGCAGTTTTTGGTAATGGAAACAACGTGTTTAGGTTCCATTACACTTGTGTCCATGGAAGTAATAATAAATGGAAAGTTAGGGTATATTAAAATATTGCATACACACTTAAGATTAAAATTCTAGTTTCCATTGTGAGCTCATTACAAACCACCATTCAAATCCTCAGAAATCTACCACCTCAAAACACATACTGAATGTGGTACAATCTGCTAACTCTTTATTAATGGAAATTTGTACATTTATTTACTGCAAGAAACTTGGTGACTCTGTTTAAATACTTGTTATCTACAATATAATGTTACAATCAGATAGGAATTCATGTGCTAAACTTTGGATTTTCAAATATCAAACATGGGTGCAGTAAACTGTGTTTCCTAATGAATAACAACTAAAGAAACAACCAGCATTTAAAACGGCTGCCTTAGCTGAGATTAAGTGGACACAGCTTTTTTGCTTTGCACTGCTGATGCATGGTGGAGCATCAAGTCCGTGGTCCAGTGAGGTCTCTTCTGTGTGTTTCAAGACCATCTGTGTCTGCATCAGCCTGTGGAGGTGGGTGAAGAAGAAGAGGTTATTATACACACTGTGAAAAGTCTGCTGTGTATATTGTAGTTCACAGGCTACTACAGGTTGTGTATCATTACTTTAAAGGAAGGGGTTTACTTATGTATTTATCTGCCATTTGTTCACATAATGTTAACGTTAGAAAGTAAAAAAAAATCTTGTCATTTATGATGCATCTAAATAAATTTCATGTAAGTGTTCACAAATGTGTATATTATTTGATAACTTGGTTTGATTTATACAATCCAGTGTTTCTCAATATAATAAATCTTAATCTTAATATGGCTTAGAAGAGAAGTTGTTCACAAAGTTACATTTCTTCACTTTGGAAAAAGCAAAAGTGCACAACTTGGGGAAAATATGCATTACAGTTCAAATCTTATTTTACATTCTACATATTTTTCACGGTCAATGTCGTTACTATTACATTTTCATCTTCTCTCCCACTTAGGTCTTTGTGGACAGAGTGTCCCAAAACCTATCAAAATACAGTGGGTGAGAGGGAGCATACACTTCATAATACCCTCGTAAGGCACCGATAATCAATCACACTGACCTTCGTGCAACATGAAGTCTCAAGTTTACCCGACCAATATATTTCCACAGGCTGACCTAACACAGCACACACAGAATGAACTCTGTACACTGTAGTCACTTTTTATGTGCAGGATTTACTGCATGGTTGATGTATCGGTCTGGGTTACACTGTAAAGGCCACCCTAATATTTGCATCAACATATTAACAGCTGTAATGATAAGCCATAGCACATCATCACATCCAATATTATACAGTGATGAAACCATATGATAGAGTGCTTTCAATTCACTTTCTGAGCAACACAAATAAAAACACTGACAGGATTAGAAATTAACATATTGACACTAAAGGTTTACTACAAATGTTCCTTTGTCATAAGTCATATTGTCATTTTCTAGCTCTCACGAAATGTGCTAACCAGAGGTGTGATAGACGTCAGCAGCTGTGTTAACATCACTGAACACATCCAGTAAATAACACAAGATGAAAGTATTTGGGACAGGGCACGCAGACTTAGTTCCTTAAAAGCATTTGTATCACATAGGAAAACATGTCATTAAAGATAATAATTAGGAGGTGTGGCCCAGTAGGGTTTTTTTCACATAGTGTATTTAATTACCTTAAATCTGTTTCTCTTCCTGTCCCATCTTAAACTGAGATTTCACTGCATCTGTATCAGTGATGGAGGTAAGTAAACAAGGTAAGTAAAAGTATTTATTTTAATCATAAAAAAAGTCATTTTTTATGAAACAATATTTCTGACTAAATGTCTTGAAGTGTCACTTGAAGCTGTATCAGCAGGTAAGGTTTAATATTGTAGCTGTCCTACAGGGACCACACAGTGAGAAAAAGTCAAGCACAACATCTAATAAACATCAAATCTATAAAATCTACAAAATATTAAATATTTCAATTTTTTTATCCACATGAGCTGCTCTTTACTCAGTAATTTGCAATATTTATCAACAGTCACAGGCGTGCACACAAAATGTTGTTTTGTATGACTGTTTCTGGGTGTGTGTAATTAATCATAGTGTGTAATGCCACGTCAATGAGATCCAAACTCTGTTTTCGTTGGGTTGTGTAGGAATTAGCAAACAACTATTCTTATAGGGAACCATGTTTAAACTTTAAATATTTTTAAACAGGGTTTGTTTATTCTTCGTTCTCGATTATTTCTCATGTAATGTGTATTTATTTCAAAACTCTCAGGGTGTAAGTGTAAGTAGCTATTGTAAATATTGTGCTGCAGAATTATACAAACTGCAAATACCAGCAAAAGCGGAACAAAAGACACATCCAAATTTGTGCTGTGCGCTTTGTTTTTCATATTATTTTTGCTTCTGCTTACATTCAAACTGGTGTGAATTCCTGCTTCTCTGCCAGTCAGTTCAGTCAGGGTGTTTTGTAGTCCTTGCTAGCCAGTCTTATTTTGAGTTTATTATAATATCAGTGAATTTTATCACTATAGTTTCAAATTCTTGAGCAAAGAAGAGCAAATTTATAAACATCTATAAGCTTTACCTTTACCTGAGGTTTAAATCTGCATGTTGCTGAAGTGAAGTTTCATCTGTTCCTTTCAACTTGCTTCACAAATCTTCCAAAGTTTCCCCCATTTAGATCTTGGGAATTGTTTGCTCTTACATAAAACCTCTAATTTAGGTATCTTTTGGTTCTCTTTCTTATTAGATGAAAAACAGTACTACCACAAATTTAAAACCTTTGGCCTATTTTTTAGACCTTTAAAAATTACTTTAAGAATAAATATGGGAATGGTCAGCACCTAGGATGTAGTTGGTTTTAGTTCAACACAAACCCTGGAGAGGCAACTTTTGACACTTTAACCTTTCACATTGCCTACTCATTGGGAATTGTACCCATCATCATTACTGCATTTACACATTCCTTACACTTAACAGAGGATCTTCTAAGGACAGAACAATTCACATAAGTTAGCCAAAACTTCTAACTGCTTACTTAACTTTATGATCTGCTCCTTTTTCCTCTTGTAAATCCTTTTGAAACAAATGCAATAATAATAACAAGAAAAATGAATAATGTAATTTTTTATGAAAATGAACCCATAGGCTGGGAACAAATTCTTACATAATGGTTGAAGGCATAGTTTTAAACCCACCCTCATTAGTGGACAGGTCACAGTTAATGGTATTCTTTCAGTTTTAAGCATATTTTGCCTTGCTGTTAACAGAAACTGTGGCTGAAGTAGTCAGAGAGTAATGTTGTTGATTTAAAAAAATGTAGCCCTCACTGTTTGTTGAAATATCTACACCTACATTTATAGATACTGTAGATAATCTATATTTTAGGATTGCTCTGCACATTCATTTGCCTCTTTTCGAGTATGTGATAATTCCATCCCTGGGGATGATCCGGGCAGGCATACCCTGCATCCCATAAACATGAGGAACGCCCTCCGAAAGGAGCGATTGAACAAACCATACAGGAAAGGGTTTAGGGATGAGTTGATATACCCTAACCACAGAAAGAGATCCCAGAGGACCACCTCTGTGCTGTATTCAATGAATGGGTCCACGATGTTAACAGTAAAGAAGGGCATCCAGAAGATGAGAAAAACTCCCATGATGATACCTAAAGTTTTTGCTGCCTTTCTCTCCCTCTTCATGGCATTCCTGTGTCTTTTTTTCTTGCTTGAGTCTTTACCCACTCCAGCAGCCATCTGGCTTTCCATGGCACTGATCTGCCTGGCCTGCCGCTTGGCAGCTTTGAAGATCTTCCAGTAGGCTACTAGCATGATTGCCATGGGCAGGTAAAAGGCTACTAAAGAAGCCATGACAGCATAAATGCGACTGACCAAGAACACACATAAATCTTTAGGAATCAGCATGTCTACACCAGCAACGTGAAGGTCTAGCATAATGGGGCCAAAGGAAATGAGTATGGGGACAAGCCAACATACAGCAATGAGGAGAGCAACCCGCCTGTGGCTCATCTTTAAAGAGTAAACTAGAGGGTTACAGACAGCATAGTAACGGTCGAAGGCGATGCAGCTGAGATGAAATATGGAGGCAGTGCAGAGCATAACATCTAGGCTAGAGTGTATCCGACAAAAAAGAGAACCAAAGTACCAGCACCCCTCCACAGTTCGAATCATACTGTAAGGCATCACTACAAGGCCAACTAGGCAGTCAGCCACCGCCAGGGACATGACAAAGCAGTTTGTGGGGGACTGCAGCTGCTTGAAGTAAGCAATGGACAAGACCACCAGGAAGTTGCCCACAACTGTGCAGATGATGCCAACCGAGAGGAAAGCATACAGAAAAATGCGAGAGACTCGATGCCTCAATAAAGTACACGACTGAAGTTCAAGTTGAAGAGATGTGTTATCATCTCCGAGCCATCCCAAGGTGCTGTTATCCATGGCCTAATCAAACCTGTCAAAACATAGAGAGAGAATTGGAAATAATTACTTCGAGACATTTCATAGTACCACTCTATGGCACATTAACAATGAAAAAGTGGACAAACCACCCAGAATCCTGTTTGTTTCAGGCTGAAATGCAGCTCCGGGGCTACTTTTTATCAGTAAATCTTTGAACAGTGAACTTTGGTTTGCCATATAAATCACAAGAGACCATGGGCCTGAAAAACTTGTTCTCAGAGCAGGGGGCGTATCTAACACGCAATCTCTGCTTGCTGTGGCTAACAATACCGGGTGGTCTTCTAATCAACACAGATGTTGTTATAATGATTGAAAGGTTATATTACATTTTATTTACAAAATCACGACTGGACATTAAAAAAAAGGCTTAATGCATCAGACAGTAGTTTGAATACCTTCAGAGGGAAGTGAATTCTCCAAATTCTCCAATAGTAGGTGGATTTAGAGTCACTTTTATGAAAACAAACAAGCAAAATTACAGTATTACAGTGCAACCATGTCTTGTAATCCATGTCGAGGTAGGAGGTATTAAGACATTGTTTGGACTGATACTTATTTCCAATGCTCCCCTCTATCTGGTTCTTGACCAACCCATTTTAATAATTAAACAAAACACCTTTTTTGAAACCATTTTACACCCATCAACACTGTAAATACTGCAACTTGAATTACTTGTTATATAGAACAAGGCTATTGTGCATTATAAAATTACAAATCATCAGCTCTTAAGGAAAAAAAAAAGTTAGCGTCACGTTTCAGTTGAAATGATGATAACTTTGAATAATAGTCTCTAATTAGACACAAATTGAGAAAATCTGAACCTGAGTTGCTGAAAAAGTTACTTACTGTGTATTTTAGCATTTGTGATAAAGAATATGATAAGTAAAAGAAGAATATAATCATAACTAGAAAATATATTATTTAAATTATTATTAAATTATGACAGAACCAAAAAAAGTTAAGAGGCGCAAAACAAAATTAGAAAGCGATGTCCTTCAGACAGTTGGGACGCAGTTCTTGAATAAGTGCTGAGGTCACAGAGCTTATCTTAATGAGGTGTGTTCCTGGTCTTTATGCACATTACTGTACAGATTAACACAACAAGTGATACCACACATAACTCAGCTGCTTTAACTTTCAGTAGTAAGTTACTACTACTTGGACCATTTTGATAATGATTGTCTTCTTTTGTTTGCTGCAATTAGTGGGTTAAAAAAACACTTCTCAACTTTTTATAGTACAATTTTATATACCTTTATATCCATACTGGTTTTTGCTGTATCAGAAAGTCTATTTATTTGCACTGTTGACCATTTATTCTGGAAAAGCAGTTTTACTGTAGCACCTACCTCATCAAAGAAATAGAAGGCAGTTCAGCATTCAGCTAAAAGGTGTAGGAAGAGTCATGTTCACGGCCCTGCACACATCATTTGATCTTTTCATTCTCTCATTATTCTATTTATTGTACGTCCAGCCTATAATCATTTGTGCAACAGCTATATATTTGCATCTGGGTCTGATAATAGTCCTATCTACCACAAAATGATCTGTCAGTTGATTTATATTATTCCTGGTGAAGGATTATGTATTTTTTACTTTTTATCTCTCTCTTCTTCACATCTTTCTGTCATAATGATCAAACAAAGCACTTGCATTATTTTGCACAATCTTAATTACAAATTATATAGGGGTGAAGCTCCAGTTTTCATCTCGAATATAAATGCTTCACCTCACAACATCACAGGGATTCTATCAGAACAAAGAACAACTTGGTTACAGTTTAACTAAGCTTATTTAAAGCTGTAAACATTTCAGTCAGGGTTAGCGCTCACTAAATAAATCGTTTTGTTTATTGTAACAATTTTCCTTCACTAGCGCTCATAGAAAAACAGGTTAAAAAATGACACTCACCTGTGATGAAGAAAAATGATCGTCTGCTCTTGTGTGTGTCATACTGCAGCTCTGTCAGCCTTAGATTTACACCGACGAGAGAGATAGTAGAGGAAGCGGGCTGTAATGAATACATGCAACAATAACCACACTAATTAAATGCCTTGCCTTGCCAACTCCCCTGCTAACACAATTCAAATGAATGTAAAAAAGGAAACCATTTTTTTTGTTTTTGATTTTTTTAAAAAAGATTGTGCACAGCGGCACAAAAGACATTATGTGGTTTAGAACAATAAAAAAAACATATCTGACACCCAAGTAATACAGTAAAACATAAAAACAACCCTCTTTTTTTAAAGTAAGCAATTCCATATGGATAGGTCAAAGCAAATTTTAAAGATCTAGAAGTCATTGGCTCCTAGTACAGGAGGTAAACATGTGAATGATATTTTTGTAAAATACCCAAACTATTAAATGGATTTATTTATTTTCGCTTCAGGAAAGACTGCTGTAACTTTATCAGGGGTGACTAGTCTGCAACTAAAAAAAACGAGGTCAGCAAGTTTTCAAAGCAAGTTAGGATCATTCAAAACAATATAAAAGTAATTTTAAGAATCAAATTTGCTATTAGAAACAGTGAAATAATAATTAAAAAAGAAAACAAATTCAATTTGATGAAATAATTAGCAAAGGATTTATTCAATTATCTGATTTCATGCTGTAAATCAGTTTCATATTTGTGCAACTCCATTTGCTACAAACCCTTCAAACATCTCTCATCATCCCTTTCATGCGTTTAAGCGTGCAGTAGACCACAGCCAATCCTGCCGAGCTTGAATACCTTGGGCCTCAGCCAGTGACAGGCGTATTTCATGTGTGGCGGACGTGTTCTAATTAAACATGGGGGAATTTTTAATGAAGGGTGCAATAAAAGGCAGATTGCCTCAATAATTAGTTTTGGGGGGGGGGTTTTACCAGTCATTCATATGTGTAATGCAAGTGTTCTTTGTAGGCAGGGTAGACTACCACACATCTGTTCTTTTGTTTGTGAGAGTAAAGTGAGGAGACAGTGATTCCAGTGCTTTGTTTCTTGTACTCGACTGCAAATAAAATGACCCTTCTTATTTGGTTACACATTTCATTATCAATACTGTAATATTTAATAATTAGACAATATGCTTATTATTTGATCATTTAAATTTGTCCTAATTTATATAATCACCATTACAAATTGTACAAATTTAAATTCGAAGAATTGAAAAGTGTGTTTATCTTCTTCCATAGTGAATATATTTAAAGAGATTTTTTTCTTTTCTTTTTTGTGAGCGATACAGCTACTTTATCAGAAACCTTTATCACAAATGGTCTTCATCAGATTGGTTGTCAAGGAAACATTGTTAAGGAAGGAAAACAGGGAGAAGGGGTCGAACTATGCCAAATTATGCAACAACTAGACTGATAATCAGATGCAACAGATCCTAGGGAGATATGAAGTCAAATCTGAAATTTCTCGTTCAAATCATCATCAGTATGAAACACAGGGGATCAGGAAAGCAGGACACTCAGTGCCCATAGCCATCTGTAAAACATAGTGGAGGTTCTGTCATGCATTAGGGTTACATTACATTGGAGATGTTCTTGTTAGAATTAAGATTCACCATGCAAAACCTTCAGAAAAGCATCTGATTGGCAATTTTCTGATTTTCATTTTCATCTGCTTTTCAGCATGGCAATGCTGACAATTATGACAGCTGGTGATTTAAGAGCATACATTGTTGGATTATTGCTGGTGGACTGCCCAAAAGGTGATGGAGATTAGTAAGCAGGTTTGGTGTTCATAGTTTTGGTATTTTTCTTTGGTGAAAATTTGAGCAATTTTGTGGTAAATGGAAAACTTTTAAAATCTAAAAGAATGGCTGAGTAAGTTTTGCTGCAGCTGCATCCATGTGTGCGGTGGCATTGGTTGTCATGGTAGTGTGTGTATTAAGGGAATAGTTCTTGAGAGTGTCTTGGTGTGACTGCTTCTCCCTCTCCTTTTTTCCTGTTGGCAAAGTGTTATGAGAGAATCCACTGTTTTCACCCCACTGCTTGGTACATTTAAGGTGAATATGCTCACCTTGCATATTGTCCTAATCCATCCTTCCATTTCATCTAAAGAATGTGGAGGAGGATTAACAGAAATGTTTGCTTTTCTTCACCCTTACCATATTTCACCGTCCCAGGCTATGCCATGAAGAGAACTGCACAGAGGCAAGAACTTCTTCATCAGTGGCTGGGTTCAAAACTAAAACAATCTCAAAATGTATTTTTTAATGTGAAAAGAAAGGATGTCAGCATATTTACATTTGGCAGGGAAAGTCAAGTTAACATTTCCTTAAACCCCCTGTTGTCATCCTGTATTTCACCAGCCTCAGTGCTCCACATCTGACAATGCAACACGTTCTCATCCGACAATGGGTTCCAGCATCACTGTTAGTCCTTTTGTGTGTTCTTATCATGAGAAACATGACAGCGAAAGAGTGTGGGTGAAATACTGGCCAGAATTTGACTTGAGTTGGTTGATATCGTTTAAATGTGGATGTGGAATGGACTTGCACTTACATAGCACCTTCCCAAGGTGCTTTCAACTTAAGGCAACTGGAGGATCAGTATTTTGCTCACAAATACTTTGACTCGTGGGCAGGAAGAGCCAACGATTAGATTGGTAGATGACATGCTCCACCATCTTCCCCAAATGAAAAGTTATTTACCAAATAGTTATGGGTCACACAGACCACTGCTGTTTTTGAAAAAGTGGTACTCTTAAGTAATTACATTATATTTCAGAATTGTGAGAAATGCTGCACTCCTCTGTATACATAATTAGATTTTTGTTTTCTATAAAATCTTTTCAACTTGTGGTCACTGCCTGCTGATATAAGGGCAGTTTAACCTTGTCTTACAGAGCACCAAAACTCTTGAATTTCAGGGACTAATTCTTGGGTTAATGCAGCCCTCTTCTGGCATGCCATTCTTATTACATATAGACAATGAGAACATAAATCAAATGCAACAATCATTAAATTATACATTATTATTGTAATATGCATTATGTATGCACAAACAACAAAGTCATTACTGTTTAAATAAACTATATATTTTTCCCAAACAGTAAATTGGTGAGTGGATTCCTCCCACGGTCTGCAATCCACAGTTGCTGAGGAACATACAACACATTTATGCATGTAGCTTATTTGTCTGTTTTTTAAAGCAGTTCCTTCAGATAAATGTAAGCATATTTATTTTCATTAGTGATAAAAGGATTTACAATCCTAAATTATTAATCGTTATTATTATTAGTAGTAGTAGTATTACCAGTTTCTCTCAATCCTAATCAAACTGTAAATGGCAACATTATAAAAGTTTCTTGTTTTAAAATGTCCTTAGAAACAGTTTGATATTTTCATCAACTATTCTCTCAAATCTCCTCTAAGATTAAGGCCATTTTCTTTAGAGAAATAGCCTAATTTCTTATATTGCACAAATGGTAAGGCAAGACAAATTCACATGTAACAATTTGCTAATTGCACTACTAAAAACATGTGTATCCCAGAAGCTTACCTGTTAAATCTAAGAAAAGACTGCTAGTGTTAGAAGCCTGCTTGTTTTGATGCTTTATAACATTTTTTCATATTGATACTCAATGACTAAAAAGTGAGAGTTCAATAAGGAAAGAGTTCATTAGAAGGAACTGAACAATTATGCTATTTGGCAATTAGACTCTGATGGCCCATCACAGAAGAATGAAATCCCAGGGGTGACCCCCCAGAGTTTAGATGGTGGTGGTGGTAAAGACAAGATGGAGGCTTGGGTGGAGTGTCTTGTGTGAGACAGTGATGGGAAGGAAGTGGCTTGCATGATGGAGACTGCAAGAGCGAATGAAAGATGAGCAGGGCGATTAAAGTACGCAGAGTGGAGGCTGACTGAATTGAAGAAGGCAGGCAGCAAGATGATTGGAATACAGTGATGATGTTGACATTTGTTTTACAGTGGGGGAAAGTGATGTGAAAGAAAAGACTAGCAGCCAAAAACCTGGGAAAACGGAATACAGATGTTCTTTACTGAACTTATTATTGAAAAGGGTGGGCAGTGACATGGACAGCCAAGCTTGTCAATTTCATTTGTCAAATTCATACCATAGGTGCATCTACTAAAAATCTTGGATGAGTAAGAATTTTGTTGACCTTAACAATAAGGTCAAAGGTCAAGTTTTCTGATAATCTTTTGAATGCAACATCTCAAGAAGTAAATGATATAGGATTTTGAAACTGATTCCAAAGGTGTATCTACTAAAAATCCCAAACTCAAGATCAGAAATGAACTTTTCTGAAAATCACCTATGGTTTTCAAATTTACACCATGGGTAGGGATGGGAATCGAGAACTGATTCTTATAGAGAACCATTACCTAGTCGTCCAATCCTTTGGAATATTTAGTCTGCTCACTGCTTATGCTTTCCATTTGCACTTGAGCTTTCATCTGCTGATTTCAGTTGCTGTGGCAGAGGAGGAAAGTAGTGGTGTAGAGCGTGAATATGAATATTACTTTTATTTTTTGGCAAAAAAGGAGGAGAGCACAATGATGAAAGGCAAACTGCATGCAGGAGAAAAACAGCTACATTATGCTACCAACACAAGTTTGGCTCTTTGCAAACATCTGCACAGACAGCATGCTAACGCTAAGCTAAGCCCCTGCCCAGCAGCCAGACCCTGAATTTCAACAAGTAACAAGCTGATGATCAGCCTTCATTTCTATTTTCTGTTTATGTTTCTACAGTAGAATCACTGTGATGATTGCTTTGAAGTCTCTTTCTGCTGGTCTTCATCTTTGGTTGGTGCTGTCAGCTTTGTGGTCATACCTAAATACTAAAAGAAAGATAATAAGCTTTTGACATTTTAAACATTTTTAAGCATTTTTGGCAAAATCTTCAAATTTTCAGCATTCACAATGCATTTTTGCTCGTTAGCAGTAGTGGTTTTAGATACAGGCGACACGGGCGGTTGCCCGGGGTGGCATCGTGGTGGGGGGGCGGCATCACGGGCATCGACAAAAAAAAAAAATTCTCTGGCTGGCTGGAGCAGCATCTAATAATAATCAACTCGCAAAATAAAACAAAGTAAAAACAAAGTAAAAACAAACCAACAAACACGAAAACACCAGACATTATAATACAGACTTATAATTTGCACCGATGTTTTTTCGTAATTCTGTACACGAAAAGTGAGCGCGAGAGCCCTCGGTGCGCCTGCTTGCTGCTGAAGTCAAAGTAAACTTTATTGTCATCTCCGCTACATACAGTCCAGTACATAGAGAGACGAGACGACGAGACGACGAGGCTCGAGTTACAGCAGTGCAAGTAAACAAACAATATATATAAGAAGAGTAGGAAAATAAATATACACTTTAGGACTTGGGGTAAAGGGATCAATAACAGTTTAAAATTTAAAATTTACAGTTTGATGATTTAAAGTCTCACACACAACCCGTCGAAAGGGGAGGGGGGGGGGGGGGGGGGGGCTGCTTCCAAATAGAGCACATTTCATTTATAATGTTGTAAATCCAAGCCCATTATGTATTCATGATTTGAATCCTGGGTTGTGTGAAATCTCAGAAATGCACCTTAGACAAAGCGAATCTGTGAACTAAGGTGTAGGTCTGTTAGGTTATGTTGTGGTGATCCTCGAGTTGGGTGATGGGTGTTCATACTGGAGTGCAAAATGAAAATCAATGGAAGATGGACAAGAAAAGTTCAAAGCCATCAGATGCTCAGTTTAGAAAAAAGAGAAAAGAAGAGGAGGAGAAACGAGCAAACGATACAGGTAAGCAGATGTGTGATTGGATAATGGCAGGTCATCCTGAAACAATCAGAATCAGAATACTTTATTAATCCCTAAGGAAATTATGTGGGTTACAGTTGCTCCAAGAAGAAATGGTAAAAATAGTAACAGTAACAGACTAAACTCCAAACAATACATTATGTTACAGATTTTAATATTAATTATTCATTGTTAATTGTTGATTTGTCCTGTTCTCATTGTATGACGAATTATGATGGCTGTTTGGCAGCTGTTTGCATACTATGCATACTCTCTCTCTCTTCATATGTGTGTGTGTGTACAACAGTTTTATGTTAATGTACAATCTTTAATATGTTTTGTGTGTGTGTGTGTGTGTGGGGGGGGGGGGGGGGGGGCGCCAGAGGGAGTATTCGCCCAGGGCGCCAAACAGGCTAGGACCGCCACTGCTCATTAGAATAGGGATTTGTGTTGGTGTGTGAGGCTGTAGCCTCAAGTTTACATTGTTAGATGGTAATCGTGAGACAGTATGTTTCAGCTGTTTTACAGAGCAATACGAAAGTAATGTAACAAGTACTATAATGAATAACTTTGTCTTTGAAGTAATTACAAAGTAACGTATTGCATTACTTTTATGAGAAGTGTTTTGTACAACAATAAAAATAATATTTTCTTTTGTTTTTTGAGGAACACTGATCTCCAACATGCACAAACATTTCACTAAACAGCATGCAATTAATTTGCACAAATTTAATGTCTTTTGACTTTTGTCAGAATTGCTAAAATCCTATCAATTCCCCATCTCTAACCATAAGTGCATCTACTAGAAGGCTAAGGGGAAGCACTTGCAGTCACCAGTATTTTATATGACATACATAAAGTAAATGCTCAGGATAATGTCCTGTAAAAATACTTTTTTACAACATCTTTTTAGTTTTGTGTTGACTGTTGGAGTTTAAGAAAAGGAGTGTATGGATATAACCCATTTTCCAGAACAGATAAAAATGTAAGTTGTGGAGCTTGGTGTGCAGTGTGACTTGTAAATAAAAACAATTTTGTACACAACCTATTGAACCCAGTTCTTTTTATTCTTCTACTGGACAGAGAAGACGCAGACTCAGAGTGGTCAAAGTATTCATAATCATTTTATTCAATCATCTTCCGGAAGAGAGATTTGCACAGCGCTAAGCCACTTGCAGATCTGAAGCATTAAGCCAGATGTGTATAATATAGTCTGTTATTTTGGTACTCACGTCATACACAGTTTCGATCAAAGCAACTTCTTTACCTCTGCCCTTACCTGATGTGTGTGTGTGTGTGTGTGTGTGTGTGTGTGTGTGTGTGTGTGTGTGTGTGTGTTGCTTAGTTCCGCTTTTCTGTTCTGCACAGTTCCAGTCTGGCTGAGCAATTGGTTTGTGAGTCAAAGCTGGCCTTCCTTTATACAGGCCTTTATTATTAAAACACATAAAACAAAATACACAGAAAATAAGCACTAGAAAAGATATATATTCCAAATATATATTAAATATATATTCCTAAACCAGAGATTTCACAGCTTTTCATGTACTTCTACCTCTCTCACCATCAGACCTATAAGAGTTCAAGTTTGCTTTGGAAATCATGGATACAGCTAATGAGTGACCATTAGTGTGATCAACATGAAGTCTCCATCCTAAACACAAGCAGAGTCTGAGAGTTACACTTCCACAAGAAGAGCCCATTTACAACTATTGAATTTATTTGGACATTTAGAATAATAAAATAAATGCTACATTACAGTGCAGTGAGAGCAGGTATATCTATTGAGGTTGAGCTGCAGGTGTGATACACAGAGAATTAAAAAACAATATTGTGTAAATGGATTGTTGTCTGCTACTTTGCTCCTTCATTTGAAAGTACATCAAAGCCTGTGGTCCTCTACCTGTAGTAGAGTAGTTTGTAAACAGCAGTTTGTTTCTTGGTAGCTCCTGTTGTTTTTTCCTGGATTCTGGTAGTAGCTAGGGATACATTCATGACTATGGCTAACAGCCAGTCTAAACAATCCCAGTTTGATCTATAATCTACTATCCTCAGATATCGGCTCTGAAAATAATAGGTCTAGTAATAAGATGACACATCTTTGGTAAAGAAGTTCAATACAGCAACACTTTGTTTGTGTTAGTTGGCTTGACAAAACCTAAGACCCAGTTAAAGATTTCATACCTGTTCATTGAGGTGTCAAAAGTAGAGACAGTCTGTACTTTAGTAGAAGTACAGATACCAGTGTTAAAGAATACTGCAATAAAAGTTGAAGTACTGATTCAACTCCTTTACTCAAGTAAAAGTAAAAAAGTACAGGTTGTGAAATATACTTCACACTACTTCCACTACAGTGACAACATTACTACATAAAAGTAGCTTCTTGAAGACAATTTCGACCACCTATTTTTATGCAGAGCCAACTGAACCTTGTGCTATATCAATGTTCACGTGTTTAAAGTTCACATGGTGATTTAGGCACTTGCTTGACACAGAACACTCTGACTTTAATCTCAAAATAGCTCCTTAACGCATTAATTGTTTTGTAGTACACAAACCTGGTAATTGTCATCATCTTTATTTTTATAAATATAAAGTTCACAAATCTTCAAATCACATTCACCACACCACTAATAATTATTATTTGCAGTAGTTTTTCCTTCTTCTGATATTAAAAGGAAAAAATGCAGTGAAAAAACAGAGTAAAAGAGATGGCATTTAAAAATCACAAGAAGCATATTAAGCCTAAGATTCTAGTACTTAGTTGAATAAATAATGGTTTTATTAATTTCATTATAGAGGCATACAGATCTTTTAATCAATGCACTAATTAATCAATGAAAAGAAGAAAAAAAACTTATTTTTATTAAGACAGTAGTATGTAAATATTTTGCTAGACTAGTATGCTGATTCTCATTTAAAATCCACCTTCCAAACTATTCACCTGATACTGTATGATTATGACAGAATCAATCACTTGTCTGCTGCATCAAGATCATTTCAGTTCAACTCACATCATTAAATATGCACATCTTCTGTTTCACCATTTAACTCAATAATATGTTTGGATATTAATTCGCATCTTGCAATCCACATTGTAAATTAATATGTATGTTTTTTATAGTTTTTTTTTTAAATGCCACAATAGCAACGAAAACAAGTGCACTAACAAGCTAATGTGTTAGTCACAAGTAACTGCCAATACGTTGCCAAAAAGTATTAGATATTTTGCACCATAAATTTGTGTCTGGAAAATACTATAAGATATATATATATATTAATCTTTTACACTCAGCACACATCTGAGCACCAAATTACTTCATCTTGGTAAATTTCATAATGCTAGCTTCTTATATCTTTTGTTTTTCCTTTGGTCGGCACACCCGGTTTTATAGCACAGTAAAAACTTTTGGTGAAGTCACTGGAGTGAACTTGAGTGCTGCCTACATGTTGATCATGATTTGTGCTACAGTCAACAGTGTTAGCGCCCATATGCCAATTGTAGACTGAAGACTGGTTGATGATGACACTCCTGGAATATTGAGAAAAAAAAAAGTACCTCCATAAAATTCTCTGGACTTATAAACTTGAGTTCTCATCTTGCTTTTATGTGTAACACTGACAGCAAAATTATACAACATTATATAGGGTAGTTTACATTAATAAATTCAAACTGCAGAATATGTGGCCAGAAACTTACTTATACTGCCTTGTATGATGTCCAGTGTGGTATTTTGGAGTGCTTTTGTCAGCGCTGTAGTTGCATTAGTTAGTGATGGAACCGAGTTTCGATCTTGGAACACAAGAGCCATGTTGACAACTACTGATCCATTACTAGAATGACAAAGACAGAAGCAATACTTCTTAAAAGCAGTTGAAGGACAGATATCTAAGAAAAACATAAGTCATGGACAGAAATTTAGCCTTACTTAAAGCTGTTAACCCTGGAGCGTAGGAATGATGCAAAGACATTTTTAACCAGTCTGTTTATCTGAAAGAGAACATTATTGTGAAGTGTTTACAAGTGTTTAATAAAGGTTAAAGAAAGAAATGAAATGATTTGTTTGTTAGCACATAGTATTGGTGTCTTACCTCTTTAATCACTGTTTGAGCCAAAGTCTGAAAAGCTGATGAGTTTGAGACTGAGAGGTCTGTTATAAAGGTTCGGTTGAGACTGAATTGTAGACCAAGGGTTCCTTCATTTGCAGAAGGAGGATCTGTTGATGCAGTGCTGGTAGTTGTTGTGGGCAATGTTGTCACTGTAGTGGAAGTGGTTGTTGTATTTGGAGACACAGTTGTAGCTGCAGTTGTATTGGAAACCACAGTTGCAGCTGCAGTTGTATTGGAACCCACTGTTGTGGCTGCAGTTGTATTGGAACCCACTGTTGCAGCTGCAGTTGTATTGGAACCCACTGTTGTGGCTGCAGTTGTTGCAGCTATAGTAATGTTAGAAGCAGTGGTTGGGGTTGTTGTAATATTGAGCACAGCTGCGGAAGCAAAGAAAGTGGAAACTGTAACTGTACCAGTGAATTATCAATAAAGAATTACTAATTCATTTTAGATAAAGAATTAAATAAGTTTGGTTAAATACTTACTTGCATTAAGACTGCCTGGTATAATGTTCAGGGAAGAATTGTTAATATTTGCAGTGAGTTCTGAGGTTGCATTGTTTACTGTAGGAACTGAGGCTTTGTCTTGGAATACAAGAGTCATATCGGTAACCACTGATCCTGACCTTTATTGGTAAAGAGAGAAAGAAATACTTTTATGACAGGAAGCGACTAGTAAATATCTGGAAAAACTACATTATCAAATTTTGGCCTTACCGGAATGATTTAACAAAGGAACGAAGGAAGGATGAACCATAGACACGTTTACATGCAGCATTTACCTGAAAGATAAAATGTAGTTTTATACTTTTACAGCAGATGCACATGCCATTGCCTGTATGAATCTGAGGCTTTCATAAATATCATCTTGCAAATCAAATGGATTTACAAAACTAAACAGGACTTAGAAGATTTAATAACCAAACTAAATATGAATAAATGAATGTAAAAAAGAAGAAGAGGAAGACCAAGGAAAGAGGCATTTCAGCATTTTAACCATTGCCAATTTTCAGTGAGTTTTATGTAGGCCAACAGAATATCAGCACATAGTGTTGCCGTCTTACCTCTTTAATCACTGTTTGAGCCAAAGTCTGAAAAGCTGATGAGCTTGGGACTGAGAGGTCTGTTGTAAAGTTTTGGTTGAGACTGAATTGTAGACCAAGGGTTCCTTCATTTGCAGAAGGAGGATCTGTTGATGCAGTGCTGGTAGTTGTTGTGGGCAATGTTGTCACTGTAGTGGAAGTGGTTGTTGTATTTGGAGACACAGTTGGAGCTGCAGTTGTATTCGAAACCACTGTTGTGGCTGCAGTTGCATTGAAAACCACACTTGGAGCTGTAGTTGTATTGGAAACCACAGTTGGAACTGCAGTTGCATTGGAACCCACAGTTGTGGCTGCAGTTGTATTAGAAACCACAGTTGGAACTGCAGTTGCATTGGAACCCACTGTTGTGGCCGCAGTTGTATTAGAAACCACAGTTGGAACTGCAGTTGCATTGGAACCCACTGTTGTGGCCGCAGTTGTATTAGAAACCACAGTTGGAACTGCAGTTGCATTGGAACCCACTGTTGTGGCTGCAGTTGTATTAGAAACCACAGTTGGAACTGCAGTTGCATTGGAACCCACTGTTGTGGCCGCAGTTGTTGCAGCTATAGTAATGTTAGAAGCAGTGGTTGGGGTTGTTGTAATATTGAGCACAGCTGCGGAAGCAAAGAAAGTGGAAACTGTAACTGTACCAGTGATTTATCAATAAAGAATTACTAATTTATTTTAGATAAAGAATTAAATAAGTTTGGTTAAATACTTACTTGCATTAAGACTGCCTGGTATAATGTTCAGGGAAGAAGTGTTAATATTTGCAGTGAGTTCTGAGGTTAAATTGTTTACTGTAGGAACTGAGGCTTTGTCTTGGAATACAAGAGTCATATCGGTAACCACTGATCCTGACCTTTATTGGTAAAGAGAGAAAGAAATACTTTTATGACAGGAAGTGACTAGTAAATATCTGGAAAAACTACATTATCAAATTTTGGCCTTACCGGAATGATTTAACAAAGGAACGAAGGAAGGATGAACCATAGACACGTTTACATGCAGCATTTACCTGAAAGATAAAATGTAGTTTTATACTTTTACAGCAGATGCACATGCCATTGCCTGTATGAATCTGAGGCTTTCATAAATATCATCTTGCAAATCAAATGGATTTACAAAACTAAACAGGACTTAGAAGATTTAATAACCAAACTAAATATGAATAAATGAATGTAAAAAAGAAGAAGAGGAAGACCAAGGAAAGAGGCATTTCAGCATTTTAACCATTGCCAATTTTCAGTGAGTTTTATGTAGGCCAACAGAATATCAGCACATAGTGTTGCCGTCTTACCTCTTTAATCACTGTTTGAGCCAAAGTCTGAAAAGCTGATGAGCTTGGGACTGAGAGGTCTGTTGTAAAGTTTTGGTTGAGACTGAATTGTAGACCAAGGGTTCCTTCATTTGCAGAAGGAGGATCTGTTGATGCAGTGCTGGTAGTTGTTGTGGGCAATGTTGTCACTGTAGTGGAAGTGGTTGTTGTATTTGGAGACACAGTTGGAGCTGCAGTTGTATTCGAAACCACTGTTGTGGCTGCAGTTGCATTGAAAACCACACTTGGAGCTGTAGTTGTATTGGAAACCACAGTTGGAACTGCAGTTGCATTGGAACCCACTGTTGTGGCCGCAGTTGTATTAGAAACCACAGTTGGAACTGCAGTTGCATTGGAACCCACTGTTGTGGCCGCAGTTGTATTAGAAACCACAGTTGGAACTGCAGTTGCATTGGAACCCACTGTTGTGGCCGCAGTTGTATTAGAAACCACAGTTGGAACTGCAGTTGCATTGGAACCCACTGTTGTGGCTGCAGTTGTATTAGAAACCACAGTTGGAACTGCAGTTGCATTGGAACCCACTGTTGTGGCCGCAGTTGTTGCAGCTATAGTAATGTTAGAAGCAGTGGTTGGGGTTGTTGTAATATTGAGCACAGCTGCGGAAGCAAAGAAAGTGGAAACTGTAACTGTACCAGTGATTTATCAATAAAGAATTACTAATTTATTTTAGATAAAGAATTAAATAAGTTTGGTTAAATACTTACTTGCATTAAGACTGCCTGGTATAATGTTCAGGGAAGAAGTGTTAATATTTGCAGTGAGTTCTGAGGTTAAATTGTTTACTGTAGGAACTGAGGCTTTGTCTTGGAATACAAGAGTCATATCGGTAACCACTGATCCTGACCTTTATTGGTAAAGAGAGAAAGAAATACTTTTATGACAGGAAGTGACTAGTAAATATCTGGAAAAACTACATTATCAAATTTTGGCCTTACCGGAATGATTTAACAATGGAATGAAGGAAGGATGAACCATAGGCACGTTTACATGCAGCATTTACCTGAAAGATAAAATGTAGTTTTATACTTTTACAGCAGATGCACATGCCATTGCCTGTATGAATCTGAGGCTTTCATAAATATCATCTTGCAAATCAAATGGATTTACAAAACTAAACAGGACTTAGAAGATTTAATAACCAAACTAAATATGAATAAATGAATGTAAAAAAGAAGAAGAGGAAGACCAAGGAAAGAGGCATTTCAGCATTTTAACCATTGCCAATTTTCAGTGAGTTTTATGTAGGCCAACAGAATATCAGCACATAGTGTTGCCATTACTTTCTTTAACCAGTCTGTTTATCTGAAAGAGAACATTATTGTGAAGTGTTTACAAGTGTTTAATAAAGGTTAAAGAAAGAAATGAAAGTCTCTTAAATCATATATAGTTCCAAGAATATATACATTTTACATTATTATGCTAGCCAACATTTAGGTTTGTTTGTTAGCACATAGCATTGGTGTCTTACCTCTTTAATCACTGTTTGAGCTAAAGCCTGAAAAGCTGCTGAGCCTGGGACTGAGAGGTCTGCCGTAAAGGTTTCTTTGAGACTGAATTGAAGACCAAGGGCTCCTTGACTTGCAGTAGGAGGATCTGTTGATGCAGTGCTGGTAGTTGTTGTGGGTAATGTTGTCACTGTAGTGGAAGTAGTTGTTGTATTTGGAGACACAGTTGGAGCTGCAGTTGTATTCGAAACCACTGTTGTGGCTGCAGTTGCATTGAAAACCACACTTGGAGCTGTAGTTGTATTGGAACCCACAGTTGGAGGTGCAGTTGTGTTGAAAACCACACTTGGAGCTGTAGTTGTATTAGAACCAACTGTTGTGGCTGCAGTTGCATTGAAAACCACACTTGGAGCTGTAGTTGTATTGGAACCAACTGTTGTGGCTGCAGTTGCATTGAAAACCACACTTGGAGCTGTAGTTGTATTGGAACCCACTGTTGTGGCTGCAGTTGTATTGGAGCCCAGAGTTGTCGCTACATTTGAGGAAGCATTCGTGCCATTGGCAGTAGCTGAGGCGATAGATATAGTTGGAACAAATGTCAATTACAATATATTAATTTTACAAATGGAGAATTAAAGAATTTAATGAACATGCCACAGATAGGACATTCACTTTTATTATAAACTGGTACATACTGTATTTTATTAAAGAAAAACATGTTTCCTCATAGTCATGGATTGATTTAGCAGACACTGATTTTCCTGGCGATAGAGGTTAAAGGTGAGGCTCCTCTTTACTTGTGTGGTTAGACTTAGTGTTGATGAGTTTATGCTGACTGCAAATGAGTTTGGGATAAGTGGTGTTGAAATCATGTTTACCTGTAGTGAAGTTGTGCTGAGTGGGGTGAGAGCATGCTGACTGGTGCTGTTGGTGAGCATTATAGTGAGGTGATTTGGTGAGGTCAGGTTAAGTGGTGTTAAAGGTGTGTTGACTTGTGGTGAGGTTGTAGAGACTACTGGTAAGGTCATGTTGAATGGTGCCTTTGGTGCTAATGGTACTATGGTCGCATTAATTGGTGTAACTGGGTTAACTGCTGTTCAAGTCATGTTGACTTGTAGTGAGGTTGTACTGAGTGCCAATGGGCTTGTGCTGACTGGTGCTATTGATTTGGGTGGTGCTGAGGGCATGTTATCTGGTGTGGCTGAGGTTGAGTTTAGGGATGGACCGATCCGATATTACGGTATCAGTCCGATACTGACCTAAATTACTGGATCGGATATTGGAGAGAAATAAAAAATGTAATCTGATCCATTAAATATCACAAAAGCACTTCACAAAACTTGCAACATGGCGTAACTCAGCTCATAACCTTAGCGCGTCGGAGCAGTATGCGTCACGTGATAGGGCGGCTGTGGCGTGCAAGACTTGTTGGCGGTCAGCATTTGGATCCTCGCTACCAAACCGGCATTTCATCTCCGAGAAAGTTATCCCAGAGAGAATTAAAGCAAGTGTGTAAGTTCATCTCTGGATGTTTTTAAAGCATTCCCACTTTAAGCTTAACAACCGCTATATGGAGCGACTGCCTCTTCTCTCTCCCTCCCTCCCTCTCCTGTTACTACTTCAATCATGAAACTGATCAATGATCAGCTGATCGGCTTTTCTGTTGCGAACCCCGTTTCTCTTGTTTATTTATCGCCCACTTTGCATCAGAAAGAGGAAACCAGCGGCTGAACAACAGCAGCACGTTTAAGCTTGATAAGCTGTTCTTAGAATTTATTTAAGATTACTTTCTACACCAGGGTCCTTTTCTAAGCAGCTGACGGCTGGTAACTGTGCAGGGGCGGGTCTAGCAAGGTTTTGCCAGGGGGGCAGGTAGGGCATTAACAGGGAAAAGGGGGGCTCAAAGAATATGTTTCTTTCTTATTCTCATTAAAAATGTCTAGCTATTAATAAACAATTATCTGAATCTTACAACCAAAGTTTTAATCAGAGGTAAAATGTATAGAAGTCCATTACTGTATATAGTAACTATTAAGTCTAATATATACCCTAGTAAGCTATAGTACCTTTTCCATCTGTGCAGTCTGCAATTCTGTTGAAGAAAGATGCTGAATCTTTTTAATTATTGTAGAAAAATAATTGATTTCTGTGCATTTTTTTTTTACACGTGCATTAAATTGAGGTTGATTACGTCAAATATGCATCACGAGGCAGAGGGTGGGGGGTAGTTCCCTATTTTATTTTATTTTTTTTGCCGGGAGTTTGCAACCCTATTAGTTAGGTTGTTTAATATTTCTGCTAAGTACTCTTTAAAATACCAGAATAGGGAGGATGGTGTAGGTTTAAGTTTATTAGCTCAGTATTGCTGAACTATGAAATATTTTGTGTGCAGTGTGTTTTTTGCATACAGGTATAACAGAATAGCTTTAGTGTTTTGTTTTTAAAACGTGAGTATGAACCTATACAAAATGCAGCAAGATATTAAAAAAACTGTTTTATTGATTAAAAAATAAACTATATCGGATTCGTATCGGTATCAGCAGGTATCCAAATTTATGATATCGGTATCGGAATTGGACATAAAAAAGTGGTATCGTGCCATCTCTAGTTGAGTTCAGTGGAATCAATATCACATTAAATGTTGTTAGCACAGAGGTCGTGTTGAGTGGTGGTGAGGCTGGATAAAATGGTTATAAGAGTGAGGCTGTATGATGGTGTTACATGCTTGTGATAATCACATGTAAAAATTCATAGTTATTTCATGGTAATACCTGTTGTGGTACTTGGATTCATTGTTGAAGATGATGTTGTGATTTGTTCTGTTGGTGCTATTGTCACAGCTGGAAATCACAATATTAAATAAGTTATTGCACAGTCTTGTGACTATTTTCCTTGTCATCATATATTTGATATCGACATCCAAAATCACAATTTATGACAATAAATGATCAGGAAGGATGAAACAACAAATTACATGAGGACCAACCTTTTGCTGAAATAGATGACGTGTTAACTGAGAGGTTAAAAGTTGGGCTTGCAACAGCTTCTGTCAAAGTTGCAACTGCAGAGCTGATATTTGGTAATGTGCTGACATTATTGAATATCAGCTCAGCATCAACCACAATGGATCCATTACTGTAAAGGAAAAATGTAGTGATTTTCCATGCTTTCATTTTATTTGTCAATTCTTTATCACTGATTAGCCTTGCATCAAGAAGGCAAGAATGAACTTATTGAATCTATTGTTAAAAATAAAAGGTAAATGGTTAGTTGTCTGGATGCATGCTCAATCATCCAGTATAGAAAAAAAGTTTAATCTTTTCATCTGGACATAAGTTTTCAGTGGGAGAAATGTTTTGTCACTGTTCCAAGTGAATTCTTCAGTCTCAGTTGATTGCAGGTTTCTGCAGCCATATAAACAGTACCTTTGCACAACAACTGAAACTAGTCAACTGACCTCACAATGGTCTGTGAGGTCAGTTCCTTGATCATTAAATGGTTAGTAGCTAATAAATGTTTAGTTTTAGAAAGTAATCATAAGCTGTGTTTCTTACCTGAAACTATTGATGACAGTTCGATTAAAACTAGATCCAAATTTTTTACTATAGACGTTGTTGAGCTAGGAATAAATTGTATTGAAAGATATATAAATACATATCATATAAAAATGAAATTTAAAATAAGTCATGCCACAAAGATTTCATACATTTTATGTTTCATGTATACGTTCCCTTGCACATCATAAAATTCTTAGGTATTTGGAGTAACCAGTTAGAATTGTATCTATTCATATTTTTTATATATCTGTTGATTAAGTACATTCAGATCGAAAGAACAAAGAAGTTTGGATGAGTAGACTTTTTGGGAAAGTTAAAAAAATTCCAAGAACTCACCTGTTCAGTCACTGTTGATTCTAACTGTTTGAAGGCTGGTGAGCTTTTGTTTGCAAGTTCTGATGAAAAGGTTTCCTGCAGCTTAAATCCTAAATTGATTTTAGGTGCTAGTGTTGGCGTGGCAGTTGTAGTTGTGGTTGGAGCTGCAGCTGTAGTTGTAGTGCTAAAAAAGGTGACATTTGAAAGTATGGATGTTCCTTGCGAAGTTAGGTCTGGAGATAATGGCTTGACTGTTGGTGAGGTCATGCTGGGTGTACTGAGTGACGCTGAGGTCATGTTGACTGGTTCTGTGGATGGGTAAAGTAATGTTAAGGTCATATCAACTTGTTCTATGGTTTAATGTTGTTGACAACATGTTCACAGGCAAGGTTGTGTTTATTGTTATTGAGGTAGTGCTAAGTCGCATAGAGGTCATCTTGACGAGACTGGGTTAAGTGGTATTGAGGACAGTTGATCTGTTGTTAAATTGTGTTGAGTGGTGATAAAGTAATGCTGACTGGTGTTGTTGGTGAGAGTGGTGCTGAGGTGATGTTACCTGGTAGGGTTGCATTTAGATGCACTGAGGTCATGCTGACTAGTGTTGTGGGTGGTGCTGATGTCACTATACCCGGTGAAGTATGTGGAATTGTGGTCATGTTGCCTTGTGGTGAGGTTGCATTGAGAGACAATGGTGAGGGTGGTGCTGATGTCATGTTTTCTGGTGAAGTTGCATTGAGTGGCGGCGAGGTCATGACGCCTGGTGTTGTTGGTGAGGATGATGTTGAGGTGATTTTACCTGATGAATTTGGGTTAAATGGTAACGAAGTTACACTGACTTGTGGTGAGGTTGCATTGAGTAGTGTGAAGCTCATGCTGACTGGTGTTGTTGGTGAGGGTGGTACTGAGGTCATGTTACCTGGTGAGGTTGGGTTAAGTGGTATTGTGGTCATGTTGACTTGAGGTGAGGTTGCATTGAGAGATGATGGTAAGGGTGGTGCTAATGTCACATTTTCTGGTGATGTAGCATTGAGTGGCGGCGAGGTCATGCTGCCTGGTGTTGTTTGTGAAGGTAATGCTGAGTTGATGTTACCTGGTAAGGTTGCGTTTAGATGTGTTGAGGTCATGCTGACTGGTGTTGTTGCTGCAAGGGGTGCTGATGTCACGCTACCTGGTGAGGTTGAGTTAAGTGGTATTGTGTTCATGTTGACTTGAGGTGAGGTTGCATTGAGAGATGATGGTGAGGGTGGTGCTGATGTCATGTTTTCTGGTGAAGTTGCATTGAGTGGCGGCGAGGTCATGACGCCTGGTGTTGTTGGTGAGGATGATGTTGAGGTGATGTTACCTGATGAATTTGGGTTAAATGGTAACGAAGTTACACTGACTTGTGGTGAGGTTGCATTGAGTAGTGTGAAGCTCATGCTGACTGGTGTTGTTGGTGAGGGTGGTACTGAGGTCATGTTACCTGGTGAGGTTGGGTTAAGTGGTATTGTGGTCATGTTGACTTGAGGTGAGGTTGCATTGAGAGAGGATGGTAAGGGTGGTGCTAATGTCACGTTTTCTGGTGATGTAGCATTGAGTGGCGGCGAGGTCATGCTGCCTGGTGTTGTTTGTGAAGGTAATGCTGAGTTGATGTTACCTGGTAAGGTTGCGTTTAGATGTGTTGAGGTCATGCTGACTGGTGTTGTTGCTGCAGGGGGTGCTGATGTCACACTACCTGGTGAGGTTGAGTTAAGTGGTATTGTGTTCATGTTGACTTGAGGTGAGGTTGCATTGAGAGACAATGGTGAGGGTGGTGCTGATGTCATGTTTTCTGGTGAAGTTGCACTGAGTGGCGGCGAGGTCATGACGCCTGGTGTTGTTGGTGAGGATGATGTTGAGGTGATGTTACCTGATGAATTTGGGTTAAATGGTAACGAAGTTACACTGACTTGTGGTGAGGTTACATTGAGTAGTGTGAAGCTCATGCTGACTGGTGTTGTTGGTGAGGGTGGTACTGAGGTCATGTTACCTGGTGAGGTTGGGTTAAGTGGTATTGTGGTCATGCTGACTTGAGGTGAGGTTGCATTGAGAGATGATGGTATGGGTGGTGCTAATGTCACGTTTTCTGGTGATGTAGCATTGAGTGGCGGCGAGGTCATGCTGCCTGGTGTTGTTTGTGAAGGTAATGCTGAGTTGATGTTACCTGGTAAGGTTGCGTTTAGATGTGTTGAGGTCATGCTGACTGGTGTTGTTGCTGCAAGGGGTGCTGATGTCACGCTACCTGGTGAGGTTGAGTTAAGTGGTATTGTGTTCATGCTGACTTGAGGTGAGGTTGCATTGAGAGATGATGGTAAGGGTGGTGCTGATGTCACGTTTTCTGATGATGTAGCATTGAGTGGCGGCGAGGTCATGCTGCCTGGTGTTGTTTGTGAAGGTAATGCTGAGTTGATGTTACCTGGTAAGGTTGCGTTTAGATGTGTTGAGGTCATGCTGACTGGTGTTGTTGCTGCAGGGGGTGCTGATGTCACGCTACCTGGTGAGGTTGAGTTAAGTGGTATTGTGGTCATGTTGACTTGTGGTGAAGTTGCATTGAGAGACGATGGTAAGGGTGGTGCTGATGTGATGTTTTCTGGTGAAGTTGCATTGAGTGGCGGCGAGGTCATGCTGCCTGGTGTTGTTGGTGAGGATGATGTTGAGGTGATGATACCTGGTAAGGTTGCATTTAGATGTGTTAAGGTCATGCTGACTGGTGTTGTTGCTGCAGGGGGTGCTGATGTCACATTACCTGGTGAGGCTGGGTTAAGTGGTATTGTGGTCATGCTGACTTGAGGTGAGGTTGCATTGAGAGACGATAGTAAGGGTGGTGATGATGTCAAGTTTTCTGGTGAAGTTGCATTGAGTAGTGGAGAGGTCATGATGCCTGGTGTTGTCTGTGAGGGTGATGCTGACGTCACGTTACCCAATGAAGTTGGGTTAACTGGTAATGAGGTCATGTTCATGCTGACTGTTGCTGTTGGTGAGGGTGGTGCTGATGTCATGTTTTCTGTTGAGGGACAGCAACTTTTATTACTCCTGTGTTTACAATATCTTCTCATCAGGATCTTTGCTTAAAATAAAATAATGACACTGAATACAGAGGCATCGATTATTTTGAGGCATAATTTAGACACGAGTAAAAGCATTTTAGACAAAGGAATATATACTGCATTTATTTTCACTTTGATTTTGTTCTAAAGTCCATTACTTAAAATATTTTTAGTGGATTATGGAACATAATAAATTAACTGTCATTCATATATTGAATGTGCACGATTTGTATTAGATTACCTGAAGATGATGTTGTGGTGGGTTGTAATGACGTTATGTTTGAGTTTATTGGTGCTGAGGTTCCAAAAACTGTTGGTGGAGTTGTACCTTGTGGTGGTGAGGTTGCACTGCTTGGTACTGATGTAATGTTTACCAGAGATGCGACTGTGTTAAATAAAAGGTAATTATTGTAAAAAGAAAGACATTGGTGAGGTTGCATTTCCCATTGAGACTGGGTTGATTGGTGGTGAGGTTAAATGAAAAAGAAGTTATAAGGCAGTAAAAGCATGATTAACTGTAGATGAACTTGTGGTGTTTGATGATTGTAAAGATGAGTTTAGTGGTGGTAGGATTTCGTTTGAGGTTGCATTGCTTGGTACTGATGTTATGTTCACGTCTGATGGGCTTGTGCTAACTGAAAATAGAAGTGTTAGTGGGTTTGGGTTAATAGAATGGGAGTCCCCCATGCCCACATGTTCTTCCACCTCAGCTGTTCAGTATTTTACTCATTGAATACAGTAAAATGCTGACATAGTTGTGCATTAAAAAGAACACTGTCTTAAAAGCATGTACATTAGTTTAATTACACTAAAGTTTCTTTAGTTACATCAAATTGTGGTGGGGGGTGGAGGGATGTCGAACAGAGGAATGGGAGTGAGGGGTGGGGAAATCTTTTAGCCCATTCAGCTCTAGGCTCCTTCAGCTTCTGTTTTTGTTACCTGTTGTTGAATTGTCAGTAGATGCTGCTCCCACTAGTCCTGTAGAATATTAATTGGATTATTATTCTCATCTGAATTTAGGCAAAAAGCTAAATTATACAAATTCAGTCTATACTTTCATATATTTTAAATATAAATTGCTATTGGCATCATCGCTCTATTTGCACTCTCTCTCCCTCTCTCACACACACACATACGTGCAAACACATGAAACCACAAATATCAAGAGAGTGAAATGACAGAAAGATACAATCCAACAAATACCTGCTAATAGGAGGAGGAATGTGAGAGGTTCCATCCTCCCTGTGCCTGGTTCCTGTAAAACACAACCCTCCATAAATATATTTGTAGTTTTTTGTTTGTTTGTTTGTTTTGTGTTGTTTAAATTTTCTCAAAGAAGTAAAATTTGCACTTACAAAAATGTGTGAACAAAACAAAATGACTTTTTACTTGTTGACTCTGGTTTAGTTTTCTATTCGATGTCTCAGTTTGGCAGTAGTTTTCATTCACTCATAACAGGTGTAGAAAAGAGTTACAAAATGGCCACAATTTGAATAAACTAAAATTACAGAAGACATGTTTGAGAAATACTTTTTCTTTTCATCTGAAATGTTTATACTTATATATTACTAAGAAATAATCAAATTATAAGAAGTGTGGTCTCAGGCATATGTTGTGACTAGGGATGCACCGATACCGATACTGGTATCGGGCATCGGGGCCGATACTGTAAAATGTGTGTGTACTCATACTCGTAAAAGTTAACCGATACCATGAACCGATACTAACTTATTTCATTAATCAGAGGGTGGCTTGTCATTTCTGTTGTAGTTTTTTAGATTGGCCACTAGGGGGACATCCCGCGCTAAACAGGCACAGGGTTAGGCGAGTGAGACTGGCGGCTCCAGATAAAAAAGAGAAACTGGAGGCTGCTGTAGCTAGGCTAAACAAAATGTCAGCAGTGTAGACCGGAACAGCCAACTTTAACTCAGGTTTTGGAAAAGCGATGAAAAATGTCAAGAGAAAATCCACGGCAGTTAAAATAACAGAGGCTCTGACTCATTTTATCACTCTGGATGACCAGCCAATGCCGGCCGTGGAAAACAGGATTGCACCGTCTTCTCAGCATACTAGAGTTGCGATATGAAATTCCCAACCACCTATACATCAGGGAGATAATGGTGCCAACACTTTCTGAAGAGGTAAAGAAGTGTTTATTTATTATTCTGAAAGCTCGAGACAGTGCCAATAGTTCAGTGATATTTTGTTAAATTACAATGAGGAGACTCTGCAATAATTTAACAGAAGTGTTCACTTCAAAATTTTTTGTGGTCATTTTTATTAAGATTTTATTTTTTATCGGCAGCGAATAAAATAAAACCTGTCTTCCAATTCATTGCATTTGTGTGTGGTAGAAGTATCGTTTTTTGTACTCTGTATCGGCAAGTACTCAGATCCAAGTATCGGTATCGTATCGGTTTGAAAAAATTGGTATCGTTGCATCCCTAGTTGTGACAGCATGTATAATGAAATTGAATAAATAATAACAAAATATGAATCTTCTCTCCTGTGTTCTGTGATCAAGATTCTTACTATTTGTCATTTTCTGACATTAAAACGATATATATCATGAATTTATAATCATATAATTCCATCTTTCTATTCTATCAGACTGTTTGCAGTTAGAAGCCATTTAAGTATTTAATAAATATCAGTATGTATTTGTTAAGTTGAGCTTTTTTCTTTACTTGGAATTCTTTGAAATTCCAAAGAGCAAAGGTACAAGAACTTTGTTTTCATATTCACTGTACATTCAGCTGTCAGTGCAGAGTGGCCACACCTTGACAAGCTAAGCAGGGCAATCTATTATTCAAAGTACAAAGAACCACTCAATTACACATTCAGCATACAACTTTTTCGGCTTTAAAAATGAATCAATTCATTGTTGGCAGGCATTTCCTTGTTATTTAACAGTCTAATGTGAAATGAACAATGGCATTCAAAAATGCATTTGATTCATTTGAGAAAAATACCTGAATGTGAACAGGAAAAACTAACATTGTGAGAAACTACTTTCAGAAAATAGTAATCCAAATTTAGAAATGTGATGATGAAAACTCCCAATTTAATTAAGAATGTATGAATCTACAGCTTATTAACAGACTTCTCAAAACGTATAAAATCAATTAGAACATACAAAACTTTGACCTTTTTGGTGTAAACTAATTATGCATTCATTGTATTTTTAACATGTATTTGTGTATCAGAATTGACTGTGCAGCAGCATTTTAGTTAGTGATAAAAAAAAAATTGATTCTTTCTGAATCTAATTCAAATGACTGTCATATGAAAAATGTATTTATAACCAGTAAGAAGTCTGGTCTCAGCCCTATGTTACAGCTTTTACACTCAACACAGTGTTAGTGACATCATGAATAATAAACATACATATATAATATATAATAAAAGTCTTCTCTCACGTACTTTATTATTAAGACGCTGTCTGCTACTCTAGAACATTAAAAATGACTTAATCTGATTTATTAATTATAATATCATGCAATGTCTAAATGTTTTGTATATTATTGGTTTGATCATATTATGATCATTTAAGTCTTTAATAAATATAAATATGTGTTTGTTAAATATGTTTTTGTTTAAACAAGGATTAAACACACGCAAAAGTACAAAAACATTTTCTCGTAATTGTTATACAGAGCTGTCAGTGCAGAATGATGATACCTTGACAAGAAATTAGATGTTGGTGGTGTAAATTAATTCCTTATTAATTGTAATTTAAATATTTACTTGTGTTAATATCGGAATTTAAAAAATAAAAAAAATAAAAATTTCTCTTACCTCTTGGGAGTCTAACTGTGCAGCAGTATTCTTGTAGTCAGTATTAACCGCACCCTGAATGGTAGGCTAACTAGGCAACAGACTCCTTACCAGCTGGAGTCCAAATAAGTAACTGAAGACTTGTGCCTTTGGTTATTTGTAAGTGAAGCGAGAAATTCTTGCTTTTTCAAAGTGTGACATAACTAGCTGGACTTGTTTTGTTCATCATTTTCTAAGCAAAGAGAATGTTGAAAGTCTTAAGGTGCAATGACAATGCCAAGCCCATTCTTTCAGTTTCACACTTTCATACATGGTTTCAAAATCTTGTCATGAGTAGTGCTGCAAGGACTACTGATTAAATTGTATCATTAGTACTTGCAATAAACACTGCTCTGGGTTTGAGTTGTCTTTAAACAAACTATGGTTAAACAACCTGTCAAAAATTAAAAAGAAAAAAAAGTTCAATCTGTGTCATTTACAGATTGAATATCAGCAAAACCTAAAGTCACTTTCAGAAAAAGTCTGATCAGTGAAACTAGTGCTTTTAGTATTCTCTCTGAGCAATGACACTTAGTAGCTTTTATCTTTTATTTTTCTATCTTACTTATAAAATTTGTGTTAAAATAAAAAAAACTGTCAGAAAGACTACTTTCTTTCATTCTTTGAGCTTACAAACAATATGCAATTTCCAATATCTACAATAGAACAAATTATTATTCACTGTATAAACCAATGATTGTAGAAAAGAACTTTTCTACAATCATTGGTACAAACACAAGTATTTGCAAATGTAACTGGTTGCTTAACAGTGTGAATTTCTTTTATTTACATATTTGATTCTTTCCCTGAATTAATTCTCTTTACTGTTAAACCACCTACTACCACCTAAGAGGCAAGTGGAGGAGGTGAAAAATAGACATGAGGGCATACAAGATAAAACAACGCGCGTTACCTTCAGTGTTGCCAGTCTAAAGTGACATCAATGGGATGCTTTTCATCTGTTTATTGTTTTTGTTACAGCTTAGGAATAATGCACTGCCATTGTATTTTGTGGTGTCTGAATTCAGAGATGTGTAACAGGGAACATTTTAAGTCTATATTTTGAGATATTTTGATTACATTTACAATGAAGCTTAACACATACTTGGACCTTGTTTTATAAGTCATACACAAAAAGTTGAAATGCAGAAAGTGTGATCACACGGATTCATCTGAAATCTTAAAACTAAATAACTTATGAATCCATCATAAGCCTCGCACCTACGTCTGTGTATTTCAGGTGTGTGAAATAAATTAAAATAAAAGTGTAAAGCCTCCATATGTAAACATTTGGATCTTGTCTACCATTCTGCCCTCTGCCCTTTATTACTGGCCATTATTTTAGTACTCATCACTGCCTTTTATTTGAGTAAATCTCTCATAAGGTTCTCATTTGGAACCTTCCTATTTGCATACATTTTATGCTGGTCTGGTGCGGAGTCATATCAGTTGTTCTGATGCCTGGCTTTCACTTCACATTTGTACTTAGCTGGCTGAACTGCTTTTAGTTCTCTATACACTAACAATTAATTATCTGGTAACTTTTGTCTGTATCTTAGTGTTTGTCTCTTTCATGTGTATTATGTATACTCAGTTAACCCTATTTTGTATTCTTTAGTTAATTGAGTGTCTTTTCTTGAGATGTACAATATGTGGTTTTTAAAAGCATAAGAACTGCTGGATAAGATTTTTACTGCAGTCCTAGTTTTGATTGCCAAGTTTACGCCTTAGAAGCAGGATGTTGACAGTGTTTCTACTGGAATATTTAGTCTTGGTATTTTTCTAGAATGTGTTGTCGTTACTTTGGGTGTGTGTGTTAACACTAATAGCAAGTTTGACTGCATTACACTGTAATCCCAGTTACTGGCAAAGGCAAAAAGAAAAACAAAAGAACATTTCTAACTGTTCCGGCATAGCAAGGGCGTAGATTTGGCATGGACGGAGGGGACATGTCCCCACCAATACCCAGCGATTATTGAATTGTCCCCACCAATAATTTGATCTCTTCGAGTAAAGAAAAACTAACCCGATAGAAAGAAAAAAAAAAGATCTGTCAGCGTCTCATTCACCCAGCGGTGCAGAAAGAGTTAAATTACGTTCTCTACTGGGGTCCTACGTCATGTGACAAATATGGCCAATGTGCTTGGGTGTGCCTTTCAGGGAGCTCTGTTTAGTTTTAGTAGCGGCAAACCTGCGCTGCCAGGAGGAGAGGAGGACGGCAGCAAAAAGGAAGAACCTGGATATAAGAAAGTAATTTTCAAAGAAACCTGTAAGTCACTTAAAGCCAAGTTCACTCATAAAATGTGTCCGTCATAATAACGTTACAGGCTATGCTAGGCTTTGGCCCACATCAGTCTAAAATTGTATGTACCCATTAATAACGTGTTTTGGAAACGAATTGCACAACATGCAGCACTATTAGGTATCTCAGTCTCCCACAGTAGCATTTCTAATTTTGATTGAAACTGTCAGAGAAAACGGCAGCCTCGAGTAAGCCCGGATATTAGTTTACAGAGGCTGTTAAAATTATATGTCTAACGTTAAATGTTGGTGACACAATAATTTCATCCTAATGGTACTGACATACTCATAGGGTTAATTTTTGAGACAAAATATCATGAGGTAGTCATGATTTTGCAAATATTCCAACCAACAATGGTGATACAAGATCACAGGTGAAATTGGATGATGACTTGTTGGTTCATGACTGTATTTGAAGCACATGTGTGACTGCATGTATGTGGAATGTCTCACTGTTATTTATCAGGTGACAGAGGCAGCTCTGCCATGTTGTAGCTCGGACAGAGGTGAAGATGCGAGGTCACAGGTGACTGACTGATAATTTGGTGCTATAGATGAACTAGTATTTATTATCATGACAATTGTTAGGCTGCTGATGTAAATTGATTCATTAGTGTATATTTGACAAAGAATCTGAATTGACATGTCTCACTTTTCATATAGCACGAATCAATGTGTTATTTTATCAGGTGGCAATATGTCCTAGTGCAGTCAGAGGGGAAGAGCCAGGGCCAAAGGTGAGGCACATCAAGCACAGAATAATAATAATTGTAATCTGAGGATAAAACACATGTACTGAGGCTAAAAGAAGCTTCAGTGCTCTCAGAAGACTAAAAACATGGCTAAGGTTAACAGTGACTCGAATGAGATTAAACAATGCTGCTGTATGCCATGTCCACCAGGAGAGACTGGACAGTATAGTAAAACCAATATGCCAGCAGTTTATCTCAGTTAACGAGAGGAGAAGGCATGTGTTTGGCTCCTTCACATAGTGGACATTGAGTTGTTGTGTGGGGCACCAGTAGTCCATGTCTGTTGCTGTAACAGTAGTTCATGTTTAGAATAAAAAATCCCAGCTCACTGATTTGATCGGGGCAACAGTGTGCCTAAACTGTTGCATAATTTTGCTGAGAGATCTTTTACTTTGTGGTAATCTTAGATGAGTAGTTCTATGGACAAAACCCACCAGGTCATTCAGTGTTCCATTAGTGCCAAAATATAACAGATATTGGTGTACTATAACTGAAGTAATGTTGTTAAGTCCTTAAAGTCATATTCTTTTATTGTCATGACTGTATTTGAAGCTATTTTTATGTTTGTATGATACCTGATTTATATGAAATATGGCTGAAGTAAACTAAACTCTAAAATACTTAGTCAGTCATTTGTTTAATAGTAATTTAACATTATATAATTCAAATGTAAAACTATGAATTGTAATTTTAAATGGTTTAAAAGCATGTAGAATAGCATATGTAGGCAAGTATATTTCTCCTTTTTTATCAAGAAGCAAAGACAAAAAGGGGAAAAAAAGAAACAGGGCATGGTTCGGTGGTTGAATCATCCGTCCCCACCAATGCCAAAACCAAATCTACGCCCTTGCGGCATAGTAATGATAAAAACTGCGCAGACTAGCCAGAGAAAACAAAATGCAATGCAGAAAAGGATCATAACTAGGGCGACCAACCGTCTTCTTTTCCCCGGACATGTCCTCTTTTCACGTTCTGTTTGGGGCGTCCAGGGGGATTTTCAAGATTGATAAAAATGTCTGGGTTTTCCTATAGGGCTTTGGAGTTGACGTCACGCCGCAATGTGTTGTGGGAGCGCGGCGCCATTTTCCGGGTCCACAAATCAAAACAAACACACTGTGTTGGAACAACGACAACAAGAAACATGCTGAAAAGCAGCTGAAAAGAAAACGGACGGTGTAGAGACCGATTGCGTCCAGAGGTGAAGTGGCAGTACTTGCAGAAAATTGCGTGCATTGGAAATGTGGACCTGTATGAAATACGGCCGTGGAGTAGAAAGACCAACTGCTATTGAGGCAGCCTGATATACAGGGTGGGCCATTTATATGGATACACTGTAAGAATAAAGTTACGTTGAAACCAAGCACACCATTGTTTTTCTTGTGACATTACCAATAAGTTTGATGTGTCACAGGGCCCTCTTCCTATTGAAAAAACAAAAGTTGTATCCAAGATGGCCGACTTCTAAATGGCCACCATGGTCACCACCCATCTTGAGGGGTTTGCCCCCTCACATATACTAATGTGCCACAAACAGGACTTTAATATCACCAAACATTCCCATGTTATTGTGGTGTATCCATATAAATGGCCCACCCTGTATTTTCGTACCTTGTCTGTGGAGTCGGCACGTACAAGTCGTCATTCAAACAAAGGTAAGTCAGCTCGAGTACTGCGAGTGAAATGCGTTTGATTTCCCTGCAAACATTCACATTAGTGCAAGCATAAATTCATTAATGAGGGGAAATTACAGTGAGAACATGTGGAGGCTCTGTTAGAGGGATAACATAGTGAGTTCAGTGCATTGATTTGACATTGTCCTGAAGGATTTAGTCATTCTCTATGGTTAAAGAAATTGCAATAATTTATTCATATTTATTATAAATAATTCTAATTATACATCTTGCTTCCTTGTTTGTATCCTGTGTCACTAAAAATACATTTTATTTTAATTTTATACATTGATTAATGACCTGCAGAATCTCCTTATCATATTAAGTGATTCATAATTGTCCCTTTATGCTTGTCTGTGTGTGTTTCAGGTACTGCACTCTCAAAGACTGAATGAACCAGCATTGCAGCCACGGGTCACTGTGAGCATCACAGGAAAGGTTGAAGCCGCCCACTGCACCTGTATGGCCGGAGTCGCAGACCTGCAGCCGTGTCACTACTCTTCTGTTTAATGTAGAAGCAACAGTGTTGATCGTGGCACAAGGACTGTTACAGATGAACCTGCATACTGGGTTTTGCCTGGTAATATGACCAAGATACAGCCAGAGGTTGGCCATAAGATAGACTTCTCCTCTTCAGCTTCCCCCCAAAAAAGGCTCTGGATCAAAACATAAACAGACCATCCGTATTGAAAGGTAAAAGGAGCCGTCCTCAAAAAAGAAAAATCCCACCTGCTACTGTGGAGGAGTTGTCACCACTATTGGATACTTTGCTGGAACACAGTAAAGCTGTGGGTTGTGGGAATGACCCATAATGTTTTATCTAGATTTATGCCTGAATTGCACTGCCATGTAAATAATTTGCATTTACTGAATATGTACTGACTGAGTACCACTGTTCAAAAGTTGAGTAAAGAAACAAACTAATTTTTGCCTCTTTTTTTAAATTACAACCACTTTATAGAACATCACATCAGTTACAATGTAGAATCCATATCATTTATAGTTTATAAAAGACAATGTTTACAAAAAATCGTGACCGTGTTTACATGATATCACCCACTACTAACACCACTTAATTCACTGTATCTTTTGAAAAATTACCGCTATTTATACGGCACAAGACTTAAGAATATTTAACAGGAACAAGTTTAATTTTTCCCTGGTTTTACTACCACACTGTTCACCAAACACAGCAAACCTTCAACATCTTATCCAGAAGGGTCGCCTCTTCACCCTCACATGGAAGAAGTAATCTGATTGGCATGGTGGTATGTTTGAAGCAGGTCCCTTGTGTAGCGCTGGAACCCAGTCACGATGTGTTTCATCCATTTCATTGGCTGGTTTGCTCCAATAATGCCAAATAATTAGCAACTCTATAAATAGAAGGTAGTTCTACAAAATCACTCAGTAGGATGTTTGTTCTAATTTGCTATGACCTCAGAGCATATCGAAAATAAAACTAATAGGCTATAAAGAGTGATATGAACATATTTAGAACTTACTGGAATGAAAATGTCTGGAGCACACCAAAATATATTTGGAGATGGAAGAGAACTGGATATCAGCTCGTCTCACAGCTGCTATCCAGGCTAGACGCCTTCGTTTGGTAACATCCGATACATGAGCTCCCTCATGTTGCTTCCAGGTGGGGAAAGAATGAAAAGACAAACCCTTTTTAAGCTTATTCTCTTGCTGGTCGTGCGATCAAACATTGCAGCAGACTGCACAGCAAGAACGAACCATGGCTGTTGTGTGTGCCTTCGCTCCTATTTCACTTGCACTTTGGTTGGACCTGGAAAATGGCGCATCAGGCCAAAATCCTTTCCACGCCCACCCCCGTGACATCACGCTCCAAAGCCCTATATTCTGACAGAGGACCCATGTGTGTGACGTCATCCCCAAACTGCTGCTTTGTGAGCGCTTGTTCTGCACTCACAGACAGGACAGGCAGCACGCAGCAACGCGCCTAGTGATGTTTAAAAAATCCCAAAGCGTCTTTCAGACGAACTGCAAAAGAAATTTACCTCGTACCGACTGTATATGGGCTGATGGTGATTTTTCATTTTTATGGGCTGATCGGGGGTTTTTTTGGTAACGGTATAAACAATGAAAGGTGGTGGATTGGCCAGATGCTGGCCAATGTGTAAAAATGACTCAGTTGTTTGGTGGTGGTTGTGGCGGAGCTTCCACAGAGGCCAGCAGATGGATGAGAGAAAGGGCAGGCAGGAGGAGGAGAGACCCGAGGCGGCCACCTGTCCGAGTTTCAGGTGAGCTGAACTTCAGTTAAGAAGTTATGACCTGCAGTCTATCTGGGTCAGATATAAACCAAGTTTAGGTGTAGTTTATTTTTGTTATGCTGACTTTTTACAGTCAGTTACAATAACTCGTACTGCGTACTAGCTAGCATGATGGAGTTTCTACAGCTGGGTGGGTGCTATGATGTTACTGATGTTGAACTTTATTCATAAGTTTAGTAGAGTTGCCAACCGTCCGTAAAAAACTGAATCGTCTCGTATTCAGAGAAAATATTACGCATTTCATATTGAGGTGAAAAGGAACACAGTTTGTCCCGTACTTCAGCTAGAATGGAAAAAGACACAAAGCTGGAGTTATTCTGTGTCTTTACGCTGTCAGCTGCCTCTTCTTCTCTCATTCTCTCCCCCTCCCTCTCCTGTTGCTACTTCAATCATGAAACTGATCAATGATCAGCTGATCGGCTTTTCTGTCGCAAGTCCTGTCTCTCTTGTTTGTTTATTTCCCACTTTGCGCAAGAAACAGGAAACCAGCGGATGCCTCGCTAAACAACAGCAGCACATTTAAGCTTGGTCAGCTGTTGTTAGAATTTATCATGACCAGCAGCTTTTTTACGGCTGTGGCTCCAGCAAACCTCAGCTGATACTAGAAATTAATATTAAATATCGGTTTGGATATCTGTTGAGAGGGAAACATGAAGATGAAACCAGGAGATGTCCTTACTGAATCATCAGAGCTGAACAGGTGATGGAAAAACAGGTTTACCTTTTAGGTGACATGAATGAGTTAAAGGGAAGTTATGAACTGTTTCTGAGAAACAAATAACACCAGGATCATTTTTTACATAGCTGAAAGCTGATAACTATGCAGGGGCGGCTCTAGCAAAGCTTTGCCAGAGGACCAGGTAGGGCATTAACAGGGAAAGGGGGGCACAAAGAAATACTTTTCTTTCTTATTCCCATTTAAAAAGTCTCCACGTATGGTCAATAGACAGTAAAGCTATTGTTTTGAATGACATTACTTTTCATAATATTGACCTTTTATGATTGAGTCTTTGCTTTCTCCTGCAAAAGAGTGAAGACGAAAGGGTAACAAGACATCAGATGTTGTGCAGAGGAATGTCCTTTTTGAAAGTGAGATAGATCAAGCAAGAAAATGTTTGGGAGATTTAGGGAGGAGTTAATGTTAAGTAAATATTAAACTCATTCAAATAAAGACTAAACAAGGATTTTTGTAACATTTCTGTCTGCATCATTTCAGGGAAACAACACAGCTAACGATTGATTACATCTTAAATGCAATATAGACTTCCTGTTTCTATGCATACCGTACAATACGACTTCGGGTAATCCCACTAAATCAGGTTTTCCAACATTCTAGCAAGACAAGTTTAAATCCTATGGGGCTTTCCAACATTATAACTGCAGGTTTCGATGTTTGTTAACTGCTGAAAACTGTAAAAAATTATACACACAAAATGTAAAACTTCCGAACACCTGGGAAGCAGACAGATGTGTGTACAGATCACCCTTATTGAACTTATGCATAAGCTTCCTTATAAATTTTTTTTTTAAGTTCCTATATATTAGGGAGTTATTTTCACATGAAAGCTAATGTTCTGCATTTATATTGTTTACATCAGCAAAACTCATTAGATGCCCATTAGACAACCTTTGCAGGGTTTATCATAACCTCTGGCCAAATGGCCTTTGGCAAGTTAAAAATACTAGCAAGTCAACAGGACAACAGCTATGTTCAACTGTGACTTGGCTGAAGCAAAACTTGTTTCCTGAAAATGTGTTTGTTTTTCTTTTCATTAATCTATTTGTAGCTTCAGCATTCCACATAAAATGAAATATAGCAGGCCCCAAATATTAAGATAGTGGTATTGAAAACAAAACAGCAAGGTGACAGTGCTGGTATTAGGGCCAAATAGTGCACTTGCATTTGCAACTGAAAACAGAAAGAGTCAACATGCTAAAAATGATCTTCACTATGAGTCTCTGACAATTTGCTTAAACAAAACACTTTGTTGACAATAATAGTATTAAACATCCTCACCCACATTGTTACCCAGTTTATGAATTTGACTACCATATAACTCAGTTATAACCACTGCTGATACAAGATGATTGCTTGGCTATTACTTTGGTAATTAATTGGTAATAAATTGCTATTACCATTTAAGAAGACACTTGCCTGTCAGGATATAATAAAACTTATTGGGAAGGCAATTCCCTTTTCCAGCAGGAATTAGAACTAGCCCAACACACCGACATTAATACCAAATAGTTTGTTGTCTATGATTTTTATGAGCTTGATTGACCAACCAACCAGTCCTTGGCTGAGCCCCACAGGAAATCTTTGAGCTGCTGTCAAGAGGAAGAGGAGAAACGTCGGACCCAACAATACAGGTAAATTCAAGGCTGCTATAAAAGCAACCAAGGCTTTGGTAACATCTCAGCAGTGCCACAAGCTGATCACATCCATGCTACTTTCTACTGATGCAGCAAATTGTGACAACCAATCACTGGGAGTATAACTGACCACACCTTCATAATTATTTCTATATTGTAAACCTTTTTTTGATTGATTTAAAGATATACTCTGAAAAACTGAATTTCTGGTTTTCATCAGTTATACGCCATAACCATCAAAATAATAATTTCAAAAAGAGCCTCAGCAGGTTTAATTTTATATATAATGAATTTAAAATAAAAAAAAATTTAAAAAAAGGCTATGAAAAGCAATAATTAGACTCTGACACAAAGGACAAGATCATGACTCAGTTCTACTGGCAAGCTCAAGTGACGGTCACAACACACACCCAATAGATAACCATTTAGGAAAGAATATAACACACTTGCTTGTCTGATAAGAAAAAAGTCTGTCTCTGGTGAGTGGTTTAACCCTTACGTAGTCTGCATTTGAACACAAAAACAAAAAAACACTGGTGACCGCCACTGCAATCACTCAGCCTCCTAGTAATTTGAAAATCCTCTATGACTTCCTTCTTCAGTTATCACATTCACAAGATTTCCAGAAAACATGACATCTGACCTTGAGGTTTTCAAAAGTATTTAAAATTATTCATAAATCTTTATTTGCTTTTCCAGTTGCACAAAGTAACTTAAGCATTTCACATTGGTGTGTCAGGCTATTGCTAATGTCTCTGTTTGCAAGAAGGAAGCAAAACTGGTAAAGACCAAGATCGGTGGCTAAAATAAACTGCAGAGTTTGGTCGATCACTCTCATAATGTGGTTCATTCTTAACAACTTGGAACACAATACTTCTTACAGGAAAATATAATGAAAACACAAGAAATCTTGCCCCTTTCACAGCCATAAAGATTGGACACTTCAGCAGCTGGCTCTGTCTGATTACCCAATCACAGTCATGCTTGAAAGTTGATGTTAAATAAATCCTGCTAACGTGCACACAAACAGTGTTTGGCTCATGGCAACTAAAAGCCTCGAGGGCTGCAGTGTCCTGCAGGTTTAGGATGTGTCCTTGATCCAACAAAGCTGATTCAAATTGCTAAATTACCTCCTCAACATGTCTTGTAGTTCTCCAGAGGTCTGGTAATGAACTAGTCATTTGATTCAGGTGTGTTGACCCAGGGTGACATCTAAAACCTGCAGGACACCGGACCTCGAGGCCTGGAGTTGCCCACCCCTGGTTTAGCAGATACTCTGTGATGGTTTTTGTTTTGTTTTCCGTCTTTCTTTAGCTTTATGTGCGTACATTAGCTAATTCATTCATTCTGAAAAGGATTTGAACGTTGTTAGGTTTTGTATTGTTTATTGTCATTTATGCTTAGAAATATCTACTTATATATGCTTAGAGTTTTATAATTAGTTGTAGATTGGTAGAGGTTTGATCCTTAATAGTCTGCAAACTTTGTGTGCATTCCAGAGCACATCCTGAGAGCATGGGTGAAGGCATACCTTCTCTTATTGTTTTATGGTAGGATAAACGTGTCTATATCTGGTTTAGGCTAAGTGCCTTTTGTTTAGATGAACTGCTGGACTTCCAGACCAGCAGGTTTAGGGAAGTCTTTATGGGGTCATACTCTGACCCCACACACACACACACACAGGCAAGGTACTCTTTGTTTGTATGTAGACGTCCTATGTTAATGAACCTATGCATATTCATGTAACCTCAATAAAAGAGCAGTGTTACGGGGGAGCGGACGAGAGCAACTGGGGTCAAGCGAAGGAACGGCGTTTGTCCGGTTCTCTCCCGTGCACGAGAAACATGAAGAACTTTGCCTACTTCGTGTCTTGCTTTGCTGTGTAATTATATTGTCTTCAACGTTCCAGCGAATAGGTTCAAGCTACAAACCTATCAAATGTAACATAATTTATTGTCATTTCACAAATGGTGGATTGAGCTACGACCCCCTGCCCCTGCCCCAGGCTTGGGGCAGGGGGACACCTGTCTGATGTGGTCATTAGAAAAGTATTACATCACTTTAAACTTTATTTGTTGATCAACTCCAGAGTAAAGTTGCTAAAGTTAAGTAAAGAAAAACTGGAAACAAAAATGCAAAATAAATTGTGCTTTTTTTTTTTCTTTTTTTAAAAAAATAAAAGTCTGTAATTTTAGTCTTTGTCAGTTTGGTTACATTTGTGAACACAGCCTGCTTGGTGAGTTGTCTACATGACTGTGAGTACGCTGCCTAAATACAGTGTTGTGATTGTTCTGTAATGCACTCTTAGTTTCATAAATCTTGACCCTGGTAAATAACCCACATATAATAACAATTAAAAAGATTGTAACTGACACTGAAACTAATGAAAACTAAACTGAAATGGACAAACTCATGCTTGAAACTAGCTGTAGTTAAAGTGCACTAAAATATCTCTTAATGAAACAAATTAAAAACTAATTACAAAACACATTTACCCTATAACTGTGCTCACTCAACTGAGTGTGAAGTTTCACAATGTGTATTGTGTTCCTCATGTTGTAACAAATTCCTTAGAACTCCTTTGCTGACATTCTTTCCACATACTCGACAGCATGCAGTAGAAGTGTGAACGCAACAGATAAGCAAATCAGTTAAAGTGCTCAGGACATGCATGCTGTGCTAAACCAAAAATAAAGTACTTGTGAAGCCTGATAGAGACACGGATCTAACTTTCACTGTATGAAAGAGCCGTTTGCAGCAGCCATTATTTAAAATTAGCATACAAAATGTATACTGTAATGCTGCAGTGAGGCAGCAGCTTTTTTTTTTAGTATACTGCTGAAAGAATTGAGGAAAAACTCGACCGTCTCAATATAACAGGGTCATTTAAACTGATATCAACTGAATCAGTCCAGTTACAAAGCATAAGCTGCTGTTATTCACTCTCGCCTGCTTTGATGAAAATGGAAGTGACAGATAGATATCTGTGAAGTTTGACATTGAAGTTCATATACTGTGACCGAGTCTTACATTTTTTTTGAGAAGTGTACAATTGGATTATCGTGACCCACATAATAATAATAATAATAAGGAAGTTTACTATTTCATCAACAATAACTACTGTTTGTTTTACTTTCCACTTACTTTCAATAACCTGTCTAAATATGAAACCCTGATCATCTTTATGAGTACATATATATTCATCTCCAAATACAAAAATCAATATGCAAACAGAAGTGGTGAAAATCTATTTTATTCAGGAAACTCCTATTCAATCTAACGTATATCCATGAAAAATATAAAGAAATCAAAATGATTAAAAAAGTAACCACACTGGCAAACTTCTCAACTTTTTCCATCTAAATCATTTACATACAAAAATGAGTTACGGATAAATCTTCAGACAAAACAAATGGAAGTTCCCACTATAGTGTGGATGGCATTAGTTCTTTACTCTACCGAGGTGGAAAGCCTCTATGTGGCCCTCCCCTACCCCTGAACCCTCCCCTGTCTCCACGAAAATTTGGTCGGTTTCTTTCTCGACCTCTGTCTCCCCCTCTTCCAGCATTTGGCCCACCACGCCCCCCTCTGGGTGCTCCGCCACCACGGTCCGACTTAAGTTTAACAGGGGGAGACTTGGGCCGGAGCCTCTCTATTTCTTCAGTGCAGCCAGACAGATGGCAGTTAGGTAAACCAAAATGTGCAGCGTAGGTTTCTGGGTTAAAGTTGGTGTTTGTCAAAGTAGGACCCACTGTCAGCCAGCCTAGAATGAGAGTGGAAAAAAAGAAACAATATGTGTAATGACAAACAAGAACAAAAGACAGAGAAATTGAATTGAAAATAAGTAAATAAAATGTTGTTGTCAACTAATTTTAAGTCAACATATTTTCCAAAGAAAAGCACATATCCATCATACCTGGTCTGATGGTAGAGTCTCTTCCAAACAGGTGCAACCTCCTGCGGCCCAAACAGAAGTGCTCAATGATGTGGAAGATCTCCACAGGCTTCTCTACATTTCCCATCTCAGGCTCTTCAGTGATGATCAAGTCAATGTCTACATTGGCATGGATGAAGTCTCCATCAGTACTCCTACGCACTGTTCCTTTGATTCCCATTAGGCAGTGTTCCTGGAAGGATCATGTTGTTTGTCATCATGCATCATACTATACAATTAATCCCACAATTTACATCAATAATATACCAAATTAGTGTGTGTGTGTGTGTGTGTGTGTGTGTGTGTGTGTGTGTGTGTGTGTGTGTGTGTGTGCGCGCGCGCAAAATACCTTGGTTCTTTGGAATACTGCTTTTGGATCCAGTGCTTTGGTCTTTCCTGGGTTATTCTTGTTGGTCTTAATCCAGCAGATATCCTCACACCTCCTAAAGCCCCACTTCCTCAAACACTGAAAAAGAAGAAATAAACGGTAGGTATTATGACATCCCAATGTACAGACTGAACAAGCATTGCATTTAAAGCTGTTTAACTGAAAATAAATAAATAACCTTTACTGTAGGCTAGGTCAATGGGTAACTCGTATATAATGTAAATTCAACTGCAAATCGTTATCTTTAAAAGAAAGCATATTTCTGAACTAATAATTAACTAATAATTGTCCTTATTGCTGTTTTAGAGAGGAGCGGTGCTTCAAAGGATAGTTGCAGATTTCTGTCAGAATCTGCAGATTATACAGTGCAAATAAAATGTTCCTGTTTCTCCAACGTTGTCTTCTAAACAGTTTCACTGGATGGCCAGGAAGCGTTCGCGATGTCTTCTCCGGCGCTGATAATTGGCGTCTGTCTTGTGTCAGTGACATAGAAGACGGAGTCATGCAACATGACCGTTCAAACAGCAGTCACTTTCTAAAACATCAGATATGTATCAGACTCAGTACCACATACGAAAGTGACCCTGATCGGATTTGAAAATATCGGATTTGTGCCATTCACACTGTCATACCATGATCGGATATGGGTCGCATAGGGTCAAAAAAGTCGGATTTGATGCGCTTTCGCCTGCAGTGTGAACGTAGCCTAAGAGGAATTTCCTCTTAACTTTGATACTATTCTGTGGCAATTTTATTTTTTAGAAAGTGCAAATGTTGAGGTTTAGACATTCATTCCAAATCATTTTATGCTTATGTCAACATGTGAACATATTTTTCTAAGGTCAGAACAGATCAGACTGTAAGTAATCTGTATTTAAAAACTGTAAAGCACATTTATGTCACAAGATTTATGTTGGTATGTGTTATATAATTTATTCTGAGTTTATTGGCAATCTGCGATGTCCAGTGATAACTTTCTCGGTCTTTACACTGATGACAGGGAACTGTTCCTTAGATAGAGAACAGCTGGATTGCAATTTAAGTGTTCGCCAAGATGGACATTTCTACAGATTAAAGAATTATAGGAAGTGTTCTGTTATCAACTCAATGAATGAGGATACGAAACTGAGTCATACAGATTATTAAAACTGGGCAGGACCAATGGATAAGCTTGTTTTCTCTTTTCCAAAGACAACATACCAATATAAAGCACCTTGAGACAACTGTTGTTATGATTTGGTGCTGTACATATACAATTGAATTAAATTGAATTCCTTCTCTCTTTCTTCCTGTACCTATCCTTCTAGATGGGAAAACCCACAGACCTCCCCTCATCTCTTGATTAACTCAGATTTTCCCTAAACCTGCTTTCTAGAACAGGATCCTGATATCAATAAATTTTCATTTCTCCAATTGTCAAAGAAAAATAACATTGACATAAACATTTTTAAGTTCAAAGCAAAAGTAGATATATTCTTCCCCTAAAACTCATAAGTCAGACTTAGATTAATGTATCTCTATAAAATTATTACATAACCTAATTAATTAAAATTCACTTTTCTGATGTCTAACTCGGGGATAAGAAGCATGCTGAATTAGGTTCTGAGCAACTGAAAATATGTCAATCCTTAATATGGCGAACCAGGAACCCGTAAATCAAATTATTATCTACTAAATTCTGGACAATTGTGGATTTTTCTGGCCACAACATTAAAACCACTAACAGGTAAAGTGTCTAAAATTGATCAACCTGTTACAATGAGAAATTTTGGCTCACTCCAGGACTGAATGCTTTTTTTAATTAATAAAAAATTGCGTTACCATCCTGCCCAGGTCCAATCCTTCACCAGAGCCACACCAGAGAAAGACAAAGGAACGTAGAGCAGATATCTCTTCTATCTCCAGTCTCATGAGCTATAATAGGAGAGTGAAGGGAATGGAAAGAGGAATAAGCGTAAATGAGAAGAACACTCCATGCTGAGTAAGTAACTACTACTTACTAAACTCTTCTTTTCTAGCTCATAGGCTTCCTTTGTATTAAAAAGAAAACCCTGCAGGAGATAAAGCCATTCCTTTTTTTCAGTCCTGTCTGGCAGCTTTTGCAATCAGAATTATGACACATTTTAACAGACTTTCACATCAGCAGATAAACAGTGCCATTTGGGATGCTGGCTGTTTTACAGGTCCAAACTGTTTGCTGTCCTTTGAGTCATGTTTCAAACCAACCCCTACCTCACCTTCACACATAAGATAACTTCCATCCACCCATCCATTCGCTTCCGCTTATCCTTTTCAGGGTCGCGGGGGGCGCTGGAGCCTATCCCAGCTGTCATAGGGCGAGAGGCAGGGTACACCCTGGACAGGTCGCCAGTCTGTCGCAGGGCCAACACACAGGGACAGACAACCATTCGCACTCACATTCACTCGCACATTCACACCTAGTGGCAATTTGGATTATCCAATTAACCTATCCCCACAAACTGCATGTCTTTGGACGGTGGGAGGAAGCCGGAGTACCCGGAGGGAACCCACGCAAACACGGGGAGAACATGCAAACTCCACACAGAAAGACCCCGGCCTGATGGTGGAATTGAACTCAGGACCTTCTTGCTGTGCGGCAACAGTGCTAACCACCGTGCTGCCCACATAAGATAACTTCTGCAGCTTATTTATTTTAGTTTTGTAGTGTTTTTTTAAAAACAGTAAAAGTTTTCAGTATTTAATTACATGCTAGTCCAAATCAGTAAATGCAAACCAGACAGAAATAGTATACATACATCATCCCAGGTCCAGAAGCGTTCAGTGTGGCTTATGCCTGATTCTCTGTAGTATTCCTCTAGAGGAGGTTCAAGCAAAATCACATCGAATTTGCACTTCAAATCCTTCAGGTCAAAGTGCTCTGGGTCTGCCTGGAGGTACCTAAAAACACAGACAAACGTACCGAACTTGAAATGGTCAGTGACTACTTTACAGTGCATCTGGAACGTATTCACGGTGCTTCGCTTGTTCCATATCTTTTTATACACTTTTTACAGCTTTTTCCAAAATTGATTAAATTTATTTTTACCTCAAATTCAACAAACAATAAACCAGTGTCAAAGTAAAGAAAAAAAAAAACTTTATTTGAAACTCTTGCAAAGTTAATAAAAATGTAAAACAAACAAACAAACAAAAATATAACATGCATATAAGTATATACAGCCTTCACTTAATACTTTGTTAAAACCCGCTTGGCAGCAATTACAGCCTCCAAGTAGGTTTTATTTTATGTATGAAGCTACAAGCTTGGTACATCTATTTTTGGGCAATTTCTCCCATTTGCTTTCATAGAACTTCTCTCAGGTTGATGTGCGACCAACCTATAAAACGTCCTAGTGGTTCCAAACTTCTTCCATTTGCAAACGATGGAGGCCATTGTGCTCATTGTGATCTTCAACCCTGCAGAAATGTTTATGTACCCTTCACCAGATCCTGTCTCAGATATCTACAGACAATTTCATGGCTTGGTTTGTGCTCTGACATGACCTATCAACTATGGGACCTTATATAGACAGGTGTGCCTTTCCAAAGCATGTTCAATCAACTAAATTTAGAAAAAGTGGACTCCAATCTTGTTGTAGAAACATTTGTAAGATGATCAGTGGAAAGAAGATGAGAGAGAGAGCTCAAATTCAAATGTGTTAGCAAAGGCTGTAAATACTTCTGTGGATGTTATATTTTTGTTGTATTTTATTTTAATATATACATAAGAAAAACTTTTAAAAAATCAAATCAAATTAAGGGATTTTGGGGTGAAAAATTAATTTTATCCCTTTTAAAATAAGGCTGTAACGTGACAAAAGGCGAAATAAGTAAAATGCTGTGAACACATTCCAGATGGACTGTAATTCAAGCATAAATTAATTGCACTCATAATCAGATAAACATTAGTATTCATTTAGCATACATGGGAGGGGTGTTGGTAGTGGCGATGAGTTCGTCCTTCAGTCTGATCAACTCTCGAAGTTTAGGGTATTCTTCAAATCGGTCGGCCAAGCCTTTACAACAGGCGACACAGAGGTCAGACTCACATACATGAATATAAAACAATCAAATAGCAAGCACACACTTACCAACATCTCTGATGAAGTTCTGTGGCCTATGCCCAGTGTCCACAAAATGCTGGCAGTAGTCATTGTGAGGATTCAATGACTGGGTACCCTGAGAATGAAAGAAAATTGCCATATAAAGACAAACAACATGTGAACCTGTGTTTTATCATACCTTTAATATGTGCCATTTTAAAATATTTCATATTTTTTTATAGCACATATTTTTCTTCATCCTGATTGGATGTAGATCATTGACAATCTTGTGCGTTTTGCACTGTCAAAGGCCCCTGAAGTAGCACCCAAAAGGCAGAGGAAGATGCTAACTATTGCACAAAAAGTTGGACTTCTGGACATACCGAAGGAAGGCAGAAATTACCGTATTTTTCGGACTATAAGGCACACCGGATTATAAGATACATTAAGCAAAACAAAACAGTCAGATAAGTCAAACTTTACTCAACTCATTCTTCTTGCTTCCTCTACTTCCGTACCATTGATTCATTAATGTTGACTTCTCTCGCAGCTGCTCTATTCCCATGTTCTGGACCCTGAACATGAACCCCTGAAAACAGGGTTCGATCTTTGGTTTCATTCTATAATACTGGACTTATTTTTCTATGAAGGTTTGAACTTTGAGAGTGTTTAAACAAGAGAGAAAAGTGTGAAAAGTTCACGCCTGTCTGAGAAAAGTGTATAAAGTGTGTAGTTAGGGGTTTTACAGCCTTAAAACATCTATAATAATTGTAAATAATAAAGCTGACTACTTTGCGGATTTCACTTATCGTGGATTATTTTTAGAACGTAACTCCCGTGATAAACGAGGGACCACTGTATTACAAAAATATAAAATTTATGGAATGTGAAAAAATGTGGAATCATATGTAAATATCAACACTTCACCGAGTTCTTTTGATTCCTCAGAGGCATCCAATGGAAGACAAAACACTGCTCAGTAGACCATTTAACACTTTATTACTTCTAGAAGGGAGATGCGTCCTGCGTGACATGCTGCCGCGGATCTCAAAATGGCGGTGTGCCCCTAACAGTTTTATTACAGAAGCTCTCTCATTCTAGTCTAAACAACAGTGTCTCAGTAAATTTCCACTAGAGATGGTGCTCTCTTATCTGCATTTTCCCAGGCAAGCATGAGCGGGAGTCTGCAGCTTTCCACTCCCCAAGGACACATGGTCTAATGCCTTTATTTTTCAGGGCTGTGTCCACTTAATACTACACTATATAACTTTATAACACTTATTATTAATAAAAAGCATAGCATTATTGAGGCACTGCAAATTATTTAATTCCAACACATATTAGGAACAAACTGGGAAAACATGAATAATCCTGTTCATATATCCCTTGCTTGCCAGAGCTGATTTTTGTTTGTAACAGTGAGACTACTCACTGATTTTATTACACTCTTAAATCCTACTACTTATTCCTGCATCTTTTGTGATCTTACAAAGCTTCAAACAACGCTCGACTATTAAATTAGTCATTGACGATTTTGATAGTTGACATAATCGTAACTAGTTGACTAATTGTGGCAGCCATAATTTAAATATAAGAGTACTCAAACAGCATAAATGTTTACAGTGCAAGTAGTATCGTGTTACAATAGAAACTGGCACTGAATGAATAATTTAATTAGTTAGGAAACATTCCACAGACTATCCTCAGCCCAAGTCAAATACTCATGCTGGCAAACAAAACTTTCCCTTCTGGTTTGGCAACACCTGGGAGAATAAAACTTGTTTATCTTACATATGCTTGGCTGCTGATTACTTAAGAAGCAACTAAAAATGATAGCGTTATAATTCTTCCTTCACTACTTATTTTTTTCCGTTCTCTTTCAAGTTAACTCATGTCACATTGGTTGCACTAAATCTTCTGGGTAAAATCTAGGTTAGCATCACCAAAGCAATTTGAAAGAAAAAAAAATCAGTGCCTTTAAATTTAAAAATCTTTTACATATCATGTTACAGCACAGTGAAGCTTCCTGTTAGAAGCATGGCAGTGGCAGCTTGACAGTCATTTCAATTAATTTTCTAGATTATTACATTTATACAAAATATAAATATACATCTACTGAGTAATCTGTATCTCTAGGAAAGTCAAATTATAGTCCACTCAAAAATTTTCTTTTTCTTAAAGTTGCTGGATACTTTGTGTGGAAACAGGTTCTTAAAGTTGCTGGATAGTTTGTGTGGAAACAGGTTTTGCAAGTCCATATAAAAGTGACTGTGAATGTGAAGAAAGAATTTCCCAACCTTAAGAAAAGTACTTGAGTCCTTGTACACCTCTTCATATGGGTTGGTTTCATCTGGTTGCTGCACTTCCAGCTCATCCTAAAACACAAACAGGCCCACATATGCATGTGTGTACAAATTATGACTATGACTAAGACTAAGACATAGACTATGACTATGGTTGGCAGACGAATGCAGCTGAATGTAATTGCAAAATAAAGCAAGAGAATGGTTAACTATATCGTCAACTATAACAAATACCACCACTGTTTAATATGAAGAAAAAGACTAAGACACAAATGTACAAAAAACATTAAATCGGTTAGATGTTAATCAAAGAGTGAGATGGGACATTGTCAGCCAACTAAATCTGTCCACATTTTCATATATTTGTTCTAATACATCTGAATTGATGCATTTTGCACTATATTAAAATACAACCCTAATTCCAAAAACGTTGGGGCACTTTGGGAAATGTAAATAAAAGCAGAATGCAATGATTTGCAAATCTTATAACCCATGTTTTATTTACTGCAGAAACTGAGAAAATGTACCATTTTAAGAAAAAAAATTTGCTCATTATGAATTTGATGGCAATAACACTTCCCAAAACTGCTGGAACAAGGCCATGTTTACAGACTTTGGGGATGGAGCCTATCGCAGCTATCATATTTCGCCAGCTCATTGCTGGGCTAACCATTTTGTTTAAATAAAATAGCAAAATGTCTCAATTTAAATATTTTACATGTTTTCTGTATTCTATTTGGTTCTATTGATTTGATTTATTAACACGCACAGCATGCAAACTTCTCTGAAATTGTGATTGTAAATCTATACTTCACCTTACAATTCATTAACTTCAGTTATAATCTGTTAAAACCTTTAATGGGTTGTAGTTTTAATAATACTTGAAAGTTTTAAATGGAAAAATGAACTAATACTTCCACCTTTTTCATAAGTCATTTGTATTTACGTCATTATAGTCACGCAAAAGAGCGTGACTACAATACTTGGCTCAAAGACAACATTTACCAGACAAGATTTTAGTAGATTAGTTTTGTCCTCCAATCCAGACCTTTACAAGCCTTTGTGTCCAAGTCACGCCACATTTCAAGGCACTCATGTATGACGCTTGTAGAATAAGAGCCTTTATGTCATCACTAATGATGTCAGTGATAACTTATATTGTAAGAGAGACACTTTTGAACATAGCTTTGCTGTAGGCTCTGCCACTTTATCACATATTACTTACTACTGCCTATGGCACAATGTTACAATACTTAACTCCTCCTAAAACATTCAGGCTTTTTAATTATGTTTTATTTATATAATGCCACATCTCATAAACTCAACATTTAAGTGGTTACACTCACCTTTTGCTCTTCCACATCCTCCTCTGTGTCCTCTCCTTCAGTCTGTGCTTTCCTTTTAGAAGAAGGGGCTGTGCTGTCATATGAAGCCCTGCAACAACAAATACACCTCAATATTTCAACATTTCCTAAGTCCCAAAGGAAGCATTTGGTACTGAAAAATGACAACACAGAGCACACAAGATGAAAAAAAAAAGAGTGTGCATGCAGTAAACCCAAAGAGAAAAATGCTTCTGAGCATTGCTGCAGTTTAGTAACTGGGACTCGTAATGGTTGAGGGCAACTTGGAGGTTCAGTATGTTGCTTAATGATGCTTCAACATGTGGCGTTGAGGAATGATCCGCGAACCTTCTGATGGGTGGATGCTCCTCTCTACCGCCTGAGCGACAGCCACCATCAACAGTACCAACACTACAGCTTACCTGCATGTTTCTCTAGTCTCCTCGATCTCTTTTAGTTCGTCTTTACTGTGTAGGACTGCTCCGATGCTGTCTGCGCTTTCAGCTCCCAGCTGTGGTAACGACAGAACAAGAAAATATAAAGGCCCTCCTGCTTGTGTTGTGTAAACCATACAGTGCCGACTATGAGGAAACATTTGCTTAATAAAACACCCCTTGGTGTTTTGTACTGCTGGTACGTGACTCCATAGCGTTATGGATAATTGTAATGGGTCCTCAATGCGCTCAAATCTTTTTATTTAGGAGCCGACTCCTCTCGAGGGCGACCACTGTGAATGTTTGAAAGGGATAGGCAAGTTATCGGCACCCATGCATCGATGTGTTGGACGGAAAACTATATGAAAACCCATTTTGCATATAACACGCTTAGCTCCACGTTATTAATACAAATCCGTTAGGTATGTAGTTAAGTTGAGAGGCAGCTTGGGGGCTCGTTGTGTACTTGCCTGTTGAGCTAACAGCTGCCGCCTAAGTTTTTGTCTCTCGCGTATCTCTTGAAGACGACTGTTCATCGCGTCTCATATACTGTGTTCTGACAAACTATTAAGTCCCCTTGGCCGCTGGTGTAAATAAAATATTTTCATATAACACTTATAGCTATCTGCAACAACAGCTAGCAACCGGCTAATGCAGGTTAACCGCTAAAAAAAAGGAAAAGTCGATAGATGCAATCGATTTCTACACCCGCACGCTCGGGCTCCATTTATTGCCCTTCCGCCGGTGGGGTTTGTTCAAAATGAGAGTCAAAGGCACATGTGTATTTGAATTTCGTTATAGCTCGTATACAGTTATGCCTAACTGTATTGTTTAAATCATCAAAGTATGAACAATATTTGGGTCTTAAGAATAGAGCGATTTACCACCTATCTCGGCGACTGCCGGTGTACGCCGGTATTAACTAAAGAGTGAATGCCTTTGTGATTGAACGGACGCAGCGTGATGATGTCACAATCGCTGATGTCTCGTGAGTCGTCTTCCAATCAGAGACGGTTAGTTCTTCTCGCTCTTCAAGCAGTAGCGTTCAGATCCCACGAGTGTTCCCGACTAATAATTTAAACACCAATCACAACAGAGAGCGCTCACGTTACCTCAAGGCGTACCAACCACTGACATGTAATGTTTTAGCAATTCCAGCTCACCTCACTGCGATGATTTCGTCGCTGACTTTGTTGGCGATAAGTTTTCATGCACTGGTTCACTGATAAGTCATTCTTAGCATTTGTTATATTTCACAATCTTTTAACTCGTGTTTTTAAACTCTTGCAGTCACAAAGGATTCAAGTTGCGATAGACACGCAGTGAAAGACAATGGAGCGTATTCATTTTTTAAAGGAGAAGATTGTGATAAAAGCAAGTGCTTCAGATAGCTCAACTGCAAGAACGCACCTCAAATTAAGCCCTTACAAATCGGCTCCAAATGACTGAATACTTATAATTCGAGCAATAAAAATAACAACAGCACGGTCTAAATTCATTAAATAAATATTTTTTTAAAAAGTAATTTTAAGTAAAAGCACAAATTTAAATACCATGCATTGTCATGTTTTATGTTATTGGAGCAAATGCCCTAATGTTTGAGAGCATTTGAATGCTGTGCGTCAGGAGGAGTTGTAGATTGTATTTTATAGAATATTTCTAAACTACTTGGTCGAGTGGGCAATGAGTAGTAAAGGGTACTGAAACATATAACACAATGCCAAAAAAAGATCTAAAAAAACATTCCTATTTGAAAATATAGGTACACTACAGTTGGTCAAATCAGTCATCTGAGGAAAATTACTTCCATTATGTAGCCCATGTTATTGAATTTTCGTTGGAGGACTGCCTTGCCTATGCAAAAAAGAAAAAGGGGTTTCATCGATCCGCAGCGTTCTCACTCTCGTCCCACGGCTGGGCGAGAGGCTGACTGGACGCGTGGAAACCCTTAGCTGATGATAGGATCCGTCATAGCCCTAACATGAATGTGCCATTTTTTGTTTTAAAAGCCGCTCTTTTGGCTGCGATCAGCACTCGCTGTTATGCCAGCAGCGTCCCTTCATTCATCCTGCCGTTCACCGACTGTGCCGGGAGTCGTGGGAAAGACGGCTTCTACCGGGGAGCGATAGACGTCACTGAGTCCGGCACCCGGTGTATGAACTGGACCGAAGTCTCCGGCTTCGACGAACGGTACCCGGGCAAAGGCATAGGCGAGCACAACCACTGTCGCAACCCGGACGGCCGAATCCGACCCTGGTGCTTTTTTAGGAACCACAGAGGCAGAGTAGACTGGGGGTACTGCGACTGTAAACAAGGTAAACACGCAGGCCTAGTAGCAGCAGCTTTATTGTGTTTTATAGGCATTAACAGCCTCGAAATTGTACAACGTGGCTACAAATATTACACCTAGAAGAAGGTGAAATCCCCAGATGAGCAGGATTCAAGACATGTTACAGCAGATAAAAGGCCAATATGAATGGAATGAACATTTTTATATGGGCTGAGAAGCTGTTGTTGTACATGTGTTTTTACAGTACTGTGCAGCTGAGTCATAGAGCATCCACCCATGGAATCATTAAAGCCTACCATACCTTTGGTTTACCAGGGTGTGAATGTAATTGTTCATATGAAAATATTTGTGTTTTCAGCTCTTCCTTTTTAAAAATCCATATGCAGCTGTATTACATTACAGTTTTGGTGTCAGTTATTGAACGTTTTAACAATTACATGCCGGTAAGTCAGGTGTTCAGATTCAGTGTGTTTACAATTGCACAAGGAAGACAGCCACAGGGTGCTCAGGCACCTATGAATATTTAGGGACATGCGATTGTGTAAGTGTGTGTTGGCATGGATGTGCACCCAGGCATTTGCTGTAAGCTTCTTACTTTACAATGTAAAGAAATCAGGTTACCCTGATGCATGCTCATACACTGAACCACTATACCTGCAAATAACAAATTTGGAAAACACATTCTTTAATATTTCACTTTTTGACATTACTGTCTTATTTTTTGTGTCTGATGTGGTGAAACATACATGAAAACATCACTGAAGCCATCTGAACAAATGGCTTCAGCGGCTCGCTTCTAAGCCAGTGATCTATGTGTGTTTTAGAGCTCGCATAGTGTCTCTTTTTCTCTCCTAACTTTGTGCCAGTTTTAGCTCCCCCCCCCCCCCCCCCCCCCCCCACACACACACACACACACACACACACTTTAAACTCAGTGTTCCCCAAAAAGATTCTTTTGCACATTACATACAGTTTTACATCTACTTTTCTCCAACCGTCTTTCCATCTCAGGCTCTGTCCGTCTGCAAGGTGGCCGCTCCAAGCTAGATGGCAGGGTGGAAGTGTACCTTGGGGGAACGTGGGGGTCCATTTGTAGCAACGACTGGGGAGACGAAGATGCTACAGTGGTCTGCAGACAGCTGGGCAAGGGGTGAGAAAGCACAAACGCGTACACATATGCTTAAATGTGCAGTATTTATTTTATCCCTCCCTCTCACATGCGTCTTTAGACAGAGGTGCAGGTTCTGTCACCATCGGCCGTTAAATTCATAACTGCTAACAGAGCTTCATTCAGGCACGCTCCTCTTTTCTGCTCGACGCTTCTTGTTTGACTCTTACATTCCAGCCCTCTATTCCCCAGAGGCACTTAAATACCTCGAGTGCCGTGCCGTTTACGTTGTTTCTCGCATACTCGTCCGTTCTCTGTTTCTGTTTCTCACATGTGCCTCTTACTGCGTCTCGTGGACTTGATTATGAGATGTTGTCATGCTTCTCAAGGGAGCCTGTAGTCAGATTGTATATAACAGCACAGTCCATAGTCAGTTGAGAAAGTGTCCTGTTCTCCCTGGAGAACAGAGAAACTCTTTGACTTATTGCACATGTTGTCACTAACACCAGCGCTGGCACACGTTCTGATACAAACACTTGCCCGGGTGTGTTTGTACTCACACAGGAGTCAATGAAAGTCCACAGCAGAAAGGAAAAAGGGCAAATGTCAGGCATATGTCATTTGGAGTGCTTGGTGATGACTTTCACATGCCTAATTATTGAAAGCTGTTGGGTGTAAGGACTACTGACGGCATTGGCCCAGAGCAACAGATTATGCATGTGCAGACAGCTCAAACTTACTGCTAGCAGGTTAATAAAGCTGCCTGCCTGTAATTTGTAACTCTTGTTATTTAATGAGATTTGGATCAGTGTCAGGTGGCATGATGGTGCTGTGTGGAGCTTGCATGTTTTCCCTGTGCCTACTTCCAGGTTATCTGGTTTCCTTTAACACTCAAAAGACATGTTAGGTTAATGACTCCTTCTAAATTGGCCATAGAGAGGATGTGAGAGCGTAGTAGCCCTGTTATGGACTGCTTCTGGCCAAGTGTGAGTCAGAATAGTCTCCAGTCAACCCGTGACCATAATTATGAAAACGGATGGAGGGATGGATGGGTCATGTCAGCTGGAGTATAAAAAAGCTTTTCAAATTACTATAACTAACATGTTCCCCTTTTGATGTTCTTCCAGATTTTCAGGTCACGCTCGAGCAGTTCCTCTGTTCCGTCCAGGCACAGCCAAGCTCCACTGGACGGCAGTCCATTGCCAAGGCAAAGAGCCAGACCTGCTCCAGTGTCCCAAGGCTACCTGGAATGGAGAGGAGTGTTCTCTGGTTGCAGCTGTTACCTGCAACCAGCAGCCAGGTAATTATAGATCTGCCATGGGAGGTTTGTGAGAATAAGTTGAAAGAAATCAAATGATCTTACAAACGACAAATTTCAATAAATATATACTTTAAAAATATACAAATAAAAAAGCAGCATACTGTGTGTTTTTTGCTTGCTCACACTTCAGCAGGTGTGTCCCTTCCCATAAGGCTGGTGGGAGGCCGGTCAAAGTCAGAGGGCAGGGTTGAGGTCCTCCATGCCGGGGAGTGGGGTTCCATCTGCGATGACCAATGGGATGACAGTGACGCAGAGGTGGTGTGTCGACAGCTGGGGCTGAGGTTAAGTCGTATTGACACACACACAAAAATGCACGCACGCACAGACACACACACACAACCACACACAATGATACAAATGTTCATATTCAAATTAGCATAAAGGAAATACACTGCCGGTGTGACACAAGTGAGAAAAAAATGTGTGGCATAAAGATACAGAAGGCAGCTGGAGATGAGTTTGTGTGGCTATCCTGCCGTCTTTCTCTCCCTCTGTCTCCAAAAGTATGACAAGTATTCTTTCTATTCAGACACACAGAAAGAGGAGCAAGCAGTAAAGAACATCTGGGGTCAGACAGTGAATCACGCTCATTGTTCCTGCTAGAATTCTAGCACCACAGAGATATGCATATTTAGCAGCACTATACAGGGAGCAAATACATCGCAATGTTTACATTTGCAGGGATGTGCGTGACAAGCAGTTTCCAGATATTAAACATGACATATAATGTGCTCACTCTGTAAATCCTCTAAATTAAAGGAGAAAAGGATACGGTATTGTATGCGCTGCATTTTGTACGTCATGTCCAATGAGCACATGTGTTTTGCATTAGTATTACTAGAGCCCAAATGTCTTAGAATTCTGCATCATTCCTTTTCTTTGTAGTGGCGTTGCAAGGGCATGGGGCCAGGCACATTTTGGCAAGGGTTCAGGCCGCTTGTGGTTGGACGAGGTGCGTTGCACAGGCAATGAGCTCACTCTGGAGCAATGTCCAAAAAGTGCATGGGGAGAACACAACTGTCTGCACTCTGAAGATGCAGGGGTCTCCTGCAATCCTCTTACAGGTAGGTCACCAAATAATCATTGTTAGGAGCAAAGACATCAAAGTGGGATACACACAGGCATGTTTATATATATAGAAATCAAAGCTTCTCACCTTATACTGGAAACATCAGGAAGTTCCCATGACCCTGAAAGATTTTGCTTTTTGCTTTTGTTGCTCTCTCTTCCCACATTTTGGACGTATCAAGCACAGGTGTAACTGATAACATTAACAACAAGAAGCACTCTGAGAGCGCAAACCTTCGCCAAGGCAGCTCAGCCTCTGGATTGTATTTGCTTTTACGGGAGTAGAAGAGGTCTGTAGTAAAAACAATTGGCCTGTTTTAGTGCCCTGTGGAAACCCATTTTAATATCCTTGAATTAATTTAGATTTTTATTACCCCCCCCCAAAAAAAATAAACTTATTCAGATCCATTGTATATGTATTCCAATTGTTATGTATTTAAAGAATTATAACCTCTTACTGTCATTTACATGAGAAAGTCATAATAAAATAATGTGATTTTTATAGTCTTACTATATCATCAGCTATATGTGTATATTTTGTCATTACAGCGGCAGTAAGAAACAGTTTTAAATAGTGCTATATAGCATTATTAACTCTTTGACCTTCATATCTAGTCAGTCTTTTGACCTTGAAGGAGTGGTCAAATGTGACATGATACTTTAAATTCTTACCAATAAATCCTTAGGCTGACCTTTGGTAACTTACATCTTGGTGCATTTGGTTCAGACAGGATTGACCAGAGCTTTTTTGTTCATTACAACATCAGTAATTACACTCTGAACGTTTACAGTGCAGTTAATAGCTGTGCTGTGCTGTTATTTCCTGCAAAACTTAAAAAAACGATAAAAGTAAAACATGTGACTTTTGGAAGAAATCTAGAAGAAATTATTTCACATTATCCCCAGTCACTCTCTCACTTTCTCTCCAGATGGTACTATTAGGTTGGTTGGGGGTGCCGGCAGCCACGAGGGACGTCTTGAAATCTTCTACCGTGGTCAGTGGGGAACGGTGTGTGACGACGGCTGGACAAACTCAAACACGCAAGTGGTGTGCCGACAGCTTGGCTACAGGTAATGTGAAGTATTTCCCACCCGTTCACACACCTTTGTATTTATTCCAAATCATTGCTCATAAATAACTTAAACATGTTTGTTCGATTGCGGATGTGTGTCTGCATGTGCAGGTTGGGAGAGACTCTCTCTCCTGGAGTGCCAGATACTCCAGTTCCACGCTTCGGGGTGGGCTTAGGTCCTATTCTGTTGGATGATGTGAGCTGCACGGGGAAAGAACCTAGTTTATTGCTGTGCAACAGGAGGGAGTGGCTGCACCACGACTGTACACACCAGGAAGATGTTAACATTGCATGCAGCCCTGAGCACAATGGAGAGGGTCTTCCAATCAGTAAGAGAATACATTAAAAGGTTATATATATGGGAGAGATGCATGGTTTTGTATGTGGTTATGTATACTGCAACTTGTATGTGACTATATATATGGCACAGTTTTTTTTGAAGCATAGTGCTAGTTGAAGCTTTAGGCTGGATTATTATAACAACATAGGAAATATATTGGGCGTGCAGGCATGCACAGTCTCTAAATCTTTCTGGACAATGTTTTAGGAAAGAGGTTGTTATGCACACATTCATACTGTTTTTTCAGAAATATAATTCAGGGCTCGTAGTTCATCATAAGAAAGAAGTGTATTTTTACATCCCCTTATAATATTTTAATGCTCTCCAGTTTTACTGATTTTAGTCCATATTAAGACTTTCAGTGTTGCTGATCAGTTGATTTTGTTTTTCCCCCTCTCATGTTTGGTTGGCCTTGGCCCAGTAGAGATTGCCATGCCAGGTCCACTGATGCCACTGATGGTGGCATCAGTGGGCCTGGCAGATATAATCTGCATGAGATATTCTGATAGATCCTTTTAGGATTAGTGGCCTAAGCAAATGTAACAAGGGAGACTAATAAATACACAAAATTATTACTCTTAGTTGCAAAAATACAAATTATAAAGGACTCTTGTATCCTGACTTTCCACTTGTAGGCCAACTTTATAATCAGGGAGAAATGGTTGTTTAATTTGATGGGTTTAGCCAAATGATTAAAACGTCTTTGTAATTTGCCTTTCCTTTCATAAAAACAGATAATGGAAGGGCAAGCTGATCTGAAATCTGTTCCTGACATGTCTGCCACAACCTGCAGGCAATTAAACCTCATCATGTGTAGAAAAACAAAGCCAGCCTTTTTCAAGAGACACAGGGAGAGGATGATATAAGCCATGCTAACTCTAGTAAGCACAGCTGTCAGTTGGGTTTTCCAGCCTTAATAACTTGGCATCATGGTAAAGTCATCATGATCAAATGACTCCACTACAGACCCTTTACCTATAAGTCCTGATGGTACAATCACATCTGCCAGGCACCAGTGCACTAGTATGGCCAACCTATCGCATAACACAAGATCTATTTCTATAGCTTCCAGACAGCAATAAAGTTCTGCAAGGGTAAGAGATGCTGGAGGGTAAAGTTTCATACATCTCTGTATGGCTCAGATGGCTCAGGTTTCAGATCATTCTGCAAATGTCACATGCACAAGTCTAATAAGTCTAGCCCATGACACAGAAAACACTGTGTTTTTTACATCCTGAGTGAGGGCAGGTTTGAAGTTTGTGTAGAGAGAGCGCATACAAAATGAAATGGCTGCTTAATTTGGTGGGTTTAGATGGCTTACATTGTTTGGCAATAGCCTCAGGGACGCTCTTACCCCACAAAAATGCAACTCAAGAATTCTGTTATTACTGTGGAGCATTTGTATGCGCGTCTGATTACGTGTTTGTGTTTGAGTGTTTACGTGTGTGAGCAAAACCCCGCTTCATCCCTCGGCATGCCGAAGACAGATCAGGCTGTGTTGTTTTTGGAAAAGGTAAAAAAGTAACCAGGCAGGCAGGATAAACCAGGCACTCAGCCTTTCACTTTAACTCTCTGTTGTGATAGATCATCACATTAAGGCTGTGTCAGAGCAGTAATGTAGCGTGTGTGCATATCTTTACTTTTATTACTCATGCTGAGGGGATATAAATATGGCTCCACATAGTCACATTGAAAAGACCTTCCCTCCTGAACAGAGCTCACTGATGTAAATCATTAAAATCCACACTAAAGCCTTTTATGTTAATGTTGGCACTTGATACAGGTTATGATTAAAACTGGGGTAATCTGAAGAAAATTATATAGGTAATGTTCACTAGTTGATTAAACACAATTCTGTGTGTGTTTGTGTGTGTGTTAAGACAGGAAGAACTGTTTGTGTTTCTCAGGATGGACAAACATTTCCTTAATTGCCAACACCAACTAAGATGTAAACATTCCCACAATTAACTCTTCCTCCATTAAATCTCACCCTTCTAAATGTCCTATGTCCCAAAAGCACAGTCATTAAGAAAATTTTGGTATTTCCTTTAATGTAATAGAGCCAGAATCATTTTATACTGAGGTTCCCTGCTTAGGAATGTTTAGACTACGAAACACAAAAAAATTATATCTCTGAAATGATCTCTTAAAGAAACACAGAAGGAAGCAAAGAAAGAAAATTCCATGAGAAAATCTTTCTTTTTTCGATCTAGGTATGTCGATTCAGTGGCAAAACAAAAAAAATCAGATTTAGCTGAAACTTGAAACTTGAAAGAATGTAAACTGATCCTGAAAATGTCTACAGACGGGAAAGACATTAGTACACACTTAAATGTGTTTGGTGTGAGTGTGTGCGTTTGTGTGTGCATTTTGGGGCATCCGTATGCTCACAACTATTAGATCAATGTAGAGCTTATACTGATTTGATTAACAGTGTGAGTGAACACTTGAAAGAAAGAACGAGAGAAAGTGTGTGTGTGTGAAAAAAACGAGATGAGAACCAGTAAAGATAAACAATCTTACACTGACACACACACACACACACAGACTGTGTTTTTGTGCAAGAAAATAGACAGGTGTTCCAGCTACTTCATTTGTAGAGGGCATGTACACACATGCTTCTATTCACTAGACAGATCAGGTTTGTTAGAGGAATGTTTGCTTCTTTGAACATTTCAAGACTCTGGGTGTTAGACATCTTCAATCAACTGAGCCAGCATGTGATCTTCATGCACTGTCAGCCTAAACTGTTGTGTGTGTATGTGTTCTTCAGGTGTACCAGTGAGACTAGTAGGAGGAGAGAGCCCTAGGGAAGGGCGTGTCGAGCTCTATCTGTCCGGTCAGTGGGGGACTGTCTGTGATGATGGATGGACTGATCATGATGCTGAGGTGGTCTGTAGGCAGTTGGGATATAGGTATGTAAGTTGGAATTGGCTAATTTCACACACACACAGCATTGATTCACTAGCTCATTATGTCCCAACCAATCCTTTGATTGACAGTATGTCAGAAAATAATAAAACTGGTTAAAAAGAAAAAAGTGCAAGCACTTATGGACAGGATCAGCATTTTGAAACAGAGGTACTGTGAAGTGTTTGAGAAAAGCTTAGCTGAAAGTTGTAGAAATGCAATGTGATCTCCTCGTACATTATACTCACTTAAGTGAATCCAGACTGAATCTACTCGGTTTGCAAAATCCATCACCCCATCACTCATTTCTTCATCTCACAATCCTTACCTGCTTCCATGTTGCCACTTCACTCTTCATCACACGTCTGAAATGCTCAAGTTTATTTACAGTTGTTTTTTTTTTAAAAAAAGCTACAGTGGATTATAAATCATAAAAAATGACTGCATTTCATTATTTATTCATTTTCTTTCTTTGATTGTAGTTGTTAAGATGTTTTGGTATGAGCTTTTCATGGTGACCTTTCTGTTACCTTTACAAAAATAAACATTTGATTTAAAACACAGGCTAATGATGCAAAAGTCACGTTTGAAGTCTCGGATATGTTTCCTGGCACTGAACAGCTTGTCCAGAGGCCTCCTTTTCATTTTCTTATGAGACGCCTTTTTGTTTTCAAGGACAATGACAATGAGATGACAAGGGAAAACCTTACTATAACAAACTGTCTTATTTCCTTTCTCATCACTCCTCAGCAAAAGATATTCATGCCTTAGTCACCAAGTTTTCTGTGACACATCTGTTTGCAGATGAAAGCCACATCTGGAATGCATAAATGTTAGAGAGTTAGTGGAAAGTGTGTTAAAGGCATGTAAAGCCATGTTGGAATTATCATTCTGTCTCATACGGGATGTAGTGAATGGTCTGCAAGGGTTGTAGGTTGCTCTGCTGGTGATAAAAATATACACATATATGTATATGTACACAACTATACAGATTACCCCGCCTCCCACTCAATGGCAGCTGGGATAGGCTCCAAACTCCAACAAACCTGAATTGGATGAGCAGAAAAGATGGATGTATGGATGGTTTTTTCCACAGCTTTGTCATGCACAAATGCGGAAGTCTTGTGGCAGAGACATGGCTCTTGTCAACAACTCAGCAAGAGTACTTGCTAACAAAGATTGTCCTAATATCAAAAGCTTCACTTCCAATAATATAAATTGAGAAAAAAATGTTCTTTAGCTAATGGGTACATTTACAATGGGGCTGAACGCAAGGAATATTAATGGAAGCACATGAAATATGATGCCTGAGAAAACACTTGGCCCTCCTTTCCAACTTGAGTGGTTTATAGCCAAAGCAGCTCTTTTTTTTCAACTGTTATTGTACGTTAACCGCGGGTTGCCTCGGAGATACACCAAGCCAGCATGATGTCAGTCTTTAGGCGTTGCTCCAAGCAACTCGGAGGGTCACTTTCTACATACATTGTCTAGGGAGCTATTGAGCACACAGATACAACATTAGATGAGTAAGTAAGAGACACAAGGTTCCCAGTGGATAACGAGACCTGTCCCCCAACATACTCCAGGGATGCAACATAAGACCTTCTCTTTCTGTTATCTATCAGTCTTAATTAAATTCACAGTTACAGTCTGTACCTACACAAGTTCATCCTACAGGCCAGTGTGTGTTAGGTCTTTGCTAATTTAAGTCAGGGGTGAGATAATGGTGCAAAGTTTTGCAATCCTTTGTCAACCTGGTTTGCGTCACATTCTGAGAAGGTCAAATGTTAACATCTAAACCAATTTGTTGTTTGTCACCGCCTTCACTTACGCACCTAAACAGGTCTATGTCACAACAAATAATGTTCAACTCTTATTTATAGACATTTGTAAATGGAATTTTGAAAAAAGCCTCATCACTCACGTCAGTCAGTTCGTCTGACTTGTTACAGCTGAAAGGTAAACAAAAGACGTCTGTTCTGCATGCGCCGCACATTCAAAATTTCCTTAGAATGTTACACAACAGACTTTGCTCCATTTCAAATGCCAACAGAAGCTCATTGTCAGAGTTTTCCATTGTTGCTGCTTGTGCAAAAACAAGTGCAGAGCTCCAGTGCAGTTCCATATTTAGTATAATTCTTTTATTTTACATCAATATATTTTAAATTGCTGTGGCCATAATAGAACTTTATATCTGTCAGGTCCACTGATGGTGGGCACTAACTCTTCTTCGGAACTACCATCAGATCTCCCACGTTATCTAAATATTTTTACTAAGACTTACTTTTTTACTTAATTTGTGCCACTTAATTTTTCCCTCTGATCATAAAGAACATGTGTTTCTCAGAATGTGTTACTTTTTGGACAGTTCTGCCTGTTCTTGTGTTTGTTTTCTATAATTGAGAAAGCGATGTAGTGAAATGCGTATACGTCTGTCCTCTCAAGTGGCGTGGCAAAGGCCCGCGTGATGGCATACTTCGGTGAAGGGACGGGGCCCATCCACGTGGACAATGTAAAGTGCACTGGTGAAGAGCTTTCTTTAGCTGATTGTATCAAAGATGTTCCAGGAACACACAACTGCCGCCACAGCGAGGACGCTGGGGTCATATGCGACTACGGAGCTCCGCAGCCCAGCTACAAAGTGGTGAAAGGTCAGTCAGTTAGTCAGGACCTGCTTTTCACTTTATAACTCTGAAAATAAATAGAGCTTCTATTATTCATCTGGAAACTATACTGTGTTTAGCAAACACTTCCAAAATGTTATACACACCAGAAAACTCAAAAGATATAAATGGCTGAAGAAAGGACCAGCGTAAGAGTTTAAGCAGAAAGTGTGGGACTTCGATGACTGTGTGTATCCAGATGGTAAAATGAAGAGTTTTACAGTATTATTGCTTCATCCTGTCAGCGACACGTCAGGGCAGACGCACACAATGCATTACCATTACCTGCACATGTTCTGATGCTTTGCCATCATGCTGAACCATTTCTCACATAACCAGTGCAGGACTGTATTTTGTCTCGTTTTGCATGTAGTTTTGGACATCACATAGACACAAACAGTGAAAGGAATCACTTTATTTATTTGTTAATTGAATTCAGGTTCATATTATAGTAGGAAAAGAAGAATTATGCTTTTGACCAGACTAAACATTTAATAAAACCAACAGTGGAGCTGAGATGTATGGTTTAGCAATCATCACCCTCCCACAGGCTCTCAAATATACACAACCACTGGTCCCTCTTTTGTCTCTGTCAGATCCTGTGGACTCAATTTGCGGTCTGCGGCTCATACACACTCGCCAGAGGAGAATCATAGGAGGAGAAAACTCTCTGAGGTAAGTTGGCAGGGAAAGCAGGGATTAATACCAGCATGGAAAAATCCTGTCAGAGATATAGAGTAAAGAATAATGGCCACATTTTCATGCAAATCTTAGATGGAAAACAGCTGATCTGAGGGCTATAGGCAAAGAAAACTGTGTGTGCAGACAAACATCAAGATACATTGTGTGGGGACGCATGTTTTAAAACAAAGCAGGTCCATACACAGCACTGTGAAACAGTATTGAGCCATCCCTTATTTCATTTTATTTAACTAAGAAAATGGGAAATCCACCTCTCTTTTTTGGATGTCAGCTGCCTTTTGGTTCTATACTCTATCGAGATGATCCCACGCTTCATTAATGGTGAACGTCCTGGACTTGTCCAGTATTCTTAATTTGTTTAAGAGCACACACCATGCCAAGATGTGCCACGTTTTCAGTCAATAGCTCTTTGTTTTTGTAAAAATACAATTTTACCTTTAAGTTATTCAAAGTATGTGTTTATTTGATGTTTTTGTCATGAGCTGCTAGTAAGAAAGTGCCTAAAGATACAATTTAAAATTCTTTGGCTGTTTTCTTTGTAGGGGTGGCTGGCCATGGCAGGCTGCTATCCGTTTGCGAGGATCTCGAGTAGATGGGAGGTTGGTTTGTGGAGCAACTCTCATTGACACCTGTTGGGTCCTCACTTCGGCACACTGCTTCAAAAGGTCAAAAACACACATCCGCTATTACACAAATACACTGACTTTTTTCATATCGCACATATTAGACTTTTGAAGTGGAAATGTGGATTGTGCTTACACATATATTTTGCTAAGTCTTATAAGTGTTTTGCATAAAGTAGGATATTTGAATTCACCCCAAAGCAGCTCGACAATGTGTGCGCATGCACAAGACTGATGAAGGGCTGAGAACTGAACATTTGAGCGTTATTCAGTGCTGGTTTGGCTGTGGTTATGGTGCAGGTGGCAGGAAGAAAGGCAATTGCTTCATCTCAACTTCATCTGGACTAGAGGCCTCCACATGATGCCACAAACCGAAAATCTATCACCTAACGCATACAGTAGAGAAGGCAGTGGAAAAACAAATAGTCCACATTAAATGTTTACACAGTACATGTTGGATTGTCAGGCTTTATTTTACTGATAATATATTTTGGTTGTTACTGGGTTTTAGTTCCAGTGGTGGGGTTTGGTGGGAGAACCACAGCCCCGTAAAGACCCCAGAAGGTCCATGACTATAAATCCAAGTGTTTCCACATTTCAGAGAGGAAGAAGTCTTTCACTAAATCTTTCCCAGTGCCGTTTCCTGAGCCATTTCCAGACCACTTTAGCTGTCAGAGGCTGTATATGCAAGAACTCCTCTCTTCTGTGAAAGTGCTACTTTCAGCTACTTCGAAACGATACACAGGAAGTACTCCAAATTAACTATACTTACTTACAGGAGGTAGATTTAGGTAGTAGTGATTACTTGGTGATTAGTAAATCACCAGGGTAAGATTAAACTGACGACTGTTATACTTGCTCAAAAGCTGCATTGTAAGCCTTGTGGAACCTTCGACAGTTATCCTCAAACATAATGCTTTAATTGTTCTTGCGCTGCAAGAGAACATTTTTCATAGTTTTTGTGTGGCTGCCGTTTTACTGATTCAGACAGCCAGAGCTGCTTAAGAAACAACCTAAAGGAACTCACCTTTTTAACTTGCGAGGTGGGGCTGTCATGGAAGACTGATGAATGAGAGCCAAGTTTATCTAATATTAGCATCTCATTATTAGCCTATTCCTTGAACAGTACAGCTTCTTGACGTGTTTTCACTGCAATTTTAAGGCTAATCTGTATTTCATGAAGTCTAAACTGCAGTCACCTGAAGGCACTTTTCATTGTGAAAGTCATCACAGGTGTGAAAGTCTTTTGTGCTGTTTTGTGTTGCACTCGCTGTTTAACCTTTGCGAGTCTTTGTGCATTTATGGTGTGACCTACAGGCCATAAATGCACATATGGGCACAGAAACCAGAATAGAACAGTTCCGCCCTGCAGGTCTCACCGTTGCCACAAGCACCCAGTTCTGCTATTTATGACTTCAATAGTGACAGTCGGTCATCTTAATTCCCTGATATCGGTTTTCAATGTCTCAAGCTGCTGGCCTCGGTTATGACAGCTATGAAAAGAAATTTGCTGTATGCGAGCCAGAGGACATAGACTTGTGAAGACTTCCGACTTCACGGTGTCGCCTTTCATCAAGTATACTCCAAAATAGAGCGATAAACAAGCACAAAGTTACACACAGCAACAAGCAACGTAATACTATGCGGCCCTTTTAGGTCAGAGAAATTAGATGAGCAACTTGGTGTATTCACTTATGTTCGCTCGATTTTGCATACAAGTACAGATGGCTTAAATATGAAATAAGTGCAGCTGTTCAACCTTAGTAGCATGACCATGTTGTTTGATTCTCTGCAATGCCCTTAGTATGTTTATGAAAAATGGTCTCATCTTATTGCAGCCAACACATAAACCAATTATTTTCTTGTAGCTGTACAGCTGCAGGTGTGCCAACAATAATATTACACACAGATTTTAGCAGTGTCCAGTGACTGTGTGCTTGTGAAGATTTACGTAGTCAAAAGGCTCGTCAGCAGTGTCTCTGCTCTGCCAGGGACCTGGTAGCATTCCCAGGTCAGGCGATCTTTCCGGAAAGACTGCACCATATGTAACGAGACACGGAGACTTGGCTCCTTCTTTAACTCTTCTTCATTTACCTGTTTCTTTGCACTCTGGTGCACCTTTCTATGTCCCTCCCTTTCCATTTCAAAGACACCAGACAACAAAGAATTAAATTGAATGTGTGAAAAATGCTGGTATGTCATGCTATGAGTCAGATAATCACAGCTTTGCACGGATGGAGTGACAGATTTGCTGTCACTCTTGTCTTTAGTCATACTCTGTTTGTTTAGACCAAGGGGAGGCAACTCCGGGCCTCGAGTGCCGGTGTCCTGCAGGTTTTAGATCGCACTCTGGGTTAACACACCTGAATCAAATGATTAGTTCATTACCAGGCCTCTGGAGAACTTCAAGAAATGCTGTGGAGTCATTTAGCCCTTTAAATCAGCTGTGATGGATCATGGACACATCTAAAACCTCCAGGACACCAGCACTCGAGGCCTGGAGTTGCCTACCCTTGGTTTAGACCTTAGTACAAGCATTTATGAGATAGATGAGATTTTTGCATGAATATTTTGTGCTGGATTGTTCCTCCCAACATTTAAACATACTTTTCAGATGTTTTGTGAATGTTGCTGAGAGAATAGTATTGTCTATTTGTACTGAAACCTGAAAGTCAGAGCCAGTCACTTTAGAGGATTGTACAGCTTTGTGAGCTTTGTGCATGCATGCATTTTAAGCTCTTCTACCATAACTCATAAAACTACTGTGTCTATATATAGATATATATAGATGATATATATATATGTGTGTAGATAGATAGATAGATAGATAGACATATACATACATAATATGTATATACACATATATATCTACAATTCTCTGCAGGTATGGAAACAGCACCAAGCAGTATAAAGTTAGAGTGGGAGATTACCACTCCCTCGTCCCTGAGGAATATGAAGAGGAGTATGGTGTCGATCAAATTGTCCTCCATCCAAGCTACCACACCCATAGCAATGATTACGACCTGGCCCTGGTTCATCTGTCACAGGGGGCAGTGGACAAGATGCCAGGAGAGTGTGTGTCATTCAGCCGTCATATCCTTCCCGCCTGCCTGCCCGTGAGGAAAGAGCGAGTGCTCAAACAAGCCAGCAACTGTCACATTACCGGCTGGGGCGACACAGGTGAGGGTGTGTATGTGTATTTGAGTTTTGAGTGGATAGCCTGGGGTGCATAACCTGAATTCACAAAACATTATGCAATGTTACGCAAAATACCCATTAATCTTCATTCATAACTCTTTAACGCCACAGGGCCACAGTATTGTAGTGATTCCAAGAGGTCAAATGCACTGCAACTTAAAATAACACCAGCAAATACAAAAACGCTGCAACAGCACACAAAACACAACAGAAGTTGAATAAATCACAGTAGAAGAAAAAAAATCTCTTAAACCACAACAGGGTTTTTCTGGGGAGGCGATATCATGATGGACCAGCTGTGGAAGTGACAAAAACCAAATGATGAGATTTTCGGACCAAGTTCGAAACACTCAAAAAAGTGGAGGATTCATCTGTGGGAGATATGAGGGAGGAAAAAGATGGAGGCAATGTGTGTTTTAATCACATGCTTCATTTCATATTGTACATATGTGTTTGCTGTTAGCTTGCCACTTTTTGAGCTGGTCCATCACGTTATTGTCTCCCTCTCCATTTTGTTTTATGGTTTTGTTATTTATTTCTAAATAACACAACAAAAACAAAGCAAATATTTATTCTATTTGCTGGTGTTTTCTTACATTGTTGTTTAACTGTTAATTGTTCATTTTAATTGTTAACTGAATAGTTTGTCACAATTACTTCTGCTGTCAAAAAACGTATTTAAAAACTAAAAGAGACCTCCAGATGCCCCTCAGTGTTAAAAAAAAAAACCCTCAACAGTAAGGCGATAAAGGGAAACAAGTGCACCCAAAGGGTTGTTTCTGTATTCAGTTAAGGGTGATTCTCCAAAGAGCAGAAAAATTCTATTCTCAATTGAATGTGTTTTTAAAGGTCACCTGCAAAGCCAGATGAAGTAAAGACGAGTCCGTCATCAGTGTTGTAAATTGTACTTGTTTGACTTCATTTTCTGTCTCTGTCCATACACCTGACCATATGCGCACATGCACATCTGTTAGTGATATTTAAATTACACGCTGATGTCATTAATCACAGTGAGTCAAAAGAACACAGGACACGGTCAAGCTAGAACACACACTCCCTAAGATCCGAGCGTGTTTCACACATGGATTCTAAGTAGTGGACTGTACGTGTGATAGAACATTGATGTTTGTGGAAAAGAGCGTTTTTATTAGCTTATTTAAGTGAGGCAATGCAGGCTATTCAGAGGGTGTGAGGACATGTGTGCTCAGTACAGCTGTTAGTGCCCCTCTGATATCACACACGCAAGCAAATTTTACACGTCTGCCATCCTAAGCTGCCTTGGATAGTTAGCAGTACTATGTGGCATTGGAGAGCATCAGAGAAAGAAACCACTCACAACTCCAGAGCTCTGAGCTGCAGAGTTCAGGGTGGCTGTAGCTCAGCTGGTAGAGCAGGTTCATCAGAGTATGAATGTGTGTGAATGTCAGTTAGAAAGCACCTAGGAAAAATGTGCTTGTGCGAATGGGTGTGAATGGGTGAATGCACAAGTTGTATAAAGCGCTTTGAGTGCTCAGAAGAGTAAAAAAGCGCTATATAAGAACCAGTCCATTAGTTTGGTTGTTTGTCCCAGCGACACAATTGTAGAAATCTACGGGTTGCTGTGGTCGCAGTTCTTTTTGCTTCAATGCAAAAATGGGTTGCTGCTTGTTGTTTGGCCTTTAGGAGGCTTTGTATGCTGTAAAAGGTGTAAAAAGGCTGTTTTTTTTTTTAAAAAAAGAGACGCAGCGTGGGACCCATGTGGAATAAAGAAAGCCACAAAGCTCGAAACTGACTTGTCTCCAAGTTCCCCTTCATACTGGCCAGTCAAGTTTCAGAAATTTTAACTTGACTGGCAAAAGTGATACTCGTGTGAAACACTGCTTCATAATCACAAGGATTAAAGGCTGTCTGGCACTGTGATCTAAATGTTTAAAACAGCATGCTACCATGTGATAATATTACTCAACGGAGTAAACATTTAACAGCTCAACATCATGTTGAGCCATGCAAACTTTATATTTACGTTTTGCACTAACCACATGCAGTCATGTGTTCTAGGTCATGTTTTGTGTCTAAGTTGAGGGATAAACAGAAATTCTCGATGATGGCACTAAATGAGAATTCACTGTGAATAATCGTCATAAACACATCGTTTTTGTATGTTTGCCTCACTTTCCTTGAAATCCAATCATGATCGCACACACAATCTATCCAAATTTAATCTCACAACCCACACATCATACAGCATGTAGCAGCTGCTGTCAGTCAGAGTTAAAAGCTGAATCTGTGTCTGAGAGCCATGAGATGCTGATGTTGCCGAAGATGCAGAAGAAAGTGCAGTTTTTCCTCCTGCTGCCCATCGAAACCTTGTTCTCTTTCTGTGGAGCATAAATTCAGGCGCACCTTTGAAACCTGCTGTTCTCTGCTCTCTCCTTTTCCAGGCCGTTCATACTCCAAGACCTTGCAGCAGGCTCCTCTGTCTCTGTTTCCACGCCGCCATTGCCAGGAGCATTTTCACACAGCCTTCACAAGCCGCATGCTCTGTGCCGGCAGCATCCACTCAGAAAGGCGTGTGGACAGTTGCCGTGGAGACAGTGGAGGTCCATTGGTGTGTGAGCGCCCAGGAGGGGGTTGGGTCGTTTACGGGGTCACATCCTGGGGTCATGCCTGCAGGACACAGCAGTCCCCCGGTGTCTACACCAAAGTCTCCGCATTTAGCTCCTGGATACGCAAAGTAATTGGACGCGATGAAAAAAAGAAGTAATAAATTGAAAACAACGGTCTAAATCAAGAGGATTCATTTTCAGCCAGCTACTTGCATAAAAGGATATTTCAGTTACGAATACTTAATGTCATTCTTAATAATCCTGTGAGGTATATCACAATCTGACCTTTAGTGACATAAAGACAATGTTGGACTTTATTGTATTTTGTTTTTTGTCAAGGGAAATTATTCTTTAGCACTTATTTTACTAATTTAACATTTTTATGAGGTTTTCATTTCAAATGGTATATACTGTAAGCTAAGCATCTCTTTGTTTATGTAGCATCACATGCAGCCCTTGATTATTGTTTTTTAAACTGTGTTTTCTGTGCTCGCTTTCGTTATGAAGTTATACCTTGTGACTTATGTCATGAAATATGCTATTAAAACGTTGAAAAGGGACCACTGTGTTAGAACAAGCATACTGTAAATGTGCATGTACTCATGCTGAAACAGTATGTAATAGCACAATATTGCATACTTGCACTACGAAATCCTTTTTGGTACTTAATGCATGACATCTAGTGCTTCTGTGTTAAGTATTTTAGTCATATTGTCAAAGTGAAATATGATTTTTTTAACCTCATTTAATACTTGTTTGTGTAACGTTTTTGTGTGATTTCAGGTCTTGGTAATTCTCAGGCTTTTGCAATTGCTATCCAGTCAGTATTTGTCCTTGACTTAGCACTATGTGACGTATGCAGAAAAAGGAAGGGGCGTAAGTCCTTCTGATTTAAAGCACAAAGCATTTTTGAAGTGTTGATCTATCACAGTGACTCAAAGGTCTTGGTCAGATAATTGAGGATTGTCATGCTTCTAACAACAGTGAAAGGAGACAATCTGTTACACTTGAAAAAAAAAAACACCCACTGCCTCCTTATTGTTAAGTGATAAATGACCGTGTTTTTTGTCTCAACATTTCTGGGTAAGCACAAATTTTGATAAAATTTATATTAAAAAAAAATCTGAGTTTGTGTTTTTAATTTAGATGCCAACATATGTGCACAGTGTTCATATTTTATTTTTGAAGTAAAAAAAAAACCCCAACGCATTCACGTCACTTTATACGACATGTCTGGTCTTTCCACCACACCTAATAGGTCACAGCTGCTGAAACAACAGAGCTCTTTCAGGGTTTTTGTTTTTACTGCAAAGTGTCAAAGCAAGCATCCCCTTGTCAGATGATGTGTATGCACACCCACTGGAAAACAATGCCACTGGTATGTCGCAAAGTGTTTGCGGGAACTCCAGCCGGAACTCCTGATTTATGAGAAAAGGTGTAGAAGTTGTTGTGAATGCAAAACCAGCATTTCGTGTTTCTCCATGTTCTTCAAAATGTTTTAAAAGGTTACTTGAGGTTACTCAAGTATCTCATCATACTTTTTCAGCATGAGTAAATGCAACTTTGCTTTCACATGAGACAGTATACACTATAAAACTGTAGTGGTGGGGTTTTGGTTTTTGTATCTAATCCTGCTTTCTCATGTATCCAGAAGTATACGCCTCCCTCACGAATTAGTATCTCGACAAATTCCTACTTTCAACATACAACAAGAACACTCGTATTTTAAAATAAAAAAATTTTTGGCAAAGTTTTGGAAAATTTTTAAGCTCTACAAACAAAGAATACTACACTCCTGTAAGTTCATGCTCACTTCTGTGCCTAAAGGCACATTGTAAGAAATGGTAAAATATACTTAATTTATCCCAAAAGGTTGGGATTAAACGTTAACATTATTTTAAATTTGCTATCACCTGCTGATCAGCAGGGAAAGAGGTGCCGTTTTCAGAGCTCTAAGTCTGACAGCCCCCTCTTGTGGTCATTATTTGACATTGCAAAGTTATAAAACTAGTCTTGTGTTGAATTCGGAAATGCTTTAATTCTTCATGTCAAGATGCTGAAAAACATTCCTCAGTGTTTTGGTCCATATTGACATGGTCATGCATCACAGAGTTGCTGCAGATTTGTTGGCTGCACATCCATGATAAGTATCGAATGTTCCACCACATCCCAAATGTGACTATCAAGACCATTTGAGTACAGTGAGCTCATTGGCATGTTCAACAAACCAGTTTAAGATCATCTGAGCTTTGTGGCATGGTTGGTTATCCTGCTGGAAGCAACCATCAGTAGATGTATGCATTGTGGTCATACCCCCACATCACCAGCCTGCACCACCAATAGAAGGTAGGATGAATTTATACTTTCTTGTCTGCTCCAAATTCTGACCCTAACGTTGAATGTTGCAGCAGATACCAAGACTCATTAGATCCTTTTTCCAATTTTCTGTTATCCAAGTGAACCCATATGAATTGTAGCCTCACTTTTCTGTTTTTATCTAGCAAGAGTGGTGTGGTCTTCTGCTGCTGTAGCCCATCATTTCAAGGTTCAACATGTTGATGTCTTCTGCGTGCCTTACTTGTAAAAATGTTGTTATTTGAGCTGCTACTCAGTAATGACCTCGAGCATCAACTATTACTTCATATTTTCTGAAATATTCTCTGTAAACCTTAGAAATGTTTACTGGGAAAATCCATGATAATCAGCAGTTTCTGAAATACTTTGACGAGCCTGTCTGGCACCAATAACCATACCATGTTCAAAGTCACGTAAACCCCCCCTCCCCAATTGTGATGCTTGAGTGAAACTTCAGCAGGTTGTCTTGACTTGTTTCCGTGCAAGGATGCATGCCATATTGCCATGTGATTGGCGGCTCTGATGTTTGTTTGAAGGAGCAGCTGAACAGTGGTCCCTTATACAGTGGATAGTGAGTGTAAACACACACACACATTGTAATAATCAAAGGTTTAAACAGCTCTCAAAATGTCATTCAACAACATTTATGGTTTCGTGGCTTGGATGATATTCAAGCCCCCCCTTGCTATTTCATTTATATTTATATTACACCAAGATACTATGTCACAACTAAAAGTCACTGACTCAAAACCTCCTTCCAAGTGGACTAAAGATTAAGGATTCAGGTCTCTTCTTTAATTTCCATTCATCTGTTATAGCCTGTATATGTTGTATATTAATATTTGCAAAAAATAAAATAATAAAATAAAATAAAATCAGTAACATCAAAAGTAAAATATCGATCTCATAACAATAAAAAAATAAAAAGTGTTAGCAAGTATGCAAAGCAGAAAAGTATTGTTGTATTGATTAAATGTTCTCTGATACAATACCAGATGCACTGCATACTTCCATCATGTCATTTTCACTTACCTTAGAAGAGTAGAAACAGCATAGTGTAAGTTCACAAATGTGGTTTCAGGTATGATCCCGCATTTAGGTAATACAATAATATAATACTCGTTAAAAAATATCAGCTGTCAGTCATATCCATTTCTTTAATTTTGGTTTTTGTGTTTGACATTTAGGGATTTTGCATTCAAACTGAAGCTAAAGAACAGAGGCCACTGCTTTTAAAAGGGGGAAGAAAAAGTCAAGTTGAGACTTAATTGAGACACCGACAAAACAAAAACTGCCTGCAGTTAGCATAGCTACTTTAACTGTCATAGCCACTAGGCTGACTTCCACCCACAAACTCGTATCTCCTCAGAGCTGAAATCATCAGCACTCATTCTTTGCTTAATGGACACAATGTTCCCCTGGATGTCTTGTCACAGTAAAATAATGAGCAGGCAATTCTTTTTGCTTCAGTGACTCATGTACAGTCCAAACTTTCCCACTAAAGCCACAAGTGACATCTCTAAGGGTTAACAAAGCTACCAGATCTACCAAAAACTAGCTGTACTTAAAAAAAGAAAGAAAAATCACAAAAAATGAGAACCTATCATGGAAAGTAACAGTTTTTCTCTCACCCTGAGTCTATGCATGTGTCCTCCTTGCTTTCTTTCTTTCATTAAAACAGAAAACTTTAAAAAAAAAAAAAAAAAAAAAAGGTAAAAAGAGACCTTATAGCATGTGTTTTTGTATTGGAGATACATAGAGCAGAACATAGTGCAAACTCATGTCTATGAGAACCACGCACAGCTGACCAGCGCTGTTCTGGCAACATAATTTAAGGTGATAATAAAATAAAAATTATTGATCACTGAATTTACTGCAGGTGTGCACGAGAATTCACCGGAACAGGGTTTGGGCATCAAAGACTTTCCAAATTCTCTTTGTCCCCCACAGTTTGCGTCACTGTTGTCATGTGGTTCTTTCCTTTAGTCCCATTTTCTTCAGAGCTGTCTATTCACCTGACAGATCCATCCACCCACCCATCTACCCATTCATCCAAGAGTTCTGTATCAGCTCACAAAGTTTCTTTGCGCTTTCATTACTTCTGGTCCCTTCAGCAGGGTCACAGCTCTTCGGTGAACCAAGGCGCTCCGTCCTCGCTTTCACCTCAGGGTGCACTAAAAGGCCACAGACAGTGCATCTGAAGGTCAGGTGCTCCTGGTTGCTTTCCTGGTCCCTGACCCCAAGACTTTTAACCATGGCTCATGGATGCAAAGGTTATCTAACCTTCAGGAAGCAGCAAAGGGAGAGGGAGGGGATTCAGAGGGAAATGCAGAGACAAGGGAAAGAAATGGGATAAAGTAATTTAATTGCACTTTGTTGATTTATTGATCTAAATGCTAACCATGTTAATAGAATGGGAGCATGATGTGAATGCTGTCAGTGGACTGGAAAACTTATATGTCATGTGGCTGACTGCCTTTGACTCATAAACCGTGATAAAATGCAGCACATTCAAGTGTGCCAAAAAAAGAGAACAACAACATTATGAAGCTTCGTGTATCTTCTATGCTTTGAATATCTATTGGATTGATTTGGGGTTTTTTCAGCAGGGCAACGTCACAAACCGTGACACACACTCAGCATTTTTATTGCACTGCATTGTTCATTACCAGGGGTGGAAAGTAACAAAGTACAAATACTTCGTTACTGCACTTAAGTGCAATTTTTTGGTATCTGTATTTAACTTGAGAAGTTTTTTTTGTCAACTTATTCCTTTTGCTCCCTACATTTTAAACAAATATCTGTACTTTCAACTCATTACTCATTACTTTTGCTTTAACGCTTTCGGGGGGAGTTATTGTTTTATCACTGCGAGTACTCAATTACTTTTTTATTTGAGTAAAGAACTTGAATCAGTGCTTCAACTTTTAGTAGAGTATTTTTTAACAGTAGTATTTATACTTCTACATAAGTACAGAATGTCTGTATTTTTTCGAGCCATGCATAAAAACACAATTTATTAAATTTAACAGCGGTAGAAGTTAGCAGGAAGTTAGCTCGCTAGTTTTCACCTAAACATAATATATCATGTTCTGACTGAGGGGTTTCTGAAAAAATTAAAACGTACAGCTCTGCTATCACAGAGAACATAAATGAAGACTAAACTGCAGTGACGCTTTGTAGGGTTACTGAAGTTGGGGTAGCTGGTATACAATGATGTACTACATGATCGCTAGCGACATAGCTATGTTAGCATAACATAAAAACAGTGAAGCTGGATGAACGCTAACTTTTTTCCACAAGTTAACGTGAGGGTCCCCGATGGTTAGAGAGTAATGTAATCGCATGGCAGGATCCTGTAAACAGACTAAACTTCTGTCAGCAGAACAACTGAGATAATCAAATCCACAATACGAGGTTAGTCATTAATATACTGTTGCATTGCCTTGGCTGTAGTTACATCATAAGGTTTTAAAAACTGAGCTTTAAAATTAATAGCTGTAATAAAAACCGAGAGAGGCCGACAGGGATCGCTGACTGTTTTTAGGGGCTTGTTGAGATTAAATAGAACAAGATGCAAAGCATTAAACCATGTTAAAAACACAACAGCCTTAGTAGTTAGGCCTGGAAGCAGGTTTCATGTCATCACTTAGAGACCGGATTATACTGAGCATCTGATAGTTGTTTTAACTACATTCTGCAGGCCATTTTAAATTCTGTTTTGTTTGATCGATATTTAATATTCACAATTATTCAACTTTATTGTATTTATACTGATTCCAGGTAAATTTTTATCTTGTTATTATTTTGTTTGGTCATGTTGTGTTCCGTTTTATTGATCTTATTTAAGCTCGTTGTCATATTTGTGTATACCTTAAGTATAACTGCTGTACTCAAGGTGTTTCCCACCTTTGAGATGAAAAAAGTATGTCTTTTGTTAAACGGGGGTTGTGACAACATTTTCCCCCAAAATATATTACAACTGGTTATATAAGTTTGTGCTGAGTTCTGTCTTGTTGAAATCATTGATGACCGTTGATTGCTTTCAGCACTATCACCTCTAAACATACTCGAAAGCCAGGAGGTAAGACTCATTTTGAAAAGAAATGTGTAAAACTGCTCATTGGCAAGATTGCCCTGCAATTATAAACTCAATTACTTTGGTGTTGTATAAATGGGCATGAGGGAAGTTTTTATCAGAAGAAAAGGGTGTAAAACTTTTGATGATACATCTGAAAACTCAAAATTTATGCCCTACTTCACTTTTTTCAAAGCCATCCAGTGACCAGATCGGAGGTTTTGCCTTGCTAATTCTGGCCTCCAGGCCTTATGTTTGCCTAAAAATCCCCTGTTTAAAACTGGGCTAGTGTGGATATTTATATGCAATATTTACATATTATTCTGACTCAGGTTTATACTCAAGTTTTCGTATCATCATTAAGTTGTAAATGATGAGCAGAGGACAAACAAAACTGTGACTGGCAGACTAAATGTACAACCATGTTACAACAATTTAGTTTTAGTTTGTTTGATTAACCCCAACATTAACAATTCTGCCTACACAGAATCCAGTGAATCATTGTCTTGAATAGTTTTCTAAACATGGAAGCTCAATAAAGTTAACCCATTTTAGCCTTGGGCATTTTAAGTGTGCAGTGTTTTCAACTGTAAAATTAAAAAAAACTATAAAACTTGAATTGCTGCTGTATATTTCACTGCTCAGTTTAATACACTATTAATTCGTTCAGACTCTTTAACTAACATATACTGTGTAGTCTGGTGAGAGGGGCAATCTGCTGACCTTCTGCAACTCCTCTCTCAGCCAAGAGGGAAGAGGCTGTCCGAGCCGGTGCAGCAGCTTTGACAGCTCCACGTTGTGTTCTCTGTAGTACCTGGAGAGATATGCCCGTGCCTGAAGAGAGTAGCACAGGAGAGACAATGAAAGAATGAAAATAGAGAAGACCAAGAGATGGGGGAGTAAGGGAGACAAAGAGGCAGCAACACAAATAGGAACGGTTGGTCCATCAGGATTCGATACGTTGCAGATTGGAAAGACAACACAGGAAAATAAAGAAATAGGAAGGAAAGCAGAAAAGGTATAGGGTGAAAAGGAGAAAAGAAGCACAAGAGGAGGAAAAGGGGTTGAAAAGGAGGGATATGTAGAGGCATTTTGGGAAGAGACAAACAATAAAAGCGAGACAGGGGGAGAGATATATATATAGAGAGATTAATGATGAGCCACAAACCAAGATCAGTTTATTTCTCCTCTGTAGGACTTTAGGGCCACTAAGTGCCAAGTGGTACCAACAGAGCTAAAAAATGAAGTTATAAAGGGAAGAAAATTACATGAAGGATGCATGAGATCCATTATTTCTCTCGCCCCCCTGTGTGAATTCCTCATCTCTCTACTTCTCTTGTCTCCCCAGTGCTACCTCCACCTCCTCCCTCCCCATCCCTGCTTTGCCCTCTACCTCCGTCCCCCTGGTGGAAACTCAGAAACAGTTTAATTATAGGCGACAGTGAGGCGCAGCCATTAGCCGTGTGTGAGTACATGTGGGAAGACAAATTGCATCTATGTGTTTGTCTTCACGTGAGAGCAAATGTGTGATTCATTGTCTGCAGGTCTGGTCTCCTCTGTGGAATCAGTAGCCAGGACAAAGATTTATGGATTGGATTTTCTCCTTCCACCTTACTCTCCTTCATCCCACTCTCTCTCCCTCTCTCTCACAGAGGTTGTGTCACTATCGAGTCCTCATGATTAGGTTGTAAGTTTCTGGCTAGATCTGATTGGGTGACAGTTTCCATCCCATGCTGAGTCCTGTGGGAAATTTTGCCACAGTGATAGAGGGGATTGTGGGCTGTCACTGTCAATCAGTCTGGCAGCTCTTTTTTTTCTTTTTTGTACATCTTTTTCAAACATTCCATTCAGGGAGTATGTAAGTACTTTCATGAGCATAATATATTCTAATTAAAGTAAAAACCATCTTACCTCTGGCTCCATAGGGGGGTACTTCCTTCCTTTGCTTTTCCCCAAACATTTAGTCTTTCCTCCATCAAGGAGCTGGCACCAAAAGCCCTTCTGAGGGTCAAAGCTGTGACAACAGGAAGAAAAAAAATTAAATACTTAAAAAAATAAACCTCAGTGCTACTGTCAAGGCCATCCTTTTTAGAAGTGCTCCATTTTTAGCAGCTATAGCTGAAAAAGAGGACACATCTTATTCGCACAAACTAAACAGAAAGGTTGCATTCAGCTCCCATCTTTTCTGTCATCATCATCTATGTTATGCCCACTCTCTCTTCACCTTTCCTGCTCTCTCGTCGTCTTAACGGAGTCACGCAGTAGGAAGAAGTACAGTTTATTGATTGGTTAATACAGTAATCCTCTTCTGCGGTGGAAAAAGAAATACGGGAATATGCATAGGCTATAGCCTGTTTATTCACTGGAACGGTTTCTGTTTTCTATGTAAAAAAAGAAAAAGCCCTGGAGCACGCAAGTTAGAACCATTAAATGGTATGTTTGTTTAATCCACTTTAACCAATCCATATTTATGGCATTGCATTTAAGATGTCATGCATCTTATATTCAGCAGCAAACAGCTAATACTTGTTCATTGTGACAGAAACAACTGCAAGGACAACTGCAAGACGTTCCTGACTGCCATGAATAAGAGGTAAATGATCAGGCACAGAGTGGCTAATTGCAATCTTGCACTTTGAAAGAGCAGCCATCAGGAAACATGGCTTCTGATAGAAGAGGTAGTGTCACAGGTAAATGAATGTGCTGCTTTTGGCCACTATGTGACCTCAGTATCATTTCTCCACCCTGTGTTACACTTTCCTTGTGAGTTTTGTTGAAATTAGAACACTGAGAAAAAAAAGCATTGCACCCCCTCCCTGTTTTTTAAGACAAGAAGATAGTGGGTGACCTTCACAGCAAAGTGCCTTTGTGAATTACTGTACTCTGCTGGAGGGATTGGACTACTTTTGCAAAACTCATTCCCCAATAGATTTTGATGGTGGTGGTGGAGCGTGCTCTCTGAGGCGTCAGGCAAAGATCTTCAACTGGGTTGACATCATGCCATAACATACGATCCATCAAACCATTCAGGGACCCCTCATGCTCTGGACAGGGGTATAATCACTATGAAAGAAACCAATTTCCACCAGAATAGGAAAAAAATGACTCATCAAATACACAGAAAAACTTTAATATTGATCTGCAGTGTCTCTTTCCTGTAAGGGGCATGTAGATACACATTATGCTGATAATAGCATAACAACGCCATCAGAACCCTTGACTGTATGGCTCAAAGATTCTGATATTTTCCATAGTTTGGCACGTGTCATTATCTGGGCATGTACACCACTGATGGAAACCTCAAAAGTACAGCTATTTCATATCAATCTACCTGATGTCTAATCTTATAGCTCTTTAAATAATAATAAAAACATTAGTAAAACATCCAATTTTGCGAATGTGGCCATTTACTGATAAGGAACTTGTATCTTGACATTCAAATAGCATTAAAACCAGCCAATCCAACATGATAACCCCCGCAAAACTGTCCAGCAGAAGATCATGTAACACAATAAAACCCAATGTGTTGTCCTAGCCTCCACACTTCATACAGACCTGCCCCACAATGCACAGGACACATGGGATCAGCTGCCAAAGGATTCCTGTGTCCATAACCTGACCAGTCAGAACTATTTTTTTTTAAAAACAATACTAGATCGTTTTAGTTTCATGGAAGATTTTTGTTGATTACAGTAGCACAAATAAAGAGATAAAAGAGGTGAAAAGGAGATAAATATAAAAAAAAGATGCATATTATTGTTAACTGCTTTTGACAGATGGAGGATCAGGGCTAATGTGGATATGATTGAAAGATGCAAATATTTTCTTTATTTGCATGCATCAGCGGGTATAGAAGTATAAAAAAAAGAGTTAAGTGGTTCTTCTTCAGTTTTCCTCTGACAGGACAGGAGGAAGAAATGAAAGGGGGATTAAATAAATAGGCTCCAGCGTTGAGGATCTGTCAGACTGCTGCCGTGTCAAAAGAATGAGAAGGAGAAAAGAAAGATTAGGCTTTTGTGTAAGTCGGTCTTCAGCCAAAACACAACCTCGCAAGCGCACACACAGCTTCCTTATTATTCTGTCAAAATGCATCTCTTTACAAATTATTTGTATGCATGTGGGTGTGTGATCCAAGACAGATGCACTCTGTCCCAATCTGAGCTACAAATTCTAGATGTCCCTGTCTGTAGACTCGAGGGCTTGCAAGCAGATTGCATTCTGATGAGTGGTGCTTGAGAAATAAACAGTTTAGCGCTCCTCCAAAACGTAAAGGTCAAATGCAACATCTCTAATGGAGAATGAATTGAAACAGAGCATCCACAGGCAGAAGCTAATTCTCTTAAGTTATGTACATTAAAACTCATTTTTGTTCATGCGCCACATACTTAGCTGTATGTGGCGCATGAACAAAAATGAGCTCAAGTGGGCTGGAGCAGTTGTACTACTATATAATAATTGATCAAAAATCAATTATTTAATGAATAATCTATTTTGAAAAACAGGTACTATATGATAGACCGGTGGACTGTCCAGGGTGCACCCTGCCTCTAGCCCTGTGAGAGCTGGGATAGGCCCCAGTAATCCTCAACTGGTTAAGTGGAAGAAGCTGTATGGAAGTGTGGATGGATGGATGTTACTGAACAGCCAACATGTCTTGAAAAGTGCCACTCTATTATCATTACAAAGCAACACAACAAGGAACCTCTTTGGCTATGGCAAACCATCTGAAACATCTTTGCCACAATAATAAGTCAACTCTCACAACTGCTCTCTTGATCATTTCTTAATGTTTTTCTGCACAATCATTCCAGCTGCAACCCCCCCCCCCCAAAAAAAAACAAACAAACAAACAAACAAACAAACAAACAAAAAAACAAAACAGTAAGAAGTCCAAAAGAAATGATGCTTTTTTTCTCTGTGATTTTCACACTTTTAAAAACCATCTAGTGGGCCAGATTGCATCCAGCCGGCCTGTGTTGTTATCCCAGCTCGACAGAGTTCGATTGACATATTTTAGGCAGCTCAACCAACATATTAGATGTACTCGTCTCTGAAAACATTTGATATGCAGTGTATTATATCGATCTGCGTGATTAAAAATGAACCTGGTGTCATTTCAGTGACTACACGTGAAAAGAAATTTGAGCACATACGTGGAACATGCTGTCTTTGAGGTTGCAAACAGCATGCATTGGCTACACAATTGAAGCCATCTTTCTGACTTGCTTGGTGCACAGGCATTATTTATCTGCTGTGAAAGACTGCAATGGATGTGTTCATTATTTATCTTGGTAACTGGCACTGTTGTCGTTGCTATTTTAGTTCTTTTGGATTGACACCGTGCAGCAGACTTACCCTTTTTTTTATTCAGGCAGCTGAAACACAAAATACTCAAGCAGCAGATACAGTATGTGAGGACAGCTACTGTCCTGTGTTTAAAGAAGGTGGAAGCTTCACCAGCTGAATAGCTTTTACCAAAAATATGCATTAATTATTCCCTTCTTTCTTGCACAAATACATCTAGAAATGTGGTACACAGTGATTATGTAATTCTTACATACTTGTTCAGAAATATACATACACAATACTTTCATGTCTAATGTCTAATTGCATTACTTCCAAAATGCAAGTAATGCAATTAGACATTAATATACCCAATGATGGGGTGTGATATCACTAAGTGTGGCCCAAAGGTAAACATCTAATAGTATTTGCAAATCAGAATATTTCAGACTTCCTCAACAAATTTAAAGCATTAAAAATATTTTGTTATATGTTAATTTGCCATTGCACTAAAAAAGTATTCACCTCTCTCTTATGCACATAAACTTCTTCTATCATTCTACTGCCACTTTACTCTTTAAGGTTTACATTCTCGTTTATATCTTGTGTCCATCTACACATATCCTCATACACCAGGGACGTCAAATTCATTTTGTAACGTGAGCCAATGCATCCCACTTTGATCTTATGAGGGCTGAACCAAAGTCCCCTTTCTGTCCATGTAAAGAAATTTAAATATTAAAATATCTCAGTGTAAAAAACCCCACCTCTATTTCTTTTCTACACCATAAAGAAATGCTGATGTAGCAAACCAAATACATTTATCAGTTTATCAGCTTGGGGCTAAATTGTATGAACTATGTTAAAATTACAGAAATAAATTCTTGTAGCTCACTGACTTGATTGTCCTGTAATTATAAAATGGAAAGTTTTTGTTAATTCAGCAAAATTTCAGTTTTTTTTCCTGTGGGTACATTGTAAAAAACTGAAATTTCTATACTAGATAGTGAAAAACATTCATGTTAAGTATAATTTAATTGTTTATCTGTTATTTAATTCTGTTGATATATATGCATAGCCATGGTGGAGGTCTTTATCAAAAGGAAAACTCGTGAAAATAGTCCAAAATCGATTCCCTGCTTCACATTTTCCAAAACTGTCCAGTGGTCTGGATTGGAGTCTCTCTAATAAGCACACAAACTCCAAGGTTGACCTTTAATAACTCTTAAGCAACAGGCATATGATGTCACTGTTGTGTTTTTTTCAGAGAATGACACCACTTGGTAAGCTGTCCCCACCGTTCACCAGTAGATGTCAGGCTTCACACAAATTTGGAGTAGGGTCTTGTTATGGGTTTAATTTGTTTAAATATTTCCACCTCAGTGCACACTCGGTTACTCCAGCATGCCAGAGATGGAAGACAGTCATGACTGACACTAAGATAAAAGAAGAGAGTCAGCGAGATACTGTGGGAGAGACTTACGTAAGGGCCTGGGAGTAGTTGAAATGGGGAGTGACACCAAGGAACTTCTGAACTTCATCCATCACTGCTGCAGGGTCAGTTCTCAGCTGATGGCCATCTATGATCATCAACTACACACAGATGCAATCATGTGCTCAGATCTGAACTCTGACTTTTAACACTTTAAAGCTTGAACCATAGAATAGTTGCCACAAAATTCATTTTTTCTTTTTTTAATGTTTATTTATTATTATTTAATTCTAAAAAAAAAATAAAAAAAAATGATTATATGTTATTTAGCATATATGAATTTTAATTTGCATCATATTCGCTACATCCAGCAGTTTTTTTCTTTCTTTTTTTTCCAAATGTCTTATGCAATTTATTTAGTTTTTAACTTTTATTTTTTTACTATTCATGCATCAAATATGACACATTAGGCATTTAGGGGTTAAGACCAATTTACTTACATTTTTTTCATAAGCTGAATCAATAATTTGTAATTTTGTCAAGGCAAAATCGAATCACTAAAATGAAGACACGATTACCATTGTTTCAGCCATGTCTTTTTATGACAATCACAATTCACAGAGAGCTGTTAAGAAGCTAATCTCACTTCTTATTTACTTTTTTCAAGTGCATAGCCCTGTGTCGGTGTCTTTGCATACCTGGTTAGCAGGGTAGTACGTGAGCCACCTCTCTAGGTGTGTAGAGTACAGACCAGGGATGAGACAGCGGTTCTGCAGGGAGCGCAGCTCGGCTGGCGCACCCTTTTTCGCACTGATGACATCATAGAAGGTGAAGCGCAGGGCTGTATGGTCCTCGTGAGCCCTCTGATGCTGGAGAAGGATCACAACTACCAAATGAGCTTCACAGAATACTCTGGACGATTAATACGTTCACACCTTTTGTGTGAGAGCGTGTTTTCATTGTGGTCAGTGATATAACATTTACGCTGGCACATAGTTGACATTCATATCTCATTAATTAAGCAGGCTTAAAGATTTCGGGATCTTGTGACATTTCCTGTAATGATATTCATAGATAAATATATAGATAATTAGGCTCATTAACTCTGTGCATGCAAGCGACTCCAAGCCCAGTCTTGGATAAAGAACTCAATTTTAAATCAATACAGAGATGCAGCAGATGAAGCAGGCAACTGTAGCAAGTTTTTTTTTAAAAAATAAGTGAGCAGGCAAAAGCATCTAATGTATTCTGTGTGTGTTTGTGCACAGTACTTACCTGATACCAGCTGTAGGCCCTGTCAGAAGGGTTGATGAGCAGGGTGATGATCTTGGCCTTGGGTAGCAGGGCAGCAGCTCGCCGTGGGGTCTCCTCTGAGGGGAAATAGTTGGCGCTCTTCTCAAATAGGAAGTCTGTGCTAACATTGGAGGGCACGGGGAAAAACTCCATGTACCTGAGGCAGTAGACACAGGGAAAATTAAGTAGTCATATAAACATATGCACACACTCAAGACGTACCCCTCATGCACAAGCATTAATCATCACTGCAAACTCACCCAGCCGCATTTAAGCAGTTTTTTTTTCAAAGTCACTTCTAAAGTCACAAAGTTACAGCCTTTACAGCTCAGACAATGATCCTGAAATAAACGTGATATATTTTAAACTGTGTTTAATGAAGAATTTTCACAGTCAGGTCTTTATGGATGACTTTGGAGAATGCACCAGCTGTGTCTCTGTCAGCTAAGCAACCCATTTATGGGTCAATTTGGGCAGCCATATGTCTGTTGGCTTATGTTTGCAGACTTAAAAAGATCATTTGGAAGACGCTGCTAAACTGCTTAATGGATCACTCGAGTCTGCAAGACATAGGACAATCCATAACAACTTCACAAAAAGGATTGTAATCTTTCATTTCACCTTAAGCACTGACTAATAAAAGGCAAAGACAACAAACAGAGGTTAGGCTGTGTGTGTGTGTGTTTGTGCTTGTTCTTACCAGTCAATTCCTTTGTGGTAGTTGTTGGTATTGAAGAACTGGACCTCCTCATAAGTCTTTGGACTTGGGAAATTGCTGGAGATGGAGGGATGCATGAGTAGGAAGAGATAAAGTGCTGTCGTTCCTGGAAGAAAGGGCATAATTCATAACTGGCTTGTTAATTCAGCTCAGGAGAGAGTAGTCAGTGTGTGTGTGAGTGTGTGTGTTCATCAGTGTGTGTGAGAGCTGTCATCCACTGATCCATACTGGATGAGTTTTCCCTCCGCAAGATTTATATCTTGCTGAGAACTGATTATGTGAATGTGTGTGTGTGTGTGTGTGTGTGTGTGTATAGTGATCATAGGCCTTCCCATCAAATGATTTAAAACCATTTGACACCAATCAGCACTGGGGCTCTGGTCGTGCCCTCTGTCTCGCCCTGAGCAGCTCTTTTCACCCAGTCCACCTCACACTATCTCATGCACAATCCTGCTACTTTTCCCTCAAGTCTTGTTTCCTGTTTGTTCCAACATCTCTGACTTACCCTCTAACAAAATGAGGATGTAGAGGGCTGTAATTATTGTTGTTTGGTTGCTAATGTTGCTATAATGACCCCCTCCTCCCATTTGGGAGATTATCACCTGGTTAATGAGCGGCTAGAACCTCCTAACCTTTCACACCAAACAGCAGCAATTAGAGGACTTAACTCAGGACTTGTGTAATGTATACACACTACCTTGTTTTTAAGTCTTTGAAGGACCCCCAATGAAAGAAAAAGGAAAAAAAGGGAGAGGTTCTCTATCTGTGCATCTAAAGTAGATCACATGTGGGTGGAAGAAAGGTGGCAAGAGCCTCCTCCTTTGTCTGCCTCTGACAGGACCACAAGAGCGAGGGGGGATTAAATGAATAGGCTCTGATGTGGTAGTTCCAGACACCTGGGCACGGAAACAGTCTCTTTGTTGCTTGTGCATGTCTGATTGTGGGCTTTTTTTCTGCATCTTTACCTGTTTTCTGTGGTCCTATTACCATGAACTTGGGTAATCTGTCACAGGTTTTTTCTTTAGACCAGATGTCTTTATGTCGCTTGTCATCACACGGGTTCTACATCACAGAAAAAAAGGGATTAGAGGTTAAAGCAATCATGCACATATTATACACAGAAACACAAACATGCCCCTGAAAATCCATACCACAGAGGATTTGCAGCACAAAAAGGAGGAGATAAGCATTTGTTTTTGTTTTACAAATTTGTGTAAGCTTATATACTGTACACTCTCAAACAGTATTATTAAAAGCATCATATTTGAAGAAAAAAACCTATTAGGAATAAACCTTGATATTTGTAATATTTAAACAAAAATTATGATCATACGCAAGCAAAAACAATTACAATCAACCAAAGCAAATACCACCTAAGTACTGTTTTCTGACCATGACATTACTAATCTAATTTTAGATCATTTGTACATCTGAATATTTCAGGATTTCTTTTTCTTTGTCCTCCAGAATATGTTTTAATCTTAGTAAAAAGAACATCTTATTACTCTCAAGAGCACCGATAAAACCGTACAAATGCAAGCAGCAATACAAGTCCATACCTGTAGGAAAATACCATAGCAAACACACCTGCCAGAGTGGGTTTCTTTGTTCAGGAAAGAGCTGAAAGTACTTGTGTGCAAGCTGGAGCGGCGGGAGGGTGTGAAGCTTCAGGTTCGTCCATGAGCGAAGGAAGGAGGCCAGGTGGCCAAATGTGTAGAGCCCCAGTCGATCATTGCCGTAGTTAGATAGGTGGGTCATGAATATACTTATCTGGAAAGGACACAGGCAGAGAAGGTGGTGGTGGAGAGGGAAAGGGATGTAAATAGAGAGTGGGAAATATGTACTTATTATATTTTGTAAAATTGAGATAAAGTCAAAAACCCATTTCCCAAGTTCCCCATGTTTGTTGATGTTGGTGCAGTGGAAAGCAAACAGATTATTTCTCAGAGTGTGATGGCTTTAAATTCCCTAACAGAGCAGCTGTCCAGCGAGTATAAATATTTGCTATCACTTTGCAAAGTGACACAGTCACTTTTGTTATGTAAGATTGTACATTAACTTTTAGCACAACGCCGCTTTCAAGTACAATGAGGCAAACAGATAAAGTGAAACTGATGTATTCACCACTCCTAGATAAAGCTGAGGAGGCAGCACAATGCTCCTCGTAGCCACCGGGTGATCGGAAAGATGCACCTACACATGAGGGAGTGTTTCAGATTGTGTTCACAACAGTGAATGTCTGTGAGGAAGAAGGTAAGACTCAGAGGGAGCGAAGGAGCGATAGTGTGCCGGTCCGGGCTATCTGTCCACGGCTCAGTGCTTTTATAGGCTGATCAAAGAGACAAGCTAAGATAGCTGCTACAGACAAATGCACGCGAGTCAGTGTGCGCACATAAACTCACACACACATGCTTCTTTTGTGATTGCACAGAGCTTGAGAATGTGTCCGGATGAAACGGTAACATCAGCCATTAAGGTATGAATTATTTGTTGAATGTGAGCTTGTGTGTCAGTATGCATGAATAAATGTGTCTGTGTAGAAGTATGTGTGTGGATGCGTGCGTGCACACACACACACACACACACACACGTGTATCTATGATTTCTTTAGACTACATTGATTTCTTGGAGACTAACAATAACTATGATATAACCATAGCGGTTATATCAGTGTTGTAGTGTTGCCTTAATTAGAACCTCTCTTTACCCCAACCATAACCTGAACCTTACTACAACCTCAAAACAACCTCGCCTTTAAAATGCATCACATTACAGAGTTACATTGCATTATCTACTTTCATTCCCTGGGGAGTTACCCGGACCCTACCAGTACCATTTTCCTTGCCTCCCCTTTATGTTAATATTGACCTTATGTTTTTTTGTTCCTAAAATGAAAGTAGTTCGTGCACATGCACAAACATACAACGACTCATTCAAGCACAGAGAGTGAATTTCCTGATGACAGAGGACTGTTGTTGCTCGTCTCTAACGGCGAAGGTTGCTGTAGATACAGAGCGACACAGTGTCGGGGGTTTGATGGATCAGCGTCCGGCTGACCTGGAAAGCTGCTCAGAATACTGATCGCCTCTGAACATTGATGTGAGTGTGTTAGCATGAGAGACACAGTGGAAAGGAGACACGGGGAACAGATGAATTGTGGGATACTTGTGTGAGAATGCAATGGTATCCACGTCAGACAAATTTTTCTTTCTTTTTTTGGTGCACGCGAGTGTCTATGTGTGTATGCCGCCGCAAATGTTTTTGCATTTGTGCATTTGTGTATTCCAACGCAATTGAGCGCATCCGCCGGTGTCTTCTTATCTTGTGCTCACTGTAAGCAGCCAGCAGTGCACCACCCAGGCCTGCCTGCTTCATATCAATCTACTTGATGTTAGAGCAACAATGTGGAACCACTGTCAAGGCATCACCGAGCACTCAGCCAGGAACAACAACAGAAAGGCACTCCACTAAAAACTGTTTGCTAGCTCATCCTCTCCAATGAATTGTAATGTGAAAACCTCAAAACCCTTTTCCTTGGAAGATGAACCAAAAAAAAAAAAAACATAGCTGAAGCACTACTCTTAGAATAGTGTAAAATTAAATCCAACCATGTCTCACTGGAAACAGCCCCACTTGGGATTGAGAATGAATATTGTGGCTCAGTATTTAGGGTTGAGCGTGTGGGTTGCGAATATAAATGAAGAGGATTTGGAGTGGCATAAATTGAGTGCAGGCAAATCCTACCTGTGTAAATAAGAATGATTTCAAAATCTCCTTTTTTGTGTTGTTTTGTGCTTTTTTTGAAAGCAAGGCAAGATGATCAAAAAGTGATTTATGTTCCTTTCAAACCACTCAATAGCCTATGATGGCTGTAACGGGACAGGCTGTACTGTATGTGTGTGTGTGTGTGTTTGTGTGCGCGCACTCGTGTGTTTATGTGGCGTATGGTGCAGGTGTATATGCATGAAAGACAAAGAGAGCAAGAGAGAGAATCCCAGTGTTACTGAACATGGAAATTATTCATTATGGAGCTTAAGCACTGGCTGCCAAATTAAACAAAGGGGGAAAGGAAAGATGATTTGTGTTTGTAATTGGAGAGCTGCAGAAAAAGAGAAAAAGTACAGAGAGGGCTAACAAAGGAAGGAGACAGCAGGAGTAACCTTGGCAGGTGAGTCTGAATTAAAAAACAACAAAAAAAAGCCACTTGAGAGAATGTTAATCTCCCGACACAGCAAAACCTCCAAACCCTTTCGGTGGAAGGGCTCGCTCTGGCTAAGAATTCAATTACCAGAACCATATAAACCTTTTCTTGTTGAATATTGGATACTTTTCCTGAATACTGGATAGCTTTGAGCCCCATATGTGCGTTTAATAAAGAATACTATCCTAATAATTTAACAGCAGAATTGGGCTTGAATCATACTCGGCGCTAGACTGGAAGAGAAGTATAAAAATGAGGGAAATAAACCCAACTCCTCAGTCTCCCTCTTTTAATCTTTGTCCCCTGTCTTTTTCCCCTCATTCCCCCCGCGTACATTCATTTCCTTCCTCTTCTCTCATCCATTTAATGTCTTCCTCTCACTTTCTCATCTGCCTGAAAAAGTCACTTTTTCATCATCTTTTTTTCCCCTCCTCTCTCCAATCTCATGCTGACCTAGATGATCTGATGAGGCGTGTCAGTCCAACATGGAGTGATGTTCTTCAAACCGCATGCACACATGAACACGCGGACACAGAAACACTCACGTACAAACATAAATACCATGTCCTAGAAGATTATGGGTCATGTATTTTAGGTTTGTAACATGCGCCAATCTTCTTGAACATTATTGCATTTTGGAAGAAATTACTTCTTTTACTGATCTATCTATCTTTGTATCTACTTTGTATCTATCTATGAGAATATATATATATATATATATATATATATATATATATATATATATATAGAGAGAGAGAGAGAGAGAGAGAGAGAGAGAGAGAGAGAGAGAGAGATAGATAGATAGATAGACAGATAGATAGATATAGAGAAGACAGTACAATACAATATGTAGACTGTCATGGATTTTGTAAGTGCGTTAACTGCAGTATTACAACACTGACCATCCTCATTCATGTGCTGGCCAGTGCGACTGTAAAATGCTTACCTGAGGAGGATATGCACATCGATATTCTGTTATACTCAAGGTGTATAGATGTAATTACAACTATACGATACCATAGTTGTGACTGATACTGACTAGAAGTCACATCTCAGTGAAGTTCAAGGGTAAACTGATACCATACATTTAAGTTTAGCAGGTAATACTATAGATGCACTGATAGAGGGATCAGAGTCAGCTGATATCCAGAGTTCTGAATTTGTAAGCGTCACGTACATCCGATTACAAGCTGGTCCATTTCATGCCTATGCTGTAAGTGCACAATAGCCCAGACAAATAGTTGCGTGCATACTCACATAATATGCTAAGCTGTCGTTAGAGCAAAAGCTCTGCACTGATAAAGGAAGATACTAAATTTGCTAAAGTAACTGCGAGGGTACCAACATGAAAACATTTGTATCTACAAACCTAATCAGACATTTAAATCACCCTCACACAGCCGGACGTTTAAAAGAAGCTAACGAGTGATAGCTGAAGCGCTCCAGAGCTCAGAGCCAGCCACAAGCCAGAAGCCATAGTATGAGTGAAGGATCAAAGCTAAAGGAAATTTATAAGGAGAGAAGAAGAGAAAAGGGTTGATGGCCTGTTATCTGGTGAATTCATAAAAAACTGCTGGGAAATGATGTAAGAACCAGTTATCTGTTATGTGATATAAATCTATTGGTTTGGAAGTGTAAAGATGTCGGGCAAAGGTAGGTGTACAGCACCTCTTTTCAGTTATTTCAGTACGAGAAGATCCTATAAGTTATTGCAGTTTGAGGGAAATTGTAAAGTTTAATATTTGATTTTATTATAAAAATAATATTTTGCATTGAATGAAAGTTGTTTTGTTTTGTTAGTTTGTTTGTAAATGCTGTCATGTTATAGTTCTTAAAAGAAAATCTGAATTGGCAAGTCACAAAAAACAGAAATCACAATGGCCAGAAAAACTGCAATCGGTGCATCTTGATGACAGAGCTGTGGAAGGATCAGATTTTGATGAGTCACACAATGGAATAATTTAATGTTTTGGGGAGTAAAACTGACACTGGGCTGGCTCAGCCCCATCTTTAAAACTTTTCCCCTTTTGGCTTAATCCCCTCATTAATATGCACACCAGTAAACAAAGTCAGATTTCCAAAACGGATATGAAAAAACGCAAGGGAGAGACTGTGGGCCCCAAAAGATAGACCCTTCAGGCAAATATGGCTGAAACTGCAAAAAACAGTCATGTGCGTGCTACAGGCCCTTTTCAGGATGTCACCACCATCCCTGCCAACAATAGTGGTGGCAGGCAGCACAAAGAGCAGGATGAGGAGAAAGAGAGAGATGAAGGTGACAGAGAAGGAAGTGTAAAACTTTAAGCAAGCTATAATAATGGCTGGCTGCCTGACTAAACAGTATGTCATTCAAGGCCCCTTGATGAGACTGGTGGTGACCACAGAAGCTGAAGTTTATAAATTCATTCAGAGAAAGCGACACAGACTCAAATTCTGCAGATTTAACTCTGCCTCGCTTTGTCTAAGTTGCTGGTTTTGTGAAAATTACTTTTTCTGCAGCTCTGAAATGTTGTCTTATTGGAAGAATGTCACAGTTTTGTTCACCGCCATTCCTCAACATTAACGTTAAGCCAGCTGGCAGCATTTCTTGTTTTGTTCATTCATTTATTTGGGTACTGGGCGAGTAGCGTTTGTTTGAGATGTGGAAAAAAATGTGTTTCTGAGCCATCGCTTGTTAGGACGATTATAGAAAATATACTGAATTGACATCTAAGCTTTCTTTCACTTATTAAACAACAAACAGTATATTGATATATCAAAAAACTACATATACTTTCAACAATAGGATATAATCCCTTATTATTTAAATATCCCTTATTATTTAAATAATAATAATAAATATCCCTTATTATTTAAATAATAAGGGATTATGGGAGTTCACACTTTACTCGTGTTAATTTTGTGATCTGTTATGCGTCACACGAATTCTTTGTCTCTCAAACACACTTTCTTAAGGAATTTTTCAAGACGTTCACATTGCACACTCAGTATCATATTCACTAAGTAGGTTTGTCTGGAAAACATTTCTGATCTGATCATGATACCTTAATTATTTATCATAATGTACAATTTTAACAATGTCACTTTTAAAAATACATTTATCCCATTTCCTCTTTTTTAATTTTACTTGATTTCATTGTTCAAAGTCAGCACTTAATATAATTTTTGATACCATGGAGGAAAAAAATGACAAAATTAACGTCCATGCTTTTAAAAAAGAAACTAAGATTACACATTTTTTTGTCTGGTGACTTGGATTTTGTTACTGATCAAAGAAAGTTGGTCAACTTGACTGCCACAGGTTTTTCTAGGTTACTGGAAGACTTTTATCTTTATCTGGAGTTTTAGGAAGAAAATAACACTTTTTACACACAAATAATTGTGTTACCCTGTTAACACTGCACAACTGAGCAGGACTGATAACACTTGCTGCCACTTTAATGTTATCATTTTATTAATAGCCATAGCCGCTAGCCTAATGGTAACTTCAAATGCAGATTACTAAATGTTAAATGGCTAATGTGTGGGCCAGCCAGGTTAACATTCATGATCACAGTTCATACTTTACTTTCACAGTTCATGTTTCACCGTGTTTGTTGTGCTACTGTTCATGTGTGTAGCTGCTAGTGAGGTTAAGATGTGTACCATGTGAAGCTGTGTGTCAACTATCCTGCATAGTACTAAACAACCCCCCCCCCCCCCCCCCCCCCCACACACACACACACACACACACAATAAAATTTTGGTATCAAAAGGCAATGTCAGAACACAGCAACGGTGTTCGCAGAGAAAATACAGCAATAAACACATTTGTAAAAGATCAGTGGTCGCTAATTAAAAATGTCACGGTTTTATCTAACAGTTAACTTCATATTAAGTTTAGTAAACAGAAAATAATAAGATCAGTACCTCTTTTGTGAACACACTTTCCAACAGAAGCTTCTCAAACAGCAGAAACTTTCCAGCATAGAAGTGCCTTGAAAAACTGTGTAAAACTTCACCTAAGTTCTCCATAGGTCTGCTGATGATTTATGCAGCCTTAATTGCTTCTGTTTACTCATGCTCTCCCAGACCTACTCCATTATTTTGAATATATATGCGTATATATGTGTGTGTGTCTGTGTGTTATTCTCCCCTCAACCATTTCCAAACCAGCACAACCAATCTCTGGTGCTTTTATTCTCCTAAATGTGTAGCTGTAGTAGCCTGTTTCCCATTACAGACCACTTAGTTCCACATACATTCCTCCCTGATTGAACTGTTATTGCTACTAAACAGAAGCCTAAATCCCTACCCCCAGTTCTTCCTCCTTCTTCGCCATCATCCTCTCTCTTCTTATTACTCTCGCAGTGGCTCTCTCTATTCCCGTCTCACAGGCCATCTCACTGTCTCTGCCTCATCAGTGGATAATTGAAAGCTGAACATCAATACAGCAAATGATTTCATTTCAATTTATTCTGCCCGCTCGAGTCAACATCTACTGGCCCCGTCCATACTGGCATCTTTCACAGGTTTATTCTCACTTTGTAATTTCTCTCCCTGTTTGGACTGTGGCTCATTTTGTGTGAGCATGTGTGTGTTTGAGGGGCCTTGATGTGTTGACGAGCTGCCAAAGCCTTCAGTTGCAATCAGCAGGAAAAAGGGAAGGTGGAAAGGAGTGGAAATGAGACAAAAAGGAAAACGAGTGGAAAGATTCACACGTGTGAGCACAGTCAACATGCAAATGTTGAAAATTAGAAAAAAGAGAAAAAAACAAAAAGATGAGATGAAGAGAGAAGGGAGGCCTCGAGACAGCCTGACAGGAGAAGAAGGAAGAAGCATGTGAGGGTGAGAAGTGGGTAAAACAGAGGGCTAGGAGGGAGGGAGATTGTGCTGATATTTGGTGTTTGGCTAATAAGCTTAGTGGCAGAGCTAAGCGCTAAATGTCAGCCCTGATATATGTCTATAGCTCTGCTTATGCCAGCTCAACACACATTTATACAAGAAAGAAAGACACACACACACACACACACACGTACTGCAGTAAGATGCCTTGGATGCACAAACATTGCATCGGTGTGTGTTTGCGTGTGTGTGTGTGTCTGTGTGTGTGTGTGTGTGTGTGTGTGTGTGTGTGTGTGTGTGTGTGAGAGAGAGAGAGAGAGAGAGAGACCCTATATGTGCATCACTTCCTCCCTGTATGTGTCTGGATTCTCAAGTGACACAAGATGCCGTGACCTGAAAATTAAATCTCAATCTGTCTGCCACCTTCTCACCCTGCTCCCCCTTTTCTCTCTCTCCCATCTTTCTCAACTTCTCTCTGGCCATTTATTGGGGAATGAATTGTGGCCTATTGGTTGTTTGCAGAGTCCAATCAATTGCTGAGTGTACTGTTTACTGTATATGAGAGTTGAGCTCAGTAAACGTTAATGCAGACTGGATTGACGCAAAAGTATCCAGACCCTACAAACACACATGCACGCATGTGCGTGCTTTTGATTGTTGCCAGGAGTGAATGGCTACAAAAGGTCAGTTAAAATCACTGCACAGAAAGTGTCAATGTTACCAATGTGCAGATCATCGAACAATAGGAAACCCTCGGGGACTAAAGCAGCAAGCTAGAGAACGCTATTGATTACATGGGCAAAGTGCACACACTAATTACGTTTTTACGTCTGCAAAATGGAAACATAGCAGCGAGAAAGCGAAAATGATTCATCAGTCTGTATGTGTATGGACTGTGTGTGTGCAGATGTATTCATGGCAGATAGCTCCCACTTAGAGCTAAAATTGCTTTTCTTTTCTTGATATAACAAGAAGAGAGTTTCATCTCCCTTTTTAAACTGATTAAGAAAGTGAAAGAGAGGACAAAAGATAGTGGAAATAGAGGGGGGGTTGGGAGGGTGTAATTGGCTTGTGTGTGTGTGTGGGGGGGGGGGTGTAGGTGTGTGTGTACAAGAGAGGGACAAAGAGGACAAAGTGTTTTCGGATTATGCTGAGTTCACATTATATATTTTACTTCAATGTGTCCCTGAATATGCTGCAGGTTGGTTTATTTGTGTTATATATTCATTAAGAATTAATGCTACACAATTGTATTAATGTATACTGCTATTAAAGCATAACATTAATACATTTTTAATGAGGATTGTCAGAATTTACATGACAGAAATTAGGGCCTAAATCTGGAGCATGTCAGTTTGACGACATGCTCGGCCTTACTGCGTCAAACAGCGCTGCACTCCTGTGTTTACTAGGGAATGGTGTAAGTAGTCCAGTATTTTCATAGTAATTTTCTACTCTTAGTGAGCACCCAAAGTGTTTTTTTACTACATTCACAGACATGAAGACTTGAGGAAGCGAACCTCCAATCTTCCAACCCACTCACTCCTGTGCCACAATAATAGAAAGGAGTTGCATGTTGGAGTCGTCAAAATGTTCCATCAAAGTTTGTGGAGGCAATTAAAAAAATATGATTAAATCCGTGATGTTTTTCATTTTCAGGTGGCACTTTCTCAGTAAAGCTACTTTCAGCTGCTCCCTTGTCACAAGGCGTGACCACTGCTGGTAGCGCCACATGGTTTGATTTGGTAGAGGATGCCCATCAGCAAGCAAATATGTAAACCGTTACACAGCGGAGCAAGGCTGTCATAGCTAACTGAATCAAAACTAAAAACTTACACTAGATGTGAAAAATACTTTTGATCAGCTAAAATAGAAATAGAAATTGGAGAAATTGAAACATTTTTGTGAACTTGTAAAACTATCTAAAATAAAAAAAGGATCTGACATTTGTTAAGTATTTGTTAGTTTGGTAAAGCTTTATCACAACTTGGCTGATGAGGCTTTGATGGACGAGATTATTGAGACTCGCGATGTCGATGAAGCCTGTGAGTCAACTGCTTTTTAATGTTCTGTGTTTACATTGAACACAGTCACCCCAGTCGCCCAGCACATGGAATCTTCACCCTCCTGTCCTCTGGGAGGCGCTACAGGAGCCTCCGGACTAAGACCACCAGGTACCGGAACAGCTTCTTCCCCACAGCTGTCAGACTCCTGAACTCTGACATCTGACCCACGTTAAACACATGGACTGGACATACACACACCCACAACCACCTACACACACACACACACAATGGACAACCGTACCCTCAAACACACAATAATAACATGGACTGAACCACCACTCTCAACCACTAGCACTTTATATACCTCTGTAGAAATTACCCACATATCTCACTTATCTTAACTGCACTACTGTATAATTCTGTATAAATAATAATTTTGTAAAATACGATAATTTTTAATTCTACAACTGTTTATAACCTGCATAGTTCACATTTCTGTATAGCTGTATATCTCATATTTCTGTATAGTTTTTTTTATTTCATATTTCTGTATAGTTTTTCATATTTATATCCTGTTCATAGCCTGTACATAGCTTGTACTCACTACAGCCTGTACATACTTATAGTTATAGCATATTCATAACATATTTCATACCGTGTACATTATAACATACCATAATAGACCCATTTCTGTAATATACTTACATATCTATATTATTGTTATATATATTTGTAATATATCTATATCATGGCTAAAGCACTTCTGGATGGATGCAAACTGCATTTCGTTGCCTTGTACCTGTGACATGTGCAGTGACAATAAAGTTGAATTCTATTCTATTCTATTCTATTCTATTCTATTCTATTCTATTATAATACCTGTACTGATTGCTCTAAATCCTGCCTCTGACATATGCCCTCCATTCAATAATAATTAAAAAGAGTAAAACTAACACTGAAACTAATAAAAACAAGCACCAGGTACTTTCTTGGCATCATCATAGATTCCCAAGCAGTTCAATTTCACAGATATCAGGGAAAAGTCGAATTTATAAGCTGGAGCCAGCCCATATATCACTCAGCTGATGTTGGCTTATCAGAGACATACTTGTGCCACTGTTTGCATTATCCAGCATTTACCGCTATCCTTTTCTTTTGACAGAAAGCAATGCAATAAAAGATGCTCGGGGTGATGTCAACACATAGTTTGTCCAGTACAGCAGTCCCAACTCTATAGTCTGCAGTATTTACAGCAGTATGTCCACACCACGTAGAAGAGTAGCATCACAACTGGGCATGACAGAAACAATAGAGCCAAATTGAGGTGTGGATGCAGGTGAGGAGTGATGTCTTCACAGAACAGAAAAGATTTCTCAGCATCAGACCCAAAAGTCCTGAATCAATTGGGCTCCAATTTAAGCCATGGCATGAATTAGACAGGCTCATACTAAATAGCATGTAATTAACATGACTGATGTGACATGTTCAAAGTGGCCATACTTTTAGAGCCACAGGTGACCCTTTCTGCTGCTACACTTTTCCTGCTAACTCAGTGTATTAATACAATCTGTCTCACTCATCGTAACAATACATAACAAGCAGCGCCCCTAATCACGATGCTGGTTAGACAGAAAAAATTGTGCTCCCTCTAGTATTTGTTCCGTGCCAACCACCTAGTTTTGTCTATTATTAGAAAGCTATTGTTGCTGCAAGGGGAAATGTAAAACACTTCATGTTTGCTGGAGACTTACCTGATTCAAAGCAATTATAAAAATTATGTAGAACTCAATACATACTGATTCCTATTAAGTGTCATTTGAGAGCAGAGCAGCAATTATTGCAATGGAAACGTCCTGCATTATTTCCTTTTAAAACACTTCAGACTTTGTGCTTAAAAGAAGAAAACGGGAAGTACTGAGGAAAAACAGAGAAAATGAGACGAAAAGAAGGAAAGAAAAGAAAAGAAAAGAAGAAAGAAAGCCTGAGCAAGAAAAAAGAAAGACAGACGGAGACAAAGCGGTGCAGAGACAGACAAAAAAGAGGCAGATTGGGTTGTTGTATGGAGCCGCACTTGACTCTCTGATGTTCGGTGAGTTCTGACAGCTCCTCTAGTTCAGTGCTCCCCTACCTGACACTTCAGTAGAGCCTACTGCTGGTCTATGAGCGTCGCTGTGTGCGTCTGTGCACGTGCACGCTTGTGTGGCTTGAGACACAGGCGGAGAGAGAAAGAGATTGTTTGGGGACAATTCCTGTGAATTTCTCTTGTGTGAGTGCGTACACTCGTGAGGATGTGCACATGGATGAGTATCTTAACTGCCACCAAAACCTAATTTTGTTCCTTAATTCAAAGCAAAATCGAGTTTAGCTGACATACACAGCAGGGGTAAGCGAGAGGGGGAGGATGCGTGCGCGGAGTGTGCGTGCATGCACACCCGTGTTTGTGTGTGTGAGACAGCAACCCCCCTGTGGTGAGACCTAATTTAAAGTGGGGAGATGAACACAGCTCCACAGTGAGAAGCAGCCCCTGACAGGAACAGAGACAGACAGACACACACAGCAAAAATAAAACAGAATGAACCAGACAGAGAGGAAGCTACCTTGAACCCTGTTGGTTCTATAAGGTGAAAAAAAAAACCTAACTAAAGTGCTGTCTTTCCCTCCCTATATCCATTTGCATGAGAAGTTGTGTGTTTGATTGTGGGCGTGTTTTCTCTGACTCACTGGGTTGAGCAGCACGGTGAGAAACAGCTCTCCCCCACGGATGCTTTTGTCCAGTTCTTTTGGTCCTCCGGGGTATTCCTTATAGTAGATGGTGTGAGTAAACAAGCCACACGTTTGGCGAGGCAGCACCTACACACAAAAACACAGACACAGACATATGATATATTTTCATTTTAAATTAAAAGTGCGAATAAATAAGACAAATATCATTATCCAGCACTCATTCATGGCAATAATAATAATAACGGCATTGGGACATCTCTAGCCTTGTTAGACTCCTCGGCTGTGACCAAAATTATTCACTCGTTCAGTATTCCCAGCTCCTTTTTCAGTGGTTTTTATGTTGAGAACTGGATGTATGTGTAAGTCAGTTTACTGGCAAAATAAAGAAACTCTGACACTACTTGGGTCATTCTGTTAATTATATAACTAACGCTGCACCATGAAAACATGGCACAACAATGCTGGTCAAAAAAAAGAAATATTTTCGGAGTGTACTCGCCCAAATCAATGTATAGAAAACTTCCAGGGTTGCATGCAAATCTTGGGTGGAGATGTTGTGTGAACCTTTTCTCAATGAAGTTTTGGATACCTTTAGTGCAGCATTTATTTTATATTGATGTTAAAAAAACTACAAAATGTTGAATTCACTCTGTCCACTATAATAATGACTAATGGGTGAATTTGGGCTTACAGTTTTCACAGAGCATCAAAAAAAGTGACAGCAAAATAGTTCAGATTTTTTGTAGAGGCTAATGTAGCCTTGAGCCTCTGGCTTCAAGCACAGATGAGGAGCAAGCTACAGACATCTGGTGACCTGGTTTTCATTTTCAGACTTGTAATCTTCATATGACATCACTTTAAGCAGTTTATCCAATTTCAAACCGTAAAGCACTTTATATATATATATTTTTTAATATGGTGTGATCTCAATATTCCTGTGATCACACCTTGTTAAAGTGAGGGAATTCCCATTTAAGAGGCATATGAAACCAACGTGATGCAATGATCTGAAATCAAAAAGCTACAACAGCTGGTCCTATGTGAGCTTCTTTTTTAAAGTACCGATCACTCATCCGTTTCAAATTCACCCTACAAACAAACCAGGTACAAAGATGGCGTAAAAAATAACAGCAATGACTCGGATGACAGATGTAAAGATTAAATGATGATAAGATTAAATGTGCAGCTGTGTGTCTGTGTGGCGTTATCCAAACAGAAAATGCAGACATCTGAGCAGGTCATTCTGATGTGTCACACAGCATATGGCATTGTTAACTGCGTTCATCTGCAGATGGCTCAAGTCACAGTCTTGCGCAGTTCAGCAGACCTTATTCACAACTAGCGCTTCGACTTGGCGTAGGATTAAAAGGAAAGGCGTAATTACTAATGGTTTTATTCAATTCAGGTGTTCCACTTTCAGGCCCTTTGGTATTGTCCGCGCTGGCTAACTGGAATGTAGTCATAATAGAGACATTATTATTATTATTATTATTAGGTTTTAAGCTCTACCTTTACTTTCCTTGTAATGACAAGTTAACATGCCGACTGTGAAAAAGATTTATCAGAGCCCAATTAATGGTGTCAAAAGACACACCACCCCCTACATCAAGTGCGCTTGAGATGTGTGTCCTAAAGTGCTATCCAGCCGAGATGTCTTCACCAAAGCAACAGAGACCTTGTTTTCATGCAGGTGTGCAGCACAAGGCATTGGTGATTAGTTAAATCTTCCTCAGCCACTGTTCAATTTTTTTCACCTCACCTGCACCTGTTTGGTATTTTGGTAACTTGCTGTTTACTGAAGCAGGAGGAGATGATAACAGATTACTTTTAATCCCACCTCAAGCAGGTGCACTGTGCACCTTTGGCCATAAAAACACATAATAAAAACACCCCACCCCCACACCCTGTGCAAACGGTGTAGCTAGGAACCTAGATACAAAAACTGGTCCAAAACGTCAGAAAACTGAAGAGACTTTTTTCACCCCCAAAAGAAGTACTAGAAGTTAGACTGTTCATGCAAACAAACATTATTTCTGTTAATTTAAATGATTTTCCTGCAGAGATATGGAACAATGGGGAAAAATGAGAGGTTGCCAGATCGAGGGTTTTAATGGTTGATAAACTAAATGTCTTTTAATTAGTCCATTAAATGATTAAATGAAGAGAAGACAAGACAAGACAAGACAAGACAAGACAAGACAAGACAAGACAAGAGAAAGGGTCTTTCAAAATAAGTGCATTAACTTCTTGTGAAGCACTTCTCTGTGTGAAATAGAGAGTAAAAGGCTGGAAGCACAGATATTGGTTTATCTATAAAACACTGCAGAGTCAAAAAGAGAAAGAGGGAGAGAGAGAAAGAGAGATGGAACTGGAGAGAGTGAGAGAGAAGGCCGCCAGAGCCACAGACACTCAGCACTATTTCACCAAACCAATTATCCACAGAGCTATAGCTCAAACTGATATAGTACATTTTAAAAAGAAATACACACACACACACAAGTATGCATGTTTGCACAACTGCACGCGCATGCATACACACAAACACGCAGACACACACACGCAGCACAGCCCCATATCTCAGTGTGATTTGTTCTGATACTGTGGGTCCAGTGGGTGGCTCTCAATCTGCTGACAGAGACACACGCGCACGCCAATTTTACAGCCTTAAGACAACTTCCTGTCCTCCTCGGAACAAACAAAGATGGAGCGAGCGGCAGAGGAGAAAGAGATTAATCGACAGAAATTGCGGGAAAAATTGGAAGTGAAAAATGTGAAAGGTAAAGACAACGGGAAGGATGTGAGTGATGTCCCAGAATAGCAAGACAATAGGTCGGGAAGCGAGATGAAGCATCAGAATCTTAAAGTTCATCAGCTAATTTATGGTGAGCTCATTCGAAACTTCATTTTTAACTCGCGTGGAGGTGCACATTTATACACACATGAACCACCACACAAGCTGCCTCTCAGAAAAACTGTTCTGCCTCCGTGAGCTATGCTCTGATTTTGGGTTTTTTTTTTCTGGCCTCCCTTTGCTATTTAGTCAGTGTAGCGTGCAATGTCTTGGAGCGAGAGATGGGCCTTTTCAACACACTGGTTACACTTTAAACACGGTTTTTAAATGCAGTTTGATGTCACCACAGTAATGTCGCCTAAGTAGCTGTCGTGTAGCTTTCAGTCACATCACTTGATCTTAATAAAGATCTTGATGAAGCTCGTATGACACGGGTGCATGGGTGGCGTGGCAGCGGTTTGAGCCCAGGCTGGAGCCTTTCTGTGTGGAGCTTTGATGTTCCTCCAGAACAGTAGGTTACCTCCGGGTACTCCAGCATCCTCCCACACTCCCAAAGACATGCATGTTAGGCAAACTGGCTGATTGGATGGACGTGAGGTATGGCCATGGAAGTGCTTTAAATGCACAGAATAGTCTTCTGTGGACAAAAGACTTGTAGTCTGCAATGCCTTGAGTGGGGTGTAGGGCTAGAAAAGCGCTATGTAAATGCAAGTACTTTACATTATGAAAAAAGCTTCAGAACAGCTAATAAATTCACCTCGAGGTGAGATTAATTTTTTAAACTGTATTTTTCCAAAAACCAAAAGCTGGGCAAGTTCATCAAAATGAACATTTTAAGACATCCAATAATATTACTTCCTTTAAACACAGTGTTAATGAGGTTAAATTGAGCTTTTTTTTATATTATACAATTAATGTGCATTGTTTTGAAGGCTTCTATAGGAGTGATTTAGTCGCAGCATGTTTGGGTTACCTCGCAGATTATTCTGATTCACAGACCTGCGGCTTAGTGTAGGATGCCGGAGGCAATGTCACCACATGTTTTTTTTTAAATACCATTTCCTCCAACATGTAAATGCAGAGTCTGTACTTAGCAGTGACGGGCGAGTCCATCAGTCCGCGGTCTGATTTTGTGGAAGCAACACGATCAGGAAATCAGTCCCTTCATTTCCTGCCTGAGCTCAGCTGAATATACCTAATTTGCATATGTCCTTGCCCACTGTCAATGTGGATGAATATTTCCAACTGAGAAAACACAAAACAAGTTTGTTTCACTATTCAAAAGTGTGTCATTACAGCCTTCACTTAGGTTTGAAAGACAAAAGGAACAAGTGTTTCAAAGGCAACGCTTGGACAGCGATATCACTCCTGTCAGCTGTAAGCACGGAAATCTCTTTGTTTTTGTTTTATGAGCATCTGAAATTGTTTCAGTTTTCCTGTCAGCAGCTTTTCAAGTTCTTCTGACATAAAACACAAACAATTTTATTTGTGGCTTTTCTTCTTTTCCATCTTTCTTTGTGATGTGTCGTTTCGTAAAATTGTTTAACAGGTATGTATCCGCTTTTCCCCCCTCATCTTTTGCTTTTCTCTTTATTGAATTCATTGATTCATAAGTTTTCATAAATCCTTGCTATTGATCACGCACAATAACTTATTATAGCCTGTCAAAAAGTGAGCGTGCCATTGTAATGAGAGGAAGTAGGATTACGTCGATGTCTTTTATGATGCTGTCATGAGAAAATAAAAGTAGACTTCAGGGACTGATTAGAAAATAGACATAGCTGTCTGTTCAAATTGTTTGTTCGAGACCCTTATATGACAGAACAACACGGACCGGTAATTTTGGTGTCAGATGTGATTGGTTCTTTTGTCAATAGGGGAACTGTTGTGCACACTGACAAAGAGCCTGACTGACAAGTGAATGAAGAAAAGACGGGGAGGCAGGGGGAGGGATGAAGTCAATTTGCTTAGGTGAAATGGGTGACAAAAGTTTTATTCTATTGTCGTCTCAAATGGCGACTGATGAATTATTTATTGAAGCATAAAAGTGCTAAAAATGCTCTCATTACCAAACCTTTTTAGTACATCCTGCACATATCGAAAATAAACCCAAAGAAAAGCCCAGCCCGTCAACTGCACTGGGAAACCATTAAATGTTAAATTAACGTGAAGCTGAGCATGCGGTGAGACAAGGTCAAAGAATTCATATCACATACACCTCTGCGTACACAGAGAGGTTACACACCATGCACAGCATCATTGATTTTTTGTTTAGGGGGCCGCAAGAAACAATCATCACGCAATTTACTATTCAGCAAAGACTTATTTAAACACAGACGGGAGTCATGTGGGTTTTTTCAAAGCAGGATAAAAGAACAGAGCCACAAAGCAAAACATTCAAACAGATTTCAGCTTCTTTTTTTTTTTAGTTCAGCTGCTCCACAAATTTAGAATCCGTTGTTTTAATTCCAGTCAGAGATCTAATATTTCTTTTTTTTATCTGCAGGGAAGGACACTTGTTAATGTGCCTTGAGTGCAACCTGACTCACCAGCTTTTGTCAGAATATGCTAGAGGTGGGCAGATCAATCCAAATATTGATAGTACCGACACCAATACTGATATTGGATATACTTTGTTATAACTCTAACTGAATTGTGTTAAATTAATTACTTTTTGAAAGATGAAAACTATACCTCTGATGTGCTCTATGAAAAATATCTGAACCTTTTTGTGTTGACTGTCACATCTGTTTTATTTATAGACTATTGCACGAACCAAATTCCTTTAGAGACAGGCACATTTACATTTACAGTTTAAAAAATACACGAAAAACCGAAAGATGTGTTTGATTTGTTTTGTTGTACTTTTGTTGAAATTAAAAATCACAGTAATTTAGTGGCCATTAAAATATGTTCAGAATTTCCAAATTGATGATGATTCATCGCAAAAGTTATGACACACTGATCTCCTCTAGATAACTTGCCTTTATAAGTTAAAAGTATCGTTATTGGCCATCCTAACCCTATGTTTACTTAGTATCGGATCGATACCAAAATCGGCAGAGTGACACAGCACTAGAAAATGCACATCATTGTCTGCCAGGCCAAAGTGTTTTATTAAAAACATGTCTGCACACAGCACCAGCTCTGACTTCTATCAAAGAGGAACCCGGCACAACACAGAGCCGTGCAACAACAAGCTTAATGACTACTACTTCCAGCCCGAGAGAAGATGAAAATAGCAAAAAAAAAAAAGAAAAAGGAAAGAAACAGCAGGGAAAATACAAAATAATGAAATAATCAGAAATATGTTTTCAGGAAAAAAAAAAAACATGTTTTGAAATGAGATATTTGACAGCCTGTTTTTTGGAGCGCGCGGTGGGGGGGGGGGGGGGGGGGGGGGGGGGTTTGGCATTTAGCTATTTAGCTGCACACAAAACGAGGCATGTTCAGCTATAAATATCTAGGTAGGTAGGTAGATGGGAAGAGCCTAATTGGTTTTCATGCATTTACAGCAATATGTCAATTAATCAATGTGTATTTATCCACACGAGCAAGTAGGGATGCATTTGCAGGTATGTGCTGAAAGTGAAGCTGATCGCCTGCGTCATCTCCTCACCATTATGCTGTTGTGGATGAAGCCCTTACGGTAGCGGGCAGGTTTGAGGTGGGGGTACTCTTCAGTGCTGGTGACCCGAATGTTCCACACACGTTTCCAAGCCTCATACAGCTGCAGGTGGACCGGGTAGACACCCGAGTGGTGAGGGGCCACAGCGTAGCCCATATCCACCGGGATGTTGTGGTTCTGGAGAGGGGAGACGTGCAAAGACACGGAAAATGAGGGTTATACACATAAACAAAGAAATAATGGCATGTTCGCAGCTCCCAAACAAAGGACTTTGTAGTACATAAACAGCCTGACCTTGCAGATGAAGCACGTGCCTTGTACCGTGTTTGTTATGATGCTGGCCTTCGGGTTGGAAATTAAAAAAAAAATATAGTTTGTACGAGCGCGTGTGTGTGTGTGTGAGGGTGGATGGTTGCCGGGTGCATCCCGAAGACTGATGGTGTTGTCCTTTGCTCTGACACACACCTACACACACTGTCAAAGCTAAGCATCGGCGGCCAAAGGGGATGAAGGAGTGAAGTGTGCATGTGTGTGTGTGTGTACAGCAGAGGCTAGTGATCAGACTTTATGTTCACGCTCACCTTCAACAGCATGAACCAACCCCTCCTCGTTGTCTCGCGTGTGTGACAACGAATTCCAGCACGGTCATACAAATCATCTTTTGCTCGCTCACACAAACACAAACACATACACACAGGTACTAACAAAGCAGACAAAATAAAGCAGTGCAGAGTAACAAAAAGCACTCAACCTTGAGGGCTTCAGATTAACCAGGAGACATTAAATAGGACTCAGGTGTCTTTTAAAATAAGTGCATCATTCCCAGCAGGGATATTACATTTTATTTGTCTGTCGGAAGCAAAATTGTTCCTTCGCTGCTGCGCCCCAAAGTCTCAGTCTGTTAAAACATGCCCATATGCAACTAATTTGTTTAGCAGGAAGTGTAATCTCCCCAAACATTTGTAAATATATCATCAAACATAAAATATATTTACATGGCATATGTTATCGTGTTTGATGTCACATCGCAATATGAAAAAGGCACCAAAACCTCCAATACACTTTTTAATGACTCCAATTTATTAAATCCAGACACACCTATATTATTGCATGATTTTAAGCATGAAAACAATTCAAACTGGTGACTTATAAAAATGTACTTCCCCGCAAAGTCGGCACAAAAAGGGAAATTATCTATAGCGACCGAAAGTTTACATGCGCTCTGAAGTTGAGCAATTTATCACGGGAATAATCTTTCGGCACTGACTCGCTTTTGAAGCCAGCCTCATGTGGCCACTCAAGGAACTGCAGTTTTGCAATGGCTTCATTTTCAGCCCCACACGTCAACATAGGTGCCCTTGTAAAAAGTGCAGTCTTGGGAAATTCGTATGATCAAGGACCCACAAGACGAAATCCACACTGACAGAGACGGTGAAAGAAATATGTTTGCGTGCTTGCCCATCCATCTCACCAGAGCAAACTCTTTGTTGAGGACCATCTGCTCCAGCAGTGAGGACTCATTGTGGAAGAGGTGAGGCTGCATGTGGCTCCACATGTGGGGGAACCACCAGAACTCATCTACATACTTCAGTAGCAGATCGTCTCCCTCGTCCTCCTCTGCTGTGCCTACGCTCACAAAAACGCACAAACAGAACAGGGCAAAAGGAGAAATAAAGCATTAAGCACCTTACAACAACAGGCAGATTCAGATTACGTCCAAATGACTGCTATCCATAGCTTCCTGCTGGTGGAGGGTTAGATAAGAATCACTATGCAACCCAATTGTCTTAAGGTTGTGTTGCTAAATATGGTAGTCCGATACCATGGAGATGATGCCATAGCAATAACAGATGCGATGGAGATGTGTTCTAGTCGGCATCAGATTTCTTCTAATTATAATCATGTTCGGCCTCACCTCGATTTTTCTTTTCCAGTGAATCCCACACCTTCATTCTCTTACTGCAGATTTAGACAATTTAAGTAGAAAATCAATAAACACTGTCCTTGGAGCCAGAAGGCAGCGGAGGATCCAATGCAGTATGTCATAACCTCATAAATGTGTTAAATGTGTTACTGTGCAACTTTAAATCTAAAGCTATTAAATAACATATATTGGTTTTAGTGATGATGTGATAACATATGCACACTATAATTATAATTAGAACCATGTGGGTCACGTTATCCCTGCTAACATGCCTGTAAAAAAATAGTTTGTATGTAAAAGATGGATGTAGCTACCCTGTTCTGTTGGTTAGTCCCATCCTAAAGCCTGTCACCATCCTGGTGCTTTGCAAACAAGTGTGACCTGTCATACGTGGATCGAACTAAGAAACTGAGGTGCATTCTTCATACGCCAGCTACTTGAAAATTATATGGTAGCTATTCCCAAATGCATATTCTGATTGCTGGTCTCTAACTATGGCCATAATTTCAAAAATTACAGTTTTTCTAAATCGACCAGAAACGTCATTCTCACTGTTCTTAACGCATTTCCCCACCGACATTAGGCTTTCTCATTATTTTTATGCACACTGCTGTAATTTTACACGAGCTTCACTGATATTTGTATTTCAACGCTAAAAGTATTTGTTAGTGTGTCGACGCAGTTCTCATTTGAATGCCACAGCTTGTTAAAACAGTGTGTACTTTTGTGTGTCAGTACCCTTCATCTCTCACTTTCCTGAATACTGTCCAGTATTGCGTTAGTGTTCTCAATCAAATTACTTCAAACTTATTTCTAATATTTTTGAAAGAGCAAGGCCAGCAACACACTGTCAGTGCTCGCAAAAATAAACACATGTTCTCAATAGTCACAGCTACATGCCATGTCACTGCTAATTAGACACAAGGATATACTGTACATATACACCCACTGGTCACTTTATTAGTTACACCTTGCTAGTACTGGGTTGGACCCTCTATTGCCTTAAGAATAGTTTGTGGCATAGATTCAGGAAAGCGCTGGAAATATTCCTCGGAGATTTTTCTTCGTGCTGACACGACAGCAACTGTGTGATGCTGTCAGCTGCTTATTCAAATTTTCCCTTCCACTACATCCCAAAGGTGTTCTGGAGCACTGAGATCCACATTCAGTTGTCTTTCTTTCATATTGTGATGCTCAGTTTGAACTTCAGCAGGCTGTCTTGACCATGTCTACATGGCTAAATGCTTTGAGTTACTGACATATGATTGGTTGATTAGATATTTGCATTAGGGAGTAGTTCAACAGGCGTACCTAATAAAGTGTTTGCTAAATGTAAGTAGTGTGATTTTAGTGGACTACACAGTACTTGGTGGTGTGTTCTGAGACTGTTTTCTGTGTTCTGATGCATATAGTTACACATGCATCAAAACAGTGTAGTTTATACTTCTCTGCAATAAGTTTCCCTTTCTTAGTGTCACCTTAGTGGAATATTAATTAAACTATAAAGATGTATTTGTGTCATGTTGATTCATGTATGGAAAAACTCCCTTTCAACAGGAGAAAACCTCCAGCGGAAACAGGCTCAGGGAGGGGCGGCCATCTGCCGCGACCGGTTGGGTGGGGAGAGGAATAGTTGGTGTGGAGCACCCACAATTTCATTGTACATGTACAACGACAATAAAGGCTATCCTATTCTATTTTATTTGATTCTCTTAAATATGTACACATCATTTTTTGTATTTATTTAAAGTATTTTGCAAAGTTTAGATAGAAAAACATGAGAGAACCCACCTGTGTGGTAGAACTTCCCAGAGAAGCCCAGATTAAAGGTAAAGTTGGAGATCTGAGAACGAAGCTGCTTCTGAGTATCAAGGAGAGCCTGTAAACACAGACAGACAGTCAGACAGACAGATAGACAGATGCAAAATAAAAGCAATATGTTACGTTTATTTCTCCCCAGCGAGTCTACACATACAAATTGGTTTTAGATCTTCTGTTTCTTTGATGTATATTTAAGTGAGCACTTGTTCCTTCGACAGCTGCCAGGATGGCCGTGTGCACGCGTCAGTACTTAAACTATGGCCTCTCAATGGAAGCAGTCACCAATGTGCTCTTGCACTGTGTCTCATTATTAGAGTCTCCTCTTTTGTTTTCTACATGCACAAGTCTTCCGTTCCCGTACTTAAAGTTTCTGCAATCTCTAGTTTCAGTGCTCGAATCAGGATTTTCCTCACTTATTTAATGACTTCATTAGTTTACTGGCCTTTAAACAAAGACTCTGTAATGAGTGTTAACTAAAGAGAGTCGCACACTCTGCACACACACACACACACACACCGACAGTAATGCAAGTTAATGAAGGTCAGTGCATTAGTAGCCTCTGGAGGGTGGACTAATACCCCCACCCCACTACACACACACACACACACACACACACACACACACACAGTCTCCTCCCTTCTGATCACTGTTTCCATCCATCCCTAACATTACCAAGTGAAACCCTGAATATCCCTGCTGCCTCTCTCTGTCTCCCTTTCTCCTTCTATTTTTCCATCTTCCCACTCCTGAGAACCTGCAGCTGCCTCTCTGCCCCCCTTCCCCATTTGTCTTCCACCCCTCCCACCCTTCTCTCAAACTCCATCTCTCCTTCGCTTGCTCCGTGAAAATGTCACATTCTCAGGAGACAGGGCTGCTCTAATTTGAAAGGAAGGCTAAAGCACCATGGAGGAAAGAGCGCTCACTCTCCCTTTCTATAGCCCTCTACCCCTGCTCCCTCTCCCGCGCTCTCACACTCTTCTTGCTATCGTTGCACTTCCTTGCCATTTGCGCCCGCAAATATTTTGTTTATACATAAAACTCTTGTAATTCTCTTTATATCTCAGTCTGCTGGGTCTTTCCGTTGGGCTATAAGCTCCACATCTCCACTACCAATCTTTGTCATGCCGCTTTTAATCGATCCCCAGGAACCCTCCGTGATTTACGAGACCTGAGCACAGCTGAACTGAGAGCAAGGAATTGGTTCCAGGCAGTCTTCCCCACTCCCGCTCTCCGTTTTCCCCTCTCTTATTCCCTCCCGAGTGTGTCTCTCAAACCAACAAATACACAGACACATGCGTGGAGTGTCTTCATTAACTCTAATCTAATGGTGCTGAAGATGGCTGCATGCTGACAGATGTGCACAACTCCCTAATCTGATCCCCTGTCTACTCTGCTATGACATCCTCTATATCTTACGCACACATGCACACGCGAGCCAACGTGTGGATAGAAAGACTTAAGAATTAAATTAAGTTTGTAGCTGAGTGCTTTGCATGGTAACTCAATCTACACTGCCTGATGCACTTGGTCAAAATGTATTATTAACGCGTGTGTAGATAACTGTGAGACTCGGCGTAGGTGTGTGTCCAAGTGTGCGGTATATTAGTTTGAACGTCTCATTTGTATTCTGTTACCAAACATCCACAGAGGAAACAGAAGAGTCACAAAGAAAATGTTTGCTGCTTTTAGCATGTTTGGCTCTGAAAGTCAGTATCATGGCATCTCTGTTTCATCGTATGGATTTTTGGGACTTTATCCCTCTGCTTTGGAGGCCTGAAGGGGTCATGTCTGGTAAGAGGTAGAGACTGAAGCGTGATGACCCGACTGTCTTCCAGTCCTCGTCTTGTGTTTTACTTCTGTAGAGACCTCAAAGACAGTTTTGTGTGCAGATACTTCAGGATCTCACGGTTTTCTCTTATCTAGAGGGAAGTAAAAAGGAACCTATCTGTGGAAGGATAAACTTATAGCTGGATAATCACTAACACCAGTGCTCATCGCTCTTCTCCTTTGCCTTTGAAACCCTTTACATGCAGGTCTTCTGAAAGATTAGACCCGCATAAGGGTAAACCTGTGTCTCACTAAATATTTTCCTCCCATTTCTGACTCGTCGCATACTTTTATTGTGTCGCAGCATAATTGTGAACAGAATGTGTTTTTAAACTCTTTTTTTTGATGTTCCATTTTTTGGGGATTCTAATTTGAGTCCTCCTGAAAAGGATTATTCTGACACGCAGCGCTTTGAAAGGGACAATGTGATGTTGACAAATTGTTGCATCAAAGAAGCTGCTATTCAGGAGCCAACTCTCACATTGTAAACATCAGAGAAGCAACTGACAGGGTGATGTTTTTTTCTTTTTTTCTTTTCAAAATTCCTCGGCAATTACAAAAAAAAACTTTACCAGCAACAAATAACTGAGACAGGGTTCTCAACCGTGCGTCAGTTCTCGAGTGGCTTTCCAAATCCATTCAAAAGCTAGATTTTGGTGGGAAATTAATAAAGAAAGCTGAAAAGAAACAAAGAAGACAGAGTGTTTTGTTAATGGCTCGGTGATAGCAAAGCAAAACAAAACACAGCAAACACTACTCGGAAAAAAACCAAACAAAAAAAAAGAACCCAGTGCGCTCGGTGAATGATTGCTTTACTGCTTTCAAATTAGACCCAGCTTCTCAGAGTTTATGAACCACTAAAGTATGTGCAGGTATGAGCAGGGAGAAGCATGGGTACATGGTGAGCAATAAATAAATAAATAAATAATAATAATAAAGGGAGTTCACTTCCTTCCTTTAATTCTGTCTATCAGACGGACAGAGATGTCTCCTTGTGCTGGTTTTCTTAGCGGAGCTGAAAAAAACAGAGCCCGAGTGTCTGCTGGATCCTGAGAATAGTTTTGAAATTGGCCAAAAGTGATTCTTTCTGGTAGGCAAAGTGAGAGTTGGGAGGCAGGACTATGCAGGGCGCGAGAGATCCTTCCAATCCAAGCGATGAAGGTAAACGCACACAGTGGGATTAGCGGTCAAGCAATAGCCCTAATTTCTGTGCCCAATCCCACTGCTTCCTAACACTGCTAGTGTCAGAAGCGATGCCAGTTGTTTCTGTGTATGTGCGAGCGATAGTGTGCGTCGGCGCATGTACTTTCATGTGTGTGTGGAGGAAGAGTTGCCAGCTAGATGTTGGAGTTCAAACAGATGGGAGACAGGCATCTGGACAGCTGGCACTCACTGCCTTTCAAAAACCCTTTACAGCAACCACCTCTTCACCATATCCCCATTCTGTCATTCTAGCATTTGCACTGCTTCTTTTTCTCCTATTCCTTTTCCTTTCCACAGCTCTAAGGCTCACTGGGATATCTAAAATAGTAAGAGCAATTATAAAATAACTTATTTTAAGTCGAATTTTTTTTTTTAACACACAAGTAAATTCGAAGGCGAGAGAAACAACAAACAAGAGAGGAACACTTATCGAGTTTTAATTCCTCTGCGAAAACGAAGCGGGTCAAAGTTCTTGATTCATCTACATGAGTGCTTTGTGCCTACACTGTATGTGCGTGTAATGTTAACACTAGACCAGCAGATTTAACTGGGTCAGGCATCTCTATTTGATGAGCAGAAAGAAAACCGCACTAGTTAATGCCAGCCTTCCCTTCGCTCACTCTTCCCGTCCCTATTCCACTTCCACGCTCACTTGTCAGCTTCAAGTCAGTGTAGCCTATTATATTGAAGCATTTTTACTAAATCATCTATTCACTTGCATTTACGTTTCCAAGGTACTTGTGATTGCTTTGGCATCGCCATACTTACGCTAAATTCTACTTGGCAGCCCCTCAAGGAGTTTGAGTTTCAGTGATTGCAGTGACTGCAAAACCTGCCTCATTTTGTGGGAGAAAATAATGGCCCGCGGCCACATTCTTAGAGTTTAATTGGAGTAAAACTAGAGCACTGACAACAACTGTTAATTAAACCAAATGAGTTATAAAGATATATATGCATATATGTTTTTTTGTAATAGGTAAATGCTTTCTTTGCAGTACTCTTTACAACACTGGTGACTGTCTTAAAAAATAATTAAATAAAGACAATTTAATCTTGCAAATTCATTTCCCTAATAGCATATCTGTAAAAGTTCTCTGCAGGGCTGGCTGTGATCATTTCTCTCGCCCTGATCGGGGGGATGAGCCAGAGCAGATGTCAGGATGCATCATGCTGGAAGCATTATCCCGCTCTCCTCTGGCATCCTCTATATAATTTCTTTTTCTTCTTTCCCACCTGCAATGTTGTCATTTACCTAAAGGGTACGTGCTTTAAATGATTGTAGCACAGACAAAAACAAAGAGCTTTGTGTGCCTGTTGTAACAAAAGACCCTAATCAATCCTCTTTCTTGAATTTCCTTGGCTCTGCACAAATTTTTTTGTTGTTGTTTAATCTTTCATCCACTGTTTATGTCTTTTTTAATTCATTAGTTACGTAACAGCATTTGGCAAACTGGCAAACGGATATGGAAAGAGCTTAGTTTGATTGACTTAAGTTGCAAATGTGCATCATACTTAATTGGGTCTAAAGATTAACTAGAAATTGGATTGCACAACAAATTAGAGACAACTAAGCCAAAAACCTTCACTGAAATCTGTATATTGCTCATTTTGTGTAATGCCATTTTTGTTTTCAATTTAAGGTTAAATCAAAGCAATTATAAGGATATTTTCAAATAAAAGACTTTAGCTCAGACATTTATTTCAAACTGGCGTGCCGCGCATTGTTTTCGGCCCTGTGTCAGGGAACGCTGCAAAAACCGGGCCTTCTATTCAATCTTACAGACAAAATGGTACTTTACGGTTTATTAGGCCACATGAAAGTGGCAACTATTTGACTCGCTAAATTAAAAAAAAAAATCAGGAAAATGGCAAAAAAGAATTGCCTGGTTCTGTTTCCGTAAACACAATTTAATCTTATTTACTCAACTATTTGTTTCTTACAAATGCAAGATGTGGACCAGGGGTACATAAAAAATGGCAAACTGTGGGCAGTTTCCTCAGATATGATGACATTTCTAGCGCTGGACAATTGAATATATACGCATAAGAATATGAGGGGAGAGGTTATTCTGTGTTAGTTCTGTGTTGGCATGAGGCAACCGTGCAAATCACAACAATCCAAAAAAATCTTTTTCAGATGACTGCAGCCCCGTGTTCTGAAAGAGTGTGCATGTCATGGCTTCTGAATCCACAAGCAAGATGCATGTTTACACTAGTGTTTCTTCTAAACTTGATGATGCCACTACAGAAAACACCTTGGAGAGGAAGAGGGCGAGAAGGGAGTCGAGAGAGAGGCTTAGAGAGGAATACAGATAGGCCAGAGATAGTGATCAATGACTCAGGCGAGGAGGAAGGTGTGTGGAGGAGGAGGAGGTGGAAGGGTGGAAAGGTGGAGGTGATAAAGAGAGATCTGAAGATGAGGATCTGACACCTCCCTCAGGACCACTCTGAGGCGGAGGAGAGGAGAAAACCTACACGCATGAATTAAAAAACACAACCACTGGCACAAGTATCATTGATGGGAGCTTTTGACTGGCATCATTCCTCATTTTGAGAAATGTCATCTGTGGGGTGCCTCCCTGTGAATCATTTTAATAGAGGAAATACAGCTGTGTGTGTAAGTGTGTGTGCAGACAGAAGGGGGGGGGGGGGGGGGTGTAGGTATTGTTTGTCACCAGATGAACTCGTGGGGTGAGACTAATGACGAGTGCAGAGAGAAGGAGGGTGGCATTTTAATTGGTCTCTCTCTCTCTGTCTCACTCCAGTCTCCTCTCGGAGAGAACACGAGACTGAATGTTGGCTCTGCAGAGGTAAAAAGGGATTTCGAGCACTGCTCCTGCAAACATCTTGTTCCACTAATTGATCGATAACATTCCGTGTTACATACTTTGCTGCGATGTTGAACATAAGCTGCCTTCAAAGCACCGGGGAGGATTGTATTTGTCCTTCAAAAGTAGTTATTGTGGTATCTTTCATTTATTTTTTCATATCATATGTCATATGTCACATGGTTGAATGAAACCATTATGAAATATGAAAAAAAAAATGCTTGGACAGACCTTCGAGGCGCTTGATTATGGGAGATAAAAGCGTCCTTTAATATCATCACAGTCATCAGTCGGTCACTTCTGACCCAAATCGAATCAACAACAATTTACATATTTTACTCCATAAAGCTATCTCCATCAGACCTTGGCAGACAGCTCGCTTTTGTGATTAAAATGATTTCGCCGAATTCTGCTAGTGTTCATCTTTTTCAGCTGTCACCTTCACACAAAGCCAGATGTATATTACGCACAGGGTCATCTAATATGAGTCATCCCTTTCAACAGCTTTTCAGTGACATCCTGCTCGAAGGGACAGGCTTGTTTTTAAGAGCCCATCTGAAATCTAAGCAACAGCTTTTACTACTCAGTCTCTGCACCGTGACAGACGTAGCAGAAAACAGGGGAAATGAATGGGTGGATCACATCATTATGAATATTAAAGCCCTAACATCACCTAATATTGCCTCCAAAAAAACGACTTCAACACATAAGAGCAGGTTTGCCTCTGTCAGTCGGGATTGTTCTGGCTCATTCTGCAGATGCTCAGTCGATTTTTGCTGGCTGGCTCAACACCTTTGTGTTCTTTTTCTTTTTTGTCATTTTTCAACTGGACCACTTTTTGCAATGTGCACTTTACCCCCGCTGGGGTAGGCCACTGCTGCTGAATGTCAACACCCAAGGTTTCCCAGCAAAAACACGGCATTGTGACGACGTGATTAAAGTTCTTATTTGTTAGTGGTTTTAATGTTGTGGCTGCTGGTGCATGTGGTAAGTTGCCTTACTCATACTGTAATCTGACAACTTCACCCGAGGCTGTCCATCTCTGAGGGGACAGCTGCTACAAATCATCATATTCCTGCTCCCTTACTTCCTCCCTTCTGATTTCTCATTTCCCTTCAGCATTTTGTTTCTCTGAAAATGCAAAGTTAGCTTCTAGCTCTTCCCTTGGGCGCAGCGCTCTAACTTTCTCTACCTCCCCCCTCCCGCCCTCAAACTATTTTCTTTTTTGATCTTTTTCTTGAGCTTTCCTGTCTGCAATTGCCAGCTATCCTGAAGTACAGAGAGACGAGTCGAAATATGGAGGTAATGTGTTTCAAATGGCATCCCTCCCTTTTTTCCCCCCGATCCTATCTCTCTCTATCTATCCATCTCCTCCTCTCCATCGCTTACTCCGTGCGCATCTCCCTGCCCTTCTGTTATGGCACTGGTTCATCCTCATGTATATTTATGCTACAAAGCTGAAGAGTCAGGCAGACTTAAAATGAAAACTCCAACTAGGGAGCATTTGTGTGTTCATTTTGTGAACGTGCATGCGCTCAGCAATGTGTGCGAGAGTGTGCCCGCGTCGCTGCGTGGAGGTACATGTGTGTGACCGTGCGTGAATATGCACTCTTTTATCCTTTTTGGATAGAAGCATCTTTTTTATATTCAAGGGTGGAATTCCTCTCTACTTCGCCACACACTGCATTCCTGCTTTTTCAGCCCTCTCCATTCCTCTCATCTCCGGCCCAAATTTCCACCACGGACAGGTGCCTCATTTTTTTGTCAGTGCCTGACAGGACAGGTGAAAGTGACATTCTAATCTAACGCAGTAATTCAGGAAGCAACCAACCACACACACACACACACACACACACATTTCTATATCACATATATATATCCTGTGACTGCAGGGGGATGAGCAAACTCTTCTCTTCTTAGCTCATGCACGTAACCACATAACAGCAAAAATCTCACCTTCCTTAGAGTCCTCCCCCGACACGCACACAAACACCTCCGACAGTCGCACGGACAGACACACTGCCATGCATGAAAACCCCCCAAAACACAATTTATTTTGCTTGAACCTCTCGGAGTGAGAACGCACTGGGAGAATGTGACCAATGATTTCAAACAAAATTCCTCCTGCTGGGAAGATTTATCCACCCTCCAGCAAACATGAAATACTTTTTCTCTCATAAATATTACATTCACTCAAGATTTTAAGCCTTTGGAAATATTTTACTTTGCCACGCATACATCACATAGGTTCACGGCTCTTTATCTGCATATATATATATATGTGTGTGTGTGCGTGTGTGTATGTGTGTGTTTGTTCATGCAAGCGTGTGTTTTGAAACAATAGCTGTCCTGAGAGGCAGGCTGCATGGCTGACTCTCCTTTAGTTTTCCTAAGAGGAGGAACGTGGGAAATAGGAATAAATGCCATTCATCTTTTGACTGGCTCATTCACTACCTCTCTTTCTCTCTCTCCCCCTCTCTCTTACCCCTCCTGTTTCCCCCTTTCACACCGCATCTTTGTTCCTTTAAATGGCCTCTTTTGGCTAAATCTCCATTTGAGAATACCCTCTCGTTGTACCCCAACAAATATGCACTTGATACAACAAACACACAGGGGCCTTAAACACATACAAAAGCTCCTCCAAATATCTCCTCAAAGCACTCATGCCCGAGCTAAAAAAAAAAAAAAATCCTCTAAAATACTCTCCTGGAACAATCTTCTGCTGAGGTGACTTACAGTGCAATCGGAAAAACCTCCTTATCTCCACCGCTGCACTGCCATCAATTACTGTTTTTAGAAGTTGATACCAGAATGAAAAATCTAATCCAACTCAACTGACCCGACATGAATTCATCCTCCTTATCCCTATCTTTCTCTCTCTAATTCACATTATCTCTCACACACACACATGCCCCAGCACCATCATACCTTCACATCCTTGGCATTCATGCGTGTCCCTTCTTTCCCCACAAAAATGTCATCTATATCCACCAGTATGTGCCGGTCCAGACCCAAAGTAAGCTTCCTGTCTGTGAGGTAGGAAATGGCATCCACCAGGATGAGTCTGTGGAGCCAGTAGGCCAGTCCCTGGCCAAAAAGCACTCTCCTCACCCCATCGTATAGTCCCATGTCCTGTACCACTGTGGCCTGGAGGCCTTGACTGAACCCAGGCCCTGAATTATCACCGCTGCCTGCGCCTCCACCCTCCTTAGCCCGTGCGTGCAGCACCGCCTGGTATGTGGAGTGATTAGAGGAGAATGAAGTCCAGTCTTCACCGGGTAAAGGTCCTCGATCTGTCCCGGGTTTGGTAAGGTGGAGAAGAGGTGAACTAGAGACCACACAACAGTCCCAAAGCACCTGGTTGGTCCTAAGCACCAGCGGTAGTCCTCGCAGTTTGAGAGTAGATGGGGAGTTTTCCGTGGAGCGATAGAAACCGATGATGCCCACTCTATACTCAGTACAGTACTGATGCAACAGCTGTCTGTTCCACGTGTCTGCATTTGCATACTTTAACAGATTCTCATAAATGATGAGCGAAAATCGTCCACGGCCCTTTTCTGTAAGTGGCGGAAGGTCGCCCTTTCCTGAAGCAATCTCCATACGGAACTGGAAATGTGCAGACTCCAGTATAGCTACAATGTCTTGGCCAAGCTGGGAGTACTGGGACTCCACCAGCACCAAAACTACTTGGTCAGTGTAGACATGTGTGTGAGGAGGGTTGGGAGGGTAGGGGTACGGGAGCTGACGATACGGGGACATGGAGAGCGGCTGAGAGCAGGCGGGCTCAGGGGATTGTCCGAGCTGCATGGAAGGGGAGGAGTTCGTAAAGAGAAAATAGGCAGAGAGGAGCAGGGAGACGAGACAGCAAGAGGCCAATAAGAGCAAGAGCCTTCGTAAATGGCGGCGGAATCGGACGGCCACAGTCATTGCAACCTGTTGAGGGGTCGTGCGCAGGCAGAAGTGACGTCTTTTGTAGTTTGTTGAAGTCTAGCGAGCGAGTCCAGGAGACAGAGCGTTTCTGGAAACCCGAGCGATTGACTAGGCGTGAGACAGGAGCAAACCCACAAAGCCACTCAGGTGTGTGTCATGTCACCATGGCAGTCGGATAAGGGAGCTGTGCCGGATGTCAGGGAACAAAGGTCTTGATTGAAGCAAAGTAGCCGAGGTGCTCGACTCCCAGTCCTCGTAGTGGAATCACGTGCGCAGATGGAGGTGGGCGATGATTAATATCTGCAGGGAAAGGGGACAAGGAGAAAAGAAGAAGGAGTGAATTTGCCGGGCAAGGTTGAATAGTATGCATTAGTTCTCTGCGTGCCTGCTTGCGGGTGTGTGTGTACCTTGGTTGTGCCACCCTGGGGAATGTGAGGGCACAGCTGGTAACTACTGTGCTGATTGAAAACAACTCGCATCCTTAGGGCTTAGCCAACCTCTGGCACACACACACACACAAATAACATCACAGTTAAAAAAGCACAGATACAACACAAAAGTCAGTCCCCGCGAATAAACAACAGCTGGTTGTGTGTTAATATGGCTGTGCAGGGAGGTGGATATGGGCTCAACTAATCACTCCTATAAAGTTCCACTGAGAATACATCTAATTGCGCCAAACTCTGTGCACCTCTGTCCTATTTCTGAGCCTAATCATCTGAAATACCACAAAATTAGAGTCGGAATCCTTTTGCCAGGAGCACTAATCTGGGGGGAGTCCATGACAGTACAGAGGAAATGAAGAGTGGGAGAAAAGCGTAAGAATAAGAGAGACAGAGAAAAAGAGCAGAGAGGGGGAAAAAATGCAATGAATTATAGAAAGAGACAAAAAAGACCAGGATTAGCATCTTAATGTATTTGCCGGGAGCCAGGGAGAGAAAAAGATCCCACAGCATCTCTTACTCTTTCTCCCCCCCATCCTCCAATCCAAGTTCTGTCATTTTGCACCCTTCTTCTTCTCTCCTTCTGTCTCTTTGAATATCAATAGTCTTTCCTCATGTTCTCCACCCTTCTGTGTTCCTTGCTTTTAGTGAACACGAGAAACAAGAAGGTCGCAGAGGAAGGGGGCTTTAAATATAACACCAGAAAATGAAACGGGGATGATGTGAAAATGTATTCTTTTTATCTCTACGCCAACATGAAGAAGATAGTTGTGTGATTTACTTGAAAAAAATATATGTCATCCTAACTGGGACTTGAATTGGGAGTAGTAGCTCTGATAAATGTGTTCAAAAGTTACGCACGCGTGAAAATGCGGAGGATACTCTTAGAAGCAGAGCGTAAGATAAAGAAGCGCCTATGACTTAGGGACAGGTGAGTTTCTCAACAGCATGGTTGAGCTGATTGAACCTGTTACTCTATGCATGCATGCATGTGCCCCACTGTTGGAACCACAGGAGGGCGCTGGAATTGGATTAACATGGACAGTTGGACGCCTCATGTGGAAGTTTTCGCCCCTTTTGTAATAACTTAAAGCGCTGTTGTCGTTAGTAAGAAAAACAGAATAGGAAACAGCTCTTGCTTTGCACATTTTGTCAATTTTAATATGAAACAAAAAGTTTGTGAAGCTTTGAATTTTTTAAAACTGCAGTTTTTAGCTAAACAAATCAAATTTTGGTGTTTGTCACAAAATAACTGTTGATGGTTTATAACTGATGATATTTTTTTATCTGCGACCTTTCTTTAAAATCCGAAAGAAAGAAAAAAGAAGCTTTAGAATAACAGTGTAGTTCTTCTACCTATATTAGGAAGGTTGAAGAGGGTGGGAGAAAAAACACAAATTTAGTGTTGCGTCTGTTGGACCCACGGAGACAACAATACCTCTTAAAAAAAAAAAGCAGGTGACACGCACCACAGATTCAGGCAGATCGAATGAAAAAGGGCTAACTCAAACTTAACAGCAGGCAACAAAAGAGTTTTCCAATCCGCTTTCTCACGCTGGACTTTATGTATAGAACCGATTCGCCCACTTACCTTTAACCGACCACGAGGCACCGCCGTGCGGGGAGAGGGGAGCGGTGAGTGTGCGACGCTGCTTCGGATGAGTCGGTGGCGCACCACTCCCGTGTGTTTCGGATGCTGAGGCGTTGTGCCATCTCTCTCTCTCCTTCTCTCCCTCTCTCTCCCTCTCTCCCCTCCACTAGAGCAGTAGGGGCGGCCAGCCGGAATGATCCGCTCTCCTCCCCTCTTTCATCATTCTTCGCTCTCTCTTACTCTCCCTCCCCCCGCTGTCTCCTCTCTCGGTGCGAGCTATGCTCACTTGTCCCTTTATCTCAGCTTATTAAAGTGGAGATTAGCTGGTAGATATCCGTAGACGCAGGAGGTGCCCGTAAACGACTGGCTGCCGCGCGTAAACGCCGCGGTTTAAGAGCGCCTACACGAGTGGAGGCGAGCTAGGGAGGGAGAGAGAGAGAGAGGGAGGTGGGAGATAGAAGAGGAAGGAGGGGTGGGTTGGGGCTCGGTTTGATTGACACAAACAGCCTTTTTCTCGGGCATCAGCGATCACGGTCCCGGTAAAAGCTCAACGGCCCTTTAGTTGGTGTTAGTTGGATGAGGGATGTCACACACGGATACGCACCGGTGCAAGTTAATGGCGCGCTTTTACCGACTCTCTCTCGCTCTTATCGGACAAGTTATAGTACTCAAGGATGAAAGAATAAGAAGAAAGGAGTAACGCTTTAGACTGCAGCCAGGTTCGCGTCCCAAAGAATATGACCAGTGCCGGGAAATGTCTTATAATCACTATTCAAAGCACCCTGACTCATGCATATTTGCCCACATGTGATTCAGCCTCAACGTGACTGATTTTGTACATGTCCATCAAACAGTCACAGCCTGTCAACCATGAGGGGTATTGGTGGGGTGGGCAGTGTTCGTGTTTCTTTCTTTCTTTTTTAATCTTTTCTTTAAGTTGTTCCCTTTTTACATTCTAGTAGTTCATCAATCTCTTTAACCTAATTGTAGCGACACACTCTAGCTCACACAAGTCTCCATGGAGCTGGTGGGCCCCTCATTCACATCACAATGGAGCTGGTTGTAGTAGTGTGTGTTCGACAGAGAGCATACGGCATAAAGATAATGTATCAGCTTTAGAGAGAGCCTCACCGGAAACTTTATGCAAAGAACTTTAAGGTGCACATAGTAGCGCGGTGGAAAAAACATTCAAACTGTTAACATGTGAGTTCTCACACACTTTGAGAATTTTTTTCCCCACTCTTGGGTCATACTCGAGTCGATAGTTCCACAATTCGTGGCTCCCACTTTAGCCATAATAACTGAGTGGTGATGGTGAGTAACAGAGCCTGAATGAAATACCGTATAACAGCCAAATATCATGCCCTACAGAATGGAATCCAGAGATAATGAAGGTTTGGAGTGTGATTGTGTTTGTATGTAAATTAGTGTCAGTGGGTGAAGTGTAATTAGAGAGGCTGTTCACCCATTTCCTCCACATTACAAGTGAAGAAGCGGCCCTTGCTATGGTGCTAGTTGGAGACAATAAGCCAGAAATGAAAACCAGACAGCTGTGTGCAGGGTGCAAGCGGGACTGCGCTAACCCTAAAGGTAATTACAGACTTGCCCGTTGCCACAAACCCCAAGAATAATAAGTGCTGAGAATGCTAAGCTCACACATGCGTAAGTATACGCTGTCTCCAACTCGCAGCGGAACACAAAAGGATGCAGCCGCTCGCACAAATGCACGTGAGAGCGCACACGCAACAAAGGACTATGTGAAAAGTGTCAGAGCTGCCATGTTCAACTAGCACCCTGACTGTTCAACAGAGGAGAGCATGGAGATAAATGAGAGAGAGCAAGAGAGATGGAGAGCGGGAGGCAGAATGCTTGTTGTCTTCATCAGAGGCTTTTGTTAAGTGAGAGATAAGAGAGGAGGAGCGACCGATTCCCCCTCTTTTCTCTCTCCCTGCTGAGAGCTAAATGGTGGCTCTGCGAGTCTCTGGTCCTCTGCGAGGCCCTGAAGAGAGCAAATGGAGCTCAAGTGCAAAAGCAGGAGGGGGACGAGGGGACGTTATCACCACGATGCATCACATAGTCGCACGAGTCGGAGCAGCAGGCATCTACACAGAGCATCGTTCACACTATACAGTCCTAATTAAAAACACAACAAAACACTGGACAGATTGTTGCACGCTCGCACTGAACACACAGTGGAACCTGTGCCCAGGCACTACTAACGATACTCTCTTCTGCTGGCTGTTTCCACAAAGCGCAGGATCTATGGCTCTAAGCAGCAGCTCTCTGAGATGTATCAGCTCTTTGCCTCCCACAGTGTAAACAACAACATGCTCGCTTTGCTAAGGTGTGTTGGCTGCTTGATGCTGGTGCTATTTCAATGATTCCTGCTCCTTCTTTTTCTTTTTCTTCTTCTTCTTCTTCGTGTGTGTGTGTGTGTGTGTGTGTGTGTGTGTGTGTGTGTGCGTGTGTGCGTGTGTAGGTGTGTGTGTATGTCAGTAAGATCAAACTACCTACCCGCTCCTGACCCCTCCCCTTGCCTGGAAATGTTGATAGATAGATGTTCTCTTAAGAGCTTGGAGGCTAAGTGAAAGCTGCCTCCCCCCTTACCCATCATCCCCAAGCACATTAGAGGAAATATCTTTTGGCCAATCAATACAGCACTCGCAGATTGATAAGCCAAAGATACGCGTACACAACAGTAAACAAGCACATGCATGCACACACGCACACGGAGAAAGAAAGATTTTCTTCTCCCATCTTTGGGTCTAGTGTATTGGTATAGAATAACCAGTCCTGGATCAATCTATCACTGGAAGGCTGCCAGTAGCAGGATTACCATAGCAACATACAGCAGCAACTATAGTCTGTTATGAATAATATCACATTTTCTTTCTTTTTAATTTTACAAACACGGATAAATTGCTAATTTTATCCTGCCTCATACCACATATATAACATACTCATATAGCACAACTGTACACGTTCTCTCTCATTACAAGAAAAAGCCAGAGTGAAAGCAGGGCTCAGTGATGCTTTGTAGAGCAATTTACAGAAAAATTATAAATGAAATTAACAGGCCTGAAGCTATGTCATTCAATAAGCCCACAGCTACTGTGTATTCACTGAAGCAGGGGTGTCAAACATAAGGCTTTGGGGTCAAAATGAGCCTGGCAAAGGCTCCAATCCGACCCACTGGATGGCTTTGGAAAATTTGAAGTAGGACATAAATTTTGGACTTTTAACTGTATTTTCATAAATTCGACAGCTTGTCCTACTGATAAAGCCTTCCCCCACAGCCATTCATTCTACAGTAATGAAGTATTAATTAAATTACTTAAAAGTTTCTATTTTCTTAACTGTCTATTATAGAAATGTCTGTTTTTTTGCAATGTACCCATAGTAAAATAAATAAATAAACAGATATATAAATAAATAAAACTGCTTATTTTTGTGAATAAGCAAAAAAAAAAGCTTTAGAATTACAGTAAACAACTTTTTATGTAATTTTACACATGACTTTCTAACAATTTAAGCCCAAAGAGTCAGATTTCTTGCATTACTTCAGTAGCATTTCTTTATTATGTAGAAAATCTGAGACGTACTGTTGAAATTGCACTTCTGATTCCTTATATTGAGATATCTCAGGGATTAAATGTGCAGTTGAGCTAATTCACAATGACAGAAATTGGAGTCTCACTGGTTCGGCCCACTTAAGATCAAAGCGGGCTGCATGTGGCCCTCGATGCAAAATTTGTTTGACATCCCAGCACTACAGGGTGCAAAGGTGTAAGACCAAAAACGGCAACAATGAGTTTTGAATGTCAGACACCTGGAAAAATGTTCAAATCACCGGTGCAGAGAGAGAATTCTAAAAACTCCAGCAAACACAAGAGAATTTTACTCCTGACGAATTAAAATTGTAAATCAGGGAATAAACAAGAGGATTGAATAATTCGGTTACCAACGTGAGTACTGTGCCATCTCCCTCTGCTGCTGTCACTCCTGAGGTGTTTACTTGGTGGAGCAACAGCTTTTCAGGTGAGGTTTAGTAGCATTTAATCTGATTAATGATTAGATAAATTCACAGCTATTTCACAGGTATCTGCGTCAGTGTGACACAGCCAGACAGTTTATGATCAGTGCTTGCTGCCATTGTCTCTGCCTCTAGTCTTAACATGCTCCCCTCACCCCCACCCAAAAAAACACCACAAAAAACTTTTTTAAAAAAATCAAGAAATAAAAACAGCACCTACACAACATTCGATAAAATGTTACTTGAAGCTAATCCTAGTGCTCTGCACACCCAGTAAACCTATATTAAGTGTTGGGTCAGATAGGGAGCTTGTTGTGAAGTAAAGACTTGTGTGTTTCACAGTTATTTATTTATTTTTCCCAAGTACTGAAGTTTGCCAATACAGTTTGAGCAGCAACAGAGAACTGAGAGAGTGCTACATAATACGTAATAGAAAGCAAAGGTTAAAATGCAAGAAGTCATCGCAGTAATGGAGACTTGTTTACCTCCCATGCTTCCAGGGATTTCTGTATAATGTGAGGGGGAAAATATGGAGGCTATTAAAGTTCTCAGCTCCAACAAATTTTATACAGCAGAAATGAAGCAAAACAGATTTTACATCCAGCGGCCTCGTTAGATTACATTTAGTGGTCAGGTGGAAAAGATCTCCATGTCTCAGCAGTGCAAACAGTGAGCAGGATTGCAGCAGTGTGTTTTGGTAAGACTTTGTTTACTCCGTGTGACTCATTGACAGACAGGATGTGGTTCGCCAATAAGAACACGGGCTTTTTTTGACAAATTCAGGAACAATATTGCCTCCACGCAAACAGAAACACACATAAATGCGCACACGTACCCACAAGATCATGCTTGACGCCCACACATCTCTGTAAACAACCCAACACTCCCACACTTTTACAAGCCACAAACACTGGCAGGCTTGTTGCTTGTTAGAGTGACGGAGCGCACCTTCATTTCATATCATATCAACACTTCATCTCAGCGCTGATTAGAAGTGATGTTTCTGACAGACAAAAAGCCACCGAGTAGCGGTAAGACTAGACGTGTGCGCAAGCGTTTAAGAAAAACAAACACCAGTCTGGCGGTGCTGTAGCCGCATATCATGTGGTTGTATGAGAATTTAAACAACAGAAAATTAGGAAGGAGCACAGAGAGATAGAGAAAGTACAGGGGGAGGATGTCAGAAAGCACAACAGCGATCAGATCACACAGTGCTCAAGGGAAGGAAGGGTAAAGTGATCCGTCTCTGTCTCTCTGACCTTGTTCACGCTCGCCAAAAACCTGACTTACAACCCCAAACTAAATATGATACCTCCTCCTCTGCTTCCTCACCCATCTTCCTCTAGTAATAAATCGTGCTGTAATTACCAGACAGGATCAATAACAGTCACATCACTCCTGTCCTCTGCTCGCCTTTCACATCTTCAGCTGACACTAACAAGTTCATCCCTTGCTGTGCACCGCTATGACAGACGAGTTGGCCGCTGTTTTCGTCCGCACACGCATAAACATGCGTGCAAGAACACAGTTTAAAGGCGGCACACACAGAGGGATGAATCCATGCAGACGTGGACACTCACAGCCACAAGTATGAGCGCTGGACGCCACGGGGGGCAGGCCATAGGTCTCAGTTGCTATTGGAGACGTCTCTTCAGCTGAGCAACCAACAAAGAGTTACCATTCTCTCCCAGAATAGCTCTCTCAGCCCCCTGTCTAATGAAATGAAGGACAAGGATGAGAATCACATGGTCAGTCACGCAATGTGAACTTGCCGAGTTTGTCAGGGGGTGCGTGTGCGTCGGGAGCGTGAGTGTGTGAGCACGTGCATAGGTGTGGCTTTCATGCATAATCATGCAAGCGTAATGATGTTTAATAGGAAATTAAAAATATCCCGGAGAGCAAGAGCAATTTTCGCACCTCAAAATTGCTGACTTTAATATTCGCTCACGCCCACACTTTCATGTGCACTTTGGGTGTGTGCGTGTTTGACGTGTGTGAGTGTGCGAGGCAGAGGATGTGTGTCCCTAAGCATATTATATCAGCACAAAGGAGAAGAAAGATGGTTTGCCCTGCAGACTCCAGTTGAGGACATGTAACACGAGAATGTGAGAAGGTGGTCTGGAGAAGTTCAGCGTTTTGGTTGACTACTTTAGCAAATGTTAATCCAAACGCTCTTCCATGTGTTACGTGCAACAAAGCAATTCATTTTTCTCCTCATGGATACACTTTAAAGAACAAAGTCATCTTGACTGCACTGGTCTTAACAATCATGTTTGCCTTCACTGATGGAAAAACATTAAAATGAGTGAAAATGTTAGTAACTAAAATCTGCACATATGCATCCAAGTATCAACAATGCAATAACCAAACTAGAAGCACTCAGAGAGGACAAACCTCTGCTAACTCCCTGGGCAGTATTTACTGTGGAATAAAACTGTATACATCCATTTAGTTTTCTTTGTTCTTTTTTAAAGTACTTTAAGTTTGTAGTGCTGAAAAATCAGAAAAAGGTCACATGTGTCTACTTTGATTACACAAACATTATGTAGGTGAAGGTAATGCTCAATAGGCACTGTTCTGTAAATGACCGGACATGAATAATGTGAGTTTATCATATAATATTATACTGATATATATTTCTAATTAACTTGGAAGCTCATTCTCTTTCTACTGACATTACTTTATTTAAAGATATAACACATTTTGGGGTCAACTTGAAAGAAAGGCAGATGTAAAATCTTTTATCCTGTCTTCCTTCTCTCACCCCAACCGGTCGCAGCAGATGGCCACCCCTCCCTGAGCCTGGTTCTGCCGGAGGTTTCTTCCTGTTAAAAGGGAGTTTTTCCTTCCCACTGTCGCCAAAGTGCTTGCTCATAGGGGGTCATATGATTGTTGGGTTTTTCTCTGTATCTATGAAGCGCCTTGAGGCGACTTTTGTTGTGATTTGGCGCTATATAAATAAAATTGAATTGAATTGAATTGAAATGTAAAAGTGAGGTCAGAGGTCAAATGTGACATCATATTTCGATATAAACTATAATGTGATATTTACAATCCCCATATGCCAGTATTTCCTAAATATTACCAATACAAAAAAAGGCAGTGGAATTTTAAAAATAGTTTTGAAGATCAAAAAAATCATGAAAATTTGATTTAAAAAAAATTGTAATGAATTTACGTGACATTAAAGAAGAAGTCTGAGATTTAAATCCACATATATCATTGCCTATATGCATATACGTTGTCAATACAAATAATGGCAGTAAGAAGTGCTATTGTATTTTCTATATATATTTTTTCATTGTTCTCTGTAAATGAACTTTAAGAAGTTTGTAGTGCAGTAACATGTAACTGCAAAGAAGTGCAGCATTTTGTTATTTGCCCTGTTGAAATCCATTTGACATATTTTTGAGTAGTATGATTTTTTATTGTTATTTGTCATGTGGATTTAAAACAAGTACAGCATTCATTTCAGTGTTTAGTATCAATCAATCAATCAAGTTTAGTACATTTGTTTTAATGGTTGGTAGTAATGACAAGTTTTTGATCACAAATTTATTTATTTATTACCCTAAAAATACAAATATTCAGTTGTTATTCATTTAAAAGGTTATAACCTGTTGCTGTAATATATAAAACAAAGTCATAATCTCTTACTCAATCTCTCCCCACAAATCTATATTTCCTGTATGCCTATATGTTGTCAGTACAAACGATGGCAGTGAGAAACACTGTATTAAATAGAGTTTTTTTTTTTCAAGTTCAAGTTTTATTTGTCATATGCAAGTTAGCACAGGGTCAACATTGCAATGAAATGTGTTTAACGAGCAGCAGTCCCTCAGCAGCATGATACAGTACAGAAAATATAATAAAATAAAATATAAAAATATAAAAATAGTAAGGAGCTAAATATTAGAGAGACATGGTAAAAGAGAAAAGATGACTAAATATATATGTATCTATAAATATAAATATATGTACACTAGTGATTAAATAAGAAAATCTTGAAAAGAAATATGACGGGAGGGCAGATGGGATATTGCACAGGAATGAGCAGCAGAAAATTACAGTATTGCACTTTAAATATAAATATCAATGACAATAAAGTGAAGTGACCAGTGCAGATTAAACAGAGTACTTGTGAAGCTGCAGGGTAGCTTCTGAGTGCTGTGTTGTGTGTGTTTAAGTGTTGTGGTTGAGGTGTCGTACGGCTTGGTGGTAAAAACTGTTTTTAAGTCTTGTAGTCCGAGCAGACAGACTCCTGTAACGTCTGCCAGATGGTAACAAAGAGAACAGCTGATGTGCTGGGTGGCTGTGGTCCTTGATGATGCTGTGTGCTTTACGGAGGCATCGCTGGAGGTAAATGTCCTGAATGGCAGGAAGCCTCGTGCCAGTGATGTGCTCTGCTGCCTTCACCACCCTCTGTAGTGCTTTACGGCTGCTGGCAGAGCAGCTTCCGTACCAAACTGTGATGCAGCTCGTCAGCAAGCTCTCAATTGCACACCTGTAAAAATTTGAGGTGATGTTGGCGTTCATGCTAAACTTCCTCAGCCTCCTCAGGAAGTAAAGCCGCTGGCGAGCTTTCCTGATAGCAGTGTCTGTGTGAAGGGTCCAGGAGAAGTCCTCGGTGATGTTGACTCCAAGGAACTTGAAGCTGCTGACCCTTTCGACCTTGACACCGTTGATGTGGATGGGCTGGTGTTCTCTGACTGGTCGTTTCCGGTAGTCCACCATCATCTCTCTAGTTTTGCTGATGTTGAGAGTCAGGTTATTTTCCAGGCACCACTCGTACAGCGCCATCACCTCCTCTCTATAGGCCGTCTCATCATTGCCTGTGATGAGGCCTATGATGGTTGTGTCATCAGCAAACTTGATGATGGTGTTGGACTCGTGTTTAGCAACACAGTCGTGTGTGAACAGGGAATATAGGAGGGGGCTAAGCACACAACCCTGTGGCGTACCTGTGTTTAAGATGAGTGATGAGGAGGTGTGCTTACCAACTCTCACCACCTGGGGCCTGTTTGTGAGGAAGTTTAGAATCCATCTGCAGATTGGTGTTCCCAGCCCAAGGTCGACGAGCTTCGTGGCAAGTTTCGAGGGGATGATGGTGTTAAATGCAGAGCTGTAGTCGATGAAGAGCATCCTTGCATATGTATTCCCTTTTTCCAGGTGAGTGAGGGTGGTGTGCGTTGCCAGGGCGATGGCATCCTCTGTGGCTCTGTTTGTCCGATAGGCAAACTGAAGAGGGTCCAGTGTGTCAGGGAGGGAGGAGCAGATGTGACCTTTGACCAGCCGCTCCAGGCACTTCATGATGACGGATGTCAGTGCAACAGGACGGTAGTCATTCAGACAGGAGACCACTGATTTTTTGGGAACGGGAATGATGGTGGATGCTTTGAGGGCCGTGGGGACTACTGACTGCCTCAGGGAGAGGTTGAAGATGTTGGTGAACACCTCTGCCAGCTCGTCTGCACACACTCTGAGTAGCCGGCATGGGATGCCGTCTGGTCCTGGAGCTTTGTGAGGATTTACCTTTTTAAAGGTCCATCTCACAGCTTCTGTTCTCAGAGTTAAAGTTGCAGCCTCACTGTCCTCCTGAGGGTAGAGGATCTGCTCTCTGTTGTCTGCATCAAAACGAGCATAGAAGTTGTTGAGCTCGTCTGCGAGAGATGCAGTGGGCTGAACACTGACTGTGTTGACCTTCTTGTAGTCAGTGATGCAGCGCAGTCCATTCCACAGTCGCCTGGTGTCAAAGCTGTGGTAGCTGGGCTCCATTTTGTCCCTGTAGTCCTTTCTGGCCTTTTTTATGGACTTTCGGAGGTCATACCTGGCTGCTTTATAAGCATCAGCATCCCCGGAGTTAAAGGCAGAGGTCCGCACTTTTAGCTTGGCGCGAACGTCTTTATTTACCCAGGGTTTCTGATTTGGATATATGCGGACAGTGGTTTTTGTGATGATATCATCCATGCACTTTCCAATATATCCAATGACAGAGTCTGTGAGTTCATTGATGTTGCCATCAGCTGCATCCACAAATATCTGCCAGTCAGTTGTCTCAAAGCAGTCCTGCAGGACCTCCTCAGCCTCACTGTCCCATTTGTAAATAACCCTGGAAGCTGGTTTTTCCTGTTTCAGTCTTTGTCTGTATGCAGGCAGCAGCAGACCTTCTGATCAATCTGTTGACCTTGAGGGAGAGGTCAGAGATCAGATGTAACATAAACTTTTAAATCTTTATAGGGTGCATTTTGTTAATGTTAATGAAACAGCACACTAGCAAGAATCATAGTTTCTAAATTATAAGTCTTTTTGTCAATTTTCAACCAATCAATCGTTGAGTACACCTTGAAGACCTTCGTGGATGTAAGCCAAATTTCAGTGGATTGTTAACATGGCTCCACTCAGCACGCCTACAAAGTTTTATTAGAATTCATTCAAAACATTTCGAGTTTTTATGTTTCCACACAGAACGACACGAACGCCACCAAAAACATAATCTCCTTGGCAGAGATAAAAGCTTGTAACAGGTTTGCCTGGTGAACGAAATCTATAAAACACATCAAAGTTATGTTCATTTATTTATAAAAATTTAACTGAAAATACCCAAAACATAAGGTGTGTATCAGAGAGCTGCAACTGGAAGATTTACATTCCAGAGACAATTACAAGCAAATCACGTGGTTTTTGGCGATATTTGATATTTGTTCTGGCTCATCCTCTCTGCACTTTGATGAATGTTTTTTCCACCCTTTCTGTTTGTTTCAAAGGCGCACACGCCTGTCTGAAATTAATGTAGTCATTTTTTTTAAAATCCCGTAGATCTCTTCTAAAAACCAAAAGCCATAAAGCTTTTAAAATCATACACTGTGAAGATATTTATTTGTGCTGCAGCATCAAAAACAGTTTTAAAGTTCAGACATTAATGGAAATTCTCTGGTCTGTTACTGAGTTGATCAGATAGTCAACAGGTTGCTCCTCTCTTGGCTGACAGCGCCAATAAAAGTCCACTTAAAATCGAACCAGCATACTGAAAGAGACACATTTCGCACCACATTTGTAGTTTCACGCATCAAAGTCGAGCATAAGCCCAGTGGGTTCACACTTCACTAGCTGAGATATTTTCCAAGTCTTGCAAGAGCTGATTCAAATAAAACACAGGCTTCCTCATAACTCCCTCCTATAACAACTTGGTCTGCATTGCTGGAGATCGCTCACTACGCGCAAAGGTGGCAACGTTCAGTGTAAGTAACAGGTTTCCATTTTAAACAGGTTTTTTTCTGTTTTTGAGACAGTAGGACTTCTCCAAATCCTCCACCCTCCTCCACAGACAAGATTTCACATCATTTTGCTTCCGATTAAAGGCGCACTCCACCACACGCCGAAATCACTTCACAGCAAACACATGCGGCCGACTCTCTCTGCCACTATAACAGCCTGATCAAGAATATATGCAGGCCTTATTTATATATTAATTTATTTATTTATTTAACATTACTCATGCGCTGCTTTCATGTTTCACTCTGAGTGGAATTTCGCAGAAATTCTGAAAAAGTGCGTGGAAGGAATCGAGCTCAACAGCCTCTTTCTTTGATCTAATCAACAACCTCCTGTAGCTGTGAATGAAATGAAAATGAATGATTAATTATGAAACCAATCAGCTAGGAAGCCAGAGAGAAATTCTCACCAAACGGCGAGCTTTTCTTTTCCGCTGTAACGTCCGGTATTTGAAAAGAAAAACTTTGTTTGAGTTGCATGTGCTTGTTCATGAAGGCGTGGACATAAGGATTATTTAAGTGAAATAAAACGAGAAAAATAGCTGTGAGAAAGATGAATCTTCTGCTTTGCTGAAAATGAAGGTGTACATCCGGACACACACACAGACACACACGTGCGCACGCACCCACACACACCCTCGCCTCATGCACGCACCTAGGATGAGACCCTGCAGAGAGTGTATGATTAACTGTTCTGTCAGAACTGAGAACTCGCTGGGGCGGGAAGGGCAGAGGAGGGGGAGGGACAGAACTGAGGAGAGGATGAATTGGAAAGGGATGGAGGAGTATTAGGATGGAGGCTGAGGTCTCTGGGGTCTCTGAAAGGAGGTCTTGTGGGGTTTCTGGTGGCAAGTTAGAGCCAACTGTTGCTCATGCAGCACTTGTGTGTGCTTTTCCGTGTGGAAAGAGATCATGTTTCTCTGAGTGTCCCTTTCCTGTGACACTCCTGCAGAAACTCTGATGCAGATTATCTTGGTTGCAGTCTACTATATATGCAGAGCAACAATGCAGTGCAGTAAGGAATGGAGTTAGAGATTAGATGAATGATTGTGTGTGTGTGTGGTCCTTATCGCAATTCTGCAGTGCAACAGAGTCAGAGTGGTCAACTAAATCTCCCTTTCTCAACAAATAAGAATGGCAGACATGTAGCTAAGGACGCACACATGCACACACACACACACACACACACACACACACACACACACACACACACACACACACACACACACACACACACACACACACACACACTCACCAACACACACTGCTACTTGTCTATTTTCTCTCATTCGTCACGGGGCTTGTTTTTCTAATGTCATGGCTAGGTCTGAATTCAGGGTCCCCAAGCTGGGAGGTTTTGCTCATAATTACTGGCATTTCAATTTTTTTTTTACTGAGTGTGAGGGAAAAGCTGACAGAGAAAGTGAGAAGCTGAGAGAGAGAGAGAAATGTGTGGTTGAAAATATAATTAGAAAAATACAATCCCCACTTCCAGGGATACACAACTAAATGCACACAAATCCAGCTGTGTGATACATGTGAACACTGCTGATATGATGATAACCACCTCTTCATCTTCCATCAGTTCTCTTATGGAATTCAGAACTTAAACAATGCACTGGAAAAGTCACTAAAATCTCCCTGATTTTTCAGTTTTCAGTCATCCGCCTGGGTAGCATTTGCCCCTGCATTCACCCTCTCTAGCGAAGCATCCTCCCAAACACTTTGCTCCACTTCTGATCCTGATCAGAGTCCTACACGGTTCTTCTAGTTGGTAAATGTTGCTTGCGAAAGGGCATTGTTTGGCCACTTCAGCTGATATGGCCTTGGAGCAGTAAATCACCAGTTACTACTTAGCTTACTAACACTCCATTCAGGGGCCGGGCACAATAGATTCACAACACATTCATTCACCCGCTCTCCAACTCCCACCCTCCTGCTATTCAACTTTACTCTCCTCCTGCGTTCCCCTTCTTTCTCTCTCCTCCCTCCTGCTACGCTAATCTGTTTTCTCTCCTTCCCCTTCTTTCTTCTGCGTTTCTTCCCCCATCAATTCCGCCACTCTAGTTCCTGATGTGGTTTTGTCTGTTGTAGAGGCCAACAGTTTCCCATGCACCTGCTCGGTTGTACACATGTCAGCAAGCACATGCAGGCGTGCACACAGAGAAATGCGCACATGGGCACGCACGTGCACAGAGCATGTCTTTAACCTCAAAATGTTTTTCTTTTTGCACAGCTTTTGATTGAAATTTCAGACAGTAGATTCCATCTGTTACCAGAGCATGCTCTTGTTGTGTTGGCAAAAAGGCTGACGTACACACACACACACACACACACACACACACACACACACACACACACACACACACACACACACACACACACACACACACACACAGAGTTGCAAACTGCACCGCAGAGAGAAGCATCACTTCTGATTGGTCTTGACATTTTAACAGTCTTTTCTTATTGGCTGTGGCACTTTCAGAGTATGCAGTTTCACTCTCTATCTGTTGGACGTTAAAGAAGTGATAACCACACACAAGCATGCATACAAAGAACACCAGCATTGACTGTCAGGCACAATAACCTCAAAGTATACTCTATGTCTGAGCAGCAGGTAAGAGCAAGGAAAAGGGAGAGAGAGAAGAAGGGAGAGAGAGAGATAGAGAAAGAGGAAGAGAGAGAGAGAGAGAGAGACGCCAAGCAGTGATTTATGACCTGAAAAGACAGATTAACTCCACTGGCTGCCTAACTGGCCCTGAAACAAGCTGAATTACAGCCTAGACCAGGAGGAAAGGAGAGGCAGAGAAATGTAGGAAGAATGAAACTGAAAGGTCAGTAGTATGGCGGGATTGAGAAAGAATAGACGACATGATGAAAGAGCAGATTGGTATGAAGGATCTCAAAAGTGAAAAGGTCAGAGGTAGGGAGGAAAAGATAGATTGAAGACAGCAGGGGTAAATAGAGATTGAGAGGCTCGGGTATTGTCCAAAAAAAGAGACTTTGGTAGATCTGGTTTTGGGTTCGGCCCTATGGTTTGTGTGATCTTGATGAACCCTGTGAGATTCCATTTCCTTTGCATGTTGCAGCAAAACAGCATCAGGGTCAACTCTATTTCACCTGCTTCTTGGCATGAGGTGAAGAGCCAACATACTGCAAGAGCACTTCACACAAATCATCAGATGCTTGAAGCCCCCCACCCTCATAGCACCCCTGTGGGTTGAACAGAAATGCTTTTCTGTTCAGGGGACAGAGGAATGTGATGGTCTTGTTTGACTCTGCCCTAATATGTTTGTGTGAGATGCAAAACCTTTGAAATCCATGTAGCTGTAGTGCTTTAGGATCCCTAAAATGGAGACTTTTGGTTACTCTGTGGACTCATTTTAACTTTGAAAGCTTTGGAAGTGATGCAGACACCCACATTTGCTGCGTGACTGCATGACTTCATCAGTTCCTATCGCGACCCTTTTCCAAAGCAAACCAGAGATATGAGCCTCGACTAGCAGTGGTTAATTCAATGTGAATAACAAATGACAGGATATGCTGACCTTGTCGTGCAACTACTTTTCCAGTGGGCAAGAGGCTTGCCAGTATACGTGAATGTTCATATGATTTGTTTTGTAGGGTGTGTGTAATTCTCAAAATGCCCAAAGATGCTTGTCGGGAGTTTTCATTTTAAAGACCAGACGTAACCTGATTCATATAAAAACTGGAAACTATTTTAGCACAGCCAAAAAAGTGGTATCGTGTGTAGAAAAGGGCTGGGGAACTTTTGACTGGCTGGTTCCCAGCCAGCTAATATCTTAGTATTAAGTATGTATCAGTACTAACATCAGGAGTAGATCTGAAAGACAAAAAAAGGAGTTTGTTAAAGCTTAGTGGGGAGGCAAAATCAATGATTAAGAGGGGAGGAAGAAAATATGAAATTACATGACGGCAAATTCATTAGACACATCACACGGATCTGATTTTCTCTACTGGAGACACTTACGGCGGCACCCGCATAGAGCATGCAGCAGGCAGAAGACAACCGATGCCCACTTGGTCACTGTGAATTCTCCAGACGTTTAAGCTGCTGTATTTTCACATGAACTCTGTGCTAAAGTCTGCGTTATATCAGATTCAGACTTTTGCATTCAGATCGGCCAGTTAATGATGAGAAATGTTCAGGGTGCACTGCATGCGTGAAAATGGTTTCTCTTAAATACTCACACTGCAAATTGTTTATAGTGATTACAAAATACCTATATATGCTGTGAGGGAGAGTTTTTGAATGGAGGAAAAAAATCATTTTGATGATGTCCCGCATATCCTGTTATTATTAAGTGATTGTTTTTGATTATTTTTTCAGATTTTGCAATTACTGGATGTCTGATGCTAATATTTGTAACTAGCAAGTTATGGTACTAGAAAAATGTGGGGTTCTGCTCTGCCAGGCCCTTTACTGCAGCCATGTTTACTTGCTGCTACTTTGTGGGTCTCTCTGCCTTCAGTTTTGTATTTAATACCTGAAAAGCATGATCTGTTGGGCTTAGATCAGGTGACTGACTTGTCTATTGAAGAATATCACATCTTTGCTTTAAGGAACTCTTGGGTTGCTTTTGCAGTTTGCTTTGGGTCGTTATCCATTTGCACTGTGAAGCTCTGTCTGATCGGTTTTGCAGCAGAGAGCAGAAAGTGCAGATCTGTAAACTTCAGAGTTTGTACTGCTACTTCTATCAGCAGTCAAATCATTAATAAAAACCAATGGCCCAGATCCAATGGAAGTCATAGAGGCCCATGTCACAACACTGTCTCCACCATGTTTGACAGAAAATGTGTTAATGCTTGCTACATGCTTATGAACATAAGAGTTGCCACACATGAAGAATGAGATGAGGAAACAGTGGGAGACAAAGATAAATGAAGATGAGATGGATGGAGAAACAAAAAATGAGAGAAGGAGCTAATTAAAAACAAACTCCACAAAGTTGTCAGCAACTAAAACTAACCAAAGAACCAAAGACTCACCGTATACAATAGAGATTAAACAATAAAGAAACCAAACAGAGTATTAGAAAATAATCAAGACTTCTAAACTTATAATATCAAACTCAAATGACAGAACAAAGATTATACAGAAGACAAAATGGAAAATATAAACAATCCACAAGTACTGTGTAAGTGTCACGACTGGATATTAAGAGAAAGGAATGAAATAACAAGTGAACAGGGCTCACCTGGTCATAAAACTGCCTGTCAGTCAACTGTCCAATTAAATTTTGAGCCCCTAAAATGGGGTATAAAATGCATAAAAATGGCTGTAGTTCCTAAACAACGTTAATGCAATGATATTTGTGAATTAAAGGCAAACGTCTGTAATTTGTTTTGTTAATGTGGCATAATCTCTACTCCAAATTATATTTTGAATAAAGGCAGAACACTGAGAAATGATTAGGTTTTTAGCAGCAGTACTAAAACTACTTTAATGGAGTTTAGGACTCAATGTTAGAAATGGACACTGTGTAAAAGAATAAAATAAAAATAAATAAATAAAAAACGTAGAACCAGCGTGTCAGCTCTGAGGTGTTGAAAAGCACAGATTTTGATTTATTGTTGGGTTCTGACCAATCATGTCTGTGTTTTGAGAATAATGAAGATTTAAAAGTAATTAAGGAAATTATTGCTACTGTGTTGCATGCTTTAATTTGTGCGAGTCTTCTGATTTTCTGACTCACACACGGATCCTGTGGATAACGCTTTTTAGGTCTTGTTTATGAAAACAACACAAACACATTAGGCTATATTCATTATTGGCTCATACGTGCATGACATCCTACAAACAGGGCCTAGGACCTCCAGCAACTTTGTCTAACTGTTTTTGATTCACAAATAAGAGATCCGAGACCTCATGAGCAGGACACTCGAGTTAAAAAGCTAAAGATCTGAGAGCTGGCAACCTGTTTGCTAAAAACTACACAACTTGCAAAATGCCCTTAAAAGGAAATCTAGTTACAACTAAATAACACGCTCTGCTACGGTAATATGTGAGTGTTGGTAATTTGGATATTCTACAAATACTGATGCAGGATACATTCATAAAACACTTTCACAAAAATGGTGGCATTCACAAAGCATCTTATCTTAGTCCTCCTAAATGGCACTTAGCGTTACTAGGAGTTTCTACTTAAGAGCTAATCAAAAAGCTGCTGAGAATATCAAGGAATAAAGAGAGCTCCTAAGCTGTGAGAAAAGGCGACCCTGACCCTGTCATTACAGATATTACGCCTCATGAAATAACTTCACTATATCTACCATTTTCATATAAGCTGTTTTCATATAGCTATGTTTTGACGCCCTTTCTGAGTTCTCCTAAACTAGTGTAAACAAATGACAGCCAAAAGGTCATAAATACAGCTGCCTTTCAGAAAGCGTTCAATAAAAGCTGCTGACAAATGAAGTAGCTGTTCACCAATTGCCCCAGATCCTGTTAATGTCTCTCGAGTTTATTAACTTACTATTTTTATGGTTACCCTGCACCGTATTTCTGCACACACACACACGCAAAGACACACCCAGTGACATGTCTTGTTCCATTAAGACTGAATGTGTTTATGTGTGCCTGTGCGTGAGTTATGCGACTGGTCGCTAATTGCAGACAAATCGCTTTGCCGCACACAATCATTCCTGTTTTTTTGATGTTTAATTTCACCAGTTGATTACCGGCGGAGTTTAGCGCTGCCATTCCTCTTCCTCCGCCACGGGGACGACTCATCCGTCTTCTCACACTCTCTCCGTTGCGCATACATAATGAGCTCGCTCGGACGAACAGAAGGATGGATTTCATAAATCATGCTCTTGTTTGTAACAGCTTTTCCCTCTCTTTCCCTGTCTCCCCCTTCCCTTTCAATTAAAGTGGCAGAGCCCATTCTAAATGCTGAGTGCCTAGAGACATACAGTCCAAGTGAATTATTTCCCATGTAGTTTTGTGAATCGAGGCGATTTTTTTGTTGCCCATCTCCCAATATCCTCCTCACTACACCTGCCAAATGACACTCCAAAACATTGGCTGGGCTTCCCTATCCTTTTATGCCTGTTGACTTTCCAATAATAAGTACCATAAAGAGAGTGAAGTATAGACACAGCATAAGGGCAGCAGTGGGCCAGGGATGGAGCTGTAACATTGTTTATATCTGTGCACATACCATAGTAGATATTTCTTTGTTGTTAAATGGAACCCGGTGGGCTTTTACAGTGTATTAGTTATGACATTGTACATCTGCTAGGTGACTTACCTTAAGCGCACACACAAAAACATTTCTCTCACCGCCGACAAAGGCAACGATCTCGCACAAATATATTCATACACATATTTCACACACTCACACACACAGATTCTGTTCACATAAATAAAAAATGCAAGCGAAGCTTAGCATTGGGTGTAATACAGTTTTTATCACTCACTGCTCCCTCTGATCGGAAAATAAATCTGGCAACTAAATTGATTTATTTGTTTTTTATCACTTTGCTCTGTTGCTCGCCCCCTCCTTGTGGAAGATTGGATTCTCATATAAGGCCAATAGATACACATTTTTATAACCCAATTTAAAGACATGTTCAGGGTGGGGAAAGAATGGCATGGCAGCGGGTGTGGCATGTCGATGTGTTAGCCTGTTTTATTTGTACTCAATTTTATTTTGCCATGTTCTGTCTTTGCACTTCACTGTCTGTGACCTCTTTAAAGGAGTCTACCTAGGTTAAGGGGAAGAGAAAAACACAGTTCTACTTCCCATAGTCCTTCTATTAGCAGGTTCACGCTTATCATCTAAATAAATAGCACCTTTCACTGTTCCTATTTAACACACCCTGAGGCCACATGCTAGGTGCAGTAATACGGTGTGTTTGTGCACATGTCTGCGGAAGTCTGTTGTGCAGTGCAGAGAATGGGTGGCTACGTTTGTGAGTGAGCGTGCACCTTTTCTCTTATGTTTCAAATGATGTGGTGAGCTCGCCCTTGGCGTGGAGGAAATTGGTGTTCGATCCTTAGTAAGGCCGGCTTACCTTTAGGCTAGCTATTAGCCATGTGCTAAGCTAAAAACAATGCAAATACAGGCCCAGGGTCAGCCAGGGGATCATTAAAAGGCACCCAGCCTCTTCAATTATACAACAAGTGATGCATGGCACCATTGAGGGGATGCTTACACCAATTGTTCTTCAATAAAACTCCACTGATACATGAGGTCAGGGGAAGTGCACCACAATGGGAATGTTTTGAGAGGGTACGTTGACACTGCAAGCTGTGTTAGTGCAAACTCTAAAACAGAGTATGGTATGTTGCTCTTTTCTGAGATGTCCTAATAGGAGTTGTACAAGTGGAAGATTCAAGGGGCCTCTTCTTGACTGATCCATCTTCAAGGTTTAAATATGTGGGGCTGGTTGAAGGAAACATGTCCGTAGGTGTTAGGAGGAATGAAGCTAACATGAGCTCTAGCTTCAGGGCTCTAACTACGGATCAACTTTTCCTAATTTCTTTCTTTCTCTCCAAATTTCTTTCAAAATAACCCAAACACCTCTGTCCTGTGTGCATGAAAATGCCTGAGATAAATTGTTATCTGCAGTGTCAATGCTGGCCACTGGTGATGCTAATTCATCCAGACTATGTGCATTGTGAACACTAATAGACTGTGGCTGTGAGTGTATTTCTACAAGAACTGCTAAGTACTGTGGCTTTCTATGCATCAGAGTACATTTTACACATTAGCATACCACCATTGGCCTATTTCATCAGGCCTTCTGTGGCCTATGTTTGTGTGTGACTCTTCATTTATTCCTGTGTGTGTGTGCCGACGTGTGTGTGTGTGTGTGTGTGTGTGTGTGTGTGTGTGTGTGTGTGTGTGTGTGCACATGTGCACAGTAGATCTGGTTGTTCCTGTGATTCGCTTTTTGCTGACAGGAATGAACACGCTGTAAGCCTGGGGAGTGCGGTGAGCCGAATCCGGAGAGGAGGAGTGGAAAAGAAGGAGAGGAAGAACGACAGGAGAGGAGAAGCACATCGGACACCACCTATTTATCACCCTGACTCCTTCCGTCCACTGCCAAGGAGAGGGAGAGGAGAGCGGGAGAGAGAGATGAAGCAGATGAAGACAGCAAAGCCAGAGCAACAAAAACACAAGAGAAGCTAAAAAAAAAAAGGAAGAAAAAAAAAAAATAGGATCTTTATCTTAACTTTAAAGCCTGCCATTATTCTTGTATTATTCTCTATGGTTCATGCTTCCCTCATAACCCTTTAGCCCACTCCCATTCCCCACAAAGCCCTCAGCCCTGGCTGATTTGGTACAGCAGCACTGAATGAATAGCACTGGAGGGGTAGGGGAACAGTGTGGGAGGGTGGCGGGGGTGGTGGCAAGGAGCTCCCCACAGAGAAAGCTACTGTTACCAAGGAGAAAGTGAAGGAATGTGCATTTCAATGAAAAGAAAAAAAAATCATCCAGTGAAACAAACTATTAAGAGCTTTACCTAAAAAAAAACTTTCGATGATAAACTGATTGATATCCGGCAAAAAGTTGTGATCTGCAGCTGCAAAATTCCACATTTAACTTCCATAACTAAACTCTTCACACTGTTTTGTGCGCCAGTGCGTGTGCCGTGGGGCACACACAATAAAGGTTTTTATGCTCGCAAACCAATTTAGGCCCTGAAATGAGATCTAAAGTGCCGTCTTACCACGCTCTCATAATTAATTGAAAAGAACTAAAATAATGATATCTGGGGAGTGATATTGATAGCCGTGGTTTATTTCTGACAGCTGGCTCATAGCGAGCCCTGAAACACTTTTTATTATTAAGCCAGAAAGAACAAAAGATTTAAAATCTCTGTGGCTGCTCAGCATGCCGTGACTTTCTTTCTTTTTTTTTCTCCTCTTTTTTTCTTGTTAGAATATATTCGCTGCCATTGTCAGCATATGGATAATAAGAGAGAGACAGGGCAGAAAAAACAGGTTTTGTTATTATAGAGTGACGTTATTATCTTCCTAAGGTTTTTGGTTTGAAATGTTTGATCTATTTTTGTTGTTTAATTGTTTAGAAAGAGAGGGAAGCGTGAGAGTTTTGGACGTTTGCACTCGGGCAAAGGTTCCTACCTCCAGAGGGTTGATAAATTGCATGGCTAAGAAGAAGGGACACCTGTCAGCTACCCCCTACCTAGACCACACGCAAAAGACGAGACACGTACGCATGTGGGCTCACGCTCTTCCTCTTGCTCTCTCTCTCACACATAAACACACACACATCCAGTGCTCAAAGCTCACATCACACAGCAATACACTGGATTGACTGGAGTTAGCCGTCACCTTGAACTGTCAGTTTTTTTCATCCAAGACATGTACTTAGCTGTCAGAGCGCAAATGAAGTGTTTGATATAAGCAGTCTGTGTTTGACTGTGGGCACTGCCTTAGTATTTATGTTTGTGTTATTTGGTTTTTTCTTTAGTTTTTTTTTCTTGGTGTGTGCAAATTTGAGGGCTACGTTTCTCTGAGCTAGTCAGAAGTTGTGACAAGCAAGACTAAAGAAACACGTATGCTCAGCTATGGCCTTTTATTCGTGACACTTGAGGTGTCACCTAAAGTATATACAATCATAAACAATCTATTACAAAAGCACAATAGTAAGCAGTAAAGCATAATCAAATTAATGGTTCACACGTGTTTACACGACCCCATCAGCCTTGTACTATGGTTTAACCCAAAATGTGTCCAGTTTGACATTTTTGCCACATATTATGAAACAATTATGTATCGATGTGAGTTCATATGATGAATGCCTTAAAGTAACTCATAGCAGGGACAAACAGTCTTATAAGACTTATATGTGAAAACATAAACATTTGAAATATGAGGATTTTTTTTTTCTTTTCCTTATGGGTAAATTTCCTGGAGTCCATTAGAAGTAGAGAAGCAGTGAAGCAAGAAAGCAAGAAACTATCAAGAACAGCATAGTAGACTTTAATAGTGTGGATTCAGCATTTTCCCTTGCAACCAGTGATCAACATAAAACGTAAAATGCACAAATATGCAAATATGCAAATCACACATATGCATATGTCATCATCGCTCATAAGCAGAGGCGCTGATCTTAAGGGAACTAGACAATGATATGAATGCACCACATGTGCTTAAGTATTGCTCAGAGGGGTAAATATATTTCTTCTGAAGCTTGAAGGAAGAGAAACAACTGCAGACTCTCTCTAAAAGCACTTGGGAGATGTGAGTATATTTTCTGGTTCAAAGCTTTGACATGACTAAGAAATAAAGTTCATTTTTGTGTGAAGACTCAAAAAAGGCACAGTCTAAAAAGGTAGCGTATATATAACGTGTTTTCTTTTGTTTTTAAAAATCACCTTTTGACTTAGCAAGAGCCGTGCAACAGACTGGCGACCTGTCCGGAGTCTACTCTGCCTTTCACCCGAAAACAGAGAAGCTGAAGAGACACAAAACACATTTTTTGTTGGAAGGTAATTAGGTGGAAGCAAAATTATTTGTTTAATGTGGGCTTTTTGGAGAAAATGAAATTATGATATGTGTTGATTGCATAATAATTATTTGGAAGGGTGCCATTCCCCCTCACTACTTTTTTTGAGTCAGCATGCCAGATTACAACCTGTGAACTAAACTGTAAACTAATTACCTTCTCATAGTAATTGGCATTTGGGGGTGTGACAATATACATCATTAAATTGTGTGCTTGACTGCAGAGAAAAAGGCACAAACCTTCCTTTATGCACTATGATTCATTATTTAGTCATGTTTATAGACACCAGTGAAAGTGTCAAACCACATCCACGAGAAGAAAAAAGGACAAAATTGGAAGTGCTGTCACCAAGAATCACAGCTTTTCTTAAAGCGTTTAAAGGTTACTCGTTTTGTGCATTAGCATCATAAAATAAGAAGAGAGACTTTTTAATGTAAAGACGATTACTATGATGAGTTTTAATTCCTCACTTGTAAAACACAAGCTGGTTCATAGTATACATTGTTGCAACAGATTGGAAATCTGTATATATCGGTTAGTCTCCTTGCTTTTGTTCTTCACTAGACTACTGTGCCACCCTTCATATTGTTATGAAGCAAAATTGGAAATAGTTGCAGCGATTCACTGAAACACGTGAAAACAAAAACAAAAAATACAGTACCTGACACAAAAACAGAGGTTTTAGTGTAGCCTTCCTTCCCTCACCCCAACCAGTTGCAGAAGATGACCAACTGTCCCTTAGCCTGGTTCTGCTGAAGATTTCTTCCTGTTAAAAGGGGGTTTTTCCTTCCTACTGTCTTGTGTTTTCTCTGTGTTATTCTAGGGTCTTTACCTTTGCCTCGAGGCAACTGTTGTTGTGATTTGATTATATACATTTCTAACAAGCTTGAAGCTTGTTATGACCACCTTTATTCTTCAACACAACCTGAACTCTCTTAGACACGCTTTCTTGTTATTTCTTCTTTAACTAGGCATCAGGAACAGCTCTTCAGGCTTCCATGGATGTGTTCTGCCTTTTGTTCCATTCTTTGTCAAGATGATTCCACACTGCTTTTTAAGTGTGGGAAGGAAAATCTCAGACTGGTACTGTTCCACTGTGTTTTTTCTATACTGGTATTTTAAGGGAATATAACCAGCTTCCATGTTATATTCCCTTAAAACAATGGAAACTGTATACATTGGGTTAATAGTTTACCATGCTGATTCCAACTTTTAAAGTTATGCATAATAACCTTAGGCTCATCATATTTAATGTTTTAATATGTGATGGCATAACTTTTTTTTTGACAACAATCCTTTATTAGGTCATTTTCTTCCCTAACATAAATGAAGCTTCCAGTTAGTTGGTGATTTCAGGCTTTTATGCTTAGAGTCATTATATTAATGAATAGTAAGGATAGCTCAAGTAATAATGGGTGTTGAGTAGAAGCATATCTCAGATTCCACGTCCTTCATTTGAATTTTAAATGTTTTATTATAAATAAATTTTAAAACAGAGTTACTAACTTTAAGTTATGCAGAAGACCTCAGAAACCCTTTTATTGCAACTAATACGACTAAATATAAAATGCATAGTTTTGCTGCATAATGATACTAAAATGTCATTGAATTCTGCATGTAAATTAGGAAAAGTAGCCCAGATTTACTGGTTTATTTCTTCTAAAGAAAGAGCTTTGAAGACAAGATGCTACAAGATATTTCCACATGATATTTTTTAGATTCCTTAAACATTCTATAATATTTATGATTTCAACATAATTACATGAAATATCTTCAGAGAATTCAACAGCACAGCTTATGATGCATGACAGACAATTTCCATTCATTTACATAGTGTGCAGGAATCCCACTGGATTTCTTATTAAACATTTCCACATGGTCCATTCTGTTTTATCCTGCAAATCCATGCTGCAGGATTACTATGGGTGAGGGGCTAAAAATAATGAATTTGAAACGATGTAAGCACATATGAAGGAAACACCAAAAGGCAAGGAAGAAAGGAACATGACTGCCTTCATTAGGGAGATATTTTAGCTAATTCAAAGCCTGTACAGAACTTCAGCAACTGCTGATTACTAATACCCACTGAATATACTGTTATTATATTGTTTCCTGAAAAACAGTAAATCATGCATGAATATAATTATGTATTCACAGCTAACAATCAGCACACATTGCACCGACTTGTGGCACATGCTTGCAGAGCGATCGTAAAATGTACGAACTGTATAGTCTGCCTCTGTGATAGTGAGCATTTTCCTGTAGGACACTTGCTCTTGTTCTAAGTTTCAGTGTTTAACTCTTTCTTTGATTTGTCAGTTCCAATCATTTTCATATGATTGGAACTGACATTAAATAAATAATAATAGACTTGGAGCCCACACCCCCCACATTCACATTACCTCCAGAAAAACACCCATATCACTGTTCACACACTCTTGTGTTTCTGTCACTTTAGATTACGTTAAGTTGACTTGCATGTGTTTGACGTAGTCTAACATTAGCCTATTGTCCTAACTGTAGCTTGAACCTTACACTACTTTGTCTCTTAATCAGATTTTAACCAGCTAACATTTAATGAGGCTTCTACAGTGTGACTGCATAAATGTTTTATTTTATTTTATGATTTCTTTTTTATTTCCAAAATCATATTGGAAGCCAACAAAGTGGCAGATATGTGGTGGAATCTGCACTGAGCAATTTTAAATACAGCCACTACAGAGAAACTATTTATCACACATGAGATGTATTTGAAAAGAAAAACAAAAAAAAGACTTGCATCACCAAGAATCACTTATCAGAAATTCTTGGTATATGGTATAAAGTGTGCAGCAGCTTGTAGATAAAGCATAAAATATTGCACTGATGTAAAGCGCTCGAATGGTTGTCTGTCCCTGTGTGTTGGCCCTGCGACAGACTGGCGACCTGTCCAGGGTGTACCCCGCCTCTCGCCCTATGACAGCTGGGATAGGCTCCAGCGCCCCCCGCGACCCTGATAAGGATAAGCGGAAGTGAATGGATGGATGGATGGATGGATGTAAAGGGAGAAATCATTCAAAAATAGGGATAATGAACATGGACAATGGCTTTGCAACTTCAGACAGTCTCTCTTGAAAGGTATTCGCAAGTAACAAATATTGTGATCATGCACATTTCTCAGTACCCTCAACCTCCATTGTCCCTTCATTTCAGAAGGTTACAAGTAGAAAGTTACAAATAGACTGAAGTAGAAAATAGTGTCACTAGATACTGAATTATTTAAGCTGCATCTGGTGGCAGATTTTTTTTTTTTCATTTGGTTAATTCTTTTGCTTTCACTCACTGGTTAGGTTTAGGCACCGAAAACTACTTTGATGTGTGTCAGAAAAAGATTGTGATTTGGGTTAAAACCAAGCAGGAAACTTCAGGGCTAAAAATGACGCCAGCACCGAAGTGCCAAAACTGCATTTCTATTTGAGACTGGCTCCAAAAGCAAGTCAGTCCCAGTAGACGCTCATGTTTTGGCTTCTTGGGATGGTGCCCTCTTTCATGCAGTTTTTTCTTTTTAAAACTTATTCTAGTATTATATATGATAAGGCCTAAATATAAAGGTGTGGCCACTTTGGTTTTCAGCCAGTCAAAGTCTGCTAATCATCTGTAATTCGAGTAGTTAAACAGGACTTTTCCACTGGAGCATATTAATAGACTCTGAGGCTTTCTCTGCTACAGTTTGTGTCTCAGTTTTTGGTGAGTGAAATTCTAGCATTTTGTTATTCTTTTACTTATCACCAGATACGTGTGACTGTGGATTGCAGGTACACAAAAAATGACTAATGAAGCTTGTTAGCATTTGATGAATAATTTTTGTTTTAAACATTATTTTGTCGGTCATTTTTTACAGATTTACATAACCAGGTGAGCTAAACTGGCACCCCAGATAAAAGAAACCCCAACATGACGGCGCCCCTAATGTTGCTGCTTAAAAATGCAGCATGACTACTGTCACCAGGACTGTGTCCATGTTTTATATACAGTTAAAAACAGTTCTTCAAAACAGTAACTCTGATGAGTCATATCCCTTTAACTAATGACATAATCCTAAATCTGAGCACAGACCCCAAAGGATGCCTTGAGTCTAAATGGCCCACGCCAGCGACTTCGGCAAAGCAGCACTAATTATGCAACCTAAGGAAGAACAGCTGAGGCTGATGCTGATATTAATAAAAGAAAGACAGAAAGAAATATGTTCTTTGAACTTTGTTGATTTATAGTTATGAAATGTTGCATTTAATTAAGTGTGAACTACATAGACATCCTGCTGTATGAGTTTAAATCGATAAAAGGCAATCAAAGTTTGTGCTCTCCTCCATCACTTCTCCTGTTATCCTTCAGCTAGAAGTCAGGACTGACAGATTGACAAGGATATAGGAGCACCGTAGGACTTATGCACCATCATAGGACACTCCTGACACATTTCAGGCAGTGATAAAAAAAAAAAAAAAGCCTTATTTAGGGAAGCCATGCACTGAAGACTCAAGGTATGAGAAGCACAGCTTTCAAAGCTTAAACGGCATGCTTTTGGTCCAAGATGACCTTCATATGGTATCTCCTTATGCCAGTAAAAGCCCTACAATTTGATTAAAAATGTGCTTAGACGAAATCTGCACAGCAATTTGCCTTTTAAAATTCAATACAGTCAAATTTTGATAAAGTGCCATGCTTTGTCAGTTCTCATTGTGATGCAGTTATTTGAACCAGATTCCATATCTAAAAAAAAAACAAAAAAAACCCCCCTAAATATAATTATTATAAAGCCAACGGCAAAGTGGGGGGATGAGGCACTCCCAAGGAGCATGCACAGCAGCAATCACAATGCAGGCCATACTTTAGCCAATAGATTCAAAGCAGCTTGTAGTTATTAAAGAATTTTGAATGATAGTTTTATAACAGGATAAACATACTAATTAGAAGATAGCATTATATGCAGATGAAGCAGGTGTGTCCTTTTTTAGACCACACGTTCACCAAAATCTGTTTTCTCTGCCACGTTTGGAACACAATCCTCTCCTAATATTGCATCAAATACTCTCTGACTTTTCAACTTATAGGAAAGAAGAAGTTGAGGGCAAATTCGAAGTGAACGAAACATTAGTTTTATAGCCTGTTGTCCTGGTAACAGAGATGGAAAAACAAGTCAAAGCAGTAAACAACAGCTACACCAGGGAATGGCACTTTTAAATTGTGTATTTTAGGAAAGCTTCATTACAACTGTGTACAGTGCAAAGAAAGAAAGGCAAAAACAGAAAAAATTAGAAATATGGAACTTTATACAGTCTCTCCAAATAAGAGACAACTTCCCTTTGCAGTCCTGCAAATACTGAAGGGAACTTTTCTTATCAAACAACCCCAATATCCCCCACTTCCCTACCCCCAACTCCCTCACCAATCTATCTCTTTTCCTTCCCCTTGTGTATCCGTCTCTCCTTGTCTATCTATTTCATGCAGTGAGAATTTTCTCGATTTTCATTTTGTCTTGACCCATTTTAAGGAGATAACCGTTGAGTAGGCAAGATAAAAATGTCTCGTGCAAATGCCAGAACAAATGTTCTTGTGTGTATACGGTTGGTGTCTTTGTGGATGTGTGACTGTGTGTGTACAGTGAGGCGCAGAGATGGATTCTAATCACTGGAAGATGAATTATCTTGATTAATAATTCAGGTGGTAACGTCTGCAGTTTATTTCTCTGCCTATCTTTTGCAGCGTGTATTGCTTTTCAGACATTATCCTATTTTATATAGAGGCCGCAAAGTAAGAGTAATAAGTTCAGACGTGTGTTTAAAAAATAATCCAGTAAAATTTGAAGTACTGATTCATCTTCTTTACTCAAGTAAAAGTAAAAAAAAAAAAAAAGTAATGGCTCTGAAATGTACTTTTATGCAAAGGTAACTGAAACTGCTATATTAATTTAATAATAAAATAATATTAGTAGATGGAAATACAGACTTAAAATAATAAAGTTTTAATTTGCTTCAGATCAGAACATTAGCAGAGAAAAAGAAATGAAATAAAAAAAATATCTCTGTTTTGTAGGTTACTTTGCTTCTAAACAGAAAATGAGTAAAGTCAGGGGTTAAAGTAGGATAGTCACAGTACAGCAACTTATGGATGTCTGCAGTCGTTCAGGTGTTGTGCCAAGAAAAACAACAAAAAACAGGCCCAATGTAACCTCTGATGATGGTACACAGTTTTGCCTCTTTCATCTCTTTTTAACCTCTGGTGATTAATACATTAACAGGATTTCCTTACATGTGTTACTGTTTAGGCCCAAACAGGTTTCATGTTTAAGGCCGGCAGTGACGTGAAATAATAACTTAAATGCGTTAAACCGAGAGTAAGGATTCTGTTTTGAAAATATAAAGAGCAGAAAGTACAGATATGTGTTTAATAATGTAGGGAGTAAAAGAAAAACGTCACCTGGAAATTCTACTTAAGTACAGTAACAAAGTATTTGTACTGAAGTGTTTGAATGTATCAGTTCTGGTATCTGTGGTTTTCGGGGAATGACAAACTCTACCTCCACATTAATATTATATGAGTGAATCACCCATGAACAGGATCGATATGCCTGCTGTGTTAAATGGCTTCACCGTGTCATAATGTCTGCTTGAGCTGAGCTTTTCCCTTAATGAACAAGTAAATGCATGACATTTGGAAACTTCAATCAATAGAACCTCATATATACATTCTCCAGCTAATAATTATTACATTTTTTGAAATATGGCACTCATTTATGACCTTTCAAGGTCATCTTCTCATCTGATTGTTTTTTTTTTTTTTAAAGATAACTCCCCTTGCAGTGTTCCCTCTTTGCTACACACGGATCTCCTCCAGTGTGTCGAATAACGTGATTATGATTTCTGGAAGTGGCATCAAGGCAAATCTTATGATAGGGCAGGCGTTGAGTGAAGATGTGTTGGTGTGACCGATGAACTCCTGCATCTTTAATGTGCTTTGTGCGAGCACGTAGGTTATCTCCGATTAATGTTCTCCCTCAGAGGCTCCAGGGTTATACACTCACTGGCCTCTTCATTAGCTACGAGTTGCTTGTACTGGGTTGAGTCTTCTTCTTTGCAGCACAGATTCAACAAGGTGCTGGAAACATTCCTCTGAGATTCTGGTGCATACTGACTTGACAACATCAGCTGCTGCAGATATGTCAGCCACACATATGTGATGCCAATCTCCTGTTCCACCACATCCCAAAGGTGCACTATTAGGCAGCGATCTGGAGACTGTGGGGGGGATTTGAGTAACGGTTTGAGAAAATACGAGCTTTGTGATATTGTGTGTAATCCTGCTGGAAGCAGCCATCAGAAGATGGGTACGCATGTTCATCTCTTTATAACCGGATAAAAGAATGGGTGTGGTCAGCAGAAATTCTCAGGTAGGCTTTGGTGTTTAAATGACGCTCACATGGTCTAAAGGATGGATCCGTGCTTCCGTGTTTTTTCGATTTTGAACCTACCATCTGAATTTTGCACCAAAATAAAAACAAGAATCTTGAGACCAGCCAACTTTTTTCTTCTATTGTCCAAACTTGTTGAACCTGTGTAGTTGCAGCCTCAGCTCCCTGTTAGCTGACTAGAGTGGCACCTGGTCTGATCTTCGGCTCCTGCAGCTCATCTGCTTCAAGATTTGATGTGATCTGTGTTCAGAGATGCTTTTCTTCATACAGTGGTTGTAACGAGCGGCGAGCTACTTTTGCTTCATTAACTTTTTGCCTCATAAAGGGAGGTACTTTTGCCACCTTTTATCTTCTCAATTCGCTGATTAGATATCTACGTTACAGTTAAACCCCTCACAGAGTGACATTAAAGTCATAACAACAGCAAAGGCAGTCCAGAGATGCATGAGAAGATAACCTTAGAAAGAATATCAGCCAAATTTACATGAAGAATGTTTTTTTAATTCTTTTTTTATGGTCTGACTCTCAGTGTTTTTCTGCAGTTTATTAATATTTTTGGCTAAGCAGGAGATCTTAAGCACCTTCAATAACAAAGCCAAGCGTGAAGTTTCTACTCAAAGACTGCATGAAGCCTTTAGTTGTCTATTTATGGGAGTTAGAGTGAGAGAGAACACTGTTTTCCCTCCTTTCCCTCTATGTCTACCCTACCATCCTTTCCAAGTGTCATGTTGTCATGCCAACATCTTTTCTAAACCAGGAGGCAGGAAATGATTGCACCCCAATAGCACTTTCTCTCTCACACACACACACACACACATACACACACACACACACACACACACCTGAAAAAAGGAAACCATACCATAGTTAGTGTTAGTTTACACACATCACGGTTGTCTTATATGCATTCGTCTGATCATTCCTGGCTGCATGTTCTCCATATTTTAGTGTAAAACAAATACTTAACAGTCACATTAATTTTTGACAGTTTTAAAATTTTATATTCTTCCTTTCAAACTTGGACTACACAAATATGATGTTTGCAATGTTTGGTATTGTTCCTCTGGGTTGAAAGGCTGTGGTAATGTCTGCACAGTTCGGTTATGCGAAAGTCAGCGGAATATATCGAGAAAAGTAGAGCAATGAACTTTAAAGGAATGGGAACAAAATGGCAGCCAAATAGCTAGCAGCTAAATCTGGAACAGTGCACCTTTTCTCTAAGAAAATTAGTGCTTTTGTGTACGTGCTACCTGAGAAAAAAAGAGGAAAAAAGTGGGGAAAAAATGGCTGTGCAGGCTAAACATTTGTGAACGCTTGTGAATAAAAAGCATGAAAACAAAGACTTTGTATCGTGTTGTCACAGGGACAGATGAAGCCAATAACTTTATGTACGTACCAAGTCATAGCAGTCCCATTTAGATACAAACAGGTGACAAACCGAAGGAAAAGGCTAAACCCTTGACCCATACAGGAGGAGGATCCACTTTTCTTCATAGGGGAAAGGATGACTGCAGTTCAGTTCAAAGTATTTTTGAGGCATCGTCTTCATCTATAGCCAGCCAGCATCTATCGTCTGCTGGCTGGCTTCCTATAATCAAGGAAGCAAAGCAAGGTACGCAGTCTGAAATGGTGGGCTGAGGAACTCTACGTACAGAGCAAGATAACAAGGTGAGCCAGAGTTAAATACTGCAGGTGAGCGCTAATGTGACACAGGCGCATCAGCCGGAGCATGAGGAAGCCATGCCTACTCTGGGAGGAGGTAAGCAGAGTTAATGCCCACACGTGCTCACATACACGGGATAGAGAGAGAGAGAGAAAGACAGAGCAAAAAAAGAGTAAAGAGAGACGGTAGGTCTGCACTTGGAGGACGGAGGGATCATGAGTGCAACAGTAAGACAACAAGAAGCACTCAGAGGGGCGTATTTACTTTTATGGGAATAGTATTATATTTTCTATTTATTCATTTTGTTTTCTATGATTTTTTCAGTACTTTAAGAAGTTTGTAGTGCAGTACAAACAAGTGCGAAGTGCAGAATTTTGTTATTTGCCTTGTTGAAACACATTTTAACATGCTTGACATAACTGGCAGATGTGAAATGTAAAAGTGATTTCAAAGGTCAAACGTGACACAAACTATAATGATATTCTAATTCTAATATTTAGAATCCCAATAGAACAGGATCATTTCTTAAATGCTGCCAATACAAAAAAGGAAATAGAATTTAAAGGACAAGAAATTTTATGAAAGTTTGACCTCAGTTGACCTTAAAGAAGAGGTCAGAGGTCAAATGTAACATAATATTTTACATCTTTGTACAGTGCTTTCTATATGTTAACAATACACACCACACTTGTCATAATCATCATTTCCAGTTACAGGGTTTTTTTTGTAAGTTTTCCAATAAATCATTGAGTTGATTTATTGGAAAACTGGATGTAAGGCAAATATTAACGTGACACCACTCTACACTCTGACAGTTTTATCCAAATTCATTTAAAACTTTTCGCGCTATCGTGCACATCTGTGTATTACAGACAAATGGTACCAAAATATGACGTCCTTGGTCCAGGTAATGAAACAGAATCAAGGAAATTTAGTTTTAATTTCAAGCCTGTAGACCTGAGTGTATCATATTTGATAGATGAGGTTTTGCAAGTTTTTAAGACTTCTACATCATCAGGCTGATTTTTTTTCTCCCAGAAAACCAAAATAAATTGCACAATACATTTTTAAGATGTATGAAGAGCAGGTGCGCTTGAAGCATCACCAGATGCAATAAATAAGGAATCTGAAGTTCTGCAGCGTGCAGACTGTTATTTCTTTTTCTTTATCCCATTTTTTCCAGCTCTGCACCTGCCCCATAGGATGAGGAGGATGTGCATGGATTATTTTTTAAAAACAAAAAAATGCAAAGATATAGCAAATATGATACAAATTAATATTATCTTTGTTATTAGTATTATTTCATCAGAAGGTTCAAGAAACAATCAAATTAATTTAAAAAAAATGAATTCTGGGAATTATTTCATGGTTCAGGCTTTAAAGGGCTGCATTTACAGGCTTAGCAGAAAAAAAGAAAATCAACCAGGAATGTAAACTTATATTTTGTATCCAGTGTATTTATAGATCAAGCAAAAGTAAGAGTAGCTGTCCCCCTACCCCCTGCATTACCACCTGCTTTGCTTCGATTGATGTTTTCAGGTTAAATAAATGTTAATGCTTCAAGTAACATAGCAGAATCTCAAATCCTAGATAGATATCTCTGACATAAAGACTGGTGCTGCAATTAACTGATTGACAGGTGTGAGAAGGGTGTGGAGTAAAGTAAGAGAAAACACATTGCTTGTGTAACATGATGATGCAGACAAGTGAAACTGGCCTTCAATGGCAGATCAAGGCCATGAAAAAACACCGACTGGACTATATTTGATACAGGAAGAAGCGGAAATTTGATACTGACTTGACTTTGGATAAAAATAGGCAAGCAAAATGAAGTGCACCTTTATCATGTTTTCTGTCATATATGTACAGCAGATCTTTGATATGATCATCTATGTGTGCACAGAAGCCCCGCCCACCTGTTGTTCAAGAGGCAAACATAAGGATGAACCTAGGGCCTTCATCAAGACACAACATATATGTATATATATATATATATATATATATATATATTAAAAGGATTACTTTGAATCATACAAAGCTACTCTAGTCCAAGCATAAAAATATGGAGCTGGAAACTATTGTCATTGTTTTTCTTTAAATAGAAAAGAACAAGTGTAGTTAAAAAAAAGGAATGATTCAGCATAGATTTTTGCAGTTTGTGTAAAAAGCTTTGAGGATCAGATTAGAAACTGAGTGCAATCATAAGTCTATTGTTTTCCTGGTTACTGTGAAGAAGTAGGATTTGAACAAAGGGAGTTCTAACTGGGCATTAAAAATCAAAAGGAAAACAGAGGTGGAGAGAAAACAAGCATCAATTAGAGCAGTGGTTCCCAAACGTTTTTTTTTTTTGCTAGGCCCCCCTTTGTTTTACAAGAAAAATGTTCACGCCCCCCGCTCCCTTCTCACGCACGTACACGCACAAACACATCCTCCAACCACACACACCCATATTTTGCTCCATTGAGGTTTATTTCACACCTCAAACATTTAGTAAACAATTAAGCAAATACAAGTAATCTGCAATAAATGACAGGTAGTAATAAAATAAACTACTCTTTTACGCTACATCCGCAGCTACACGTGTCAGGGTTCCTGGGTCGGTGACCCAGTGTTTTCAGTTTTGCCACATCAATGTTTTCACTTCCTGTTTTTTTCCGTGTCAGCTTGTCTCTCGTGTCATTAGTCAGATTATGTTCAGCTCTGTACTCACCTGTTTCCAATCATTGTCATCATTCAAGCTGTGTATTTAAGTTCCTCGGTTTCACCAGTTCTTTGTCGTGTCATTGATGTTATGTTCCCGTTAGTGCTCAGTTATTCAGCCACTCAGTCTTTCAGTCAGTTCTACCGTTCCTGCTTTGGTCATTCACCCGCTCCAATAAAACCTCATCATTTCTGCACCGTGAGTCCTGCGTTTGGGTCATCTCTTCCACGCCTCCACACACAACCCCTGACAGAATGACACGACCCGTGCCAAGAAGACACGCTTTTGACCCAGCGGACTCGGACCTTTTCGAGCGGCGCGGACGCACCGCTCTCCGTTTGGGCGAAGAAGCTCAGGTGGAAACAGCGGCTCTTCTCAGAGAGGGAGCACGTCTTTGAGGGGACTTGTCTGGCTCTGGGCGGGTCTCGGAGACGCCGCGGTCCTCCACCTGCTGCCTCGCCTGAATCGGAGCATTCACCGCGGAGAGTGGGCGTCACAGGCCAAGCTTCGGCCGCTCGCTCTCCCGCTGCTCCGCTCCTCGCTCGCCCGCCAGCCGTTTTACTCACCGGACCTTCAACCTCGCCATGGCACAGCGGCTCCGCCTCCCACCTCGGCTCAACGGAGGCTCCCGCGCCGGAGGCTCGGCCGTGTACCCCGCCCGCTTCCTCTTCCCGGAGAAAGCGGCGCACACGCCGCCATAACCTGGACTATTGTCAGGTGGTGAGTTCCAGTGACTGTTTTCCACCCTCCATATTCGATTCTTCACTTAAAACAACTAATAAACTTATCTCTGATCTGTGGGGTGTTTCCCTCCTGGAGGAGGATGTGGCCTGGAAAGAATTTTTCAGCTCTGCTCCCTCTGAGCTGGGATTGATTAAGGACAATATCCGCACTTCAACACCCCCGAAGACCGTTCAATCAAAGACTGTAAATGGTGATGGCAGAAGGGCCAGAACACTGTCTGATAAATCTGTTATGGTCCCTGTACACGCAAACCCTACGTCTGCCCACTCTAGGACTGTTTTACCTGAACCTGCTCCTTCGTCCACCTGTCAGCCGGTACCGGTTTCATCAGCCCAGGCCACTATTAAAAATACTCATGCACCTAAACCTGTCAGTATCACACACCCAGTCACTGTTTCCACACCCATCACTAAGCCATTTCCTGCCAGCACGGCGGCCCAGATTCGGCCTTCCTCCTCGACTGTTTCACCTTCTCAGGTGAAGGCAGCTAAGGCTCCGCCTGTCCCTACAGCACCTCCTCAGATGGCTAGGGCCCGGCCAGCAACCACTCCTGTGCCAGCTCCCAGGATGAGAGCAGCTGTGACCCAGTCTGCCACCACACCCGCTGCTGTTTCTCGGCTGGGGGTGACCGGTGTCCAGCCACCTCCCGTGCCTGTCCCAGCGCCCAGGCTGAGGACAGCCAGAACCCAGCCTGACCCCCCTGGAGGCTTGGAAGAGCTAACCGGTCCACCTGCTACTTTACCACTTCGTCCACCTCGTGACCCAGCCTTTCACGCCCTCGCACTGTCCCTAGTTAGGCTAGCTGACCTGTCCCCTGCTCAGGCACCAGCTTTGCTAGCCCAAGCGGTAGCTTTATCCCCCTCACTAGCTCAGTCTTTAGCCCAGCCATTAGCCACACCAACCTCAGCTCCGTCGTAAGCCTCGCCTACCTCTGTTCATCCCTTAGCTTCTCCACTCCCGTCAGTTCCCTCGCCTGCTGTTCCTCCTCCTCTCCCGTCAGTCCCCTCGCCTGCTGTTCCTCCTCCTCTCCCGTCAGTCCCCTCGCCTGCTGTTCCTCCTCCTCTCCCGTCAGTCCCCTCGCCTGCTGTTCCTCCTCCTCTCCCATCTGTTCAGTCACTCATCCACCACCCTGTTCAGTTCCCGGACCTGCAGCCACAGCACCCAGAGCCAGCTGTGAGCTCTCCTGCTCTCCAGCCAGGGGCTTCCGCGCCCGCTGGCTCTACAGCTGTGGCTCTTTCACCCCCGGCTCCCGTGCCGTCACCTGGTCCAGCCTCAGCTTCTGCTTCGCCTGGTCCTGCGGCTGCCGCGCCGTTGCCCCAGCCACATTCTGGACATCATCGCCGGCGTGGCCGCCGCCTTCCTCGCGGCCGCCCACCGGAACCGCTCAGTGGCCGCCGCCCCAGCCACGTTCTGGACATCATCGCCGGCGTGGCCGCCACCTTCCTCGCGGCCGCCCACCTGAACCGTCTCGTCTCGCCCACCTGAACTGTCTCTGTGTGGACTCCGTCCCTCCGTCCTGGGCCCCCTCCACTCGCCGTGTTCTTGTCTTTTTCTCTTTTGGCCGTCAGGTGCCGGCCTTTGAAGGGGGGGGTACTGTCAGGGTTCCTGGGTCGGTGACCCAGTGTTTTCAGTTTTGCCACATCAATGTTTTCACTTCCTGTTTTTTGTTTTTTTTTTGTTTTTTCCCGTGTCAGCTTGTCTCTCGTGTCATTAGTCAGATTATGTTCAGCTCTGTACTCACCTGTTTCCAATCATTGTCATCATTCAACCTGTGTATTTAAGTTCCTCAGTTTCACCAGTTCTTTGTCATGTCATTGATGTTATCTTCTCGTTCCCGTTAGTGCTCAGTTATTCAGCCACTCAGTCTTTCAGTCAGTTCTACCGTTCCTGCTTTGGTCATTCACCCGCTCCAATAAAACCTCATCATTTCTGCACCGTGAGTCCTGCGTTTGGGTCATCTCTTCCACGCCTCCACACACAACCCCTGACAACACGCGTATTTTTGAAAACGCAGCTGTTTCGTCCACACGTAAACGGCGTTTCAAATCATCGAAAACAGATTTTTTTTTTTTTTTTTTAAAACTCCTTTTTTGCGTTTGTGTGGACAGGAATACAGAGTTTATCACGCAATGTCAAAGGTATGTGCCTTTTTTCACATCACGCTGTGCGCCACGTTATTGTTTACATGAGATGAATTGTAGAATGGCAGAGACAAAATACTGTTAATCTGACTATCTGCAGGTTTTACACTGTCCCTTGATTTAGAAAGGCAGAGGTGTCACAGTGTAATTATTTTACGTATAGTTTTTTTTTTTTTTCCATGATGATAATATTCAACATTGCTATCAATACATTTTTCAAAAAATTCCTCTCTGTGCAAAATGGGTTTAAAAACCTACAACTGTGGGATACTGTTAGTCTGTGATTTGAAGAGCCCAGCGTGCTCCCAACACAGGGAAAACCAATTCTGCAGGGGAGACCTACCTTGGCACTTGTGCAGGTAAAACCAAAGGGAATATATGCTTTCCCATATTTTCTAGTCTTTGGCTTAGAATGAAGTTGGTTTGGAAACATATTCAGCAATGCTTCATCTCCTGCTTTGCGTTTCTTTGGGCGCCCTGCGCTAGCAGTGTCCAAGCATTTTGTTCCCCCCCCCCCCCTTTTCACACCGCTCCCCCCTGCAATGGCTCTGCACCACCCCTAGGGAGCACACTTTGGGAAGGTCTGAATTAGAGTAAGAATTATGTCAGACGTTTAGCAATTTAAATACTCAAAGTAACATTGCCATTGCCCCGTTCTCAGATGTGTACAGAGGAAGAAAGGGAAAAGTGGTACATACCAAACTGCATTTGTATATTAGCTTTACATATTCTATGGAGGATGGTGTGAGGTAACAACCATTTTAGTTTACAGGTGGTATCAGCTTTGAACATAAAAAGAAAACTTTTAAGATATAGAAGAAAAACGCAGCTGTAAAGAGAAAAAAGAAAACGCTTTAATTGCAGCTGTAACAGTGAAGGTGGTGCATATGTTATAGTTTCAAATCTTCTTTTTTGCTGTATTTCTATTTTATCAAGTTTTCATCTTTAATTGTAAGCAAGGTGTTTAAGTTTTAAATATATATAATCTGAGGAATGACAGGTCCTTAAGTTTTCATAAGACTCTATGCAGTCCTGTGAAAAACCAAGCATAGCCCATGATTCAGTAGCTTTAAGAACTACCTTGAACAGCAATAACTTGAATAATTATTTTCTGTATGACTTTATGTCTTTATTTATGACGTTTCTTCAGTTCATTGATGTTTGCAGCCATTTGTTTATGCACAGCTGTCTTAAGGTCCTGCCACAGCCTTTCAGCCAGGTCGAGGTCTCGACTTTGACTGGGCTTTTGCAACACCTTGATGAATTTTTCTTTTTCAGCCATTCTGCTATAGATCTGCTGCTGTGCTTTGTTCTTTTGCAAAAGCCAATTACAATTACAGCCAAGCTTTAGCTGTCGGACAGGCCTCACATATCCTTCGGTATACAGATTTTATTGAAGGCTTAATGGCCAAAAGGTTCCAAGGTGCTGTGGATGTAAAACAAGTCACATCATCACCGACAGTTGGCATGAGGTGTGCTGATATGCTGTGTTTGGTTTATGCTAAATGCGGCCGTGTTCAGATGCATTTCTGCAAACCTTGGCCAGGCTGCCTGTTCTTTTTAGAGAAGAGGCTTTCTCCTGGAAGCCCTTCCAAACAAGCCATACTTGTTCAGTCTGTTTCTAATTGTGTTGTTATGAACTTTAACATTTAAAATGCCAACTGAGGCCTGTAGAGTCTAAGATGTAGCGTTTGTTTGGGGGGTTTTTTACAGTTTTTCTGAGCATTGCAGTTTTACCTTGGGGTGAATTTGCTGGGATGCCAATTTTTCTCCTTTCATAGAGGTACTCATATTTGCTGATAATCAGTTAATCAAGTTCATTTGATGAGCAAAATCTAGCTGCTGCTTACCCTCTTAATTCCTATAGAAGCAGGAAGAGTGTACTTGGAGTCCTGCAGAAACTTTCTTTTTCATATGAGTCCATGTGGTTCTAATTCAAGGACACTCTGACAGGGAGGGATCAAACAGCCTGCCTGAGCCCGTCTGTCCCCAGAAGTAATCCCAGAATCATTTGGTAGAAAAGTTCCTCCACAGTTCAGGATGTCTGATGGTAAACATGTTTTCTTCCACGTTAAAACGGTTCCTCTGAATTTGTTTTTTTGTTAAACAGTTCACAAGAGTTATGGAATTATAGGCTGTTAGGCTCTCAAACAGAGTGTGCCTTCATTTTATTATATTTAGGTGCTCGTGTGTATGTGTGTGTATTTGAAAAAGACTATAAGAGTAAGTTTATATGCAGTGCTGTACACTGTAAGACCGAATAGTAATAGTTCGATAAATGAAATGAGTTCCAACTACTTAAAAACCTGTTATAAGTTCATACACCTTTATTTTTTTGAGTAGTTTGAACAAGTTTGTTTTTTCAAGTTATCAGTACTTGAATATATTGATTAGTTTCTGACATTGCCCTTAAATAATTTGAGTTTTAACACTGACGTCACTTACGTGCCTACGTACGTACCTACGTGCGCCACCTGTTTCTTTATGAAGTGCTGGCAACCATCTTGGATTCCTCGCTTCCAGTGCGAATGCCCGCTCATTACTCCGAAAGAAACTTGTGGAACGTTAATATCCGAACAGAAATCAAAACATTTGTGAAGGGTTTTATTTGCGGCATTGCCTTTGACGCTGGATAAAGGAGGACGTGCTATGGTATGTTACGGACTTTTGAACTGGAACAGCTAACGCTATGCACTTGGCTAGCTGCATTTACCGCCTTTGCGGCATCTTCAGGAGCGCTTTTGTGGTAAGTTGTATTTTTTCCTGAAACTATAGTTCTCCGTTGTAATAAAGGGTTTTTATCGTCATAAATGTACAACAATAGCAGGCATTTAAGAATTACATGCATGCGTCGTTTTATCCATGTCGCCTTGGCCCCAAAGTGTTTTGCAAGAATTATGCTAATAAGCTCATATTTAGTATAACACATTATTAGTCCCAGCAGAGGCTGCTTCACACTTAGCGCATGCATGGATATTGACTTTGGCTAATCCATTTGCTAACTGGTGGAACTTGAAACTTACGTTTAGTTCTCTGGAGTTGTACATATTAAAACTGGGGCAGCAAAATTGTAGGCACAGGACATACTTACAAAAGCAGTGATTATTCATTACATAATTAGGCGGTAGAACTTGGTTTACATTGCAAAAAGTTATGTATACTAAGTTGAAATGTAGAAGCTTCTGAACTGTAAAATTGTTGCGCCTGGTCTATTTTAGGTTAGCTTAACGGCCATCAATAATATATTTACCAAACAGTTATTTTTTTCGTTTTATTTTATTCTGATGCCCAGTGTTCATTAGTGAAAGACTTTGTTTTTTTCCTGTCAGGGGCTGGGTCTGTGACCCAGCATTTTGAGTTTATTTTGTATTTTTGCTTTCTTATGTTATATTGAAATGAGGTGAAGTTCTTGTATTGTTGGTATTATTAGTTAAGGTTTAGTTGAGTTCTGGGCTAGTTATGTTTCATCTGTGTCTCCTTGGTTATGTGTCTTTTCTGTTCTCTGTGTAGTCTGTCTTGTCTTCTGTGTTTTACTGTCATGTCCATGCCAGGGCAGAAGTAAATTTTCCGGGGTAAAGATGCTGTTTACCTTGACCAGCTAAGACTACAGATTGTAGATGAAGTCGAGAAAAGTGAAAAGAATCCTGATTACAAAGCTGATGCACACAACTTTGGCCTTGCGATGCAAAGAGATAATCAATGATGACCTACCAGTAGGTCAGATCCTGGATTGCTGGCCTACTCTGAAATCCCAGTCCCAGGTAAGAATGTATATAGATGTAGCTAACAAGATGTATTTTATATCAACTCCTGTTATCTGGCCTGTCTGAACAAATTATGCCTTTGGAGTGTAAGGATTTTGATGTATTTTGCAAAGATTTATAGACTAATTGAAACTTGTAAACATAAATTTATCCTGTTTGTTCAGATCTGTACAGAATTGCACAGGATTACAAACCTCCACCTGAAGAACCACTTTTATGCTGTGTTGGACCAACATGCTCCCTGGTTCCAGAGCTTATTCAGAAAGAAAGCTGTTTGCACAGGGAACGTGTCTGATGTCCTGTCTCAGCTCTTCAGAAGCTATAATCTCCAGGTTAGTGGGTTTTTGTCTTGTTTTTTGAGCTTTATTTAATTTGATCAATTTTTCAATTTTAACTACCATTCTTGACTAGGTTAGCCAATAATTTAAAATAAAAATTTTCTTGTGATGTAGGAACAAGCTGATATCCATGCCCAACGTGCTGGTGTGCTTCATGCCCTCCCTGCCTATTTGTACCAAGACACCTCTACCTTCATCAAAACGTGGGATGTAAGTTTTGGACAAAGTTGTGAACAATATCTTAGTAGCATCCTTGTTTAGATTTCTCAAAATATTATGACACTTTGACAGTTTGAGAAGCATCTCCATGCTTGGATCTGTCTACAACAGTGTCCATGTCACATAATGGAAACACTACATGTTTTTAATGTGTGTAGACCTTCTATAATGTTCCTAGCCCAACCATATGTCACTGTACAAATGAAAAATATATATAACTCCTATTGACTTTCTGTTGTTATTGCTACGAAGAGGTATGACTTTGCTTTACTAAAAGTACTATTTTTGTCAGTTTGTTTTCTCAAATCTTTGGTGTGTTGTGGCTTTTTTGTTGTTCAAACAATTGATTTCTGAGCTAGTAATAATCCAGAAATGTGACTTATATAGATGAAACTAAGAGAAAAAAGAATGCACTAACATGTAGTAATTTTGTTTTTTGTAGATGATGCATTCTGATAGACCAGATATTAGTGAAGTGCCACTTGGACTCCTCCTCATCAGAGCCAATTCCAGCGATGCAACATTCAGTTTTGGTCGAGGGTAACATGATCTTTGTTTTTACCACCCTGGCTGATGCATTTCTAATAATATTTGGACTGACCTACGCCCTGCACCTAAGCTACCCAACATGTTTGGCCAACATTTTTGACTTTATTCAGAACGTTTTGATGGGTCTGGAGGGTGGGAAGTTGAAGCCCAAAGTGCTGAGTCTTAAAAATGATCTTTTGGCAGCAGAATAATGTCCAGGATTCCTACACAGCCCTCAAGTGCCTGTTAAAGCAAGTAATTCAGTTTATCATGTTTCCAAGTCTGGATAAGTTGTTTTTTTTAAAAACAGAGAATAGAATAAAGAAATCTTTGCAGACTCTGTTTCATACTTCATTATCTTAAATCCACAATCTCACTACATTTCTGGCTTCTAGGTGGGATCTTGAATGTCACTTAAGGAACGTTCCTCCTGAACTGCTCATAACTGACATAAGGCGCTAAGGAGGTTTATAACACTTTGTTTTATGTCACTAAAGAAGTATTTTTCTATTTAATGTTTTATTGCTTTGTTGTTGAGACTGTGATTGCACTCTACAAATGTGCATTTTGCATAACCACAGTATTGGCATATTAAAAAGGTTACCAATTATATTTCAGTGTATTAGCTGCACTATACTATACTATTACTTTCATTCGGTTTTCCCACCTAATAATGCAGGATTTTCTTTTCCTTTTGTTTGTTTTTTAATAAAAAGGCCATACTCATGTGTTAATCAAATCTGAATACTCTTAAAACATGTTGTGAAATTCTTTATTTCTAATATTGTAACCTTGTGCCAAAACTGGACATTTCTGACATTATTCCCTATAAAACGTGGTGGATTTATGTCTTCGGGCTTTTTGTTAGAAATGCTATGTGTTAAAGTAACTCAATAAATTTGTAACTTGAATTTATATTTTCTGTCTTATGTTTTTACAAGTGTAATTAATTTGGGCACTTTTTTTTATATCAAATTCAAAACACAGTAGATTTGGATATTACATGCGTTTGTATTTTAAATTTTTGAGTTGTATTAGCTTAAAATGGTTAACATTTTGAAACTAAATATTAATTCCTAATAGTTACTTGAGCTAGATTTGTACTTGAAACTCAAAATATCAAGTACAGAGTACTAAACCAAAATTGTGGATATAACATAAAAACATTTATCAATGGTACTTAAAAATATTTATCAAAAGCTAATAAATAAAGTGTGTTTATTTAACTTTTATTTTTAAGTTTTAGTTACTTAAAATATTTTATGTAATCAGTTTCACCAAAAGTTTTGAGTTAAATTAACTTATTGGGTTTTACAGTGTAGTAAAATGCCAAGCCTCTTCATTTTTCATGACCTAAAGTGTATCAGGCTGAAATCCATTTGGTAACTTCCCAATAGTTGAGTCATCATAAAGTAGCTCTCTCTCTCTCTCTATTTTGCTCTCTCGCTCACTTTCTCTCTCTCTCTCTCTCTCTCTCTCTCTCTCTCTCTCTCTCTCTCTCTCTCTCTCTCTCTCTCTCTCTCTCTCTCTCTCTCTCACACACACACACACACACACACACACACAATAATGAATCAGCTGATGGTTAAAAGCAAAAATTATATTTATGACTGTATACACATCATTCCAAAACTCATTATTCTAAGACCTGTCTTGGCAGGATTAATATAAGGCTGTGCAGTGTATGTGTGTCCTGCGGTACTGTGGAGCTTGTGGACTGATGGAGGCCTGATTGATTTGATAAAAAATGAAAGCCATTGATTCTGTCATGAATTTACAGCACCTCATTTACATAATTCAGAAAGCTGAGTTGCATCTTAGTACAGACATTAGTGGAAACAGTAAACCCTGCAGTGCTTCTCTGGTGTGCGCACGTACACACACACACACTTATATCAACCCAACTGTTGAAACGCAATCCGTGAAATAAATGCTTACCGAGCACTCAGATGCCTGCACACTCAAATCATTTGATCCTCATTTGAAACATGATTTCAGCACACTGAATGCTTACGTGAGTAAATATAAGTACCGGTAACTACTGCTTTTAATCCTCTCATCGTAAATGGATCTTAATGACAAAAATGACCAGGTATTTATTTGTCAGCATTTAACTGAATACAGCGGTGGTGAAGTCTGTGTGAAATGGAAGCATGTATGGACTCAGCGGTATATTTCAGGTCTGCATTTGTTGTCTGTGATAACAAAAAAAGTATTGCACATATTGATGTAACAAAAAATACTCGCTTTAAAAAGATAAACAGATATTTAGCCATGCATGCAATGAATAATTAACTGGAATTTTTTTTCTCTTCGTTTTTGATGTGTCCCTGAGCAGTGGCCTGAGATCCACTGTCACATAATTACCAGTTAACAATACAAACCTTACACCGAGACAAATCCCTATCCTAATGAGGACACACAAGATCCTTCCTTTGGTGTTTGCATTTTAATACAAAGCCAACAGCAACGCTAAATACCAGCCCAGAGAAGACGTCACAGAAAAAATTTTTGTGGCCACTGCAATTCTATTAAAGAAACACGTAGACAAAAAAGAAATGAGGGACACAACGATACAAGCCTGACTGGACGACTGCTTCTATGGGAGTTGGCTTCAGTTTCATCACTTCATCAGTACTGTTGCTGTCTAAATAATTTCCCCTTAAGGGGCAATCATTGTAACATCCTCATAAAATAGCAGCCTCTGAGGACTATAGTGTGGTGATGGTCCTCGAAGAGGTTTGTTATTCCATGGGATTTGAGCTGAAGGATGGCATTTGGCAGCGGGGCATCCTCCTGTTCGGTGGAGATAGTGTACCAATCCTGGAAAGGACCAAGTGCCTACTCTGCCTAAAAGGAAGACCCTGTCACTGTTATTTTGAGAACTGTTGTTTAGCAAGTAGTTCCTGGTTTTGCAGCTGGGTCTCTGGCATGAGATGCAGAGGGATTTAAATTAACCATCAACAGTGCAGCTGCACATCTGTTTGGCTACTAACTCCTTAATTTTACACCTGTAAAATTCTTTTTTTATTTATTGTTTAAAAAAATGTATTATTTTAAATTTATGGGGAAAATAGTTTGGACCTGTTCATGCGTATCAAAGTCACTGGATTTATTGGTGTTAATAGATACTTGAGTGCATGAGTCTGTTTTGACCTTGCTTGCTGAAGGCGTGTTCTAAAACTCCGGTGTTTGAAAGCTGTAGTGAAAGATTTTGTGTTCAATGATCAACTTTCATTAAATAAAATAAGAAGGTTTATTTGAAATGTAATAATTTGCTGTTGGTGTTGATACTAGGTGCACCTCAGTTTGACAAACTGTGATGTCAGAATAGTGAAATCAACAGTTTATCAAGTGCAGTGTTAAATCCGGATAAATCAGCCTGTCAGCCGCGCACCTCCCACAGAGATAAATATGGCAGAAGAAAAAAGTAAAAAAGTAAAATAAAAAGCTTTTTTCATTTACATCTTTTTGTTTTATTTTAGTAAATGAACTGTAGAATTTCCATCAGAGCTGCCACAGTTATTATTTTTCTTAACTGTACATTACAAGATGTTGCTCCAAATTTTCTTCTTTTGATTTGCATTTCTTTTTTTGTTTGTTTTATCTCAAAATATTCTCTCTCTCTCTCGTTCCTTCCCTCTTTCTCCTAAAACTTCACCCTTGTCTTGGGTTGACATAGCATCTTGTTGTTATGTCATCTTAAATTGCTCATGTGATTGGTTTACCGTGACTACTTTATTCTTCCTCAGCCAATCAGCAACGCTCTTGCGATTGTGAACTTGTCTGCAACAGATCACTACCATATGATCGGCTGATAAGATATTTGCATTAACGCTCAGTTGAACAGGTGTACCTAATGAAGAGGCCAGTGAGTGTATATCAGGTTGAGTTATATTTGTAATTTATAGTTCATTTAAAATATTTTCTAGAACTAGTGTTTATCAGAAGCATTTTGTGCAGAATTTCGTGTTTATTTAAAATAAATATCTAATACCACAGCTTTGATTTTGCATTAATGGGCCTGCCTGTGCTATAAGAGACCACTTGATGGTAAAAGACTAAAAGTGAAACGTTGGCTCTCAGTTAGCAAAAGCAGGTAGATTATTGGCAGGAGCCTCAAAGACGTGTTGTGGAGACTTTATAAAGGTCTTTCAAATCTTTTTTTTGAGTCATTTTCTGACTTACCTTGCCAAAGGACTAAGAATGCAAATGAGTAGTTTTGCAACAATCTGGGATGTTTGCATCATTTTTTTCCTCGTTATTTCCATTAATATGCAGTGTTCCTATTAAATAAATGAATAAAAATTACAAAGGCATTTAAACTTAGTCAGCTCTTAAATTCAAGCTACATATGCAAAGAATCTCATGCACTAATAGCTGCTTCTATTAAAAAAAAATAAACCATAACGTCATTCAATCAGTATTAAAATATATTTAATTTTAAATGTCAGCTCACGGGAGAAATAAAAAAAACAACACGAGACTGAAAATGCATAAGAGATAGTTAGAGCTCACCCACACGGTTACCACCCATATCATTTACAACCAGCAGAGAAAAAGATGAGAGAAGGAGAGAGGGAGAGACAGCGGGAGAGAATAAGTGACAGATGAATGAATGACGCTGTAAAGCCCTCTGTGTTGCTTTAATTGGATTTGAATGGGCTGTCATTGTGTGGAAAAATACTGTCGAGTGAAGGGACTGTTGCACATGAGCGTGCATACATATAAACCAACACACACACATGTACGACCACAATCAAATCCCACAGCAAAATGTGTAATTTCACAAGATTAATATGGACCATGAACAGGTGTTAATACAACTCATTCACTGCAAAACAAGCTGCTCTTTCTTGTTTTGTGTAGCAGAAGCCTGCAATATAAAGAAATATTCCTGAAACAGATGAGGCTTGAGTCCAATTACTCTCAAAGCTTACATATGAAATAAGAACAAACCTTACTTTATATGCCTTACGGACACATTTTTTATCATACAATCTTTTAGGTGACAGCTATAATCCATCCATGATTTCCACTATAAAACGTGGTTCATTCTATGGGAAAAAAGTAATTAGAAGTCACAAGCCATTTTATAATTCATATCTCCCAAGGCAACTGGTGGCAGTTCCTCTTGGGCTTCAGTCCATCATTTTCGACTGTCAAGTGACACGTTGGCATTTACATCAATTTGATATGCACTTGCCTATTTTTGTGCCATGAATGCCTGGCATGGCACAAAGGTGGGAGTGAACGCAGCAAGATGCAAAGCAATGACTTGCATGTAAATGAGGTATCGCAAGGCAAGGTATTTATTTGTGAATTAAGTCAAAATGGCCCCAAAAGGCTGCACTGATTCTCGCATGAAAAAACAGGACCAACAGTGTCTGGGCTAAAAAATTGAACCAAAAACAATGAAAAGCAATTAAAACAAACTTGTATATAAAAATATGTGCTTAGCCAATTTTGAAATCTCAAGTTTGGGATTGTGGTAGCTACATCTTCTTCTTTTTTTCTACTGTTTTTTTATGCTGGATGTGTCCATATTTGGTTGAAATGTAGACCTGAGGATGCTAGCAAAATACAAAAGCAGGGTTACTGCAGTTAGCACAGATCAAAACCATTTTTAGATTACATCATATTAGGTGTTTTAAGTTCACAACTCGGCAGCACGGTGGCATGGTGGTTAGCACTGTTGCCGCACAGCAAGAAGGTCCTGAGTTCAATTCCACCATCAGGCTGGGGTCTTTCTGTGTGGAGTTTGCATGTTCTCCCCGTGTTTGTGTGGGTTCCCTCCGGGTACTCCGGCTTCCTCCCACCGTCCAAAGACATGCAGCTTGTGGGGATAGGTTAATTGGATAATCCAAATTGCCACTAGGTGTGAATGTGAGTGCGAATGGTTGTCTGTCCCTGTGTGTTGGCCCTGCGACAGACTGGCGACCTGTCCAGGGTGTACCCCGCCTCTCGCCCTATGACAGCTGGGATAGGCTCCAGCACCCCCCGCGACCCTGAAAAAGGAGAAGCGGAAGTGGATGGATGGATGGATGGATGGATGGAAGTTCACAACTGCTTTACTTTTTTCTTAGATTATTATTTTGTACTAAATAGGTAAATACTACACTGTATGGACACAATGAACAACTATCAGGGTAGAAGTTTCAGAATCATAATCCACCCAAAGATATTGGATGCCATCCATCCATCCATGGAAGCTATTCAAGACCACTCCAAGCGCAAAGTGTGCTGTAATATTGGAAGTAATAAACTCCATGTGATAAACTCCAAGTCCACATGGGAGTACAGCCACTGCTCTCTAAAACCAGCCACGACAGATGGCTGATCTCCTGGCTCTGCCAAAGTTTCTTCCTGCTATAAGGGAGTTCTTTCTTCCCACTGTCACCAAGTGCTTGCTCATAGGAGGTCATCTGATTGTTGGCCTTTTCTCTCTATTATTGTAGAGTTGTTACCTTGCAATTTAAAGCACCTTGAGGCAACTGTAATGATTTGTAAAGCTGAACTGGACTGAAATCAAACAAATCTGCAATTCACGGGCATCTGAAGTTTACGGACATCTTGCATACAGAGGGTTATCCAGAAAGACAACAACTCACAGTAACACCATGTATAACATTACCAAGAATAAGCTTTTAGTATAAATGGTAGCATGTGCATCATTGTGTGTATTGCATCCTTACAGCTAAATAAAACTAGGAAGATCGCTCAATCTGCCCTCATCCATGAGACAAAGCTCAGGATCATGTGAGACAAAAAAGCATAAGTCTTTAAAGCAGACTGTGTGACAGGCAAAGGGTAAAGAACAAGTGCATGAGAAGAAAAAAATAAATCACAGACAGAAAAGAGCAAAAGTGATCCAGGAAGGTACGGAGGCAGGCACTGATGGAGATACAGGTGATCTATACAGCCGATAAGAGTAAGAGATCAAAGGAGAGAGAGGCAGTATGACAGAGTTAAAGGAATGAGCTAGAGTTGTCTTCCGGATGAAGCATTTTTCTCCCGACACAATGTTCCAGTGGCTGTTAAGCATCATGGGAAAGAGCTGACAGAGTAATGGATCACCACTAGGAAGAAAAATATTGCATGTGCATTCACACATATGTTAAAGTACACGTGTTACGCACACACAGATATATTCTTGCACACAGCAAAATTAGAAAGGGTTAATTAATAAAAAACAACAACAACACACATATTCAGTCTCCATCCTACAGGCTTTAGCCTGGACTCATTTGTGCCTCTCAAACTCTGCTCACAGGAGTGTTTGTGAGTAATCACGTTGCACTTATGAGGCAAATTACTCCTAATGATTGCAGGCTGGATTTCATATTCCAGCATCTGTTGAATTGGATGGATAAGCTAGAGAATTAAATACACTAACACATGCACCCACGAGTGCTCGCTGGTGCATGCGAGTGCATAAACTGTGTGTTAAAAGTTATTTCAGTTGGAGCTGTGTTCTGTTTGACGTCTGTGTTGTTGTTGGCTAGCCTCAAGCAGAGCTGTCCTTACCTATAGGCTGAGTTCTGCTTGAGGAGTCATCCAGATTATAGGATTTTTAGTTCTTTGCATTGTTGTCTTAGTGGTTGCTCTACAGGGTTCAGCCTCCTGGTTCATCTTAAGACAGGTTTATTGTATAGGTAAAGCTTTACTGGGTTAACTGTCTTTAAGGTGTTTCACAATATATGTTTTCTTAAGATATGTTTATTTATCTAAATTAGTCTGAGAGCACCTTAAACAATGGCGTCAGACACCCGATGTACACCCTGAGGAGTACCAGTCAGTGCAGACATGTAGCCTCTTGCTGTGCTGATGTAATATAAGTTGTCTTTAAAGAAGGGATTATGTGTACCCTGGCACAATGTCTTCATGGTTAATTGGCTGTGAACAAGATTTGAATCTTAGTCTTGCTTTCTTTAATGAGGTTTCACCTTCTTCTTGTGTTTGTGAACTGAAGATACAAAATTGGCCTTAGGTTTGAATATGAGTACTTATTTATTTATTTTTGTTATGTTTATGCATTAGCCTGCAGAGCACAAGCAACCTGTCCAAGATGTTTTCCTGACTTCCTTAGAGCAGCTCAAACACCCCAGTGACCCTGACAATGAGTAAGTGGGTATGAAAAATGAATTAATTCTCCCTTATTTTGATACTGCACCTTCTCAATGAGCTGCTCTGAGTTATTATTGTTTCTATGCTGTGCTGCAGTACTCAAATATTTTTGACCCACATACACAACATGTAACTTTACAAACAACACCATGAGCTCAGGACATATTTTTTGTTTCCACATTTAAATGTAAGCTCAGTTTCTCTCAGTGAATACTGGAGCTTGTTGGTCTTTTTTTCTCTAATCAGGTTCCTTAACATTGCTATCAAGGAAATTGGGAAGTGTAACAGTCCCGAAGCATGAAGTGCTTACCCAAACCATTTACCTGACTCCGTCAAGCTTGTCTGCTTCGCCTGAACATTCACCTAGCCTACCCACCTGCCTGCTCACCTCCTCACCTGTGGAAAAACAAACCAGTGGTCTTTCCCTCAACAAAGCCACTGTATGCTCACACACACTCACTAACTGGACTTTCAGTTCAATTCAACTCAGTTTTATTTACATATTGTCAAATCTCAACAGCAGCCGACCTCAATGCACACGATTATGCAGAAAAACAAACAAACAATCAAAACAACACCCTATGAGCACGCACTTGGACAGTGGAAAGGAAAAACGTCCTTTTAACAGGATGAAACCACCTGCAGAGTTCTTTCTCTCAACTGTTGCCAAGTGTTTGCTCGTAGGAGGTCAGGGGACTATTTTATTGTTGAATTCTATGTGTGTGCACTTAAATCTATTTGTTCGTCTGCATGACTCTGTACAGGTTTTGCATCTTATTTTCAATTCAACTTTGGAATTTAATAAACTGTCAGTTTCCACATTTTCTAATTTAGGATAGGAGTGCCTTATCATGGTGGTACAGTAGTTATCTATGAGGGGCTGTTAAGGCATGAGAGTGTTTCTGTGTGGAGTTTGCATCTTCTCCTCATGTCTGAGTGGAACTTTTCCAACAGTCAAAAGATGAGCATGGAGTTAGTTTAACCAGTGACTGTAAAATTTACTGTGAGTGTGAATAGTTGTCTGTCTCTAAATGTTAGTCCTACACTAGTAGATTTGAAACCTGTTCAGGGTGTACCCTGCTTCTCGCCCTGTGACAGCTGGGATAGATTCCCTGGTGGTCAGCGTGGTCATCCATGATGGATAACAGTTTGTTCGGTGACCTCCTCTCCACCCCAATTTCAAAAGTGTCCAGTTTGCAGCCAATCACAGAGCTAGCCTTCCTAATCAGTTTATTCAATCTGTTGGTGTCACCAGCTCCAATGCTTCCCCAGCAGACAAAGGACACTGAGCTTGTCACAACTGAGCTATAAAATCTCCATCATTTTGCTGCACATGTTGATTGAAGGCTCTCAGCCCGCTTAGGAGACACAGTCTGCTCATCTTCTTGTATACAGCTTAAGTCAACCAGTGTTTTTTTTAAAGCCATGGGTGGAAATAAATACATGAATGAATATTTTGTGATGAATCAAGTACATAAAAATAATGGAATATTTTTTTTCTGTCATGAAGAGTACAGAAATGTGTGATAAATGTTGGTGCAGGTGTGTCTAGCACTCTCTCCAGCCTTAGGAAACTCCCTTCTGTACAGCTATAAGATCAGAGTACTTAAGTCCAGAGAGGAGAGGTCCAGTGTTATAGTCTTTGTGTGTGTGTGTGTGTGTGTGTGTGTGTGTGTGTGTGTGTGTGTGTGTGTGTGTGTGTGTGTGTGTGTGTGTGTGTGTGTGTGTGTACTGTGGCTGCTTACTCCTGCTCTGTGGGCAGAACGGTGTTGGTGGTGATTTAACCTTTCCAGGTTACTCTCTTGTTTAGCGACCAGCTTCTGGGTTTTGTTGTGTTTCCTTGTCAGTCTCTTTCAGTTTTAATTATTAACACAACCCTTTTCTTTACTGACAGTTTTGTCTCCTTGTCACATTTTTTCCCAACCCAGACACTTTTTGTTACTTCATTACATCCCCCACTGGCCTTTAAGAGGAACATAACAGTTATGAAAGGTGATGCATTTTTAAAATGTCCAACTATTTCATGATGAACATGAAGGGCATCTTTCACAATACACCAAAAATGTCACCAACTTAGCAGCTGCGGTGTTGGAGTTAGTCACTTCAGCAACTTTATTTTGAAAATGTTAAACTTGTTGACTTTTGGAAAGACATCAGCTAAACTTCCTTGAGTAGAGTTACTTCTACAGGCTGGTGAATCCGTTTCCCCTCACTGTGGCTGCAGGCTGACAGCTGCGTTTGCTGAGTGGGAGAGAACAGCAACAACAATCAACCGGATAGCAGCCAGACGGAGATTGGTAAGAGATTGCACAGTACCTGTGGCTGTATGTGGAAAATATGTTTACTTTTCGCGGTCACTCGGTGTTCCACTCGCTGGCTAAAGCAGAGCTCCCAAACCTGGATTTTCCTCTGCTTTTTAAGCTTTTAGCCACTCTGCTGTTTAAATCAACTTTGTAATCAGCAATGTCAGGGACACAAATTTACATTACTAATACATTTTGTCTAAATTGCATATCTTTATATAATGTTAACAGATTAGTAACATGAATCTCGATACTTTCAATAAAGTGCTTCTTTCTGTTTCATGATGTTAACTGTTAATGAATCACAACAGGGCATCTACTTAAAAAATCTAACAGAGAGCCAGTGATGCATGTTTTAAAAATGCTGCTCTTACATCTTGAACCACAAACGAACTACAAACTGCGTTTATGTACACTCGGCTGTTTGTTGTCAATATATATCTTTTTATTAAGAATATATAACGTGTCCATATTCTGTGAATGCAAAAAACTAAAATTCCTGAGTTGTCCTGTTTCATCTAATTTTTAGATAAATAAAACTAATATAATATTTTATAGATTTTTTAGGCACCCATACATCCAACCATATTAGGCATTCAGCAAGTAATGACCTGCTTTCTGCACAGCAACTACTGACAAAATAAAAATGCTTTATTGACGTTCTGCAAATTATGATGCTTTCTTATACGGGGTTGCAAAAAACACATTTCGGTACCGCTCGTGCCCACAGACACACAAGCAGATGAACAGATTGATGGCAGACAATCAGGCGGATGGACTATCTGGTAAATTAAAAGGAAGATTTATGGCTAGGAAGAGAAAGACAGGAAAACGAACAGGAAAGAGAGGACAAAGAGAGACTGGCATGGGCAGACAGACAGATGGACAGACAGTTTGAACAGACAGACAGATGGTGATTCTATTAGGAAATAGCGGGCTTTGATGAGATGGACAAACAGGCTATCAGACTAGCGGACGGACATACCAACAGACAGGAACTCTACTGGGACGCAATAAATGGACGGACAAAAAAAATGAACAGGCTTGACATTCTGATACAGAAATGGGGCTGGGATGTCTGGGGCCAGGCGAAGAGAGGACGCTGTATCTCTGTAGACCATCAACATGAGGAAGGACTCAGCTTTAAAGCGTGTATGCAGATGTGTGTGTGTGCGTTTGTGAATGTGTGTATTTAATACCCCACCCTGGCCATTACTGAGGTACTAGATAAAAGTAGTGAACATGCTGCCAAAACAAGGTGCTAAAAGACTAAAGATACAAATGGCAAAGGGTTCGTACACTCGCACACACTCCACTCGCACGGCACAAACACAGCAAGCACACAAATGCTTATACGTGCAGGCACGCACACACACACACACACAGGACAGAAGGACAACCGGGACATCTGGTCAACAGTTCTATCTCCTTTCTAGCAGAGAATGTTATAAAAGCACACAGTGATGCATGAAAACAGCAAAATCATTGCAATATAATGTTGAACGCGAAAAAAATGTCACATCCCACTCCCCAAAGCCTACTTTGAATGACAGATTTCACTCATTTTGTTAATCAGAGTCTCACATGAATACAGTATGAAGTAGTTAAGGTAAGAAATATGAAACGTGTTAGGGAGGTGAAATGTATTTCTGCTCAGCACAAACTTTTGTTTGTTTTTTTTCAACTCTGCAGAATTTTGAAGTCTGTTCCTGTTAAGCAAAAGCATAAACATCCACTGAAGGCTTAATAGAGAGATGTGAAAATGCTGCTTGTGGGGTGCCCGTCTTTGTGTGTGCCCGAGAACTGTATGTGTGTACCGAGTCCCCCACAGGCCCTTAAGTGGTGTGTATTTATAGAGAGTGTGTCTCTCTGAAGCCCAGAGGCTGGTTATATGAGCCCCTTCTAATGGTTAGGAGGAGAGGAAACATTCCCAGTCATGTACCCACAAAACAGACACATATGGATTGACGTACACAAGCATACACACACACTTACTCAGGCATTTGATAAGGCAGTTAGAAATGTTGTTGTCCTGTCCTCTGTTGGATAAACTCAGGCCTTTGAGGCCACAGCTATGACCTTTTTTACATTGGAAAAAGGATTCCGGACAGGATGAGTCTATTAAAAAATGCATCTGCAGCTCAGTGTAGCACTGATAAGATTCAAAATTTTATTTCATCTCATAATTTAATTGTGTCTATTTCTACAGTCAGTGGTAGAGCAAAGGTGGCTCTGGCAGCACCTCTCTGTTCTTCAGTTTCACAGCCTGCAGAGATAGGTGTTGCTGGTTCCTCTGGTCTCTCATCTGCACCAGGGTTACATGGAGTAAATGAGGAAAGAGGAGGCCCATATGGCTTTGTTTGGATCTGTACACAGGCAGCCAGAAAATGCACGTGTGAATGCATGTGTGTGTGTGTGTGAGAGAGTGTTTGATCTGTACGCAGGCCATGCAGTGCTGAAACAGCAGCAATTTAACTGATGCTCCCACCATATGGTAAGAGTGATAGCATTAGAGAACCTGCATTGAACCTGAAAAGGAGTGAGGGAGAAAGAGGGGGCAGGGTGGACCAGAGCTTGAGGCGAGGATTTGTAGAGTAGCCCCATTATGGTACACTAGTATGCAAATCACACAACAAGGAGACACACACACACAGGAGTGCATGTGAACACACAGGCTGCATAAAGTGTGCGGGCATGTGAATGCAAATGAACGTGTGTGATCCTCATAGTGGCCAAAATGTGCTAGTAGGAAAATACAAACTCGTGCAAAAGTGTGTGCGTGTGTGTGTATGTGAGTGTATGTGCGGAGGTGCATGTGCATGCAAACGCACTCATGGATGCATAAACACAAGTGCAGAGATATCCTGTGTGTTTCAGCAATCTGGGTGATTTATGCCTTGAATACTGCAGTGTTTTAGGTGGGATCTCAGGGAATACACAGCCATATGTCCCAATTTTCTGAGGCTTTCTACACACACACACTCAAGCACGCACACACACACTTTCACTTTTAAATACATACTCATATCACACACTGTATGCACACACACACTCATACATATATATATTTTCCCACACTATTTTCAGCTTAAAGGGCAAGGGCAAAAGACGAGTGTGTTCAGGTTTGAGAGTGTGAGGTTGCAGGGGGATGAGGGCTATAAGGCAGACAGTCGGAATTTTCTGCTCCAGTTAAAGGGAAATTTTTTGCTCCTGCTTTGGGAGTCAATGGACAAGTGGGATGAAAGGACGAAAGAGGACAAGATGATAGCTTGATGGCGTAAATAGGAGATTTTTGTTTTTATTATTTTTTTAAAAACCAGTAAAACAACTGAAAATAAGTGAATTGTTTTTATTATTGTGAAACAACTGGTAACACTGTGGGAATTTAAATGGGTGGCCCAAAGCTAAATGCTGTGGGTGGGGGTGGGGTAGGTAAAATAATTTGCTGCGAAAAGGTCAAGGTCAAGTTTATTTAAAAGAAAGTTTAAATAAATTTCAACAGCGGCTCCTGCCTCCAGATTGTCTCAAAAAAGCAGAAAAAGTTTCTTGTCCATATCAAACAAATCTACAAAAAGAATGTTTGAAGTTTAAATTATTTATATATTTTCCAAAATTTCAATTTTGGTGTAAAGCAGCAAGTACAGTATTTACTAGGGGTGCAACGATACAGAAAATTCACGGTTCGGTTCGGTTCGATACTTTGGTGTCACGGTTCGATATTTTTTCGATACAAAAAAAAAAGTTCATGCCTTTTTAATTTGTCATTTATTAAATTTTCACGGCACATTCTGCACCACCTCTCTGTGCGTTCATCATTTGTTTGAAGCCAGCTCACCTCCTGCAACCACTTTTCCGAGAATACGCGCTTCTTTTGTGGTTCGGACTCCTTCTGACATTTCTTTGGAGGTGGAGGAACATCACAGTAATTGCTTAAAGGAGCTTCTTCGACATCTTTAAGAGTTCTAAACAAATGTCTGTCCTCCTCCTGAAAATCTTATGTACGCAAACACGCGTTGCAACTTCTTATCTTGTGTAAAGCTGCACTTTCTTTTTGCCTTATAGTCTGATTTGTCATAACTTTTCCGTTTTGTAGTAAGCTTTTCTTTGGCTGTCACTTCTTCACCCTGACCTGTCTTATTTGGCTCAGCAGAACTAAAATATATATCCTGCTGCTTTTACACACGCACTCACATAACGCTCAGCGATTCTCTGCGCGATCAACCTCTCACATGTTTAAGCTGCGGGAGATTTCACTTGTCATGTTTGCATAGTAAGCTAACGATTGATAAGATGATGTCAGAGGAATTGGTGCGCAAATTATCGTCACTCACCAATCAGTGCTGTCGCTCTCTATACACAGTTGCGCGATTGCAAAGTGAAAGTAAAAAACAAGCGCAAATTCAAACGCGATTTCAATATGTCACATATTGACAGTGGCTCACCGATGCCAATGACATAATTACCCAGCTACATTTCCGAAAGAATGCAAAAGGATTGACATAGATTTTTCCTTCCTACGATAGCCCGACAGGCAGGGCAGAGATAGATTTTGGTAGCCCGACTGGAAAAATCGCTAGCGATTTTGCGAGCCCTGTATCTGATTGAGGAATCACTCATCTTTGGAAAAGAGAGTTTATTACAGAGAAATGTCTCTTTCCAAAATAAAAGCTATACTATATGCTTCTTCTGGGCTATATTCTCAGCAGCATATTAAACATATCAGGTCCCCATAAGGAGAATCATGTGCTAAATGACTCGGGTAAAGTTTGTAGCATGCGTGCTTGTTGTTTTTCTCTGCTTCCACTTGTCTTTGCACTAGGATGCTGTTGGAGTAAATGTGCAGTCATATTTGTTGTGTTCCCACTAGTGTTGTCAGCGTTAATCTTGTTGAAATTACGTTAACGCCACAACACGGCAAATCTCCGTTAACGAGCTACCGCGGATCGCCCCGTGCGTGGGGCTGGACAGCCAACACGTTAACGAGCTAACTGCGCTAACACACTAGTTCCCACCCATGTAATTGAGCATTGCGTGGCACATCCAACATACTGTTTTACTTTAGTCCATGACGCGCTTACCTTCAGGGTCATACTTCACATGAAAACCAAAATAGTTCCAAACGCCACATCTGAATGAGGGTGGGGGAGGTTCAATTTGCCATGTTGCAAGGAGAGCTTAACTTCTGTCTCGCTAGCTTGCCCTGCGCCCAGTGAATCTGTGTTCGACTACTCCGCCTAGGCTGCACTGTCGAGCGCAGATCCACTGAGCGCTCAACACAGACAGCACCGTCAGAAGGAAAGTTGATAAAATAAATAAAAAATTTTGTATTCTTCGATACATATGCGTACCGAACCGAAAGCACTGTATCGAACGGTTCAATATCGATACGAGTATCGTTGCACCCCTAGTATTTACCTTCTTTTAATTCACCTGTTCTCCCTCAATCTTCCTTCTTTAGCTATTCAGGCCAGTCTGTCAGACATGACTCACAGCAGAATGTGCCTCCAGCTGATTGAGTCATTTTAAACAAGGACCAAATGTACATACATTACAGAACAGCAGTAATTTATAACATTGTACATTTTTTGGTGTTCAGACTATTTTAAAACATTCATTTTCAATCACAATAGGAGATTTCACCTGCTTTCAAAGTGAACTGCCCATGAAATTGATTACATATGGCCAGCAGGTGCTATCCTTCACCTCCATTTAGGTTTGGTAGCCTGTTGCCATATCTTATATTAAAATCCAGATATGGAGGTGGTGTGGGTAGTGGTGTCAGTAGTCATTGGCTGTTCTGTCTTTAACCCAGGGAGACCTGGTTTCATCACCTCTCAGGGACCAGCCACTTAAATTTCAGAATTTTTTTTTTTTAGTTATTTTTTGGTTAGGTATAAGAACCAGTCATTGCTCAGGTTTAAATTTTTTCAGACGTAGTGCCAATTTTTGCATGATCTGACTAGGTATCCTAGTGGACCAGCGAATCTATTACATGCACCATTGGACATTTCACTTCCAATTAAAGCAAGAGACAACCTGTAAAAATGTAGTATCTAGCTACCAAAGATTTAAATGGATCCAAATAGTAGGTAGAATCTGTTTGATTGGCTCAAATGTTGGCGTGATAACGAATAACAGGCATTTAATCTGCTTTTAACACTCAAAGTGCTTGATGAAAGTATCAGCTGTCCGATTTAGTATTTTTACATCAGTAGTGAAAGAACTTAATGGCGAATATAAAACTGTTAGTGCAAAGTAAACAAATCCAAAGGACCAAAAAAGTCATTTGAAAAAATAACTATTCAAGATATAAATGCAATATAAAATATGAGTAGATGGAGAAAACCTGCAGTCAAGATTACATCAGGATACAGTCATGACTGAAAAGTTAAGGACACTGTTACTGCTTCTATAGGAATTATGACGGTATGTAGCATCCAGGTTCTGCTCATCAAATGAACGTGATTAACTGATCATCAGCAAGTTTGAGCACCTCTATAAAGCAGGTGTGTGTTAAAACGATGTTACAATCTGCCCAGGAATGAACATGCTAGTAAATTCACCCAAAGGTCAGACCCCACAAAAGCTATATCTCAGAATCTACAGGCCTCTCCTCTCTAAAAAAAACCCATCGCAGCTTGTCTTAAGTTTGCACTGTTGCATCGAAACAAACCACAAGACTTCAGAAAGACTTCAGGCCTTGAGACAGATGAGAAAACAGGGAAATGAAACACAAAACTTCACCATAAACACGCCACACCAGCTGTCAAACTATGATCAAAAAACGGGTCATTCAGCTGAACAATGATCTCAAGCACAGAAGCAAATCTATAACAGAATAGCTGAAAAAAGAAAGAATGAAGGTGCTGCAATGGCTCAAAGTCCAGAATTCAGCCTGTTTGAAGTGTTGTGGCAGGACTTAAGAGAGAGCTGTGCATGAACCATGAACTGAAGCAACTTTGTAAAGAACAGCAGGCTAAAATTCCTCCACAATGTTTTGACAGACTGATAAAGTTGTACAGCAAACAGTTACTTCACGTTATCGCCGACAAAAGTGGTTCCACAAGCGACCGAATTATGGGGCATACTGAAACGTATGGAACAAAATTCTAGGTGTGATGAAAACAGTCAACTTCTATCAAAATGATAGAGTGGGGAGAAAACAAACCACATACCACCACATTTGTCAAAATAACAGTTCTGTTATGACTAAACGACTAAAGACTGAGCAGTGGCATTTACTGATAATTTCTCTGATAAAAGAAACAATCAATATTTCCCAATTCAGCAAAACATTAATTTTAAACATATGGCAAAAGCAACGAAAGAGCATTTCATGTTGAACTGGTGAGTTACCCTGGACTGGCTGAGAAAGCATATCCTCCTCACTGAGGTTATTTACCAGCAAAATATGCTATATTTATTTTTATATTGACCGCGTATTCTAAAGACACAAACATGCAAACATTGGCAGTCTTGGTTGTTCGGTATACATCACATTACAAAATCCTGATTAAAAAGTGTAATCAGCTGTCACCGTATCCTCTGACAATCCGTCTTCAAGTTCAACTTCAAATTTAAACCTGATGGATAAGAAGGCTCGTGCTACAAATGTTTGGACAGTTGGATTTTATTTTCCTGTGTGTGATAAATACATGCATAGTTATTTCCTTAACCGTGAATAGGATGTCAAAATTTATTTAACTAATTTAACTGAAAAAAGACCTGAAGTTACCTTTATGCAAAAAAAAAACCCCAAACCACTCCACGATGTGGAGTCCTGTTTAGCAGAAATAACTTGAGGTAACTGTCATTATTGGGTGTCATTAAGTTGGCTATGGTCTCCTCTATATATCAAAATATTCTCTATCAGTGTTAAACACTGTTGTGGAGGAATTTTGTCCCACTCTTCTTTCAATCAGGTTGAGGTCTGGGCCACTGCAGCACCTTGCTGCTTGGGATCATTATTCTGTTGCATCAGAGGCTGTAGCTGAAACCTAAGCTGTGCTGTCATATTCCTTGTAAAGAGAAGAGGCTTTTTCCTGGAAACCCTTCCAAACAAGCCAGATGTGTTTGTTCTTTTTTCTAATTATATTATCATGAACTTTAACATTTAATATGCTAACTGCAGCTTGTGGAGTGTGAGATGCAGCTCTTGTGTTTTTTGCAGTTTCTCTGAGCATTGCACGCTCTGACCTTAGCATGGATTTACCGGGACGTACACTCCTGGGAAAACTTTGGCGTTCTGTTAAGACACACCTGAATGCTCCAGACCAACAATCTGCCAAAACCTCTGCTTTTACAGAGGTGTTTACACTTACTCGTGATTAATTAATAAAGTGCATTTGACTATCATTGGCTGGCTGGTGCTTAATTTCTATGGAAGCAGTAAAGCTGTACTTGGTTTGTCAAGTTTTAAGCCGATGTGCCATCTATTTTGGTTTGTCACTTTCTCAACTACACACTTTAAAGTGGTCTCAGCTTTCTGTTACATTAGTGTCAGAGTGTCCCTGCAGATGAGTTGTGTAACACATCTGGCCCATGGAAAATAGAGACTACTGAACAGAACTGGAAACTGGGTTGAAACATGCATGAAAAGAAGCGCTATGTCATACAGTGATGGAGCGAGTTCATTATGTGTTTAGCCTGTTTTAGGTGGTGTAAGTCACCTTGAACGCGAGTGCACAAAGATAAGCAACAGCTTTTATAGAATTTTCAAAGTTGTCTTCATCTGAATTTCCAAGTGTTTTAGAAGCTACACAATGGCAGATTATGTTGTTTGTGTGTGTCCTCAGAGGAGTAAGATGGATTAGACCCCAGTTTAGCCCATCCCGACGAAAACACAACCTGACAGCACTGCTCCCCAAGAGGAAGGAAGAGAAGAAGCAAGCTGGGGTTGAGCTGCATTATTGAAATCATATCTCATCTTAATATTGAAATTGTATCTACATTCTGAAAGCCATCATCTTCCATCTCTTCCCTCTTTGTCTCCTTCCCCCCTTTTCACCTTTTGGTTTCCCCAAAAACAGACTCAACAGACGAGCTAGAGCAGACGGTAAAGCATTTAGCGTTATGGTGGACGAGTCAAAGAAGTTAAGATGGAATGTAGAGAAAAAACTAGAGGGGGGTGGAAGTGAAAATAAAATGAAATGAAGACCGAAATATGAAGAGCGAGGAGGAAAATCGCGCAAGTCTTTCTGCTCATCAGTCTCTGTGTATTCCACTCCTCGCCGCCCTCACGCCTCCCTCTTCGGTCCCTTTATTCTTCCCTTCCTTCTGAAGTGAGAAATCTCTAAGGAAGCTTGCTCATAAGGCCTAATTTATTTACCACTGCCACCCTAGCTCCATCACTTTGTCATTAATTTACCAGAGTCATATTTATGTGAGCAGTTGGACACCAGTCCATGCCATGCTGCAGCTACACAGAGCATACAGCACATGCAGAAAACCTCATCCATAAACATGCACTGTATTATTACTATTCCCTGCAGAGTTAAGGCACTTGGAATGAACCACTAATGAGCCCCGATCTGACCTATATATTTAAATCATTGATGTACTTCTACTATCAGCCATTTTAATGAATCTGTCTTGTTTTGCTTTTACACCCCTGCATGGGACAAATATTTTTTTCCCCCCCATTTGTTCAGCAGCTAACTAAGAACACTTTCCAGGGAATTTAAAAAACTAAAAATATAATCCTTGATGTGCTAGACTTGTTACAGTTTAAGTTTGCATTCTAAAAATGTACACAACTGCGAAGACCGGATTCAATCGCAGCGACCTCTGTGTCCTTAAAGTTATGTATGGAGACTGTGACAGCAACTGTGAGTGTAGGAGAGAGGGAAATGGAAAATGGGTATTTGAGAGGGTGGTTTTTAAATCTTCACAGCTCACGTTCCTGCTCAATATTCAGACTAGTATTACATTGATTTTGCATCACTTGAATATAGAAGTAAATTCTAATTAATTAAGCTACATCAAACACACAGATTTATGGTGAAAAAATGTATTAAAAACGTGATGGAAATGTTTCAATAATACAATGGCATAATGAAGCAATAGTTTTAAAGTCAGAAGGGCCCTCTACAGAATGTCAGAAGAACTTAATTTATTAATCAATAACCATGCAAAATTCATTCCTGGCTCCTTGCCTTGTTTTTGTCGAAGCAGAGGAGGAACACTCTGCCTGATTCTTAAAGAGGATTATGGAAGGGAGGAAAGTCACAGGGAAAAAGAACACAAAATGTGGCCGTGTAAGCGTAGTCAACAGGGATTAATGAGGTGAAACTGAAATAGCTTGTTGGCCCATTTCTGATGTAATAAGATATGCCTTGTGGACATTTGATATCTTAAAGTTGGACATGCATTTGATCTGCAGAAGTCAGTTTATGTTGTCTTATCAGGCTTGGTGAGCTCATATGGTCTACTGATTATTTATTTTATCTATTTTTTATTTACATGCTGTACGTACTTGTAACATATTTATTAGACTGCTACCCAGTGTAAGGTTTATGCGACAGCTGCCCTAAATGAACAATACTGGTAATTACCAAAATCTTTTTTTAATGTTTCTGTAATGGTTAACACACCAGTATGCAAGTTGTTTCATTTAAAGTATAATTTTAATGCTTCTATATAATTATTGTTATTATCCATGCATTTTAAAATGTACTGTTTTACAAGAAGTAGAAAAAACAGTAAAGCACCTTATTATTTTGTGAGTAGTAGTCACTGACTTGCATTTCTGAACCGAAGAAATAGTTTTAGTTGCAGAATTCAGTTTTTTTCATTTTAATATTTCTGTTTCTTGGTTTTCTGACAGCTGTTCAAATAAATTTGTTTAGGCTGTTTCTTTTTGTGCTTTTTACTTTTCTTTAAAAAAAAGTCTCATTGGTTGGTTGGTACAGATGCCCTCTCTCTCTCTCTATATATATATATATATATATACTGTGTATTGTGTATTTTGTTGTACAGTTATTTTATTTTCAACTTTAATTTTTATATTTTATCTTATTCTTTCCCAGTTAAATTTACCCTTCATTCTAATTTGTGTTGTACAGTTATTTCATTTTTAACTTTAATTTTTATATTTTATTTTATTTTATTCCTTCCTAGTTAAATTTACCCTTTTTAATTTTCATATTTATTTCCTATCTTATTCATAGGTCACGAGCAGTTGTCTAAGCATTTCACTGCATATCGTACTGTGTATGACTGTGTATGTGACAAATAAAATTTGAATTTGAATTTGATTTAAGCTTGGCTCCTCTGCAGAGGCTTGTTAGCTGGTCCCAGGACTGCACTCATCTGGAGAGAGGTCTTGGATTAGCTTCTATTAATACTCAGTCCACATCTGTTCTGGTTGCCAGCTGCTGGTATTTGTCAGTCTTCTTTTGCTCCTTCTGTCTGATTTCACTGTCAGCTCTGATTGCCACATCTATTGCAACTGCCATCTTCTGCTCCTTGTCAACCAGCATTGTGTCTGATAGGTTAGCCAGAAGCTGTCTGTCTGTGCGCATCTTCAAGTCCCACAGTGTTTTATCCTGTTTGTTCTCAACAATTTTCAGTGATCTACCATCAGGACTTCTAATCCATACATAGTACAGTTCCTGTATTCCTTTCAGTGTATAGCGCCCCAACTTCTTATATCTATGTACCATGCAGTGGACTGTCTCAGGGGCACCTTTGTACAGCCTGTACCTTGGATCCTGTCTTCTGTGGTAGACTCCTGACTTTATGAATCTTAGGTGCTTTGTGCCACCATGATCAGAACATCTGTGCTGTTCTTCAGGGGGAGGAATACTTGATATCTCCTCTGCCAGCTGATGACACATCCTATAGAGGGGCTTGGTCTTCCACAATACTTCCTTCTCTACACCATCTGTTTAAAACTGCCTAAGGCATGAAACAGTTGATCCCTGGTGTCCATTTCACTGATGTATTCATGGATCCTCCTTGTTTCCTGGATGTTTCTGTTGCTCATAGAGTTTCAGGATGCTAGACTATGGGTCAAACCTTTAATGCCATCTATCTACTCCTAAACCACCAGGGTATATGAGCACTGTCAGGTTAACCATTTTGATGGTTTAGTACTTATTCCTACCTCTGGCTTCTCAGCACCTGTCTTATGATCTATGGCAACATACGGCCAGACTTATCAAGTCTGAACAACTTTCAGATGGCCTGTGCAGAAAAGTAGTGGCACAGTCCATCACCTTGGCATTTGCTGCACTTGATGGTAACTAGTGTGGAGACCTTGAAATTGGCTTCCAGTGTCGTTTCCCATTGCTGGACCGAGTTCTTGTTGCAGGTAACCATTGCATTGTTAGCCCTGTACAGTGTCAGGAAACCCAGTATTCTTGTGTAGTGAAATGAAAGCCTTAAAACTTTGGTCATTGACCCTAGAGGCTAAGTCATCAGACGATAGATCAATGGAGTGTCACCTAATTAAGTTTGACATTATAAGCCAAATCCTCCTTAAGTTCTTGGGGGGGAAAACAAGTATGCAAACCAGAGCATGGTTAATGTTACTTCATTGTAAGGTTACAATGAAGTGCAGCATCCAGGCACCGAAGTCAAAGACGATTAGTAACCTAGCTAGCTGGCATCTGAAAACAATTTGCAATGCTATGACTAAAGTAGCACAAAAAAGATGAAATGAAGATAAAATTGAAACTGAAAAAGGTTTAACCCTGTAAAGCCTGGAACATGAAAAATAATATTTTTATAATATAGTGTTTATTGAACCTTCTTACAAATTAAAAATAAATATATTAGATATATGTGTCTTTTAATTTATATCAAATATGCTACATCTAACACTTAAAGGGCCCTTCTGACTACATCTATTATTTTCTGTGCCTACAGTCTTTCAGGGAAGATCACAGCGATGATGTACAAGTCCCATAAATTAATGTGTCATACATGACACACACAGGGTTAACATACTCAGATCAGTTGATGAGGGATGCCACTCTGCATGACATCACATCTCTTTTTAGTTTTAGATCAACTGATACTTGTCAGTTCGCGACGCCCTTGGAGGTCCAAGTTAACTATTCAGTTACCGGTAGCTTTGTGCATAGCAGCAATCACAGTAACAAGCACGACTGAGGACACTGATTTTGGAATACTTGAGCTTATGCAAGGTAGACTTTAGGAAATACCCCTTGTGTCATTCGTGAGCTGCATGAATGGAAATGTGTTGAAGATATTCTTCACTAACAGTCAATGACCCCACTGTCCTAGTGTGGCGAGTTTGTCAATCCACTTGTCTCTAATGCTTTGTACACGCCACAATCTAAGACACATATTTTTACACCTTTATAAGTGTGGATACATTTTTTGGTGAACATACTTTGGGTGTGTGGTTGTAATTATGCAAATTATGATGTTTTAAAGTATGTTGTTAAAGAGTGAATGTGTAGTGTATAGATGTATTACTTTATAGGAATGCCTTCACCGGCTTTACTCTTGGAAATGTAAAGGTAACAGGGCTTATGATGCAATTTAGCTTATAATGTGGTCATAGCATGTCTGAGTGGAAGCACAACGACATTTAATCGACATGCAAATGCTCTCTTCTTTTCGTCTTTTTTTGTTGCTGTCTGGCAGCTCATGCTGGGATGGTGATCCTGTTGTCAGTATTTATTTCTCAGTGTGTTATGTCTTAAAAATATATAAAAATTAAAGTAAATTTTGTGTATATATATATATATATATATATATATATATATGTATATATATATATATATATATATGTGTGTGTATGTATATATGTGTGTGTGTGTGTGTGTGTGTGTGTGTGTGTGTGTGTGTGTGTGTGTATAAAGGTGAGGTATCACTTTGATATTCCATTACAAAATTACTTGGATTATTGCATTTTCTTCACTTTAATGAGCTCACAACTGGGACCAGTGGAATTTATGAAGTAATAGCTGTGCAGCTTATTACATTAAAACAGAAAAGTGGCTTAGAGCGGACTTAGATGTTTAGTGGGTGCTTTTTAAAGAAAGGGGAAGAAAATGTGCTTTTGAGAGCAAGATGGGAGGGGTTAAATATTTCATTATTCTTACTATCCCCTGCAGTGAAGACCCTCTATTATGCATTACACTAGACGTTTGCAGTTTGTGCATGTTCATGTGTGAGGGTGGTATAAAGAAATATACCTGCTTATATTTTTTGCACTTGATTCTTGTATTAAATAAGCCAAAAAAATAAAAATACACACTCTGTTTTGTGTAGAGTGCCTAAAGGTATTTGATGTGTGAGGACAAAAAAACCTCTCTTTGCTTTCCTGGATATCCTCATGCATGCCACACCTTTTAAGACTCCGTGCTAGTGTAGTCTAAGACTAATTAGACCACTGCAAAGGCACAGGTTTCATTCAGATGCCTGCGTGTTACTTGGATAGTCACAAATACAGTATGACAGTTTATTTGAAAGTTTATGCGCCTTTATTCCCAAGTGTATTAGAGGTCGCAAATGTTTTTGTGCTACAGTGGTTCTGTATTAAAAGCTCAACTGTAAAGTGAATGCTATCACTTCAGCCTGTTGTATTCACATCGTTTCGTATGCCTGTGGTGGTTCTCCTTGTCTTCGAGAACACTTTTTTTCCTGTTTTTTTTTTTTTTTTCTTTCTGTCTAATCTCAGGACAGTTCCCTTTCATTTGCCACTGTTAATTAATTCATCGTATCACTGTCCAAAGTAGACATTATAAATTGCCAGAGAGAATTTCCTGAAATACAACCCACTCAACTGCCTCAGGCTTTCCAAGTAAGACACCAGTCAATACAGCTGAGCGAGTGTTTGTGTGTCACTGAGGTGAAAATCTACATTTATACCAGAGAACAGTTTTTAAGTGATGGTGAAGAAATGCCAAAAGCATTAACGCTGACAGTACACATGTATAAACAGAGAGCAAGTTTAAGCGCGCACACAACAAAACACGTTTTATATTAAAATGATGCATTAAATTCGACCGGCAAATTCTTGCTTTCACCTTAGTAAAGTGTACACAGTGTTACTTAAGCTGGTTTAGTGTGAGTAATGCAGTGTGCCTGCTGACTTTTTTTGTTTGTGTATGTGTGTCTGTATATGTGTGGGCACCGATGTCACAGCAGCAGGCGGGGAGGTGTTGATAACTTATTTGGCATTTTGACAGCGATAAAGGACATTTGTTGCCCTTAGCAATGCAGAAAAAACACACACAGACATGCAAATACACATTCATGGCTAAATTTATGGCAGCCAGTTTTTAGAAAAAGTAGAGTAATACAAAAATATGTGAATAGTAACAAAAAGACAGTTTCTACCTCGCCCACGTCTCCGTGGTATATAATTTCAATGGACACATAGCTCCATGACAGGCAGCAGCTACAGTTTGGACAATGAAGTAAAAACCCCCAAAAGCAACATTTTTTTCTCAGACTTGACTTTTTGGACTACAATAGCTTTTCTCTCTTCTTAGACGGGCTCATTTTGTACAAATACACCCATCCCCACAAATATTGACATGCACAAAGATAACCACTTAGGCATGTTGTAGCATGCATTATTACATCCTCGAGCCAACGCAACGATTAGACAGAAGGAAACGCTTCATAGATCACAGTTGTTCCTGTAGGGCTAAAAGATGGATGCAAATGAAGCTTTCCGGCATTGGGACGACATTTGTGTACATATTTGGGTGTCACTGTGAGCAAAAAGAAGGAATTAAAGTCTGTAGCTTCAAAGCATTAGGCGGCATGAAAAGCTGCACACCCAGATGAAAGTGACATTGGTGACAATTGCACCACGGGGCACACAAATACACTATCTCACAGCCCACACAAAAACTGTACGTGTAACCTGGCACATGTAATAAGAGATTTTCATAGGCGGGGAGGAAATGTCTAAAACGCAAAGGAAATGTGGGACTGAGTATTAAAGGAAAGGTAAATGTTAAATGCCACTCAAGAGCATGCAAAGAAATAGATATCAAAAGCAGTGGGAGTATTAAAACACCAGTCCCAAAATATTTACCCTCATCTCGGCGTTGGCCTGTTCCAGCAAAAACTGGTTCATTTCATTCTTGTTTGTTTTTATCGGGGTGAGCATTTCTCATTTCAGGCATTTCGGTGGGTTTGCTGTCCCACTTGTAGAGAATTATCACAGAGGGGGGACTGCTTAGTCAGATGCACACACACGAAGGCTCATTTTGTCCTTATCTGAAATGTCATACACAGGGTAAGCCCCCTCACGTTGAGTGTATTTTAGAAAAAGTCAAACGAATTATTCACTTACCATACGACAAGCAACATCAGCTTTGTTTTTTGTTTGGTTTTTGTCGCAGTCCTTGTGCACACATTTTTCGTGTTCTTGTTTTTTTGTCTATTTCTTCTCCATCTTGCTTTTGATGGTTGGCTGTGAGCACGGTCCCTTATCCACACCCCTGTTGATTCTGATCTAAGATGAACCTTTATCCAATTGGATCTTTCTTGCTCCCAGGGGGAGGGTCTGGAAATAGGCTTATCCTCTGATTGGATCGTTAGCCCTGAGGCAAGGGTACAAGAGAGGTCAAAAAGGAGGCATGTTATCTTTTGGCTAGGCCACACAGGGGCTCTGCATTAATGCACACACTTTCTTACACACACATTAAACACTTCAAATGTCCAGGAAGATTACTGTGACATTTGGTGACCCCAAAGAGAGTATTGGAAAGACATAAGAGTGTAGCCCTCCACAGACACACCAAACCCGTTGACCTCAACATGCTACCAGAAAAAAGTAACTAGCCAGGACTTATGAAGATCACTGAGCACCGTTCTGTATCAGAGACACTAAAGAAAGATACAGGACCTGTGACCCAGTATATGTTTTTTTGTTTGGTTTTATTTTGGTCACTTACACTTTCTAGGATTTTGCTTTTTTTTTCTCTCAAAAGCAGCAACAGTGATGTTAAACCTAGTTTCATGGTCATGTTAGGAACTGGGGATCACATAAATGGCCAGATGTGTACATTTTGTTATCAGGTTTTAGTTTAATCCTTCATGTAACCCTGTTCACATTCAGCTGTGGCTGGATGCTCTGGATTTCCCCACAATGCCTTGACTATATGTCGTTGTGGACAACGACAGCCTAAGATCTGACAACCTGTTTTACTTCTTTAAACTCATCTTGAACTCTGGAGAGATTTCCCAGTTGATGCATTGTAATGTAAATTCTGTGGACAAAATGTTTGTCACTGTCACTAGTGGACAGTTTAAATGGGAAATTACAGTTAAGCAGGGGTAGTGTGTAGGCAGTCCATGGGCAGCTTTGGACCACTCATCTTTCTGCAGAGATCATCTGTTGTCAGATGGGGGCAGTGTCAAAAATATGTGCTGAATCCGGCCTGTTGGCTACTGTTGCTGGTACTATTGTTGTGCTTCTCATGCTGTAGTTCTGATGTTTGATTGAGCTTTTTTTCCTCACCCATTCCTGGTGAACTCCGCTGTTGCTTTCTTTCCTGTTCCGGCACACTTGGCAACCAATCATCATTTGACTGACGGTATCATTCATGTTCAGCACTATGCAGTTGGGATTGGAGGACTGCCTGGGAGCATGTTTGCAGTGGTTGAAAATGCCTCCCCATAGGCCTCTGCACACAGACACAACCACAGTAGCATTAATTATGCATAATTGACACATAATGGCCGTGGACGACTGGGAAGTTTCTACTATTGTTAATGAAAAAAACAAAACATATTTCCTCCCTATATTTTAATGAATTTGAATCATATCAACACGTGGCAAGAAATAACAAATAAGGACCTGTCAATTAAATATTTTAAGATATTTTGCCTTTTTTACCTCAGCTGTTGTGTGAAAGGAGTTCAATGTGGCTTGATGAGTCAGTGAAGCTCACTTCAGGTGAGTTGTTGAGAATATCCTGAACTAAGGTGTTAGCTGCTGTTTGCTGGTGTTACTGAAATTGGATCTAACATCGTTAGAGTTGGCAATTAGCGAATTAACTCTCTTACAGCGTGATAATGTGATCAAACGTCCTCAGAGGGAAAGTGTAATATGTAGGACACTTGGTCCTAAAATTATTTGGCAACATTAGCATACAAATACGTATAGAGAGAGAGCAAGACAAAGAGAGAGAGAGTAGGTCATCTATTAATTAGAAGATGTCTGATTCCATCCATGGCTCCTCCAACCTGCATGTTAAAGTATCCTTGGCTAAGAACACTGAGTTGCATCCATCAGTGTGTGACCGTTAGACTCAAGGCCTTTACACACCAAGCGCGTTGCTTCGTCCTCAAGAAACACACAGTGAAAGCACTCAAGTTGGCATGAAGTGACAATGAGCTAGTGCTGATGTTTCTAAACAAGAAAAGGAACAAACAGAGAAAAAGCAGCAGCAGAGAGAATTTCATGGTTTGATCCAGGACTTGAAGCTGTATCATGACTACTTTCGTACATATTTCAGGAAGTCAGTGGAGCAGTGTGAGTTCCTCTTGGCAAAACATCTGAGGAGGCAGAGAAACATTTTCAGACAGTTGATTGACCTGGAGCCGGTGAATGTTTTGAGCTACGACCACACTGGTAGATAAATGCAGCGGTATGATTGGTCGATCTGATCTAAAAAAAAAACAAACAAAAAAAATGCTTGATCTGAAAACTTATACGGGGTTAATGGACAAGCAGATTTCAGTCCACAAAAACAATATATTCTAATTTCAGTTCTATATACTGAACATGAAAGATGCTGGTAATAGGGAACATCTGATGTAAGAGCAATCAATCTTAAATAACATTTTTTAAAAAAAACCCCACAAACTTCTGTGATAATTTTCGTTTTTTCATGATAACCTTTTACAATATACTGAACACAGTCACTTGGTACATTAAAATAAAGATTAAAGCATCTCTAAAGCAGCAGGGCTGTATAATATAAGTCTTGGAAATTGCTCATTTGATAATAAGAGAGTAATGGTTGCTTTTGCTATAATAAAATATACTTACAGACTCGCTGGTAAGAAAACAAAAGTAGCAGGCTGGGGAATACATGCAGACACGATGCGCTTCCAGCAGCTCAGATGGATACTTGTTAAAGCCATAGGTCAGTCTTCCTCCAACTAAGTATAGTTCTCACAATCATTAACAACAGGTCGCAAAAATACCTGAGGAACTTTATCTGCAGGACTCATGAATATTGGAGAGGAGCTGCAATTGCTGACCCCTCTCTTGCCCACACTGAAGGCCAGTATGGATAAACACGATGGGCTACTCTGGAGCTAAACTCTAGGGAAAAAACACAAGCCTTCTGAGTATCAAAGGGTTATATAATCATAGTCTTAAATAATCTTAAATAGTTATTAAGTAGGGTTTTTTCCTAATTTACATCTGATGGTGTCAGATGTGTCAGTTGTATGCATTGTTTTTTATCTTGTGGCTTCATCTTCATATCAAAAATCTAAAATTAAACGAAATCTAAAATTTCAGTAAATTTTATAGAAACTAGCAATTCCTAACAGTCAGCTCAAGCCAGTGTAATGTGAAATGTTGGGCTATGTTAATTTGAACACTGTTGGTCAAGTTTAGACTAACCAGCTGTTGAGCACCAGCACATCTGCACAAATATCTCTTTTTTTTTCCACACACATGTACAACTGGTGTATATGTAACACATGTTCACGAGGGGATAGAAATAGATCAAGCCATGGCTTGTCATAGTGGCAGTTATTCTTAATGATAAGAGGTGTTAGAGCTGGAAGAGACAGCAGGTGTAGAAGAGAGGCGAATACAGGAGAGGTATAAAAAACGCATAAGGGTTGTGACAGAGCACGTGGGAGGAACACGTTAAAAGATAAAGTCAAGAAACTCGGAGAAGAACTCGTTTGGCTCTGAGCGGGAAAATGAACTGAAGAACAGACAGCACTGAGCAGGAGAGAATTAATGTATATGATATATTTTTGTACGGCTTGAAAAGTGATAGATAATTGGTAGTTAAAATAAAATAAAATAAATTAATAAACAGATCATGCACATGCATGCATATTTGGAAAGGGTTTATATTTATTTGTTGGTTTGTTTCTCATTTATAATGATAGCGGAGTACCTGCAGAGGTTGGACTGAATCTATGGACCCATCTATCTAGAGCAGGGGTGGGTAATTCATTTTCCCAATGGGGCCACATGAGACACTGGGACTGTTGTGGAGGACCGCAGCAGTAAGTTGAACTCAATTCTGCTCTATATTAATTTTACCTCTTTATAAGCTTGTGGCCCCTTGGGAAAATTAGCTGCCCACTACAATCTACAGAGATAGACAGACAGTGTAGCTGCTGATGCTTCAGACCAGTGCTGGATTCAGATGTTCTGGTTTGGTGGCAGTTTATAGATATGTTCTGCTAATTAAGACTGGAGTTAAAGTGCTAAAACTAGCATGAGTGCCCTAATCCTAAGTTATGTTACCGCCGCCACGCAAGTCATATAATTAAAATGAAGGAACACCTGGGCATGTAGAACATAACCTGACACATCTTCTTCCAAGGTTTCTTTTAAATGCAAGAAAGAAAAAAATGGCATGCATGCTTGTTAGCTAGTAAAGCTAGTAGTATTTTTTTAATGATTTAGATTTTTTAAAAAACAGTGAATTTATTGCCACAGAGCTTTAAGTTTTAACCCAATTTTTTTAAATGAAAAAACTTCATCCCCAAACCCAGTAGACAACTTTTCAAGCTGATTTGCCTAGTCAGTTTGTTTACTTTGGGCTTTCTGTTCTCTTGCAAAATGTCTGCAGAGGATGTGTCAAGAAAGCCCCGGGCAGGCTGCCAGCTTACCTGCAGAAACTGTCTTCTTTTCCATAGAAATAAAAATAAATAGCCACCATGTCCACGTAAATGCATTGGTTTTGTGATGGATATCTCCCCCAGCTCCACTCTGTCGACCTTCGCACTTAACCTTAGCTTCTTCTGCTTTTTAGCAGCCCAGCAAGAAAACTCATGCCAAGCTCAGCCATGCATATCAGCAACATTACAAACACACAGGCAAGGTGAACACACATGCACACTGTGGAAGCGCACGGGCATAAGACACACAGGAAACAAAGGTAGCCAAGCATGACAGATGCGCGACGACGGGTCTGACTTGATTTCTCTCTCTTGGACATGAAGCACTATATGGCACTGAAAAAAGAAACAGATACATGAATGTATTTAATAAGTTACACAGCCTTGTCTGACAACATCACGGCTGAAGGGAGGCAAAGAGGAACCACAACTGTTAAATATTTCACAAAGTAAAGTGTAAAAGTCAAAAAAGATAAAGACACGCCCAGCGAAGATTGGCATGACAGCAGAGTCTTGTATTTTTGAAATCGGTTAACTAAGCAAAATAGGGAGAGCAAATGAAAGACAGAGGGATGGGAGGCAGAGGGAGAGAGAGCTAGCACACGCTATTTGCTAACTTGGTGAAACAAAAGTCCACTTTTCAGGCCGATGACAGGAAATCGAAGAGGAGAACAGGAGAAAATATGATAACATGACAGAACACAAGAGAGCACATACTGAGGCTGGACACAGAGGTAATGAAATATACACACACACACACAAACACTTACATGGACACACAAACAGGCGCAGGTACACACAAACACAGATTTTAAAGGTCATCAGCAAGTCTGACTACCCAGAAGACAGCTGACAATCAATAAAAGAAAAAAAGACAATGAAGCAATAAGCAAGAAGGCTGTTATTTGAATTTTTTTCCCCTTTTTTTGGAGTATTTTGTTCCCTTAGAGACGAGAAAACTTGGTGGTTTCAGCTGACCTTCAAATGGCATCGACAGTACAAGTAAAATTGGATTGGAGGACATTTCATTACACTTTTTTCATCTTTTGGTGCAAGCATGAAAGGATTGTCACAATGACATTAAAAGTATAAACTATCAGCACGGGAATCATCATTTTTTGCTTTGGTTTTTACAATTTTGCACACTCCCCCCCCAGATAAAGTCAAAATCTTGTAAAAATTGCATTTGGCATTATCTCCCGCTTCCCGTCGTCTGATCTAAGATTTTATCCCGAGTCCTGCAGCTGTGCTGACTTCTGAAGAACATTTAAATCTATTTGTCCTGAAGAAGATGTATCTCTCTCCACCGACGCTACTGTCAGCCTGAGAAATACCCTGAGTGTTTGTGCACGTGTGTGCTACTCTCCATGTTAAAGAGGCATTCATATCAAGTCTGGCAGCGCTCCGTGAAATGAGAGCTCTCATCCATTCTGAGTGATACTTAATGAAAGTAAAATGGGTTTACACAAGTGTGTGTTTTCCCATGAAAGTGTCTCTGTATGGGATTATGTACATGCGGGGATCAGCTGCTGTCACTAAACCCTAAACAGTGTATGTTCCCGTCGAATTAATGGGGTTTGCAGTTTGTAGTGTTTTGATGTGGTAATTTTGCTGGGCTGAACACACCTTTAATGCTTCCAAGATACAAAAAGGCAAAGAGGTATCCTGGGGAGTCTCTCAAGGACGCATCTCAAGGAAGCAGCACAGAAATATTATTAGTATGTAGCTGATATTTCACCCTGAGCGGCGAGGATAATGTAGGTATCTCCGAGGGATTAGAACCTTCTGCTACAGCTGGTGGCAAAATCTTTTCTACCTCAGGGCGAGAGGAAGACGACTGTGCAGGTGCCGGCAACGTCTTGTGCGTTTGGGGAATAAACGTGGCGAATGCTCGAAAGCGTGGTTTTATCTAATTGTATTCACACAGTTTACACAAACGCATACGCGTGTGTACGCGTAAAGAAAATAATAAATGAGTGTGCTTAACCTCTGCATCTCTGGGAACACATCCTCAGCCTCCTCATCGAGGGTAGGCAACACAAACGATGGTGGCTCTAGTAGTCAAGCAGAAAATCACGCCGTTACTGTGGTGTCATAGTTACGTGCACGCACACACACACGCAGAGGAAGCAGGCTTTCTCTAGGGACAGTCACGTCTCTCGGCTTGTTAATCTATCTCCATTAGCCACAAGTGATAGGTTCTGATTAATAGGGCCACAGTCTATAAACGCACACACAAACAAACACTTGGAAATACTGACATAAAGTCTTATTAGCTCAGCGATGCCATCAACATTACAATCACGATGATGTATTATTGTTCTGTGACAAACTAAAATACTGTGTGTACAATATAGGTATGCGCTCATTATTATCATTACTACCTTTTTATCCCTGCAGTCGCGTTTCGGTTGAGTGAGAAGAAAAGTGAATTTACTGTAATTTTTTAAGGCATTTTATTCATTTTTTAATTTCTTTAATAATTACATTCATTTTCCTGGAGCATTAAATAAATACAATTTATAAGTGGTGTGTAGATGCTTTTTGTGATTTTTTTAAACATTTTTTACTTTTACTGAGCTCGTGTCTTACTGTTGCAGTCGATATACTATCATGAGCCCTTTTTTTTTTATAACAAATAAGTAAATAAAAGTAAATGAATGACCAGGTGTGTAACACTATGTGATGGAACTCTATGAGACAGCAATTTTAAGGTTGTTTACAACCCACAGGATTGCTTGAAAAGAAACTCAAAACCCCTGATTGACTGCAAAAGACCTTCAGGAAGATATATCAGACTCTGAAGAGACGGTGTGCTGTTCTTCTGTGCTGCAGCACTTGCACAAGCATAACCTTCAGGGGAGAATCATTAGAAGAAAACTTCACTGTGTCCTCAACACAAAATTCAGCCTTAGAGCAAATGAACATCTAAAATCACCCAATGCAACACAGAAACAAGCTCTGTGAATGGATTAAAAGAAAACTAAAGTAAAAGAAAAACAAACTTTTGGTTTTTTGGTCACATTTAGCAAAGGCACAGTAGGTTTGGAGTAAAAAAAAAGGGTGCAGATTTTAATAAAAGAACACTTGTCCATCTGTTAAGCATGGGGGTGGATCGACCGTGGCTCGGACTTGCTTTGCAGCCAACGGCTCAGAGAACATTGCAGTGGTGGAGGAAATATTTAATTCAGTTAAATAGCACCAGATTTTTCAAGCAAACATCATGTCAAAGATAAAAAAAATAAATAAAAGAAGAAGAAGCGGAGAGGCTTCTTCAGCAGGATAAAGATCCAAAACACAAGAATCTCAGAGAACTAGAAACCTTGTGGAGGAGGAAAAATTGGTGAAAATCACCCAAATGAGAACTCAAAGACTCTTAGATGGCTACAAAAAATGTTTACAAGCTGTGATAGCTGTCAAATGCAGCGCTGACTTTTTTTTTGCTGAGAGCACTTTCCTGTCTTTTTTTTATTATTATTTTGAAACTGTAAAAGATGTACATTTTTAAAAAAGGAGTCTTGCTTAAAATATTAAAGCAATGTGTCATCTTTAACATTTTGCCTTTTGGAAATCAGGTCATCTGTTACACGCTTACCTATTCAGATTTTTCCATCTGGGACACCGTTGTGTACAGTGCGTGCATTTAAAAAAAGTCACTTATAAATAATTACAAATCTTCTACATCAGGTTATGAGTTATGTTGACATAAGCAGGCCATGTGCTGTGACTGATACAATACTTGCTAACCTAAAGGAAAAGCACTGAAAAGTGGGGATTTTTATCAAACTGTAGTACAAATAATTTGGTATTATTTGATTGGCATTATCAGTGATCTATCTATCTATCTATCTATCTATCTATCTATTTTCCCCATCTCTCTCTTGCCCATATACTCAACAGCAGATCCAGCTAAGCCTGTCTCAGTCCACCTTTCATTATACAACCAGAAATAGATTTGAGTCAAGAGGTTTTCACTCAGAGAGCCCACAAACCGAGCTTCTCCACTCACTGTGACACAGCCTCAAGAAACAGCAATTTCCTTTCTGCTCATGTCCAGTTCCATTTAATCCACATTTGTTCCCCCAGTTGACTTGCATGTGCTTTCCTATATGTGGCATGTGTTCGCACACGCGCTCAAGGACACAGATGGATGCGCAGGGACAAGCGCACCTACATGAGACATCAGCGTATCATTTCCCTCATGATTTTGAATGGCAGGGTTGAGTAGGAACATTGAACCAGATGCTCTTTAATCCTGTAATGAGAAAACCAGCCAACCACACATGCAGCAGGCATACACACGCACGCGCAGAGTCAATAATCTGTTAGACACAATGCTGCTCTTTTAATCCCGATCCCTCTTTCCCGCATAACGATGATACCGAGACTCCCTCTCCTCTGTTGCATCTAATCATTTATCTGTTTATCTGACTACGCACACTGAGAAACACAGATTGCTTTGTGTAGCCGTCTGTTCGTTCTAACAGGCCGAGAGCAGCACTGACAGGCTGGCGAGCAGAGAGACAGACAGATGTGCAGAAAGATGGAAGCGCACCAATCGGTGAGTCCAGTCATACTTAGCAGACAGGATTAAGTTTGGTTGAGGACAAGGGGCGTATTTTACATTATGTGCATGTTTTTTTTTAATTAAAAAAAATAAAACACATGTACATCCTTACATGTATGGGTGTGTCTGCAACTGTAACCAAGAAAACTGCAACCTGACAAACAAACAGACTCTGGTAACCAGGCAACTGATTCCCTTCTAAATCTTTTAAAACCTCAGACACCATTGTCGTTGTTTTAGAAAGTGCACACACACAAACACACACACACACACACACGTGTGGATGCACACTGACACACACACACACACACACACACACATACAAAGTGTGCGGTATACTTAGAATATAAACACACGTTTTCTGAGCCGCACAAACTTTGAAACGTATTCTTCCGAGATGTGCTGGCATCCAGAAATAGATGACAGCGAGAGCACATCACACGCTTTGTTTAGGCCTAACGATTGAGACGGGTGAGGCAGTGGAAGGATAGATAGATGGATAGACAGATACCGTGTATATTCTAAGCAAATGGGGGACAGGGGGACAGAGGAAGGGGGTGAGAAAAGGGAGGTAATCACAGTTCCACCCAAACAGATCTTTTCTGTAGCTATGCCTCGGCTAAAAATCGATAGCTCTTCTGCTTCTCTCTCGCTCTCTGTCACCAGAGCTGCCCAGAACAAACTTCAACACGCATATACTTGCAAATTGTTGACAGAGACGGATAAGGCACACACACACATGCGTACACTGTCTGCAGATGATGCACAGATCACATTAACATGCTCACAGACAGTCATGCCTGTGGGCCAGCCAACTGCCACCAGATAATATTAATAATAATAGTGTTTAAACCCACCACACACTATCTTCTGGTTTCTTTTTTGTTTCCCCATCTTTTCCCCATCCTAAACACACACACATAAACATTTATCATACATGTCTAAGGCTCACACATGCTTAGTTGGCCCATTTGCACATGAATGCTTCACATCCAGAGGCAGTGGAGGGAGCCACTATGAAAATGAGTCATTTTGTTTTATGTTTCCCTTAACATCCATTTTTTTTATACACGTTTATCAAAAAGCAAACAAAAAAATGCACCTCTGTCTGTCTCTAGCTATTCCTTTGGACATACTCCAATGTGTATGTGTTGTGTATATGCGACAGGATAATGGCTTGTTTGTTTATTTGCCGTTTGACACCGGTCCGCCCTCTCCTATTGATTAGTGCTCCTGCCTCTCTCTTTAGATCTCCTCCCAGTTGGCTGGTTATGAAAACACTATTGTTGGAGAGACAAGTACTTTGCCTAAAGGCTTCAGATGCTCTGTGCTGTGATTTCACAGGTGGACATAGCAAGGCATATCCTATATCCACGGGTGGAATCGACCACTAAGCACCAATTGTGCCTCCGCTGAACCAGTGGTTAATGCCTCTTTTTCGCTAACATTAGCGAGCACTTTTTTAGTCTTTTATTGACGTGTCCGTTTCATTTTTATTCCCTTTATGTACGCATTCCCATGTACATCCTGACAACCACTCAGAGAGATGTGGTGTTAAGTCTGATGTCTGTAGCCTGGTTGAGTAAGTGATATATTGCAACTTGTCTCATGAGTCTAAAACAAAGTACCCCCAGCGCTGCCAATAAATCTATGGAAACCATTAGCTGGTGGCTTGGGACTCAACCTCATCATTTTGAGACGTGCATACACTCTCTTTCTTCACGCGCTTTCTCCACACGCACACACACAAACACACACTTTCAACCCTGTACCGATTCCAGATTCTTCCATTGTACCTTATGTTACTCAAAGCCCTTGCTTTCAGCAATAGATTCTGGCTAATCTCTTTACAGCCTTAACTCTTTTTATCTGTGCCCACCATATAAACCCAGGTATTCACACAGTGGAGCAGGTGAATCACAAATTTGGGAGATATTTATCCACCTTGTGTGTTACTTATTACTTCTATCTAGATGAAGATTTAAATGTAAATCTAATGAGAAATGCTGGATAAACAAGTCTTTACTTTCCTGTTTCATCCATTCACTCCTCCTTAATTCTATTTGCCCTCCACCCAAGCCTCTTCCAGTCTATAGCTGTTCTTGTTCTCTCACTCCTATCAGACATCCTTCCATCTATTTCCTCACAGCCCTTACCTCTCTAGTCCTGCTGCCTCCCTTCATCCCTTGAGGAGAAAGATCCTATCTGTTCACCTCACCCCACCCCCTGCATCCCTGTCCTCTTGACCCACGTGAAGGACAAAGCAGGCCAAGCCAGCAAACTTGGCTAAGGCCTAAACGCTTAAAAATAATCCCCTTTTGTTCTTTGTCCTTCCTTGAAACATGCCTGCACTAGACATTTTTTCCTGTCGCCTAAACTCTTTGTGCACCTCTGGGGTCTCATTTTTGCGAGTCATTAACATGTATTACTGTCTCCTTTGCCTCTAGCTTCTAGTCAAACTCATCTCCTGAACTCTATATCTATCTATCACAGCTCCATAAAAAAAAAAAAAACAGCATCGTCAAACACTCTGCAGAGGGTCACTTTAACATAAAATGAGAGGGCAAAAATAAGTCCAAAGCTCACTAATTTTTGTGAGAGGAATAGGAAAAGGGATGAGGTAATGGGTGGAACAAGAGCAGTCATGACTGCAATTGGTGGAAACCAGCACTGATTGCATAGCTGGTAATGTTTTTACCTTGTGAATCTGTCTGTCTGTGTCACTGTGGAAAAATGTGTTGCACAAATCTACTATAGTTAGAAGTGCAGCAAAGGCAGTTTTGAGTAGTTTGGCACAAATGTATCTATCTGTCATTGTCTGGATGGATTTTGCCAAGAGAACTGCATGACCACCGTGCAAGATTACAGTAATCATGTAGACCATTAAAAAGGCTAAATTCAAACATGCATGTGGCTAAATCAAGTGGAAATCCTTGGGGCTGAAAAATTGAGCTAATGAGCAAGTTTCAAAAACTGCAGTTCCTCAAGTGGCCACTTGAGGCTGGCTCTAAAAGCGACCAAGTCCCCACAGAAACCCCATGCAGAGCAGAAATGAACAGCTTATCAAGCCGGGACAAAATGTGTTTCGGTCTCTGTGGTAAATGGTTTCCTTTGCAACAACTGTACAGAGGTTTAAACTTTTTAGATCTAAATTATTTAGATTTCAAGACTTCTTAACATCTGCATCAGTGTGTGGTTGCCAGGTGAGTACAACTAGGCCAGTGGTTATCTGGGCACCTCAACTAATTCAAGTCAGTGAAGCAGAACTCTTGACTTAGTTTTGGAAGTTTGTGCAGTTTAATGAAATTATCTGATGAAAAATTTGGCTCGCATTGAGGTTAATTGTAATCATAAATGAAACAATAGGTTTGTGCTCCATTTTTGTTTTTATTATTTGAATCTAAAGTACTGCAAAAAGTCTTGAGCCATGCGTCATGTTTTATTTCTGAGCTATCAGATAGTCTTGTAAATGTTTAAAATGATCTTAAGCAATACTTCTCCAGGATTTTTGGAGATTTCTTTGGGCACTGGCTGCTTTTTCACTCTTTCTACTGTACTTGAGCATTTACAGAGGAAACTTTTGTGTTTGTTTGTAAAGCCACTGATTTATGAATCATTCAAGCATAAAAAAGGCAGATAACTCAAGGGATGAACCAATGTTGTGTCAACACATAACAAACAACGCAGCAAATAAACAGTTTTGTCTTTAGGCACTTTGTTCTTTAGTTGGATCTAAAAAGTTTTTTTTTCCATTAACAAGGCTCTGAAACCTTGGCACACACCAGTGTGGTGTCCAGAATGTGCTTAGAAAAATGGCATTAAACTGGAAAAATGGAGGAGAAAGGAAGCTTTCTACCGCAGTTTAATGAGGAGAAATTACTTGGAAGAATTTGAATATGATTTATTGAGGTGGACAAATTTATGTATTTAGAGATTAGATGGCAGAATCCCAGAGGTGAATGAATTTAGGGCAGGACCCCCTTGAGTCTAGACACTGGTAGTGGTGAAGATGAAGACTGAGGTTTGGATGGAGCTCTGACTGAGGTGTCTTTGAGGTGGAGATGCAGAGGAGGTGGGGAGTCTGAAAGGGAGAATGATGTGGAGGCTTATTGGCCCAAAGAAAGCAGGCAATAAGATGACTGGACTAGAGTAATGTTGACAGTATTGAGATTGACAGCGTGGGAAAGAGGTAGTGATGTAGAGAACAGAAAAGCAGACTAGCACTCAAGAAAGCAGGCAGATGAGTGATTACAGAGCTCCCTTACTGAACTTGCGCATAAGCTTGATATGAACAGTATCTGAAAGCTCTGATACAGGACCCGAGAGATGCATCTAGCCCTTCAGTTTATCCATGTGTTGCTCACTGAAGTTGCATCAGAAATGGGTGGCTGTCAAGAAGCCATTTTTAAGGAAGGGAAACAGTGAGAAAGGGCTGATTATTCCAAATTACTCAAGAACTGGACTGAAAATAAGTGGCAACAGGTCTGATGGAATGAAGAATCCAAATTTGAACATTTTTGGTTCAAATTGTTGTCAGTATATCATGAGAGGATGGCTTCCGGTTGACGGCATGTCGGAATAGTCGCTCTTCGCAGGGCTCCTACTTTTATCACAACTACTTAATAATTGTCTCACTACCCGCTACAAAGTGGGGACTTATATTGGTGGTATTGTTTGTCTGGTGTCATAATCTGCCAAGATGATCAGTAGAAACACCAGGAACCAGGAGCAAAAAAAGAGGAGATGAGCTCGGTGCGGCTAATGAGGCTATCATGGCTATGCTAAATAGTGATGGGATTTCCGGCTCTTTTTAGAGATCCGGCTCTTTCAGTTCGGCTCACTAAAAAGAGCCGGCTCTTTCGGCTCCGAACCGGCTCTTCAGGTTGTTTTGTTGCTTTAATTAATTTATTATTAACAATAATATAAAATTATGCACAAAAGGAATTAGTAACGTAAAAAAAATGGTTTTATTTATATATGTTTATATATAAATATATGCGGTGGCCCCTAGAGACAAAATACGTACAAACTCCAAAACACATTTCTAGCATGAACTGAACTTCAAAACAGAGTTACCTAGATCACTTAAATTACACAATTGAAAACATGTGTGTATTGTTCGTGTATTTATACACAGACACTCATATATATTCAAATAATTTAAAAAAAAGTTCATTTACCTGTTACTACCACACACCAAATCTGGTCGTTGGTACTTGCTGGCTTGTGTAGCCACTAGGTAACAAAAGCTCAACACTGCGCCTAGCATCCTGGAGCACTCCTGTTGTCTTTTGTACGTGTTTTGAGTTTTTATGTGCTTCTGAGTTTTTACGTGCTTCAGAGTTTTTACGCGTTTTTACGTGTTTTGGAGTTTGTACGTGTTTTGGAGTTTGTACGTGCTTCAGAGTTCGTAAGTGATTTGAAGTTTGTACATGCTTTGTCTTTAGGGGCCACCGTAAATATACTTTTATTTATTCACTCCACATAAAATGTAATAAATAAATCATATAATACAAAAATCAACTATTCACATTTCAACTTTTAACTATTTAAATTTTCAGCTTTTTCCTTTTACAAATTTAAAGTGAAACAACACAAAACACTGCAAACCACAACACAATTAAATATAAATTAAAATATGAAAACAAAAAGAAGATGCATATTCTCTGTCATATGGACCTGCATGAATAAACTTTCTGAATCCTTTATCATCTGCAACTGAAAATAGTTGTGGATGATTACTATACCTTTCTAATGTGACGTTGTTGTCCCTGGCTCTCTTTCTCTCTCTCTCCCTCTGGCTCTGTTCCTGTGCTACTACTGAGTGTAACTACCGCCCCTCCCCCCTCTGCCCAGCGTAAAGCACAAGGCTCGCGTGCAGAGTGTAGCGGAAAAAAAGTGCGAAAGAGAGGCTGAGAGAAAGAAAAAAAAAACCAAACAAACACGTGACGGCTCGCGATAAGGAGCTGGCTCGCGTCGTTCACGTCAAAGACCCGGCTCTAAGAGCCATTTCGTTCGCGAACGACCCATCACTAATGCTAAAGACCACGCTGGATGAGCACAAAGCCTCGCTTTCGGCAGAATTCAAGACATCCGTTCAGCGACTTGAAAACAGCATCCAAACGACTCTCAACAGCCATGACCAACGGATTACGGCTTTGGAAACCACGGCCACAGCTACATATGCGGAGCTCCAGGACGTGGTGGCTAAGTTAGCGGTAGTGGTAGAGGATAACGATAAGCTGAGAGCTAGGCTAATCGACATTGAAAGCAGAAGCCGCCGCAACAACATTCAACAACTTGGGGGTCCCTGAAAATATTGAGTGGCCCAGGCCAACTGTGTTCTTTTCTCAGATGCTTTCGGACATATTTGGAGTGGACGTTTTGAAAACGGCCCCAGAGTTGGATCAAGCCCACCAGGCGCTGGTAGCAAGACCAGGCCCCAACGCGAAACCCCGAGCGGTTGTTGACTATTTCCATAGCTACCAGACCCGTGAGCTCGTTGTGCGCAAAGCTCGGGAAATGCGGGGTAAACTGAAATATAAGGACACCCCCATCCATATTGTCGAGGACTATTGCCCTGAGGTGCTGGAACAACGGAGTTATGAAGGAGTTGTATGATCTTGGACTCAAGCCTCAGCTTTGCTACCCGGCCAAAATGTTCATTATGACTGACGAAGGGAACCGGAAGCGACTGGCGTCACCAGGCGACGCTCGGAGCTACATTGCCTCACACCGTCCCCTGAGTTCTAACATTCTGGAGACCTGATCTGAAAACATGGTCATGGTTGGGTCCTGCCACTTCCGTAGAAGGGCTCATGACATTTTAGTTTGATGTTTGGTATCTAGAAGACAGCATGGTATGAGTAATTCTAACCTCATTGTTTTTCACTGTTCTTCTCTCATTTTCGTTTACAATACCCCTGTTTATACTATTGTTCTAATGCCACTGTTGGCATGCTCACTAGTCTGCTACGTACACATATATGTATATACTGTTTTACTTTATATAAACATATATTCTTTTATTATTATTACCTCTCCTACAGTTTGATTCCTGCCATGTACAAATGGAGGACAACAATACCTCAGCCTGCCCTTTTTTGTGCTTTTCTTCTGTCCATTTTTGTATAGTAAGATACATCCTAGTTCCTCAATTTTTCTAGCAGAATATAGACAAGGTATATTTTCATAGTGAGACCTTGTCGCCAAAGGGAAGCCATTTGATAGAGTTGTGATGGCGAAGTCTTCGCAGGGGAATGTTTATACCCTGCTGTGCAATGGACACTTGCAAGTTTTGTTTTCAGGAGTTTCCAGGTCCAATTTATGTCGTTTGACGTGTATGTATGTATTGTCCTGTTTTATGTTTTTTCTGTTTTTTTTTTTTTTTCCCCCTTTCCTGTTCACAGTCTATTACCTCAAGTACAGACACCAGTCTTCCCCTGGCCACTGTCAACTTGTCAAATCAAAGACCTGTCTGAATACAGTAAGGTATGTCGAACACAATCAATGGTCTTAGAATTGTCTCCTGGAATGTGAGAGGTGTGAGGAATGCAACCAAAATTAACCAAGTTATGGCGCATTTACAGCAGCTTAAAAGAGATGTGTTTTTTCTTTAAGAGACGCATCTCTGCAACAAAGAAGTGAGGCGACTCAAGAGAAACTGGATCGGCAATATATATCATTCCAAATTTAACGCCAAGGCTAGAGGGACAGCCATACTTATTCATAATAATATTCTGTTTGAGCAACATAAAGTTATTGCTGATCCAGATGGCCGTTTCACATTTGTGTCAGGAAACTTGCAGGGCTCACTTGTGATACTGGCTAGCGTGTACGGGCCGAACTGGTACGATGACTCTTTTATAGCTACACTTTTCTCTTCACTTCCAAATTTGGAAAACTATCATCTTATTATTGGAGGTGACTTTAACTTGGTTCAGGACACTCTGCTGGATAGATTGTCAACTAAGGCCTGTTCCTTGAGTAAATCTGCTAAAACCCTAGAATTTTTCAAAACTCAGCTGGGGATTGTGGCTTCATGGCGACATGCGAATCCTACTACTAAGGCATTTTCCTTTTTCTCTCATCCCCACCATACATATACACATATAGACTTTTTTCTTATCGATATTAGGTTTCTGTAAAATTAGCCATTGTGAGTATCATGATATCGCCATTTCAGATCACTCACCAGTTTCTTTTGATGTGGTATGAGCGACCACATCTCGACCCATTAAACATTGGAGATTTAACTCTAGCCTGTTGATAATGGATGACTACACAAAATTTTTGGGATCACAGTTCTCACTTTTCCTTGAATTGAATGACTCTACTGAAGTGTCAAGAGGTGTACTATGGGAAACGTCGAACGCCTACATGAGAGGCCAGCTTATAGGCTTTGTGTCAAATTTAAAGAAGGAAGAGCTATCTTACACGACCAGTTTATTGAATAAGATCAAAGATCTAGATGGCAGATATGCATCAAACCCAGATAACCTCTATACAGAACGTGTGAAAGTTCAAGCAAGTCTCAATTAACCACCACCGCAACAGCTATGGTTCAATTAATTGAGACAAAGCAATGCTTTTTTGAATCCGGTGATAAGGCAGGGAAACTTCTGGCCTATCAAGCCCGTGCCGGAGCAACCTCCAAACTAATTCCAAAGGTCAAGTCTGCCGCTGGTGACATAATATCGGACCCAGAGGGAATTAATGAAGTATTTGTTCGTTTCTATTCCAATCTGTACACTTCAAGTTCTCCCCCTCTATCAGAAGAAACTCTCCAAAATATACATTTTCCAAGAATAGATAGAGATCTGACGAAGGGATTAGGGGGACCAATTACTGTAGTAGAGGTACAAGAAGCCATTAAATCCTTAAACACAGGTAAATCGCCGGGCCCTGGCGGTTACTCTGCAGAATACTATAAAGCCAATTCTGATCTTATGGCACCATTGTTGAAAGATATGTATAATGAAGCCTTTTCAAAATGTCAATTACCCAAGACTTTGTCCGAAGCTACTATTTGTTTAATCTTGAAAAAAGACAAGGATTCTCTGTTCTGCAGCAGTTACAGACCAATTTCTCTTTTAAATATTGATTTTAAAATACTATCTAAAATTCTCGCACTTAGGCTACAACGTGTTCTGCGACAAATTATTGCTTCTGATCTGACAGGGTGTTAATGGCTGGCAGGCACTCATATGACAATTCAAGAGGCCTCTTGAATATTATCCACACATCGTGCAACTCAATTCCAGAGGTTGTGGTATCTCTTGACGCGGAGAAAGCCTTCGACCGTGTCGAGTGGAGCTTCCTCTATGAGGTGATGGATAGTTTTGGCTTAGGGGTTGACTTTATTCTCTGGGTTAAGCTACTATCTTCTTCGCCATCCACCTGTATTCGTCCTAACAACAACTTGTCTTCGCCTTTTCCACTTGAGAGGGGCACTAGGCAAGGGCATCCTCTCTCACCCCTCCTATTTGCCATTGCTATCGAGCCTCTTGCAATATGGCTGCGTTCAGAGGATAGATTTAAAGGCATTACAAGGTTCGGTGTGACCCACAAACTCTCCCTTTATGCAGACGACTCCTGTACATTTCTGACCCTCTAAACTCATTCCCGGTGCTTTTTAACATACTGGACCAATATGGTACACTGTCAGGATATAAGCTCAATTATCAAAAAAGCGAGTTGCAACCCCTCAACTCCCTGGCGAGAGCTCTTTCCCACTCAGTAGTGCCCTTTAAGTGGACAGAAACTGGATTTAGATATCTGGGGGTTTTTATTTCCTCTTCTATACCTAAAATGATGAGGGAGAATTTTCTTTTTTTTTGACAACTTTATTTATAATTTTCCAATATGACAAAAGTACAGAAAAATATAACTTGAATTGCGATTACAAACACTGCCATTGTGAAACTGGTTACGCCACGCAGTGGCAAACCAGTTGGATGCAGAAAAATGTGTAATCTATGGGCACATACAAAAAAAAGTACTATCACGTGAACAAGGCAAAAAACAAACAAACAAACAAACAAATAGAAAAAAAACAAAAAACAAAACCCACCAAAGAAAACAAAACAAACAAAAATAGAATAAAATAAATACATAAATAAAAGGGGGGGCTGCATTGTGCGCAGTTCTTTTTGGCTTGCTACAGATAGTAGGTGGCTTTAAAGAAAGAAAGAGAAAAAAAACCCAAACACAGATCAAAGCAGTATTACATCATACTTCAGTAAATGACAACTTCTCCACATATTCAACAAAGAATGACCAGGTTTTGTAGTATTTACTTTGAGACCCTCTCAAACTGTATCTCAAATGCTCTATCTGCAAACACCTCATCACCTCTCTCACCCACTGAACAAACACTGGCGGACCTGAATCCTTCCATTTAAGAAGAATTAGCCTGCGTGCCAGGAGAGATGAGAAAGCCACTGCATTCATTTGATAAGAAGTTATCCCGTGTTGGTTTGGGAGTACACCAAAGACTGCTGTCATCGGATTAGGATCAATTGTTTTCCCACACACATATGAAAGAGCTTTAAAAACTAATTCCCAGAACCGGTTCAAATCAGAGCAGGTCCAGAACATATGGCTCATAGTGGCGGGTGATTGCTTGCACCTTGGACATCTATCATCAGAGGTACTGTATATTTTGGCTAGTTTAGCTTTGGTTAGGTACGCCCGGTGAAGAATTTTAAACTGTATTATACAATGCCGTATACAGATTGAGGATTCATGGATCCTGCTAACACTAAGGTCCCATAGGTCGTCTGGGATCTGGAGGTTTAAGTCCAGCTCCCAGGCATTTCTAGCTTTGGACACAGAGTCTGCCTTTATATGCTGCAATGTGCTATATATTTGAGAGTTGTGGCCTCTAGCCATAGATCGAAATTGCAGACAGTCCTCAAGTGGACAGTCATTAGGTAGACTTGGATAAGAAGTAAAGTGTTTAACTGCAAAGCTACGCGCTTGTAAGTATCTAAAGAAGTGGTTCTTCGGGATTCCAAAATCTTTAGATAATGTTTCAAAGGATAAAAATGACCCTTTAACAAACAGATCAGAGAAGCAGATAATTCCTCTGCTGTACCAAACCTTGAACCCTGCATCGCTCTGAGCTGGTAAAAAAAAGATGATTTGACGCAATAGAGGAGCAGACAAGTGACCGCCTCAGCCCGAAATGTCGTCGACACTGAAACCAGACATTGAGAGAGTTTAACCGCAGGATTTTTAAAATTAACATTGCGACTGACTGGTAGACCTGAACACATTATTGCAACAGGAGATATGGTGAGATTACCGTCTAGCTCCATAGTGGAGAGGGAGAATTTTCTATCCCTACTAGACAATGTTGGGAAAGATTGTGACCGTTGGACTTCACTACCATTGTCAGTGGCAGGGAGAGTTAACCTGATAAAGATGAGTGTCCTCCCCAAATTCTTGTATCTTTTTCAACATGTCCCAATTCTTCTTACTAAGGCATTCTTCGACAAGTTAGAAAAGATTGTCACATTTTATATGGGGAGGGAAACAAGCTAGAATTCACAAGTCTATTCTTCAGTCCTCTAAAACTGACGGTGGTCTTGGTCTGCCCAATTTTAGACATTACTATTGGGCAGCTAACATACAAAAACTCTTACATTAGGTTCACAACAACCCCCCTGTACCAGCCTGGGTACAAATGGAAACTAGCAAGTTTACAAAGCTCAAGGATTCGAGGCAGAGGTTCACTGACGTGTCTAGCATAATCATCCAGCGGTGAGGCTGTCTGCGTCCCGGCCTTAAGAGTACAACCTGTAATCAGAGCCTGATGAGATGCAGGTGTGCGCCAAGGGTGGGAGCCTGCAGTGAGCTCCGCCCTGGCGAGGAGGAGAGAGGAGAATGTACACCAAACACATGTGGCCTTATGGAGCTGGCCGGGCAGACACGGGGACTATGACAGTGGGATTCTGCTTTGAAATTGATTCACTCGTCCTCAATTTGTGCCCATCATGCTTTGATTCAGTGCAAGGTGGTCTATAAAGTACATTATACAAACGCAAAATTACCTAAAATCGATCCAACCATTAGTGATGCCTGTAGCAGATGCGGACTATCACCTGTGAACCATGTCCACATGTTTTGGTCTTGTTCGAAACTGAGTGCATTTTGGAGGGATATATTCGACACACTTAGCCAAGCATATGGCCAGACTGTCCCTCCTAACCCACTCTCCGCAATTTTTGGCATTCCTCCCAACTTGAACTTATCTGCCCCCCTCAAACAGGCCCTAGCCTTTACCACTTTACTAGCTCGGAGGCTTATTCTGTTGAAGTGGAAGCTTCCCCACCCCCCAACTCATGATCATTGGGTGAAAGATGTACTCTTTAACTTAAAGTTGGAAAAACTTAGATTCTCTCTAAAAGGTTCTATTAGGAAATTTAACATAATCTGGAAATCATTTCTCTTACTGGTGGAGTCTGAAGTGAACTGAGTGAAGCTACAATATAAAGTTTGGATTTTTTTTAATTTTATTTTATCTTATTTTTACTTTATTTATTTGTTTTTCCTTTGGTTTTGTTTGGTCCCTTTTTTGTTTTTGTTTCTGTTTCTGTTTTTTGTTTTATTTTGTTTTTTGTTGGGGGGGGGGGGGGGGGGGGTTTGTTGTTGTTTTTTTGGGTTGTGCTTGTTATGTGTATGGGTCTTGAGATGTTTTTTTTGTGTGTGTGGGCAGAGACTGGCTCTCTGCAGTGTCTTGTCTAGTGTGGACCTGGTAGGGGGAGAATTCGGGATGGGGGGGTTGGGGGGGTTGGAGGGTACAATGGACCATACAACTGTTCTGAAATCAAGATCGACTTTGCTGTTGCTAACTTTGTATGTCATCGTTGAAATCAATAAAACAAAGTTGGAGTATATCACGAGAGAGGCACAACAGTGAATATCTACAGCCATCTACAGGCCCTGCCATGATCTGGAGCTGCACTTCAGTCAGTGGTGTTGATTCATTCCATCAAAATTGATGGCATGACAATAATCTCAAACACACTGTCAGTGCAGTATAAACACACACACAATGGAACATTAGCAGTCATGGATCGGCCTTTCTCCCACATAGCAAGGAGGTCTGGCCCAGATCTGGTATCAAGGCGGCACTGCTGGCTGACTTCTAGCGTGATAAGATGTATGTCATCCAGATATGGGCCAGGCCTGGCATAGATGGCACTGTCCACAGTTGACCACAAAGTAAAGCTAGTTTTCGGCTACGAGCCCGACACGGACCACGCCGTATTAGTCAGAGGTCCCTTTACTACGGTTCGGAGCCGCGGACCTTCAGTAACAGTAATAAATCACAGCAATAGTACATTTACGTAGTTGTAAACAGCACGATAATATATTAAGTAATCCAAAGTATTCAGAATACGTTACTCTCATTGAGTAACGTAACGGAATACGTTACAGAATACATTTTGGGTCATGTATTCTGTATTCTGTAATGGAATACATTTTAAAAGTAACCTTCCCAACACTGGTGAATAAAGGCGGTCATGCCAAACACTGACTTTCAGGTTCATTAGAATTATATTACAGCACTTGAAATCATGACGATAATAATAATAATATATGAAGCATGGAATAATATATGCTATTATCTGGCAGATCGTGGTCTGACAAACATAATATTGTATTAAAGGAATTTTTTTCATATGGTACTATATGAAAAATTTAATATGATATTAGGAGTGATATTAGAAGTGTGGCCTGTTACCACCCTATCGTCTTTACTTCAAACAACTCTTCACAAACCGGCGGTTGACATGTCAACCTTTTACACATATACTGTATACATGTATCTGCTGAGAAGCCATGGGCAGAATATCATGATGGGCTATGCTATCCTCCCAAGATGCTCTCTAATTTCTATACTGCAAGAAAACAAGTATGCGTATTTGAATTCAACTGATGAAACACAAAGTGATGGCTCATCAATTTTTTATATAATAATGGACAAAGACAAAGAAAATGGACACAGCCATCCAGTGTAAAAGAAACAAGTAAAGAAGTCAAAAAAAACCAAACAAACTACCCTTTTACTCACTGCTTTGGCTGTTATTGTTCCACATTGCTACTCCAATAATCCTTTTAGCCATTGTAGAGGTGCACCAAGATTTACACTAACTACTCACACTCCTCAGCACCAAATTAGACTCACGCGGAGGCAGATTTCAAAGCAAGCAGGTTGTTTTGGCAAAAGCTGCAGCATAGACAGGTTGCTACTTTGTCAGCTGAGTAACAATCTGTGGGCAGTGTAGTTGTTAAACGAATAAACACATCACTGGCTGAATTACCTCAGCACAACTCGCTCTCATTCATACATGCATGTCTCAAAGGTCAGCCAAGCATTTGTCGCAGTCTCACAAAGCCTCGTCCCTCTCGCACTTGAACACAAAGGAAGGTAAACGAACATCAAAAGCACCTCCATGAACATTTGGAGGTATGCACGCACACCCTTATAAACCATAAGAACAGATATTAGGGCCGTACCTCAACCTCTGACTACTGTAGGTCAACTGCATCTTTATTCCAGAAATCAGTCCTATTAATAATTCATGCAAAGCCATCAATATTTCAGTCATAAGAAGTCATATTTCTGTTCTGCCTGTAAAAATAAATCATTAATGGCCAGCAGAACTCTTAAAAACAACAGAGCAGAGAGGTGGTGTGCATTTACGTATGTGCGTGTGCGCACGCGCCTGTGTGTCCACCTAGACATGCGAGCTGCTGACCCCCGAGCACATCAGCGCGTTCATCATTTTATCTGACTCCTATCCTCGATGATTTGTGTGCAGCCATCCTCAAATCACTTCTGAAACAGTGATTTAACACTCTGTGTGGCACGGTCTATGCTCCTGATTAAAAGGAAATTAGTCTTTATTTTTAAACCGCATCATCAGTTGAGACTTATCTCCAGGCCCTCACTGGGAAGTACCATGATCCCATGCTGAAATTGCTTCTTTTTTGTGTGTGGAAGCATCAACTATTCAAAGCAATTTTCTGAAAGTGTAATGGCTTTCACATTGTTGTGGAGTCCATAAAGAATGCCAGGCTTGACTTAAGGCTGCAGTGACTAGGTGGGTTTGAAACAATAAACAACAAGCTGTTTCTAAGATGACTGTTCTTCTTGTATTTGAATATGTGCACAAAAGCAACTTCCAAAAAAGAGTGAGTGCCTTGTGCAGCAAAAGTTTGAAACAAAAAAAAGGGCGAGGACGTCACATATCGTTAAAAAACACCTTCAGAGGTGAAAGTGGCAGAGAGCGCCGACACGCGAAAGTCATACCAGCGTCACTAACGCGAGAGCTTGCAAAATTTCTTCACAGCTCCCTGGTTTCACTGTCATCAGTATTCACTGACCAGAATGGATGAGAGTAATAGCTGGTAAAATGGCCTGACTGTCACAAAGCAAATTACTTTCATTTCAACGCAGCACCATCAAGTAGGGAAAGCCACTGACATGTAAATAGCAGACAAAAAAAAAGAGAGAGAAAAAGAAACGAGAAAGGCACTTACGCAAAAGTCATTGACATGTAAATACCAACAGAGGGAGATGAAAGAGGAAAGATGATAAGGGAGGGGTAAGGAAACAGAGCGGGTGAAAGAGGGAGAAAGACAGACTCGAAGCAACGTCAAGCTTTTGAGTTTCTGAAGAGCCGTAATGGTCCTCATTCTCATTCAGGTGTAATTTAAATGAATAGGTTGGCAATTTGATTGATAGAATCTTGGATGAGGCTTTCAGCTCTGAATGTAACCTATGAAGAAGGTAAATAACACTCTGCTCTTTCAAGTATCCCTCTCCCTCGCACTATCTCTCCTTTCCAGCCAAGTGCAGTGCCACCCATGTGAGACAGAGTTGTACATGAGTCACATAATATCCTCTCTTTTGCACCGAAATGGCTTCCTCAGTGTGTCAAGCGCTGTGCTCCGGTGGCTGTCGCAGTTGCATCCCGGGCCCGTGCTGTATGAATGATGACAAGGAGCAACTGGCTTCCATTGGGATCTAATCAAATGTGAGGGCCCATGCGGCTGCAGCCTGATAGAGAGGCGCTTTAACAGAGCTGCTCAAGGGAGACTCATCCATCAACCTGCAACCAACCAAAGAGCACTGGGCTACCGCTGGCAGTGATGGAGAACTCAGTGACTGACTCAATGGAGGTGTGCAAGCGTCTGCCTGCACATGCGCATATATGCGTCGACGCATAGGGGGAACAGAATATGAGGGAACATAACCTCGTTATCCCCGGCTTTAACGCAGACTTTAAAACGAGTTATGTTTGAGAGCACGGATATGTGATATCTGATAGATCTGCTAACAGAGTTACATGACATCAGATGAGGCCTTCTTGAAAACGGCAGGCGGAAGAACCATTAAATTTCGTGTCAGTATCAGTCTTCTCAGCGCACGAATGTTATCAGTCATGACCTTGTGAAGATATGGATCCGCTGCTGTCTACTGTAAGCTACACCTTGTGAACCAAGTGCTTTTTAAAATCTATAATCGGCTAACAAGCAGCAGCAATGTCTTTTTAGAAAACCAGCTAAAGAAATGTCTGAGATTAGTGGAGTCGTGCAAGTTTACCCTGTTTGAACTTTTTTTTTTTATCTTAAAGAAAACATTCTCAGCTGAGCAAATAAAAAAAGGCTAACTGTGTGAAGAGCACATTTGGAAAACAGATCATAACACCATTATCTCCTCCCTTAGGTTTCGAGAGAACAGACGGAAAAGCGACAAGAGAAATGAAGTGAATGAACGCCGATAAGGATCGAATGATTCGCCGATTTCAAAATAAGGGATGGGTTAGCGTGTGTGCAGGTGGGTGCTTATGTGTGTGTTTGTCTTCCTTTATCAGTACAGACAGCAGGCCTGTGAGGTCAGTACCTAATCACAGTGGAGGTTAGATTTCAATCTTACCATTTTCCAAGTCCCTATCTTTCCATCTCACTACTGGCCTCTCTCTAATCTACTGCCAGAGATCCACAGCAGGGCAAAGGATTCAGATAATATTAGTGAAATGTTTCCAGGTATTAACGCACACAAACAGCTACAGGCAATGTGGTGTGTGTTTGCGGCGGGGTGAAAGTAAGCAAGCATGGGAGGTTTAGCAAGAGCAGCAGTAGGTGTTATATATCTAATCAAGCATGGTATTGACTTTATGTTTATTTTGTGCTTATTTATTGTTTTCTTAGTCACATTACCTCTGCGCTGTGTCCCCGCAGTGACACAGCTGTAATTTACTCCCATAATTAAATATCTGGCTGAAAACTCAAAAGCCTGATTTTCTCCAATTGAATTCCCAATTCCTCACAGATACGCTGCATCAGCTTACAGACTCACTGAGGCTCCGGGTTTGGACGATGTTTGGAGATGTGTAAACACAAAGAGAGAGAGAAAGAAAGAAAGAGATGCTGGAAAATATGGTGAGATGATATTGTAGAAGCAACGAGGGGAAAAAAGATGAAGAGAAGTTTGAGAGGAGGAATAGAAATTGAGAGTAGAAGGAGCTGGAGAGGATCAGTGAATAAATTAGACAGAGAGAGATTAGATCTGCGACAAGCTGAAAGATGTAGATTTTTTCGGTGCCAGGACAGCATTTGGCCAACCCTCTCCTTTTGGGCGTCATCCAGGCACTTAGAGATGGGTGACACACACTGGCATCTGTTTGTTTGTGTGTCAGAGCAGTGTGTGTGTGTGTGTGAGAGAGAGAGAGTTTACATGTAGCCACTGGAGTTTAGAGATTACAGCGAGAGGTGAGGCCAAACTGACAACAGCTGCTGACATATAAACCACATGACATTGATTTATTTCTGATTCCCTTAATACCCCTTCCTTACCCCTTAGCGTACAGACACTCGTAACACATACACACACGCAGTTATAAGTCAGTGTGATTGATATAAAAGCTGTCATGCTCTCTCCTGTGCTGTCAGGCTTCTCTTATCTCCATGGTGACACGGTGACAGGGCTCCATCTATCCCAAACCCTGTGACACACACATACACAAAGGCATGTGCACAAATGGAACCTATATAAAAACACATGTACATATATAAGGTCTGCATACACAAATATGGCATTTTGGGATTTGTATTATAAAACCACTGATGAGTGAATGATTAGAAATCCTTGGTGTTAATGTAGATCTAACTCTGACACAAACCACCCACCTAAACGTTGCTGAAAACCAACCGACCAACCCCACTCCCGTTTCTCCGCATGGATCATTAAACTTTCATTTGAAATTGAGCACACACAGCATGCGAAGGCTTCTGATGCTAAAAGCTTCTTCTAACCTACTGGTGGCCAGACCTGTCATGCAGAGTTTAGGTCCAGATATTTTCAAAGGGGGACATTCAAAAGAACTAGAAGCTGTCAATATATATAAACTGAACCCGTGTTTCAATGTCAACCGGAAAAAAACAATAAATAAATTACAGATGCACGCAGCAGCTATTGCAAGATCAGAAACCCAAAGCTGAAAACTTCTGTCAACAGGTTGCTCAGCTGTTGGACAAAGCAGAGGAACTGCAAAACAAAAAGACTGACAGGCAGAGAGGAAAAGAGAAGCACAAGCCGACTACAGTAGTTAGTTATGATATACTACTACCCTCTACTGGACGTGAGGGTAACCTGCAGGATATTATCTTCTTTAATTCTCTCCTTTTTTAACACTCAAATACTCATTATGCTAGTTACATTGATCTTTTTTTATTTTTTAATCTAGCAGACAAAGTCCTTGGATGTATTGACTTTCACCTTTAAATACATGAAACACCAGACTAATTCAGCTTGTCTACCTCTCTCTGGAATAAAAAATGACAAAGAAGATTAATAAAAAAAAAAAAAAAAAGGAGTATAAAAGAGAGCTTGAGAAAAGTATTGACTTATTGGATGTATGCTAAAGTGAGCCAAATACATTTCGTTTTAAGAGATGAATCAATCACTGACAGCTTTCTTGGTAGCTATGGGCCTTTAGCAAGAGGATTGCATTAACTGTTAGTAGCTGTTGTGTTGCATCAGTTTTGTGGTTCTTGCGTCTGGGAATAATTTTCCTAAATCTGTATGATTTTATGATTTAGCTCATTCAAACTCAGTGTGAAGAAAACCTTAAAGCCTTCTATGAATGATCACGTCACTGCAGCTGGTTAAGGACCAGCTTTTAAAGTTAGTTTCACTGAGGACCACACTGTAAAATGAAGATAATAGCAAGAGCCCAAAAACCAGTATAAATACTGACAATATGGAATATTTAGTAAAATTAAATACATGCTTATGTAAAACCAAAGTAATTGCATATAGTTCCATAAGTCCTACAAGTCTTAACATAACAACTCAGTAGCTATCGAACCCAGTCATTCAGTTTTGTCTCTACAACGCAGACTAATCTTCTGCCATGGAGCTGCCTGCACATAAAAATGTACAAATACACTGTATCTCAGTGCTTTTAAGATTTGGCTGAGAAAACATTATCTGCTGTAGCCACGTCTCTTTTTAGCAGCAGCTACCCATTTATCTTTTCTGGTATGTGGACCCAAACATCAAACTGACACCTCAAATTATCTTCTTTGCAAAAGAAAAATATAAATGGTTATAAAGTTGTCTCATGGCAAAGAGATCCATGGATTGATTACACTTCAAGACATATACAGCCTTTCTATTCTGTTTGATTGTCCTCCTTTTGCATCATCTTTGCTTGCTGTGCTATTCTCTGTTAGCTAGCTTGCTAGTTTGAAGCTGCAGTAGAGATTTGCCATCACGAGCGTAGCTTCAGCGGGGCATTGTATGGCCCCATTTCATCCACCAAACACTTCAAATGAGATAATGACCATCTGCTTTGTATGCAAAATCACATTTTGTAGGAAAACATAATTTTTCTTTTGTTTTGAAGGCAACTGCTATTTTTTAAAACTTACATATGTACATGTGTGCAAGCAGATGAGTTTTCATTGTAAATGTTTTGGTGCTGATGTTTATGAGAGATGTGTGCTGTGTTTTTGAAAGATGAATATAGACCGTTTTGTGGGTCTACAGGTTGAATTGCCATTACATAACTAAACAGGGAAAGGACCTGCAAACCTTTGCTAACAAAGCTGCAAAGGCAGCAACTTACTCCCACAGTACCCTTGAGTGATGGTGGAATCGAACCGTGGATTTGGACCGTTTTACTGTGAGACAACAGTGGTAATTGCCACTCAATGAAAGGGGGGGGGGGGGGGGGGGAGTCACAGAGGTAACAGCATGCCTGGATAGGCTTAGGCCGAAATGGGCCAAAATGTGAATGCTGTTTCTATAGCAATAATTGTTGGTAGTTGTCCTGTCTGCAACATCTAATTTTATCAGTATCACTTGATGAAGAGTGCACACTTTTCTGTTGTAAAATAGGATAATGACAGCAAACACAATAACCAAATATTATACGTACAGAATAAAATATATACAGTATGTGCAGAAGATTAATATCGGGGAGAAGTGAGTTAAAGTTATTGTTGCAGCCCTCCATAACAGCCCCAGTTTCTTTACAGTATCCATGGACATGTGGTTGTGCCAATTAGAGATAAAACTGGGTGTGTAAAAATTTGAAAACAGCCTTAAATGACAGGTAGACTGAAAAATATTTGAGTGGGCCCTTTGCAAAATGCTTTCCCAGGAGTCTATCCCACCTCTCTTATTGAAATCATTGAATTAGATCTCTCATTCATGTTTGGTGTCTTTTGAAGCTTTAGGTTTTCATACTTTCATATGAATAAATAAGATGGCTATCTTGCAGTTAACTGCAAAAACAGCCTTTCCAAGAAGTGTGGTTTCCATTACTGGTAAGTGAAACATTAGTAATTTATCACTTAACGCTAATTAGCTGGTATGTGTGTCTGTGCAGTCCACCAGAATTCACACCAAGCTTTCTGTCCTCAGCTGATAACTTAACTCTGCACTGTCGAGAAAGTCGACATGGAGGGAGAGTATGACATCACTGTCTTCCACGTGCTCCATCTGTGGTGTCGGCCATTAAAGGGATAAAATGAACCTCATTTCTGATGTGCAAAGGTCTCCAGCTTAATTCTTTTCATTGAAATAATTCATCTTAATTACCTACTTTATATTATGTCAAGGTCAGTTTAGCTGTTGGTAGTGGAAAAGTCTTTCAATCCTGTTAAATCATTTACAAAGAAATACTAATTGCTTCTTGGGCAGATCCATAGGGAGAGCTCTCGGATAGGCTGTGACAAAGATGAATATACAGTGACGGAAGGCCATCTTTCATTTACGCTCATACAAGCTAAGTCAACAATTTCCAAAAAGACACCCTTAACAGACTAATGCACACAGGAGAAGTCCAACATCTTCTTTCAGGTGCATCTCAGGTAAAGACTTCAGTGGACGTAAGATCACAGCACACCCTGTTCTCATACTATTGACAAATCCATCACACAGATATTGTGCAGAGAGGGAGGACTTTGCACTCAATATGGTGAGCCCACTTAGTCCATCACAAAGTGTTCAGTAGCTCCTGATGATTTCCCTTGGAGGCAAGATAATAGGCACTAGCAAGGTATAAAGAAGGAAATGTGGCTAAGAATGACTGGAGGGTGTCATGAATGATGCCCACTGTGTTTTCTGCAACATCAGATTTCTGATCAGCACCCCCCCCACCTCATATGTCTCAGTTAACAGAAGAGCGCCCACACAGGGCCACCAGCAACAACAAAACAACTTGAAGAATGTAAATTAAACATACCTGCAGATGCTTTTTAAAAAAAAAACAAAAAAACTGTGAGTCACTGTGTCTGTGTGTGTCTGTGTGTGTCTGTGTGTGTGTGTGTGTGTGGGGGGGGGGGGGGGGGGGGTGCATGCGGGGGGAGAGGTGGGGGTTGGTTGGTCTGCAGGCCCCAGCAGGCAGAGTGAATAATTAAGTAAGCGAAGCAGAGTACCAAGCTGGGTGTTTTGTTACCCCCACTCTCACTCAGCACAAGCATACAGCATTAGATAACCCCATCTATCCACGTGTGTGTGCGTGCATGTGCAGTTGGCTACTTTAGATGATTCAACCATTTGATACCTACAAAAGCCTCTTGCTGCTTGGTAACAATTCCAGACAGAAAGCCTATACATCCCCTATCACACTGAGACTGGCTGCATCAACTGCTGCAATCAGCATCGGCCTCGTCTGGGCTCAAAAACATGAATCGCATGCGCTCCTCTGTTCAATACTGCTGCACAGTGGCATCGAGCGCATGTAACAGTTTATAACGATATGATTTTGTTTTTCTTATTCTTGTATATTTTAGTTTGGCGAGAAATTATATGCGACACTATAGGAAGCGTGGAAAAAAAGTTTCAGTCATCTCTGCAAACAAAATATGCTTTTTTTATTCAGCATTAGCATTTTGTTTACAATCTATGTACAACATGGACACACATGACAGAACAAGTGAGGACTTTTTTTTTTTTTTTGCCTAGATTTAAAATGAAAGTAAAATAATGTCGAACTAACTACAGTGAAGTGAGGACAGGTAAGGACGGCGCAAAAGACGGCAAAATACACAAGGAATTAAAGAGAAAGACAAAGATGTGGACAAAGGGAACAAGCTAGTACACTACAGAAAACAGAGCAATGATCAGTTATTCAAGCAGGTAAAATATAGACATCACAAGAACAGATACACTCGACTTTATATTTACTGAAACATAAAGTTGGGACATTTAAGTATGTAGGGTACAACATTATTAATACTGAAAAACTAAAAAAAAAACAAAAAAAACAACCATCTTTACAAACATTTTCTCTTCAGATCCTGTTCATAGCTTGCGTAGCACCAGCAGGCCCATCAGCCATACCCATCATGGGCTGGGTTGGGCTGTGCAAGTGATGTTATAGCTCACAGAGAAAGGAAGGTCATAAAACTTCTCTGAAATATAGTATTTGTGAACATTTTGGTTGGATGTTAAGTTCTTAACAACGTTGACTAGGTTAAATGTTCCGTTGCCATTACATTAAGGTTGTTGTTGTTGGTAAACAGTCCCTCTGCTATGATTCCATCCATAAAAAAAGGTAGAAGAACAAGAAGAAGCACAGTATGTGTAGCATGGTAGTTTGATAAATCAACTAAAGATCCCACGTTCATGATTTTTTTTCTGCTCCTATGCCTACGAGCACCTTCTAAAATACAAATTAGAAGGATAATGAAACCCTGCAGACTCTAAAGATGATCTTCGACTGGCCTTGTACTTTGAACTCAGCAAAAGAGAATTTCCCCACAGGGACAGTTATCACTTTGACACATCATTATTCATTGTAAATGAGGGGTTTATTTCTATAGTTTGAACTATGTCAATCCTTTTTTCCCTTTTAAATACCTCTCTGTTACCTGCATTTACAATTAGCAGGCACAGTGGCAAAAATTAAAAGAGTAGAAATAGTGACAATAGTTAAGTCATATACAGTCATGGCCAGAGTTTTGGATAGTTTTGACTTGACTCTTCAAGATTCAGCTCAAGTGCAGTTATTGAATCATCAAAGGGTTAAACAAAAATACTGCATGAACAACTAAAGAATTAAAACCTTTTTTCAATGCAGTTTCTTATTTTCAAGATCTCAGATATAATTGAAAAGGATGGGTGTGAGGTATTTTTTTTGTTCCTCTTCCCATAAATTTAGCAGGTAAAAATAGATTTCAAGCATGGAATTTGCATTTGGAAACCATAGCTGTGAAATGAGGTCAAAAGGAATCTCAATAAAACTGAAACAGGCCTCATTCAAGGTCCCAAAACAAAGCAAATTCATTAGATACACAAAGAAAAACCAGGGTTTTGGTGAAGAGGAAAATAAGCCTGGATGCTAAATGAAGGCAACAGGTGTATGATCCCAGGATCCTTTATACAATAAAAACACCAAAACCAGAAGAAACCAACCAAACTTCATAAAAACTATTAGAAAAGTCAGACCACTTCTGGAATTGCACTCTTCAACAGGTTGGAACTTAGAGCGGACCATGTCCAGAATGATGAAAAGACAAAAAAAAAGATACACGATATTTGGGACAACTCACAACAAATAACATAACATGGTAAGGCCAATATAATGAATGGGCTTGAGTGGTTTCAAGTGGCTCTGGGTCACTAGTATTTACTGATGATGGGACAGTCTAAAGTCAACAGATCGATACTTTCTGCTCATATTTAGCCAAATGCAGCAAAGCTGACTGGACAGCAAGGGTAACTGTTCAGACGGACAATGACCGAAAGCATGTTGTGAAATGAACCCAGTTTTTGAAGTTAATGACCTGGAATATTGTGCAATCACTGAAGCGGCCCTCTGATCTCAACCTGATTAAGCTGCATTTCACTTCCAAAGCAAACCTAAAGACTGAAGACAATAACTGAAAAAAACCTTAGACATGTCCATGGGTTCTAGGCATCAGTAGAGTGCAAGTCATTTTTAACCGTTTATTAAAAGAATGACTATTTTATTTTACTAATTATATTTGAGCCCTAGAAAACAGGCTAAAACTGTTGTACTTTGACAGTTAATGCAGCATTTTTGTTCAGACCCCTGAATTAAAACAAAGCCTCCACTTGAACTGATATTGTTATTTTGCTATTGTGAGTGCCACTGTTCAAACACCACACGTGAACCACATCTGTTGTGCTTCATTCATACACCCATCCTAGTCCAGAACAACCACACACACGTATTCAAGCACACTGCGTACCCATAAATCTGTGTAACTGTGTGCAGAATGTGAATAACTTGCACTCAGAATTAATATAATTACAGAAGGTAAGTTTGCACATAAACCTCAACAGTATTTCTAAAAGATTTACAGAAGTGAAGCGCTGAATGGAAATCTACCTGAACGGAATAATTTAAAAACATCTGTAACACATTAGAATTAAAACATTTATTAACAAATCATTAACAGCTGAATCATAGTTGAATGATGTACAAAGTGAAGTGTAGCACTGGAAATGACAAGTAATAAATGTGTATCAAAAAAGAGGAGAGAGAGATGAGGGCTGCAGAATTAAAATATGGGGCTGATGATGCAACTAATCATGAGTGCAACTAATGCCCAGACTCCTCCCCTCACTACATGAGCTTAAGTAGCTTTCTGATCTTGCTTTGCCTGTTCATAATATTGTAATATCGTTACTGCAGAAAAAAAAAACATGATCACCTTTTCACAAGGACAAGCCACATAGAGTTCGGCAGAGTCGCTCTCTACCACAACAAAAGTCAGTCAAGAGATAATGCAAAGACCGCACAGCTAAGTGCAGTCACAAGTTGGCACCACCTTGTGAAAAGGGAAAACAGTGCATGAACAAACTGGCCAGCCTGAAGACAACAGTACATTCTGTGGATAATGCAATTAAAGAACACGCAGACTGGGCCATACTCACGCTGACTGCTGCCATCAGCTGTTTCTTTGTTTGTTTGTTTCACGAGTATGAAGGACAAGGGTGGAGTGCAGATGTGGGCTAAGGATTCGGAGTGTACATGGTGCTGTCACACCGACCGAGATATGAAATAAATTAAAAATAAGACGCGTTAAAAAGTCTGATCATTAAAATGCATTTGTACAGTAATAAATAGTTTTACCCTCTATTTACAGTTCACCAAACACTTGGAGTTTGCAGTTAAAAACATTTAATGCTAAATCTTTCAAAAGCCATCTTAATTTGTTTTGTTTTGATTTTTCGAGGATGAGAGGGTTGGCGCTCAAGATTCCCCCTCTTCATCATCCTTCCACTGGTAAGGAAGGCAGGAAGACAGAGAACAGGCAGGAAAGAAGACGCACGGGTAGAAATGATGTCCCCAAATATGTCTTTCCTGTGTTTCATCCTCAAAGAATTCCCAAATTTAATGATGTATTGCTGCACCTGCTGTTGTGGTTGTTAAAGTTTTTGTTAAATATACCTCATTACACACACACACACAGACACACATTCACCCATATTCAGACACACACACAGATTTTGAGCACCCGATGTCTTGCTCTGTCCTCACACAACGCATTGTGTATCCTTTCCACAGCCTCTTGCTTGTTCTGAGTAGCAGTTGCCACTAGACGCAGACCTAAGAACAGCCTTCTTTCCAAACTTTCATAAAACCAGTGAACCAAAAGCTAGAGCTGAGTCCGTAGGGCAACTTCTTCCTCATCCCTCCTAACCTTTCGAAGCATCAATTGATCTTCTTTTCATTTTTCAAGGAGCCGTTGCGTTTGTGTTTCCCATTGGCCATGTTCTCATTATGGCAATGTCCATTGGCCATGCTGCCATCATCTCTGACGTTATCTCCTCTGCTGTGGTCCCTGGACCTACCCCTCAGCAATCGTGCCAACCGGCGTAGGGCAAAGACCGCTAGAGCCATGGCAGCCCCTACAGTAATGACCACATCCAGCAGGAAATACTGGTAGAGGGACACCTCGTATACAGCTGAGCGCAGGTGGCTCGCACCGTTGTGACGGAGAATATAGCCGATCCAGTAAACAGCTCTGCTCACAGGGTGGCCTGGTTGATCTTTGTGAATATTGGAGAGATAACGGGCTTGCTGGCGGTACCTAGGTTGGTAGGTAGAGGAAAAGTGAGATGGCATAAAAAATGAGGAAGGAGATTTGTTGAACAAACACTGCAGTCACAACCAAATCAACATATAGCTTAAAATATGAAATATTATAGACACCCTAAATCACAATGACCTGATATCATGAAAGGTCACCAGGGGGTGTGCTACGACGCTAGGAAAAGCTCGAAGTCAGAGTTTCCTGTGTGGCTTTCTTTATCTTGCTAAATCACCATAGTAACTACTGTTGAACACATAACCTAGTCAGGAGGTTATGTTCACTGAGAGAATCGCCAATTCTCTCTTTTAATGCATGTTTTAAGAGCAATGTAAACTCTCTGCAGGGAGAATACGTGTGCAGGTTGTTAAAACATACTTTATTAAAAACACTAAATGAAGCACAAACTGCAGGTAGCAATGCCAGAATGTGCATGTGCAGAAAATATATAAATGTTTTTGTATTTTAGCTATTTTTGAATTGCAGTCACTAAAATACACACCAAGAATATCTGTTCAATCAATAAAGTTAACTGGCAACTAACTAAAGTGATTTCCACGCCTCCGATATTAGGCTATGGGACAGTAACATTTAATGTTTAAACGTATCCAATTAAAAGTTTCAGAGCTCTAATGTGTGGCTGTCATCTTAAAAATAAACAGCAAATGTTTAAAATGTTTATTTGACCACAGTGCGTTAAATCACCAGATTAACTGTTTTCTTCAGCATTAATCTCGTCTTAAATCGCAACAATTGCATTTTACTGTTATTTTTTTAATGTCAATTAAAAAATTTTGTCAGGTTTTTTTAATCATCATCGGCACCATCAGATAACATTCACTCAGAGGGATCATTTTGTGCAGAACAGCAGTCACATGATCTGTGAAAAACACCTTTTTATGTGAATGGAGTCTCAAGCATAGAACCCAGCCTAACAGAGAAAGTTGATAACCAACTTCATAATACCCGTTATCTCTGACTTGGGTTTTAGGTTTTAGGTAAGCTAAAACCTAAAACCCTTTTATCAGATCTCACTGATAAAAGCAATAATACACAAAGCAGTACAAGACAAACTAACCTGGTGTCTGTGATGACGCTGCTCAGGGCTGTAAAGAGGTCTTCCTCTGTCATGTATTTCCAGTGCAACATGATTCCCATTCCTTTGGCTGCTACGCGCGTCATAGTATCATAATGGTCTCCAAAAAGAGGTACACCCACCACCGGCACACCATGATACATGGCCTCATAGATGCTATTCAAGCCCCCATGGCTCAGGAACGCTCTTGTGTTAGCGTGACCTAGATGACAAGAAACAACAGGTGATTTTTTTTGTATGTTAGGCATAACATTTTTGACGGGGCTGTTTTGCTAAGGTTAGAAACAGTTTAGAGAAACTGAAACAGCAGCACATCAGGCATCATTCAAAAAGAAAACCAAAAAAAGAAAAACATTTTATGACAGTGGGTAACCATAACACCACAGAAAAACATACATTGTTATTTTTAATTTTATAATGCTTCTCACTGTCCTAGTGTGTGTCCTGCAGGTAAAATGGCATTACATCATCACATAATAAAGTCCTTGCTGTCAGTCATTGAATGTGGCATATTCCTCATCCCTGTCAGGCACAATGAACCTGTGTGTACTCTTTCTGGTGAGGTTAATAAGTATGTGAAGAAGGGATCCATACTACACAAAACCTAGTGAGCTGTACCCACAGGGTGAAACCAACAACTCCTGAGGGATGTGTAAAAATTGTCATCAAGCAGTAGTACAAAAAATTAACGTTCTTGAGAAGACTTTTTTCAAGGTAAATATAATAACAGAAGAGTTCCTACAGTTTTTTAAAATCTTGTTTTTATTTTATTTGAGTTTAGTTTCATTTAGTTTTCAGTGTGAGTTTACATCTTTCAGACTTTTTTGTAATTGTAAAATTTTATATTTGATATTGTGAATTATTGTAATGGGGGCTCTTCATCAGATTAGAATTTAAGAAGGCCTGAACGGGTATTATAACACAAACACCCCTTTGTGGAAACGGTTAACTCACATACATGTTGGTGTTACCGTTTCTAAGAAATGCACCGAGGTCTGCTCATATTTGTTAAATTTGACTAATCTTGCAAAGACAAGATCAAAATTACATGTTCTATATATTTTTAATTTATTTCTCGATGAACATGAACAATGATTTGCAGTTTTAGTTAACTAGAATCACCTCGATCTGATTCACAAACAACATATGTTGATAAAAGAACTGGATGCTACGTTTTTTTTAATGATCTCATGTCCTTACCTAATAAGTCATTCTGAGGCATCCAATCAACAAGCTTGGTGTTGTTGCCAAGGTTACTGGGTGGCACGCCAGAGAATCTGAGGAGGAGGAAACAATGCAGAGGACAAACACTGAAACAATTTATTTTAGTTTTGAGAAGAAAATCTTAAATTTAAGCCAATTGAAAAACAAAAAAAAAACTTCAGGTGCTTTAAGTAAAGTAACAATTTATTAGATTGAATAACGCACTTGCTAACACCTTAATAATGCCTAAAAGTGTGACATTATTTTAAAGTGCTCAGTAAAAATCAAGTAAGAAAGTCCAAGTTTCTTCATACTACACAATGATACATTTATAAAAACAGAACAATCTATATTTTTGGCTTTTGTCACATTTTGATGCAAGTTTTTTAATTTCTTTTTATTTGTTATAGTAGTTTCTTAAAAAGTGTTTGCATGTCACACTGTCTCTTGATTGCAGTTTTCAAATGCTAAATGAGGTCAGTAATATAGAGCACGGTTGGTAGAGCGTGCTGCCAGAAATAGTCTGTTTCCAACCACAGTGACTAACTCCGCACTGTGGTGCAGTGGCAAACAGTGTCGGTGATGTAGCTCAAGCAGTCTAGTGCCATATCTACTAATTACGATTCTTTCTGCTACAATGTATAATTTCTTAACACTTCTCAGACACGGGGGGAGGGGGACAATTTAAATTGTGAAAATATAAAAGAACAAAAGGGGACTACTGAGTGTACAATGACACTCACTGCACAGGTTTTCACCTTGATTACTAATGAACACTTAATGATTAGTGTGAATTTCCACAATAATGTGCTCAGTCAAATTCTTTTCTTTTTTTTTTAACAATGTAGTGTTTTGACACAAAAATTTGGATGTTTAGTCCTAAGAGATCAGAAGTTATCCATAAAGATTATGCGAGTTGTGTTCATCCCTCACATTATTGCAAGGATTAGCCAGACAAATTAGACAAATCCCAGTGACTAACTTTAAAAACAATATAACCGACAGACTAAAGAGACAGTCTAGTCAATGCATTAGTTTAGAAAAAAAAGAGCTGTAATATATGTAAATGAGGATAATAGTAAATGCCAGACAGACAAGGTCATTTCGAAACTGTAAGAAAACGTATACACAAAATGAATCATGCACAAAATATAGAAAATCTTATCTTTTGAAAAATGAGACCGATACTATGGCAACAGTGAATCTACACTGACCTATATTAACAAATTTAGTTGTTACAATCCACCTGCCAACACCTTTAGCAGCACATAGTAACATTATCTTATTTCTATTTTTTTCCCACCCCTTTTGTCCAGCCTCAAAAACCTTTTTGTTTACTTCGTCTCGGTTTACATTCTTTTACTGATAATCTTTTTCTCTTTGGCTTAATGTGTAACTTCCCCTGGATAATGAGACGGCCCAGTCTTTGTTAATTTTGTTAAATGGTGCGAGTCCTATCGTCAGTTAACCATATCTAAGACAGAAGTACGCATACACAAGAGGTCACATTGTCTAAGGGTCAGATAGTGGAATGTATTTGTTCTCAAAAATATCTCGTAACAGTCACTGACTCTAAACTGAACTTTGAAGCAAACTGTGAAGCTGTGTGCAAAATAAGAGGCTATCATGTTTGAGGAAGCTCTGTCATCTCCACATTGATAAAACCCACTGATGATTTTATCATGCTTCTTTTGAATGTCTTTTGTCCTTTTCCTTGGTATCATATCTGTAATGAACAGAAACTCACTCAATCAAATTGTTAAATGGTCTAACACTCTGATCTGTGAGCCACAGCTGAGCCCAGCACCCCTCTATACCCTGCATTTCCTCAGTATTTTGTATTATGCTTATCTGTTAGCTATGGTCCATGTTTGTATTGAAAAATGGAGAAGAGAATACAAACACACACCTTAATATCACAAAAAACTCTAGGACTGACTCTCAGGTAATAAATCTACATCATTTACCTTTATGCACGTTTCTGTGTGCAAAGTGTAGAAGTAAATTACTGGTCACTAAAACACTTGTCAAGTGGTTTCTGGCTCTCTGTGATATCGCTCTCTGTGAATTATTACTGTAATTATACAACTTAAACACAAATCTGCAAACCATATCTCCAGGGGACTTTAAGCCATTACATAAACTTAATCAATGTTTACATTAGCAAAACAATATTTCTTGATTCAATGATAAAAACTAGCTTTATGGACTACACCAGCTCGCAGTGGTTTTAAATCAGTGCCCCCCAAATCTGCAGTTGTCACAGAGATGTTGACTGGGCTTTTTTGTTCTGCACATTGTGCAACTTAAAAAGTAAATGTTTAAAAAAACCCACAATGTCCAGTTGTGCTTACTCTTGATCTATTGTTTTATGTAAAGCATTTAGAATTACCTTGAGGTTGAAAGCACCTGGACAAATGAACTTGATTTGCATCAACAAAAGCTGAAAAGCAAAAGTGCTTTTGTACTCACAGGTGTTTAGGTTCTTCTAAGTGCTTGTGTATGTCTGCATGTAAGCATCAACAGAAAAATTTTTATATACTTTTTTTATGTCTTTGACATTGAAAATGTTAAGTGGTGGAAGCAAAACATTAAAATTAATTACATATTTTTTCTGACTGACATTTCTGGCAAGAATCCCTTTGACTGTCTACAGCGCCCGAGACATAAAACAGAGATACATACATTTTTTGTTGCAAAATTACATAAGCATAGCAAGTACCTATAGAGCTTCAAACAACATCACCATCATTGATCAGGTGGAATTCCTTGCGGTTGTGCCACGTGACTTACTGCTTGGAACAGTATGTTTACTTAAATAACAAAAGTCTTTCCAATAAGCTGACATTTTTCTAGAGCCACCAGACATGCAAAGTTTACCGAGCCAGCCTACCTGAATTTTGCCACCACTTTATATGTACACAGCACATTTTAAAGGTAGTGTTTACAAACTAAAAACTAAAGCAAAACTCATGAACTTAATCATCATAGGTCTCATGTTTATTTCTGGGGCACCCTGACCTCCAAGACAGAAAAAAAAACAATACTTATAATTTCTTGGTTCATTTTAAATATATCAAAAATAAAACAATTCCATTGTATTTTACTTTGAATTTAATATTCATTACTTAAATACCATTTTCAATTCTCTTCTTAGTCTGCTCATTCAAATGGATGATTGTGCCATGTGGCAATTTTGAGTTTTAGGTGAAAAAACATAAAACAATATGTATAATTTGAAATGTACTGATAAAATGTATTTTTACTAAACAGATTCAACTCCACAAACCACTTCCTACATTTAAACTGATCACTTTTTTAAAAAGAAAATAATGCACTCGACTCAAAAATATGCAGATCATGCCACTGACTAAATACTCCTGTGTTTTTTGTGTGGGGAGGCATTTCCGCACATTCAGCATATGCATGCTACATTATGACTCCCATCTGTCCATCTCTGTCTGCTTCCCTCCCCAGCCCAAACTCTTTCATCTGTCTTTAACAAAGCACCAATTCACTGTCCTGCCCATCAAAGCCTACATTCATGGAGCCAATTATCAATGACACGATTCATTTGGCTGGCTCCCTGATGCTGTCATCAGCCTTCTTCCTTTTTAACCTCTTAGTTTAGAAGGGACACTAAAAGCTGCATTACCATACAATATCACATAACTGTTGCCCTTTAAAAGAGGATCTTGCCTGTTTGCAATCTTTGTTTGTTCTCTCCTGTGATGAGATTTCTGTATAAAAAGCCTGATTATCATACCATGAAAAATTAGGGAAGTGAAAATAGGGAATGTGTTTCATTTTACTATACACAAGAAAAGAGATGATTCTGTATCATAAAATGTTGCACACATAAACACAACCCGCATTACAACAAAAACAGTGCTTTTTTTTGTTTTGTCATCAAGGTGATATTGCAACCATAATGGAATCATCTGAGGTCCCTCCACCCAGTTTTTACAACAGTCAATTCTTGCAGTTTAACATAGCAACTTGCCTTACCCATGCAAAGTTCACTTGTTCCTCTTTACCACCTCTCTCACCAAAACTAAATAAAAGACGTCACGCATATGTACGATGGCCTCATTTTACTAAGGCACAGAAGGTCAGTAAGCTAACACGAATAAACTGGCACACGAAAAGAACAAAGCAGTCCTATTTAGCCTTGAGCTTTAGCGATCTGTTTAATCTGTATTTTCCAAAAGAAAAGAAAACAATCCCAATAAGATAATCAGTAAAGTCAGCACAGAGGCCTTTTTATTATTTATTTATTAGTGACTCTGAAATTTATCCTTGCACTTCTTGCCTTTTCTTTTTCACCACGTGTGGGATCTAAATGTGTGATGATACAAAGGCCAACTCGAGAGAAAAGGCACAATGTGGAATTATCTTTTTTTAAGACTTAAGTGTTACAATAAAATGAAGACCAATCACTAAAATATCTGTACTTGCAGTCCGAACACAAAAAACATGACAAGAAAACCCAAATCTCTGACCTAAAACCTAATAAAGACAGCATGCAGTGACATACCTGTATTTACACAGAGGAAAACATAATGGAAGGTTAACAGTTCACTTGTATGACATCACTGGAAACTGTGTAGTCAGGCCTCTACAGACTAGCTGCCAACCCTCTACATGCAGGTGCCTGTTCTGCATTATATACCCATCAGTATAATGTTAAGTGTATCTACTGCAAATCAGTACTTTGCTCCTGGATTCACATTACAAAAAAAAGTATTATTATGTGATAAAATGTATACATCCTTAAACCAAATAGTTATCCTTTATCCCATATTTAGTTAAAATATCCATAAAAATGTGGGTCAATGTGGTAAATGAATGGCAAGCTTTTCAAATATACCTGTTAATGATTAAAAGGTTGATGGGTGGTTTTAATGTAATATTAAACTACCACCTCTCGTTATTAATTAATCCTGAAAGCAGTATACAGAACTGAATATGCTGCAAATGCAGTTCTGCGGCTAAAAGTGAAGTAGCACCTGTCGTGTCACATGGTCATATATTGTCTGCACCTCATTCACATATGCAAAAGTGGGTTTATCAGAGCAGTACTTGGGCTGAATTACTTATCCTTGTGATGTGACTAAATTTAGAAAGAAATAAAAATGCAAAGCTACTTAAACTATAAAGTCACTGTCAACTGATCAAGCTTTACTGTGGCACGAACAAGTTTCAGCATTCATGACGCAATTTTATTTGATCTACCAGATGACCTCTAGTAAAAAATGTTATGTCTCTTTCTTATGGTGGAGTAATGACCACTGACCTTAACAGAGGCAAGTGAGGCCTAAAGTTCTTTGGATGTTGTTCTGGGGTCTTTTGTGACCTCTTAGATGAGTCGTTGCTCTGTTCTTGTAATCTTGGTTGGCCTGAGAAGGTTCACCATTGTTCCATGTTTCCAACGTTTGTGGATAATGGCTCTCACTGGGGTTTGCTGGAGTCCCACAGCTTTAGAAATGGCTTCATAACCTTTTCCAGACTGAGAGATCCCAATTACTTTGTTTCTCGTTTGTTCCTGAATTAACCTTTGAGAATGTTTTGGTCTACTCCACTTTATCAGGCAGGTTTTATTTAAATCATTTCGAGATGATCGAGAACAGGTGTGGCTTTCCAAACATGTGATACACAGCAGTTAATTTATATCATAACACCTTCATTTAGAAACTACGTTAATTTGCGTTATCTGTGTCTAATATTTAAATTTGGTTGATAATCTGAAGTATTTAAGTGAGACAAACATACAGAAACATAGAAAATCAGGAAGAGGGCATAGACGTTTTACCACCACTGCAGGTTTCTCCATAAAACACAACAAACAACCAAAAGAAGAGACAGAAAAGAAAAAAATGCCTAGTGGAAGACTGTTGTTAATTTTAGGTTTTAGAAAGTTCTATTCACATCTTTTAAATTGAAAGTAGATTCTTTACCTCCAGATGACACGTTGGGGCAGTCTGGCAAGGGCACCTGCTAGTTTGTGAGCAATGTCACTGGAAAGGTACTTTACACCGGCTCCAAATGACACAACTACAAAGCCGTGCTCTTCTGTGTCTTTCACCCAGTCTTCAAAATCCTGTAGGAACATGAGAAAAAAAGACCAGGGAGGGATAAAGTACAGCTTTAAAAAAAACAAAAAAAACCAAAAACATGTATTTCATATTTGAAAGTGCTTCAATTTACAATTTAACTCAGGATTTTTTTTTAGAGCCTTAAGAACAAATACATGACATCAGCATCAATAAGGCATGACTAAGTCACATGAACTTTAAACACTGTTTTAGTTATCTGCTAAGGTTTGCAGTCACGCCTATGTGACGATAGCATTTATTGTACTGATATAGCAGAGTTTATTGTGCACATCCATTTTGACAGGTTTGCATAAAAATGTAGGATGACGGTATAAAACTGAATAAATGCTACAATCTAACTTGAATATGAAAACGCAGTACACTAAACTACTTTTTTAATAATGTTAGAACAACCGGTAATTATGTCTGAAGGCTGATAAGTACAGAGACTCTAAAACCCAATAACATATTCCAGCCTGAAAACTCTGTAGAGATACATCTAAGCTCAAATCCTTTGATTTTTAGAATGAAATTATATGTTAATTAACAAAAAACTTAATACTCTACAACCTCAACCATTTAGTATCAACTTTGTACTACTCTCAGATTTTTCTGTGTATGAGCTGTTGATATAGGTGCAATCAAAAAACATTAGTCATTCCTGATCATCAGCAACCAAGCCAGAAAAACTGACGCTAAATAACATTCAATATGTACACAAGTCTTTTATAGCACATTTTCACCTATTCAAAATATAAACTCACATAGATGGTAATATACGTAAGGCTCCAGTCGCACAGGCCTAAGGCCAGTTAGCAACCACAGGCAATCACCAATTGCAAGAAACAAATGTATATTCCTAAATGGTCAGGAGGGTTGCTGCCTGTCACGGTGAAAATGATAACTGCTAAAGCTCCAAAGAGACAGAATCAGTTACCACCTGACAACCACGGGTCAGTGGGAGAAAAAAAAAAAAAGTGGATTCTCCAACTGGTTGGCAAGTAGATGCTAAAGCATTTTTGAAGATAGCTTGTCAGGCTTACATTTTAGTTTGAAATTCTAAGGTTTGATATATTTAAAGTTTCTAAGAAAAACAGGACTTCTTGTTGCTCGAAGAAAACTCAGCAGAGACCTCTATCAAGAAGCAATGTCACAGATCCCTTTCAAGAGATCCCTTCATTTGAATTTGCTTTACTGGAAGCAACCCTGGTGCCTACAGTTGGCCATGTAGGAGAGTGAAATCACCAGGGTAACAATAAATTTGAGTATAGTTATCCATAATGGTGGACTGGAGCAGACGTCATTAACCCATGAATGTTTGTTTTTGAGCACTTCTGTATTATTTAAAGCCAAGTTGGGTATTTCTGTGCTCCAAGTTATAATTACTAATTGAATGTTTAACAGTCTTTGCAAGTTTGAGGCTGGCAAAGTATAGTATTATCTCTATGAGTTACAACAAGGTTAAAACATTACCTTTTATGGTATCATTTTCCAAGTAAAGCCTTTTTACAAAAAAAAAAACCCTTTTGAGTGCTATTGATATGTTGAACCTAAGATTCTAGCTATCCTAATTAGAGACTATCCAATACCCTAAATGCTCGCTCTATTCAAATAAAAGATGTAAAACTATCAGCACTACAACTGAAATAACAGAACTCACGGGTTCCTACAAACTACACTAAGCAAATTCTAACCACAAATCTACGTATAAATCCAATACCATATGCTTTTAAAGCATTCTTCCTGTAAAAAAAGGAGTCGTCGTCCATGAGCAAACCTGCAACATGGAACACTCTGCCATGTGGTGCTGTTTTTTGGGGGGTGTTTTTCTTTTTCTTTTTTTAGTAACAGCCTGCCATTACTTGGACTACAGTGCTTCTCAACAGGCACTTGAAAGAAGAAATCATGACAAACAGTCATTTGAGTTTGGGCTTGCTAGGGTTGGATGACTGGACTAATCTATGTTGGCTGTTTGCAGTTGCTTTTATTTTGCTAATTTAGTTGTGTGAGAATTTCATTTGGTAGGTAATTAATTTTAAAAAGATGTGCCATCTCCTTTTAGGTTGTGTTGAGCTAGAGCTGAGAGTTGACAGTTATTGAGATTCTTAGCAATATTATAAGGGAAAGTCATACAAGAAGACCTTAAATGTCAACAAGTCTGTGTACTTTAGCATCATTTAGCATCATATGTTATGCCCAGCTTTTTATTAATTTACAGGCATTTACACATCTCTAAAAATATATTTGCTCTTACAGGTTGTTGAAAGGACAACAGGCAGTTGGATATTAACCCAACCCTGGGGCATGTCCCGATGTGCACTTAAGAAACTCTTAAGTTTGTCCAATAGTAAAATATATTTTTGTAAAAGTGAGGATGGACTGACTAACAGTGGTTGGGGACTGATCAGGGAGCAGCCATGTTGGAGAGACAGGATTGCCGGACAAGTAGGGAGAGAGGGAGGCTAACGGTCCAGCTGCAGGAGCTAAGGCTGCCCTGGCACAGAGCAGCTTCACGGGCACACTGGGCTCTGTGTCCCAGCAGCATACCCCCTACTGTCCCTACAACACGGCCTTAGTGACCCCATAAAAGAGTCTCAGTGTCCCCAGAGTTAGGGTTAGAACAATGACCTCGTTCTCTCTCCACTTCCATTATAACCCTCCACACAACACTGCACAATACTCCCTATTGGCTGGTGTGGCATTCCTAAAACCCTCCGCAGCAGATACCGGCAGCCCGCGCTCGCAATGTCCAAACGCTGGACTAACCCCCCCCCCCCCCCCCCCCATCACTACCCGCCTCTCCTCAACACCCTTCCCCCTTTTGCTCAAAATCTGCCGTGTACATTGAACCTAAACCAATCATTGCACCAGACCTTTCTCGAAAGGGTCACTTTGTAGCACATTGTGACTAGAAAATATCACAAGTGATAAAAAAAAAATAGATAATGGAAACAAGCTAGTGTGAATAACAGCAAACTGTGAAGACATAAAGAGGAAGTCGTTTCAAGAGATAAAAGTGCAGAAAAACAATTCATTAGCTAGAGATGTGTGAATTTGATTGAAATTCAAGAGGAACGTTGCAGCCAAGCCTTTGCAAGTTCCCAAAGGGTTGTTTTTCAACAAGTGGTTAATTACTCGGCAACTATTTTGGAAAAAAATAAAAAGCCAAAATTTTATTGGCTCCAAATTCTCATGTGACGATTTCATTTTCATTTTTATGGCTATAAGAAACATGGATTAGCCATTATTTTCTACTTAATGATACTGCAGTTTAATAGATTAAGGCCTTTTCTGAAAAAGGGCTGTGTCTTTGATTAACTCTGAATAATTCAGTGACAAAAGAGAAACAGTTTGCAGAATGGATTTAGGAGTATGTCCTTTCTCATGCCTTTATAATACCTCTCATGACTCTTCAGGGTTGTCAAACACAGACCACACCCATAACAAAACTTACTGTATTAATGTTTGTAAGTAGCATTAGTTTGAATGCTATGCACACAGAAAAAATACATATATAATTTATTTCCCCCTACCAAGTATCAGTACAAAAACCTAAATATTAGTATAATACTTAGAAAAACAATGCAGCTTCCCATTCTGACCAACAAAGCCACATATTTGCATAATGACCTGTTTCAACTCTGTTCCCATGAGCCAGCTGTACTACAGTGCTTCTGTCACCAGTGCATAAGAGCGCTCATTTTATGCTCGGGCTCCTATAGAGGCCTCTGTGAGCACTAGATGCAGATGCATTCATGAAATGTAGGCTCCATTGTTCAGATCTTGAAATGAATAAGCCTATCTCAAATACAAGTTTAGCATTGGGCCTGAGTACAAGAGAATAGGACATGTAAAGGTGTGAGGTGACACACCTGAAAATTTGAATGCAATAACTGTTGTATTTTTAACATTTGCTGCTTTCTTATGATACTGTCAGCAGTGTTTCATATGAAGGATAAGGACTGATTCAAGACTATGGTCACATTTGTGTCAATGTATTAAATTACCTTGCTGTGCGAGCTGTTTAAATGCTGCATTAGCCAAAAGGAGACTGCACAAGTTCTCTTGGACATGACAAAATAGAACAACCCTCATAATAAGCTCGTCAGCTTTGTGTCCCTTTTGGTACTGACCTGTGGCAGTGGGCTGGGAGGCTTGGTGAGGATGCCACCTATGTACACCACATGTGGAAGGGTGGGTCTGGGGAATTCCAGAGCCATGTCAGTGCACAGCATCCACAGCCGGCTTCCCTGCACCAAGTCAGCCATGGCCACTTGAGGCTTCACTCCGTGCTTCTTCATAATCCGGTCATACTTGGGCAGTGCGATGTAATGGACTCCAAAGCGCTGTACGAGGTAAACAGCTGTGTTTGCAATCCTCTGCATCAAGGACATGCGGTCGGTCAGCAGCGAGTTGAATTCCGGTACGTATGATAACGGGGCCGGGGCTCCAACCTCTGCAGGGTACCACAGGCCGGTGCTGAAAACAGCATATTGCACACCCAGGATATGAGCAATCACAAAACCGCACATTTCATTGGGGTCCACTAGCAGCAGGTCAAACTTGGCCTCTTTCAGCCGGTTCATTACTTCAGTATTGCCAACGACAGCATCGCAGTTCTGAGAGTAGTGGTCAAGAATGTCAAACAGTTCGAGAAATGTCAGGCGGCCTGAGAAGATGTTGGTGACTTTGGATTGGAGAAAATTGTCAGCTGTGGTGCTGTTAAAGATCCCTTGATAGCGCTGTAAATGGTAGTGAGGAGAGGGCGGGACCTCACGACCCTCTGAAACTAGAAAATGGGTCTCGTGGCCCTCCTTGTGTAGAGCTGTTGCCAGCGTTTTGAAGATGTAGAGGTGCGATTCAAACATGATGGGTGGGACCACAATCACTTTAGCTGCTCTTGTCGTACTGGGACTCCATGTGAGGAGGCCCAGGAGGAGTAGGAGTGATGAGGGTAGTAGCATGGCTGAAACAATAATAATAATAAAAAGAGCAATATTAGGATTACAGCTACAAAATACACAGTACAGACATTCCAATGCAATATTATAATACAGATACAGATCACTGTTTATCCATGAGCAATGCATCATAAAACTTTATGTTTACTAGGAGTTATTTGTCTGTGTGCTTTGCACCTTCAAGGAGGAGGCTGATGGAAAATTACTAATTAGAAAGAAGCCCGACCAATACCAAGAGAAGAAACGGCCAATTAGACGAGTTTATTTAGTCGAGATAAACCTTCATCTGTATCAGCAGAGCATGATTCAGAGAGTTGAAAATCTTATTTCCTGTTCATTGAACTTCAAGCCTGGAAATGAATTCAGCTGTATAAATTTTCTTTCAGTTCTCTCATACATACAAATCCATATTAAGAAATTACAAGGTCTCAACTTTTGTGCCGTTTCATTTTTCTGGCATCAAAACATTACATTTCCTTATCAACTTCTTCTTTCTTCTGACGTACTTCGATTCCACCGCTCCATGTCTAATCACCCTGTGCGCAACTGTCGCTGACATGGTGTGGGTAGCACCAACGTCATTGTGAACCTCCAGCCGCCCTATTCACAAATACAAACACAAAGAACTATTATTGAGCCTCCATTTCATAGCCTGTGCCCTATATGCCTACACTCATTCTCTCGCTCTCTCTCTCGGCCCCTCTCACTTGGATTAATGATTAACAGTGGGAGCTTTTTTATGGAGGGTCATCCACTATGCAGGTTACATTTATCTACAGTGGCTAAACCATAAGTTGCTACAGGTTGCTGTGTGGTGATGACATCCAAGGGAAATTTATGGGTGCTATTTAAATACCTATAGATGAATATAGAAAGTTGTATGTTGGTCTGGAAGCCTTTCAAGGGTGAGCCATTTATGATATCCTCTCTGCCCCACAATACATCTCCTACATTTTGTTTTGTTATGGCACAAGTAATATCTCCTGATTGTATTACAATTGCACCTGTTGATTCTGCTTGCCTTGTAGCATTCAATCATAATAGGAAGACACTTGTTTAATCACAATATGGAGTTTCTCTTTTCAAAGCGAGGTATGAAAAGGACTAAAGGGTGTCACCATTTTGCATTAAAATAGCCTCAGCATGTTGTTACAGACACTTCTCAGCACAGACTGTTGATGGTAACTATAGAAACCAGCCAATGTCTACTGAGGACTAAGATGCGTCATGACTTAGGTTACCAACAATGGAGTCTGGTTACCGTGTGTGCAGGGACAGCTGAGGAAGTGATCTGGATTCAGAGAATTGAAGGATATAATATTATGGGATTATATGGATGGAGACAAAATGAGATGGGGAAGATTAGAGCAAACTAGGAACTTATTTTAAAATTAATGAAACCTTGGGAAGACAGCTATTGTAGTTTGTAAGATAATAGTCAGCAGGGGAATGCTGGGAGATAAATCAGTGTAATGTTGATACTTTTGATATTGTGCGATTCATCTTACGAGCTAAGCCGCTGTTAAAATATACAAAGGTAATCAGACAAATGTGATGTAGGCAGTAATGGCTGCAAAAATCTACAATTAACATCTTAGTCTGCCCATGCAGGATACTGATTTCCTTTAGATTTACATGATAATTAACAATGATTAATAAACTATTAATCTTAACGAGATAAACTTTGTACAGTGCTTATTAGTCCACCACCCATTGTAAGACTTATGCCACAGCTGCTCTAAATTAACAGTATTGGTCATTTAAAGAAAAATCTAAATTTAATGTATCTGCAACAGTTAATCTTCCAGAACGCACCACCTCTTTAATCAAAAAGATAGAGACTCCGTTTTTTCTTTCGATGAAGATGCTAAATTACAGTTATTTAACAGAAAAAAAAATGGTTTCAGTCGTTGAATATGATGCATGATCAATATCTGACAGCTCAGACGTGTCCAGACTAAAATTTGGTTGCCCAATAAAAAAAACCAATATAATCTTTAGTTTTAAACAAGTTTTTGGCAGATTTCTAAAATTGTTGTTTTTTTATGACAGGTGATCTAACAAATTAGTTAGGCAGTGTATGTAAGAAAAAAATATTATTAATGTCTTATTAATGAACAGAAAATGCTCTGGACCCACTCTGCTTTCCATCAGTCCACAATTCTATCCAGTTAAACAATAAAAAAAAACACAAAATGTCTTTTAAAGTTATGCTGTAATGTATAACTGTCTATAACTTACATCCAAAACTAAAACTTAAACTGATGTGCAATACATTGTTAGTGCTAGATTTTTAAGTGCATCGTACAATACCATACAAAATATTTCTAAAAAAACAACAACAAAAAAAACTAAGCATAACAACTCTTCTGCACAATAATTTGTATTTTTTTATTCAAAATCGACACAAAAGTAACTGAGAAAGAAACTATTTAATAGTTTTTGAGGGGGGGGACTTTAACTATGTCATTATCTTAAAATTAGTCTTCCATTCAGGTTCTCTGTTTTCTAGCATTTTCTGCACACACAATCTCTTATGCATTACTAAAAATCAAACCAAGTATAGTTTTGGCAGGAAGCACTTTTATCCAATCAGTGCCACAATGTGGTAATTATACCGTGATTAACACTCTCTAATGCAGACTAACGTTTTCGGGATGTAACACAGCAGGAGGCCCCTTGCTGTTTCCACAGAGGGGGTTCATTAGTTCAATTCACCCTGGTGAGAGCGGAGAAGTGACGTCCAAGAACTGATATTAAGTCAAACACAAGTCAGCCTTTAGCTATTTATTTTTGGCTCATATCTCTCAAGTGAAGCAAGATAAACTGGTCTTAGGTTTATTTGCTGCAAAAAAAATAAGAACCCAGCTGAGGACCTTGAAGGGCAAGACTGGCTAGCCTGAGGTAATAACGCTTGAATTTTAGAAAAATCAAAGAAAAAACACTCTAAAAGATTAAATGGACTCAGACATCCAGATGATGGTAGCTTTGAAGTCCTATTGCTCAGCTAGCTGGTGACTACTGGCGGAAGACGGCTTCGTAACCTGCTGAAAGGTGTTAAGGGTGATGCAATCCTTTTATTTTAAATCATGCCTGAGGTTAAACCCTCATAATGAAATTTGACATAGCAACACGTATCTGGGCCTAGTGGCTGCATACAAGTGTCATCAACAAAAAAATGCAAGTGCACATATGTGTGAAAAGTTATAACAGGTCAAGTATATAAAAGGTTAGTTGAAATTCTGTGATATCTGGAAACATAATACTTTGTACTGTTAACTCTAAGATGGAAGGTGATGCAAGAGCACTTCACAGATAAGTAAAGGTCAAGAGCCTTTAGATCTTGAATTTTGGTGAAAACAAGCTGAAAAGTGGGGGGGTAAAAAAAAAAAGACAACTTGGCTTTCCCAGGCCAAAACATGTGAAACGCTGTTTGTAATAGCAACAGGGCTTTTTCTTCTGCACGCCCTTATCTCTTAAAAGCTTCATCAGCATTTTAAGGAAAAGGTAATAAGCACAATGGCTACAGGTATCTGCTCAGACACAACGTGTTCTCTCCTGACAAAGGGAAAAATTACAGCTTTTTGTCCAGTATAAGGTATTTTCCAATCACCTTTACCTTGATTCTGAACACGTGACTACCCTTACTGCTCCCTCCCTTTCATCATGATTATGACACTGCTACATAAGAACAGGTCGGACAGGCTCCATCTTTTACAACATTGTGTCAGCAAATAAACAAAGAACTAGACTGCGACAGAGCGAATGAGTTTACAGTGATGGTATCTCATTAATGTGAACTACAGATAAGGAAGCACCAATCAATGTGGACAGACATGGTCTGTCTTTTTCAAGAGATAAACATTGTGTCAGGAAATAAAGAAGGATAAAATAAAAAGGAGACTAGGATAAAGGCAATGTGTTCCAGCAACCAATGTGAACCAGAAATAAGAAAGAAGTGATGGATGTGATAGTGATGGTATTAAATTCCCCTATTTGCTTAAAAATATTATCAATGGGGAAACAAAATAGGTTAAGTAAGTGGGAACACAATCTGTTAAGTAAGGCAGGCTGTCACAGTCTAGGAGGGTTATCCTTTTATCCCTTATAATAAGGGTAAGACTTGAGCAAAGGCACACGTCATAACACAAACCAGCAGTCTGACTGTTAAATCAATACCGCAAAGAATTTCTGAGGACGAAATTCATCCCAATCGAAATTCAAGTTGGACTTACGTTGGTCTGTTTAGCAGTGACTGTCACACACGCAAGAGTGACATAACTACCTCTGGCCTGACAGAGACTGAGCAGTCAAGAAAAAGAAAAATGTCAGGTGATCACTTTGCGTCGGAGGAACAGGACTGGCTTAACAGGTGCTCTGATGTTAACCCTCCCACAAGGAAAAAAAGTCACAGAGAATCGCCGTCTTTACGCTTGGTATTGAAATACCTTAGCTTAAGGTCATATAGGACAGTCCACTGGACACGTGATATTAAACTGTAAACTCTCAACATCTGTAATGGAACATCAAAGTCCGGCCAACAGATTTGATATCATGTGTGATAAGTAAGCTAACTCAAAAAAAACAAACAAAAAAACCCACCAATGTAGTAGTGGTCGTGTTTGCCTATTTCTACAGGTCTTTATATGTTTTATAGCTCTCTCTATATATATCGATCATAGCTTAAGTCGTGGGTGAAAAGGTTAATCCTTCAAGTCCAGAAGCGCAAAAATCCAGGGACCAAAAATTATATTTTTATGAGGAAAAATGTATGAATAAAGCTGCCCACCACGCACACACACATATATATATCCAACTCTGCAAAATGGATCAGCTTTTGAATTTAAGGAAAAAATGCGAAACAATGATTCTCGGCTAAAGAGAGACATTTTCGGCGTGGATATTTCGCCAGGGACGTGAACACAGCATAAGATAGCAACCCGACTACACCTGCACCTTGAGGGGGATGGGGACAGCCGGCTGAGCTTTAAAAGAAAAGGTAAGAAAGTAGCCTGTAACCTGTCATCTTCATCAATATCAGCCACCTGTATGAAAAAATAAAACTGCCAAGTTTTATGGGCGAACCAGGTAAAAGCACCTGTTGACTAAAAGTTCGCCTGGGTTGGCCTTACCTGGGGACTTCAGTGTAGTTCGGGAGAAATTAAAGGTGAAACTGCAGCAGTCTCGATTTTCCTGAAGAGAATTTTACGCGTCGTGTAGAAACAACGCAAAAGGTAGTCAGTAAAACACGTCCCCCGGCAACCGAGAAGGAGCGGAGGGAGCATTAAACTCAGAATCCCACACAGGAGTGGCCGAAAGGCGGGGCTATCTGTGTTGCAGGATGGAAGTGAAGGGAGTGGCAGAGAGAAGGGAAAAAACACGACGGAGCGGTGGAGTATAACAGCCCATACAGGTAAGCCTACATACTAGTTGTAGGTGACTCAGTTTGCGTTGACACAATCGGTTTTGGTTTTGTTTTGTTTTTTGTTTTTTTTTAATGAGCGTAGCGATCGAAGGTAAGGTAGAAAATGAGGCGCCATGTTAAGTCTTTTAAATTCAAATCGATTAAATCAAGCAGAAAATTAAATTATATTCACTTTTATTTACTGTTATTTGTAGCCACTATCAGTGAGTTTGGACTTGTGTAATGACCGGATATTATGAGGTCTCGTAGTATCACTTCATAAGGCACCCTTTACAAAAGATTTCTTTATTTCTCTCACCTTTTATGTGGGTGTGCTTCTAATTAGTTCCTGATGGTGCCGGTATTCAACACTCGGCCCACCGAAACTCATAAACGCTTCTAAATGCTGGGTGTGAACAACTTTAATACGCCGTCTGTTCCATTTCTTTGTAAGTTTGTTTTAACAGTAAGAAGAATTATAATGGATAATCAAACGATATCAGCTGATGACAGTGTGAATAAAATATATATTTTCCCAGATCATCCATTTACAGGAATACAGCACTATATGCACACTATACCGGATATTAGCTGCTTTGTTGTTATTGCTTTTGGGAAAGTGGGCTTGCTTAACTCCCCACCTACAAAAAGGTATGAATAAGGGAGAGATTCTTATCAGACAGCAAAGAGGTAGGAATAAAGAATTTAAAGGGGGTGATTGCAATAAATGCTGACGGTGTAAGTTGTAACTGGTGTCACACAAAGAAGCAGGTCTGTTTACACAGCAAACACAGAAAAATAGGTGGGAATGCAACGTAATTTGGATGGTGGGGTTGGGCAGGGTGGGGTTGGGGGATACTGGAGAGCAGGACCATAATGTGTGTTGCTAAAGACAAATGGATGGTTCTTCTCTAACTCACAGTGATTCATTTGTTTATAAGCCTGCCCTCCACACAAAGACACCCCCGCCCCCCTACATTCAGTGCCCTCTCCATCCCATTTCCTCAGCTATGCCCTGAGTCATCACAATATGCAATTCAACTACTGGCTGCTGGGCCTGAGCATCCACTCAGTCCACCAATCCAAAGGGAGGCCTGTATGTGGATTTAGAGCGTATGCAACCATGTACTTGTTATTTGTCTGTGAGCTGGCCTTCAGCCTTCACTCTCCCATTATTATATGTCTCTATCCTACTCTACCCCTGGACACTATTTCTCTCTGTTTCACTCTCTCTTTTCCACCCCCCTCACTCTTCCGATGCTATTGTCTTTCTCCCCCACCCCCCAGATATCAGGTGCGTTACCTGAGCCCCATATCAATAGTTAATCACCCTGGGACACTCAATCTACAGCTCGCTGGCGAGGTCTCCCATTGAGAGTGGCGGCATTCGTGGTGTGCATCTTCATCTGTGTTTGAGAACAGAAAGCCTGCAAAGACTTTTATATTGTAACAGAAGCTGCTGTGTGTGCTGGGAAGGAGAATGGGCAAGGAAACAAGAAAACTAGAAGAGAGCGAGAGAGATCAGTAAAAGAAGTGTAGACACAGAGGGAATGGGGTAATAAAGATCACACTGCACATGTGTGCATGTACCGGAAATGAGCAAATCTGACAAATAAGTGCTTGTGTGGAATTTTAGTTTGCGCGTCTTTGTGTATTCAGGGAATTTAAAACTGACATGGTCGGGGAGCAGTCCTCGTCAAAAAAATGACTGGGCAGTAGTTGGAGGACAAAGAATGCTGAAATGTTTGATTCATTTGTGTTTGTCTTGTAAACTGGACCAAAATAAAAATTTTAAATGGGGCACTGTGCTTCATGTCCTGTGCTATCCCCTAGTGGAGAAACAATAGTATTACAATTTAGTGTGAAGCTGCCTGTGCTAACATGTTTAAAATAAAGGTGTGTTGTTGAAACAAGGGCACTGATGACCTTTTAAAGAAAGTTCCCAGTTCAATTTCTGTAATTAAAATGGATAGAATAGCCTTTATTGTCATAGTACATGTACAACGAAATTGTGGGTGCTCCACACCAACTGTGCTGGAATAAAATATAAGTAGTAGACAGCAGGAATAAAGAGCAAACAAGTGAAACGTGCAAAAATAAGAGAAAGGAACACATTAGAGAACAAGTTGCAAAGTGGTTGGAAGTATTGCAAAGAAAAGACTTGGTCTGAACAGAGTCCGTGTGTGAGTGGCCTGAGTGATGAGCGTTACTAAGTCCATGATACTCAGTTCAGATTAGTGAGGTGGGTGGTCATCAGTGGGGTGTAGGGGGATAGTGTTTATTAACAGTCCAAATGGGCCCACGGGAAGAAGCTGTTTGTGAGTCTGGAGGTGTGGGACCTAACTGACCTAGGGGGCAGCAGGTCAAACAGGTGGTCATTTGTGATGGCCCAGGTTTTCCTGAGACAGGAGGATCAGGCGATGGCCTCTAGGAGTGGCAGAGGGCAGCCAATTATTTTTCTGGGCAGTGTTAATTACCCTGTGCACAGCCTTCCTGTTCACAGTTGTGGCCCCTGCGTACCAAACACCCAGGCAGTAAGAGAGTGCGCTCTCCACTGAGGAGTGGTAGAAGGCCAGCAGTAGCTTCTGGTCCAGGTTATTTCTTCTCAGGACATGGAGGAAGTGCATCCACTGCTGGGCCTTCTTTACTAGGGTGACGGTGTTGTGGCTCCAGGTCAGACCAGCAAAGCTATGGGTGCCCAGATGGATGGATGGGATGTTGACCAGTTACTCAATTCATTAGACAGGCTGGCTTTGTAAGAAGTTGAATAAACCAAGGAAGCCAGTTCATTGGTTACAAATAGGTCAAATTTAAATGTTTTGCAGGATTCTGCTGTAATACAATCATATATATTTTGAAGAATGAAAAGAATTATGACCAGAAAGGCTGTTTTTATGAAGACCGACACTATGTTCTGCTCGAAGTATATTTCAGTAACTAATTAGCTGATTCCGGTTGATTAGTTGGCTTACACCTCTTTTTTTGATGTCATGTAATATGTAATGATCACCACAAGGGGGAGAACAAATACCATGACCAAAAAGCCTGTATTAAGCTCTGTAAGTTGGCCACTAAGTGATAAGTTAATCAGCCTTTCTGTCAGCAACCTTTCTCCTTTACATTTTAAAGCTTATTTCTCACGCTAAGTAGGAATATATACACATATACCTGTCTTTTCTTTACATTTTGCTTCCAAGGAACCAGACTTTCTTATCCCATGATTAAGACCAAGTGGTATTACGCAATAGTTCTGAGAGTTTTCCTTTGCACATTGGCTATTTAAAAAAAAAAAAAATCATTTTCAGTCCAGTCTATTTTTAGAAGAAGGGTTGTTTTCGGAGGGGTGATTCTTGCTTAGCAGAAAACAAATTCAAAACTGGTTCTCTGCCTTAGGTTACATAATTTGTTCCAATTTCTTTAATTTGACAGTTTAACAGGTATAAAATAGTATTTTGCAACAACACAATGATTTCCAAGCTGTTATCGGACAACCTGGCATATCTCACCATGATGCGCAGTGTGGTGTTCAAGTAAATTTGAAGAACCTGGAGGACAAAAGAAGAAGTGGAAGGTACAGGAGGTACAGGAGAGAGATACAACAGTGAGTGTTTACAGCCATCTGTGAAACATGGTGGAGTCTCTGCCATGAATTGGAGCGGTTGGGAATCATGTAAAAATGAATGGAAATATAAATGCAGACAAGCAGCATCAGATTTTAACCACCATGCCATACCATTGAGAAAGCAACCAACTGGTAACATTGTCCTCTTTTTTTTTTCTTCTTCTTCTTCTTTCAGCATGCAAATGATCCCAAACACACTGCTAGTGCAGCACAAGCGCATACTTGGTTAGAAAAACACAAAATAAAATACTATCAGTCATGGAATAACCTCCCCAGAGCCTGGATTGTTACATTATTAAAGCACGGGATCATCCTGACAGAAAATAAAACAAACAGCAGTCAGGATCCATAAAAGAGCTTTGTAGGAACTCTGTTTTTGCCTTTTATGTATCTATAGTTTCAGGCATGTTTGCATGTTCATACTATAATGACTGTAGCTTCTGTTTGTATGTTCCTCTTAGAGGAAGAGTTCTTCCTCCTAGACAAGTGCATCAATCTTGACGAAATTTTGCAAAAACATTGCCTAGGGTACTGTAAATCCAACATCTATGTAAATATTTTATACAAACTACACTGTCATATATAATTGTACATGCGATGGCTCAGTTTAACTAAATAATAACCTTACAAGGCATTCACTGTGTGCTACGCACAGGTCTTTGTATTTATAAAAAATGCAATTTTTTATACATCCAAGTTTACTGTGTTTCATGTGACTTATGTCATTTTTAGATCAGCGATCTCCTGTCAAATCTCCCAACTTGAAAACTGAGTGGACCGATAGTGGGACAGGGATGCAATAGTATATGGAAACACTGCAGGTGGATTCACTTGATTCATTTGGATAGTCAAAAAAGTGTGTTTCTTTATGTCATTCATGGCCCATACGACTGAATATAAGAGACAAAGTGATAGATGCTGAATTTTGTCCTTTGTAAGTCATAGATGTTAAACGATTACCTTGTCAGATAGTCATTCAATCATTTTAATGTGAGTCACAGAAATACAGCAGAAAAAGCACCCATAATTGTTTTTTAATATCCCTAACGTTGTTCTTTCTGTCTCCTCCTCAGTTTTCTCTCTTCCTCTTTCTAATGCTAGCACAGTAGCTCTTCAATCAGCCTTCTCAGCGATCAGCATTTTGTTTTCGTCCACCTTATCTCCTGTTTGCAGTTCCCTCTCTGTCATTATTTTGCTATTAGTTTTTTATCCTGAGGCTAAAACATTGACCTTAAAGTCACTGCTATGCTCAAAACATGGTTTGCAAGATAGCTTTTTCCTCACCCCACATCTGAGAGTTGTCCCTATATCTTTCTCTCTCAATACATGAACACACACACACACACACACACGTACATATACAGTTCCAGTTTAAATTCACTGTATGTATGTATATACTTGCGAAGACAAAGTTATGCACATTCATTTGGATCCAGTTCTAAACTCTGCTCATAAACACAACATCACTGTTTCCTCTTTGAATAAATGGCATGAGAGTGTCGCAGAACTAAAAACCCATTTGTTTTATTACACTAAAGAAACTAAAGGAGATTGTGTGGAATCCAATTAAAGATTTCAGCACACCTGAGTCTCACTCACGACCTTTTTATTTTCCTGTCCTGTCATGGTGGAAGAAGACCGAGGGAGAGTGTTATTTTTATATCATTGTATTATTTCAATCATGATGATTTCATTCTTTTCAATCATCATTCAAAACAGAGGAGATGCTGTGTAAAATGTAAATAACAACATTATTGTTTTAAATATTTATGTTGTATTTTTAAGTTAAACTTGTGCAAAAACATCAAATGTTAATATTTGTTTTAGTCCAGCATTTTAAAGAAAAAGTCAATTCAGTGCTCTGTAATAGACTGCAACAATTTAAAGATAAAATCTCTCACCATAAAAACTGCAAAGATTCAGAGAATCCAGAGAAATCTTTGTATGTGATAGTGCAATAATGCTGTTAATAATCACTTCAACCCACACTGGAATAATAAAGCTAAAGCAGTTTTGTGCTGAAGTGTCAATTCTTGGGCTCAGAAGCACTTACCACTGTATCTTACCATGCATTTTAAAATCATGAACTTTAGCATTAAAAATGAAGGGAACTACTGGATTGTTGTGAGCACAGAGTTCAAAATTCATAATTGGTGTGCGTTAGTGCACATGCATCATTAATGATGAACAATGTATACGAGCATGGTGCCATTCTCAATATATTCTATTTTAGTACTGGTCTGTCTGCAGCATCCAGTCCTGTCAATCATTGTAAACAAATTGATTTTATGGAGCAAATAATGTAACAATGGAGGACCGAAACTGAGAAGGTGAAACCCAATAATAAGCAAAAAAAAACCTTTGCATTTGGTATCTAAGGTTCACTAAGTGGTCATCTCATTAGATACCTCATAACACAGTTATATGTTACATTCTTGCCTAGACTTTATTTTTTATTTTGCTGGCTCCAAATTTAACTCACTTCAACTGGATCCTGTACCAGCTGCCATAGGATGAGAGGCAGGGTGCACCCTGGACAAGTATTCAGTCTGTCACAGACAACTATTCGGACCCACACTGACACATAAGTCAAAGGGGAGTGGGAAAGAACCCACACAGGCGTGGAGAGAACAGGCATACGCCACACAGAAAGGCCCTAGTTGGCTGGTGGATTTCAATTCATGACCCTCTTGCTGTGAGGCAATAGGACTAACCACTGTACAACTGTGCAGAGTCCTTTTACTTTTCCTAATGCGGTATTTGGCACAAAGGACTCATAAATCATTGTAATATACAGCTTTACTAAAAGTATTGTGTGACACATATAAAAATAGAGTATATAAAGTTGCATTGGTGTAGCACGCAAAAGATGCTATCTTATGTGTGCAACTGCATACACAGATTAACCTCTGTGCATTTCTAGTTTGGGGATGTTTTCCATGACTTTGACCAGTTAAGAGAACTAATGATCTACTGGTATTGTTACTAATAAATTAAATGTGAGCATTATTTTATTAGAAATGGTTGCAATTGCTTTTTATATACAACACAGTGTGACAGTGGGAAGCTTGCAAAATACCAGAAAAAAGTGGAGCATTTAGAGCGCTGTCAGTGCTTGGAGGATGACTTGGGATTCATGGTTCAACCCTCTGGTGGCTGAAAGTGGGAAAATCCCTCCAGGTAGATTTGGGAAGGTTTTCCACAATATTCAAGAGAGTCGGGGCTATAGTAATTCACAGTAATACTTCACAGCATGCCAATGTGCACTTTTTAAAAAAATAATAATAATAATACCGTATACACTAAACTCCATGATGTGCTTAGCCTGGCTCTCTCAATAAAATTCAACTCTCTTTTACCTCAAACCTCCTCACCTCGCCACTTTTTTTCCTTCTCATTTTCTCCCTCCCACCGTCTCAGCGAGCAGGTGCACAGTGACAGAGTCACTGAGCTGTGAAATCTCTGCTCCTTGAGACACATTTCATGCCCCTCCCATCCAAATGCACACAGAGCCCCGCACACTCACACATTATGTTGTTTTTGTCCTATTTTCCAGCCCATCCTTTTCTCCATCTCTCCTCTCACGTGTTTCTCTCACTGCCTGCGCAAAGACTGAGGCAACAATGTGAGATCTTTATTAATTTTACTCTGTGGACAAAAAGAGGAATCAAACTGCAGAGCAGTGAAAAATGTTTGCAGAGTTTCAATTAGGCAGCAACATATTTGCGTGCATTGCTATGCTTGTCTGTGTGCGAGTGTTCCCTGTGTCTCTCCTGCATATGTCTCTGACCACATCTACATCTTTAATGTCTGAGACTGAATAATGTATGAACCTCCTGGCCTTTGAAACACACACACACACACACACACACACACCTCTTTTGCAGCTTCCTATTGCACAAATTTCTATACAAAATAAAATACAAATAAAATAAAATGTCATAACCAAGATTAAATCACTTTTTGTTGATCAACAGTTCAGAGTAGACCAACACTTCCTGCTCCTACAACCACCATGGTTTTTTCTACTATCGGCTTCCTGTTTACATGTTGCAAACTTCCTGTTGGAACAAACACAGAGTGCACTTCAAACATTTTCTTTGGGTTGTCTACATCTAGTTGTACGTATGCGGTTGACCATTTATCTTCCAAGTTGTGCACGCCCGCATGGTGCACTCTTGTGTGTCTTTCCGATGCAGTCATGCATGCCTCATAGTTCTAATTTGACTTTCAGATGTCGGTACTCTGTCATCCTTTTCACATGCCCACACACACTCTCCTGTAGATGTGAAGCTTAGGTCAAGGTTGGTTTCTACAGCAACTGTGCATTATAATGCCATGACCCACCTGACCACCAGGACTCTCTCCTCTCAGACTGGTAATAATAGGTTTTAACTTGGTCATCCATAACCGAGTGGTTACAAGGCTTTTGCTCTTTTTCTTTTTAAATCATCATCTTTTGCATCGGGTTGACAAATTAAAGGTAATATCTGGATAAACACATCCTCACTGTGTCACTGGACGGTATATGGAGGAAGAAAATGACATGATATTCTTAATTAAACTTTCTGGCATCATCTTTAAAACAGCAGACGAGGACTTTAGAAAAACTGTGTTTCATTTTCCAGAATGTGGGAGGGCATGGTGTTGGAGTGGTTAACGGGGTTTTCTCACCTCAAGAAGAGTTTGAAGCTGCTGGTCAGCTGAAGCCTCTCAGCGTGACATTTGGGTGTGTGTGTGTGTCCCGTGGTTTAGATAAATAGGTTGATTGGGTTTTCTAAATTGGCTACTTTTGTAGATATATGAGTGTTTGGTTGCGCGTCTCTCTGTGTTGCCATTATGATGGACTGGCAATGAGCCAAAGGTAACACTGGAATAACTGTCAGTTAAATAATGTATATATTAGAAACAATATTGCTTCAGTCATTTCAGTCACATGGAGCATTTCTCAAAGAGCCACCCTGAAGAGGATAGTTAACTCAACAACTGTATAGTTTGTTGCTGGTTCCTTTTGTTCCTTTAAATGTGCCACCCATCAGGCTACTTTCAGCTGCTCCCGTGTCACAAAGGTTCACCACAGCAGGATGCCCCTCCTCACACAATCCCTGGAAGTTCACCAGCAACCTTTCTCTTGTCAAGCTAATGTGTTAACCACTACACTATGGAGGCAAGGTATGAGCCATCATATAGCTGTAAACCATAACAATAAAGCCACAATGTGGTTCCTGAGATGTTCTTTGAAAACCAAAAGTACTGCCCCACACAGAGAGCCACTGTGAGGAAGATCTTGGACTTTGCATGTTCAAAATAGGGCTGACCTAACAGAGAGTGGCTCCACCCATACCCACAGATTATGCAGAGTGGTTCATTTGGGGGAATTTCTGACCTTTCAGCTGACCTTGGAGTGAAACTCTCTCACACACACAAAAAAACAACACTTTTCTCTTTTTCTTTGAATTCATTTTTGATCATATTTTTAATTCTAATAATTACTTTTATTATCATTTTTACAAAATATAAAATGTCTCTGCAACCTTCCTCCCTTTATGATTAGACTACTTAACGCACACTGTAAATGAAATCTGTATTTTAACAGGATTTTAATAAAAAAAAAATTACAGAATGTTCCCATTATTTTAAATACATGGAATATCAATATAATTACCAAAATTAGTCTGTGAGTTAACTTGTCTTATGTAAATTAACATGAAACACGTGCCTAATAAACATGATTTTTGCATATTTTTTAAAAGACAATTTATTTATTTTTACAACCAAAAAAACACAGAAACAATTTTACTATAATTTCACATATATTACATTTAAAAAAAAAGAAGATTGTTGTTAAATTCTCATTTTATCTCGTGCTATTAGCCTAATATTAATCCCATTAATATACAGCACAAGATAGAGTTTACGCTCATACACGACATTTTCTGAAAAATACAGTTTTACTTTATTAAATTCGGTTTTTTTAAAGATATGTTTGGGATTTCATTTTTAAAACTCTTTGTGGGAACAACTGAATATGAGGTATTATAATCTATATTTTTAAAAGCCATCATTACCCTTTAAAAACATGCAAAGCCAAGTTTGCGGTAGGCCTTATTTGACTGCTGGAACAGTCCAAATCAGAACTGCACATGAACTGCTCTTCCCAAGAGATATTTTTTTTAAAAATGTGTTTGCTTTTACCTCTGTTTGTGTATTTAATTGAAAAAGTATACAAGAAAATGTACATCATAGATACTGACAGTAATTTCTTGTTGGAGTGCGAATTACAATAGATTCTTGCACAAAACTGCACATACTGAAGACCAGCGCTACAGTTTTCGTAAGCGGTAATCACTGGAAATCGCTTTAGCTGATAGCAGCACCACATCCAACAATCAGGAGCGTCTCCTACGCGCGGATACAAAAAAAAGAAAAAAAGAAAAAGACACAGAGCTCGTGCACGCATTCGAGCGCGTTCCCGTTTTCTGCTGCGCACAGACAGCCGGTGCGGAGAGACGGTGAGGGAGGAGAGGCTGCTATTACTAGTGACAGGAACGGCAGCGAGCACATACAGTCTGGAGAGCAGCTGATGCGACAAGGTAGGAAAAAAACACCAGAAAGCTCCGTGTTGATATTTATCGAGCTGACGCTCAGCGTTCGTCGCAGATGCGACGCAGATTGAACTGCTTCTGTTTCACCGCGATTGCGGTGTCCTACAGCCGGATCCAGTGTCCTCTCTCTATCTGTGTGTGCTGTTGTGTGTCCGCAGATGCTGAGCGTCGCCTTGCTGTGTGTGTGCGCCGTCGCCTTTGGACACGTCTCCGCTCGCTCCGAGAGCGGCAATTTTCTGGATGATAAGTGGCTCACGGGGAAATGGGATAAATTCAGAGATGTAAGTAACATTTCAGGCTTATATTATTATCGCCCCCACCACCCCAACTCCACATTATCTCATTTACGCCCCGCTCCAGCCCCCCTCTTTTCTCTCCCTCTAGCCACCCTCATTGGTTTGTGATCACGCGCTCCTCGTTTTGTCATTGTGTCCAAGCGCCGCGTCACGGGGCCCGTTGTGCCGTTTGTCACACGTTCATCAGCCGCTCCGCTGAGACAGTAAATACACTAATAGCGATGCTGGGATGATCCTTGCCTGTGAGTGTGTTTCCGCGATAGCAGTCCCTGCTTAGCAGAGATAGCCGAGGCCTGTGCGAATCACAAAGGCGCAGAGCAGTCTGTGAGGCACCACAGAGTCCCCCCAAAAGGGGGCCTAATTATAATAAGCAGGTATGAGGAGAGAGTCAGCAGCAGCGAGGCCTAGATGAACAATGTAGAGCGAGTCCACTTTAAACCCACACACCGTGGGTCCCTGTGGGAATATTAAAGGAATATAACGCGATGTGTTGTGCGCCTTTTGGTCTCCTCTTTTAACAGCTTCTTAACTAGCTGACTTCAAGAAGGTGCTGTCAGCCACGATTATCCTGACGTGGGTATTTAGGGCCACTTAGGGAAGTTAATGCCGCCACTGATTGTCATGGCACATACCAGTAGCCTCTGACCATGTGGTCCTGCTGCCAGACTGCATGCATATGTCCCATAAACAACTGTCATTCTTTACAGTAATGGAAATACTTCTTCTTCTTTTTTTTTTTTTTTTTTACCTTGAGCAATACTTAAAGATTTTTTTAGCTTGTAATTAAAGGCCTAACATCTGTATTATACAGATAAAAAACTGGAAATTGTCCAATAGAGTTTAGGTGGTGTGTATTTGCTAAAAAAAAAACATGTCTTCCCTCTAGGCACAGATTAAATGGCTCCACACCAGGACTGATTTGTGCAGGCTTGAACTTGTTCTCACACACAAGATGGGATATATGAAAAGAAGCATGTCTGCACATAACAGTCTTTATGTACTGTACCTCAGTGACTGAAAAACAAACAGATTTAACATGATAGAAAAAATGTACTCCAGCTCTGAGTGGTTTTACCACACTGCTGAACAAATGCACTGGGAATTGTTACCTGAAGGTCCCTGACGTGTTTGATATCCGACAGAGAGGCAGAGCAACAAAAGCACAAGTGAAATTAATTAATTAATTAATTTTTTAAAGCTAAGAGAAAGTGCTGTTTTTTATGCATGGCTTTCTATGTAACTTGTACTTATTTGTCTCACTTTCTCTGCCAGTCACACTTAAGTGTGTGATTCCATCAGCTCAGGTGGAACCATGTGATACATTCAGGTCCAACTATTGAACAGGATTTGGATTATCCAAATAGAGTGTCAGAACCAAGAAGAGAGGAAATGTGATTAACTGCGCACCGTGTGCTATTTAGGATGATCTGACGTCTTGAGCTACAAGAAGGCGGTAGAAAGAAAGTTAGCAGAGCTTTGTTACTGTGTTAATGCATAAGAATTGATAGATAGATGGACAGATAGACAGGTGAGAAGAAGCGGCAGAGTAATGAGAGTGGAAAGGAAACATGAAAGCATGTAGAATGATTGTCGGTGAGCTGAAAGCTTCGTGTGCATTCACATCTGTGTGATTTAACCTTGAGGCTCAGCAGGCATTAGAGAGGTGGAGTGCAAAAGTACTGAATGCTCTGTATATACATGTGTGCCTTTCATTTCCCGTTTTAAGGTTGTGTCCCAAATTGTCTGTCTGTGTGGTTTTGTTGTTTGTTTGTTTTTCTTTTTTGCACTGTTGCACGCAGTAATGTATCTGTACATTTTATAAAGCAGCTAAGTTCAATCTATTCATCTTTCTTTCGGATATTTCGTATGCATTTCAACACTGTGGTTGAAATCCAACAATCCAAATATAGGTCCATTAAAATCTAAGTTTTTAAAAAAGAAATAAAATCATATTCAGTGCACCTTCTCTCTGGAACTAGATGAAACACATCTGTTGTTAGGCTTGCTGTGTTTGTAGATCATTAACACCTGTGCAATGCTTCTGGAGTCTAATTTCCGATTCTGTGCTAATGATGATGCACTATAGTTAGAGGTGATGGCAATTTGACTGATACAGTCGTGCATTAAGGAACACAATCACTTCAACAGTGTCACGCTGCTGTCACATACTGTGTGCACTCGCTGTACAGAGGTTAGAGCTCGAGGGGCCAGCAAGCAGCACAGGAAAGCTGCAACCGACTGTCACAAGACATCGAGCACAACTTGTGAATACATATGAACTTTGTTTTGGAGACATGGCCTACATAACGTTTCTATACAGGAAGTGGTTAGATCAGCTTTTTTTAAAGTTGGGGTTTCCCCTGCAGGGATTTAAACACTATTTAATTAAAGTCATGTGATTGAAATGCATGAAGTTGTCTTTTAACTGTTCCATAGCTGTCAAAGATTCACAAAGGACCACAAATTAAAAAATATTCCCATAAGACTGTATCAAATTACCAAATAGCAGGCTAGGTCATCTTAAACATTTCCTCTAACTTTAAATGTTGTGAGTGTTACAAATCCTTGTGTGCATCTGCAGTTATGCAAAAGCCACCCCTCGTTTCTTTACATTGTGCTACCAAGGATCCAGGCTTTCTTGTTTTTTTTGTTTTTTTATGGTCTTGACTAATAGTTCTTCAGTCTTTCTGGTCTTTCAAAGTTTTTCATTGGACATTGGCTGCTTTTTCACTCATTTTCAACCTAGTCCCTGTAACTGTAAAATGTTTATATTTTATTTGTTAGTTTGTTTGTTAACACTGACCTATGAGTCAATCAAGCACAAAAAAGCACCTAACTCGAGGTTTGAGCCAGTTGTATCTACAAAGCAGATGACTTAGCAAAGAACCAAGTTTCAATTGTAAGATAAGATAAGATAAGATAAGACTTTATTGATCCCACAACGGGGAAAGTTTTGCGTCACCTCAGCTCAGGTACAGATATCAGAAGGAAATACAAAAATACAATGAGTACAATCAATGAAAAAAAGTAAGATAATACACTATATATAATGGTAGCATACACAGTATAATGTGTAAAGTATGTTTAAGCACTTTGTTACTAGCAGCCTGTCGTAAAAACAGAGAATTTGCTCCTGTTTCTTTAGTTGAATTTATGAAAAATACCAAAGATAACTTAATTTGACAGATATAAAATTGTATTTTTGCACCAACAAGGTGAATTCCAAAGAGACACTAGCCGACAACTTGGTGTGTCACAACAGGTGTGCAGTGTGTACTTAAATAAATTTGAGGAAACTGTGGAAGACAAATGAAGACGTGGGAAGCCTTAAAAAGAATCTACAGCAGATGAACAGTATCTAAAAGTTATGAGAGATACATCTGGCCCTGCAGTTGATCCATCTGTGTGGGATCATCTTGAAAAATAAAGCTGGTCATACCACACAATGACTTTCAAGCACGTTAGAATTGTACAAATTATCTTTCCTTTTCACTTGTAAGTTTACCTATTTCAGTAAATCTCTGCATCAATTTCCATAAAAATGAAAAGTGATAACAGGTGGCTTAAGACTCGTTAATAGCAATAAAAACAAATGGAACAAAGTTGAAAACAGTTTAAAGCAAATTAAAAGCTAAAAAGGATTTTTTAAAAATAGTGAAACATACACAGTTCTTCCACCAGTGCAATGGGATTCTGTGCACAACCTTTTTCCTGTGATTTTCATTTTATATGTCAGGCCTGTATTTTTTTTTTTTTTTTTACATTTTTCAGCAAGAGCCATAGGTGGGTTTCATGCTAAGTGCACTATATGGGATCTTGGCCACTGGTTAACTGTTAAGTCCTGTTAGGGTGGCTGTGGAGGCCTAGGGCTGTCTTATTCAGCACTGGTGCCATCTCAGTTTTTAGACATTCTGCTTCTCTTGCTGGACCTTGGCCTGCTTGCAGCACTGGCACAGAGCGAAGAGACTGTTAACAATTGGAGGAAAAGCATGATGAGTGATGCGTGATGACATTCACGCCAATTTATTGTGTGGTATATTATAGGAGGAAAATAACATCCTGTGTAGGCCACTCTCATAAGAGCAGATTATACCTTTTTGTAGTCGCTCCTGTCTCTGTGTTTTCTCTGTATATGTGTGTGTGTGTGTGTGTGAGAGTCCTACACTGTTTGTGTTGTGGAGTGTGAATGATGTAGGAAAGGTACAGAGCTTCAGGCGTTTTCCGCTTCAAAGCACCTCAGTGTAGATTTGTATGTGTTTGCGAGTGCATGCATGCGACAAGCTTGAGCAAGACGAGCAGAGCTGGCACAGTGAAAAAAATGTACATATTTCTCCTGTTGGACATCAGAAGGAAGGTAACAAGGACAGGAAAGGAGGTCATTAGGATGCGATTAGAAGCACTGAAATCAGATCTGTGAAAATGTGAAGTAAAGGTGAGAAAAGCGGTTGTCGGAAGCAAGATAGTCACTAGGAAATGTTTCTACAGGCATCCGGATAAAACCGCATCAAATCGATACCCACAGCAGCAAATTAGGGTATTAGCCACACACTGTTGTGTTTGCATGATTTGGTGCACATGAGGGAAAAAAAGCTGTTAGAACCATGAGGGAGAGCGAAGAGTAGAGGTGGAAACAAATGGAGAGATAAATTGAAAAGTTGCTATTTTCGAGCACACTCAGGAGACCTTTAGGTCTATTGTTGAATTTTAGGTTTTCTGTGTTTTTTAGGAAAGTGGGTGGCGGGTTGCATGTGCACTGAAGTGCATTCTTCCAGTTATTTGATGTTTTGTAGTGCTGACAGATTCTGGCACTGCAGTCAGGGCTGTGGTGATAAGTATGTTTGTTTGCAGAGCTGTCTGTGCATGGACGTGTGCTCATGTGTGCGTGTGTGTGAGTCCGTGCTTGCGTGCGTGCATCTGTTGATTCCATTAAGGAATCAGACCGCAAGCACTTTTGTTGTCTTGACTGGTCCAGAGGGCCTGGCCCTATAATGCAATGTTCTCATTATTCAGTCTCCACAGTTTGCACTGCTAGAAGGGGCACATCCTGAACAGAAACAAATACCTCACTATATGGCTTCATCTCTGCTCTGTGTGTTTTCCTACTGCTAAGGAAGACCTCAGATTGTGTGTGTAACTCTAAGCAAGAGAAGCAGATGCTCACCTTTACCACAGTGTTTTTTTTATCATTTGAAGCTAGAGAGACACGATGTGAAGAGTACCAAAGAGTCTGTAGTGAAGGTCAGAAGGATTAACATTAAAGGACAAGATGGAAAAAATTATTTATAGAGCTAAGAAAGAGCAAGAGTTGACCCTATTCCTCCACACAGCAGGCAAGGAAGCGAGACACGTGTTTTTTTCATAATGGGGATGTTGGGGTAAACAGCTTCAGTTTACCAGTGTAAATCATTGTACATCACTGTCACTTATAGACTACAAAAAAAAGTAAAATAGAAGCATTTGCTTTGCCTTCATACATTTATTATAATTGGTTTAAGTCAAGATAGTCATATATTGCAGGTCAGCAACTCTGTCGCTGTGAGCAGTTCTTTCATTGGTCCAAATACAAGACGTCTGCAGTACTGTGTGCTATGATTGCTAAAAATCTTAAACTAAATTTAAGATAATCTTAAGTGAATCTATACAAGTGAACTGGAGTAAGATGTTAAAAAAACAGTGCAAACTTGTCAAGCACATCCAAAGTAGATAATTTGGAATAGCACACTGCAGTACTTCATATTTGTAAAAGTACACTCATATTCCCAAACGTCCTGCCATGCCAGAGCTGTAAAGCTCAACTAGGCTGTCTTCTTCTTCTTCTTCTTCTTCTTGTTCTTCTTCTTCTTTTTAAACTTCCTTTCATCTTCATTTAAGTTTTTAACGTGTGTTTGGTGGAGCACATTTGTCTTTGCTGTTGTGTAGTTTCTCACTGTGGCCCAAGCAATAACTGCTTCTTAACTGTAGTTACTCTGGCCTTCCGCTGTCACTGCTTTTTCACAACTCAACTCTCTCCCACTGCAGCACATCGCATTTCTCCATGTACAAAGTGATGTATGGCCAAAATATATCACAGCAGCACAATTAATCTGCTCTGTACGAGGGAGAACGAGAGGAAACTGTGTCCATAGAAATCAGAGGCCACCAAAAAAAATGTTTCTTTGAAGCCATACACTCATACCTAAACGTATTTATGAATTCTAAGTGAAATTATGAGTAATAGAAGTAAAGACACATGGCTTGTTATTTTTGTTTTCATTCATGTATTAATGTGCAGCAAACTGATGCGCGAGCTAGTTCACATTCATAACGTCTAATACTGCAAACGTCATGCTGTAACTTCTTCTAGAGAGACACTTAGCAAACCCATTTCAGCAAAGTGGCCTCCAATCACAGTCACATGCTGAAGAGTACTGCACAAAGCAAGCACGGCTTCACTGTTTTGCATTTGAGTACGCAGAGGAAGGTCATCATTAAGGAAGGCATCTCCATCAGTACTGTGGGAGTTTTTCACTTTGTGCTTTTAGACTTCAGCTTTTGAAATCTGTGGGATGTTTTTTTTCTGTTTGTCTAGCTGTGGCCACAACAGCAGAGGGTCAGGGTTTTTTCCAGAAGCAACTTCTGTTTTCCAAGTTAAGAATTTGACATTATGGGGGTTTTGGGGGGGCAGAGGTTTTTCCTACTTTGGAAGTCAAGTTGAGCCCATTGATGTATGAGGCGCTCTCATAGGTCCTGGGACAGTTTCTGATGTATTCACAGGTGGTTTTGTCATTCTTGTGTTGTGGTTCTGCTTTAAATGACTTCAGTCATAAATAGAACATGAACGACTTCCTAATCATTCCTCATCCCATATTTAGAGAAGAAGAAGAGCCTAAGTAAAAGGAACGCCACAGAACTGAACCATCAGTGCGTGATTTATGAATTTCCAACTACAATTTATCACTAAATTCACAAGGAGAGTTTTTGGTCTTTGTGCATTGTAGTTGCGCTGAAATGAGTCGTTCTTATAAGATCTTTAAAATATCTTTCTGATCTGTGGCATGGAGGTCAGTGGTTGCTTTTTAGACTTTAGAGTCATTTGAAAAAAGGACTTGGGTGAATAATTGGATTTGAAATTGTCTCTTTGTGTTTTCAGCTGCATTGCCATTATGTTTAAAACACAAATCCCTTGTCATAATTGTATTTTGTCCATAAAACTCTGAAATTAGCTCTAACTGCTAACAGTAAATTTAGTTTCATTTGTTGCTTTTTTTCTTTCTGGAAAGTTTGTAGTTTGTAGTGATTGCACTGAAAACTCTAAATATGACAGTTTTATAAATTAGTTGTGTTTTCTGATTACTGTATGCAAACATCATGTATGACTAAAAGGTTCAGTGCTAGTACACACATATGAGAAAAAACATTAATCTTTTGGATTTTGCGTTTATTCCTTGTAACGGATGTAATCTCCAGTAATGTGTGTGAGTGTGACTGAACGTGGATGATAAACACAACAGAAAGCAGGCAGGTGAGACGACAACAACGGGTTACCATTGTGACAGAATCCGAGAGATTGCGGTGCAGTGTTGGGTTTGAATGGATGCCCAGAGACAGAGGGAGAGACCAGACAGTGAGATCTTTGACCTCAGCAAAACAACACAGAGCTCACAAGTTCTTAAGCTCCTTTTACATTTACATCATAAGCCAGCGCCCGCTGGGTGTGTCTCCATCTTGGCCTTCTATTAAAAGCTGGCAAATTGCTCACCTCTGCGGATTCCTTTTTTAGACTGTGGGAACATTTTCACAGGCAATGAACCGACTCATTCAACTACACCGAGGAAGATTTTAATAGAGCAGAACATTTTGTAGGATGTTAAATATAAAAATGAATCACAAATAACTTATATTTTCGGGTTATATATTTTTATCTCTGTAAGGCTTCTTCTTATGCAGAGACCATAAAAAAGATCTCTTAGTTTGCAAATTTTTATAGAGGTGCTCTTATGATACCACAATTTAGCTTATCTGTTAATTATCCTTCTTATTTCTATCATATCCAGTTAGTAACAGCAATTTTACACACCTTAAATGGTGCAAAGCTTCACCAGCTGCACCACTATTGCACTGTCATGTATAAGCATGTGTTGCATGAAACAAATTTCTCTTTTCAGTGATATGAAGAAGTATGATAAACAGCACATGCACTGACACACAGTGAGACAAGGACATCTTTTATCCACGGAGAGATACTTTCATAACATCAACATTATCTTGACAAAATCAAAGCATGCTCAATGATACCGGATGACACTGTATGCTTGTGTGTGTGTGTCTCCAAGTGCTAAACCTAATCAGAATTAATTCCTGCCTCTCTGTTTCCGTAATGCTTTCTCATAAAGGAAGTTGAGGTTTGTATGACTCTTTAATTTGTAGTCTGTGTACGGTGATCATGTGTAGTGTATTTGCTTAATATGTGATCTGAGCAGTATTTTCATGATATGTTTCAGGAGCCTGGAACATGGACTCCATCCAAGCCCTTTGATCAAGGTGGGTATGATTGAGAAAGAGTCAGACCTGAAGTGGCTGTGTTAGTCCTAAAATAATCAAAATAAGAGGACGGAATAGTCATAGTTATATATTTACAACTTGGCCCATGTGTTCTTTGTGATTAGGAATTATAGAAGGTAATGTTAGGCAGGTTAAGCTTGCAGAGACTCATTTGATGAACATTTAGCATCTTCATCAGTCTGCAGATTTGCTAAATGTGGTCAAAATAACACGTGAGTGCAATCCCAAATACAAAAGTTGTGCTGTTTCCTAAACACAGGCATATGAAGTGCAAAAAATAACATACGAATAAAAACATTCCACATTAAATGTTGATGCAATTAGCAGTAAATTGTGTGTCACAAAAGTTAGTAAATCAGGTTTTGTACTTGATTTAAAATATCTTCCTATATTTTTGCACCTTGAGAAAAGAACTTCTAGAAACACATATGCAACACAGACAGTCGCAAAGAGTTCCCACGTCTAACACACACGGTCATGTCACTGCACCTTCTTTGTAAAGTGCATTAGTAAGTCGGACCCTTGGTGTATGCATCAATCTGCAGACATAGTGTAATATGAACTGGTCAAAGCAGGAAAAAAAAAAGATGAATACACTTTTAACAGTTTCCTGTTCTTATAGAAGTTATCACTCTGTTTGGCATCCACCAGCTTGTTGAGCAGGTTGATACAAGCCATGCTCATATCCGGTGTATAAATATCATCATGGTGGCTCTTTCTTATAAAACAAGATTTTGAAGGTTTTACTTGTAAGCCATCCCCAATTATTTTAACTACAGCACCCAGCTGAAAAAAACAGGATGATTTCCTGTTCTTTTATCTTCTAATGTCCCATTGTATTACTGACAGTGCTAAGCTCTTGCACACATCGAGGCACGTCAGGACATGAACTCTCACTTATCGCTGTATCCTCAAACGCATCCACACACACAGACATGTCAGGCAAACAATAGCATTAGATAGTGTGTTGGTGGGTGGAGGCAGGATAATCTTCCAAAGCTGCTCAGGGATTACAGTAAGTTTCTTTAGAGCAAAGGTCATTCACAGACTGTTCTGGGAACAGCTAAGGGCCTTAGGTTTTGCTCATAGGTGACTCACTGAAAGCTGACACAGGGTCAGAAGCAGCTAGCTTGTCTTTACTGGCAGGGATCATACCGTCTGCTTCAGATTCAGATCCAAAATCAGCCCCCACCTTTAGTGCCATATGCCTCTCTGCCTGTGTGATCTGACAGTAAATCAGTTTGAGGATCTCCACAAGAGCACACATGTAAATGACACTCAACGGATGCTGATGTAAGATCAGAAGTAGCTTCTAAAACCATTTCCATCTGTTTTTAGCTGCAAGGATACTTAACGGCATTATGGCTCTGAGTTTAGTGTGGGAGACACGTGGCCAGTGTACTCTGTGAATAAATACTGACTCAAATAAACACACACAAATGCACTTCAGCTTTAAACAACTTTTCACGTCACTGAGATGTGAAAGTGAAAAGAAGCACATCGTTTAACTATGAACCATTGATCTAGATTTTGAAACAACAAAAAGGAAAAGCTAACCATTGCTCGTAGTATTACGAATTATTGGAAACTGTAAATAGAGAGGCTATAAATGTTGCATACACATGTTAAAAAGCACATTTGTGTATGTCTCTTCTGTATTTTTAGGCCTTGATCCAGCCAAAGACCCTTGTCTGAAAATCAAATGCAGTCGCCACAAGGTGTGTGTGGCTGAGGATTATAAGACTGCCACTTGTGTCAGCCAGAGGCGAGTTAGGTAAGAGTGCACACACACACACACGCTTGATATTTTAACAAGCCTGTGTGTCCAGCTGCCCCTTATTTTTCTTTTCAGATGTTTCCGTGATGAAGTGGAACATGAATGAGAGAGAATTTTGGAAAAAAATAAAATCAGAGTTTTGTGTTTTGCTTTTCTTTTTTTTTTTTTAATGTATGGGGCATAATAAGTAGCAGCACCAGAGGGGCTGCTGTTCTCCTTCTCTTCCAGCTGGTTTACTGGTTTTTCAGTCTCTCTTGCGACTGTTGTGTGACATTACAGTTTGGTCCAATTACCCGCGGCACTGGTGCTTTCTTACAATGGACCCAAAGTCCTGCCAAGTGATATGAATGGGCTTTGTACGTGTGTGTGTTTTTCTGTCTAGGACACTGCAGACTGGACAGAGGACAGTAACACCATACTGACCCCATTTCCCATTCTTAGCAACAACACAATTCCCACTACAGTGTGCAAGCAAATCAGAAAATAATCACACACAAATCCTAAATCCTCGTCTCATTTTTTTGAACGTAGGAACAAGACAATCCAGCACAGATCCAAAATGCTTAGAAAAGATTTAGATTTAAAGGAAACTGGGAGGGCGGGCCCGACGAGGCATTGTGATGAAGGCATCATTGTCAAATGGGACTTCATTTGACATGTTTCAACACTCAGATATTCAGTGGTTGTGAAAAACAACAAGTCTTTTCAATCTTCTCTCCAGCTTTAAAGATGCCAATCTGTACCAGAGTCCAGGGTCAAAGTGCACACCGTGCCCCGTGGTTCACCCCTCGCCCGTATGTGGAAGTGATGGCCACACCTACTCCACCAAGGTGCCTGCACACACAAACACATAATCTAATCACCTCTCACCCATAAGTCACACTTTTTTCATTTCCCCCTGATGAGACATGCATCCTGATTCTGCTTCCTCTTCTGCCTCATCCCTTCTGTCTCTGTCGCTCTCAATCAGTGTAAGTTAGACTACCAGGCATGCATCACGGGAAAGAAGATTACTGTGAAGTGCCCTGGCATGTGTCCTTGTCCCTCTCAGCTTGAACAGAGCTCCGCAGAGAAGAAAGGTACACAGTTTTGCACACTTGAATGCACACGCTGCAAGCCTGGGTGGGGTTTGCCACGGTGTTCAGCCCCATCTTTATTATAAAACTCCTGCCCTGGTGAAGGGTCGTTGCGATAGCAAATTGCTTAAAGTTTCTCTGCCATAGCTGACTCTTAACTCCTGGTGTCCGTGAGGAGGCAGGAGGACATTAAAGTGTCACTTTCCTGTCATTAATCTTTAGTGTCACTATTCTGCAGTGTGCAGCGAGTCGGAGCTGAAGGAGGTGGTGAGCCGCCTGAGAGACTGGTTCAGAGTGCTGCATGAGAACGGCAACCACAAGAGGGTCAAGATCCAGAAGCCAGAGAAGAACAGTGAGTAGGGTGGCTTTAGTGACACACTCAGTCATAAACAAAAACTCTTAATATAGCCACCCACTCTCTTTGATCTCCCCCCACCCACAGAGTTTGAAGTTGGGACATCACCTATTTGTAAGGACCCTCTGGGTTGGATGTTCTCCCGGCTGGACACTAACTTTGACCTACAGCTGGACCAATCAGAGATCAGGAGCCTCTATCTGGACAGGAATGAGCCCTGCTCAGATGCTTTCTTCAAATCTTGCGATATAAACGCAGACAAATTTATAACCAGCTCTGAGTGGTGCACAGGTTTCCAGAGGTACACAGGTAAGGACACACCTGTTTTTTTACTGTAACACTGTTTGCACTGAATAATGTGCTGAGATCTTAGTGGAAGAAACACAAGGACCCAGTTATATTAGTTTGCCGAGCTTTATTTGGAAAAGACATTTACATTAAATTAGTAAAATGATGACCTCAGCTGTCCACTATTGCAAACATGGTAAAGATTCAATTTAACTTTGGTGTTCATGCTCACTTTTTCTTTACAGAGACAAATTATTAGCAACCTTTGAAATGCATTTTAAATTTTACCACCTAAATAAAGTGGTTTATATTATTTAACCTAGCCGTTTGCTTATGAACTTGCCTGATGGACTGATTTGTGATGTCTGTCCTGCTGCATCTTTATCGCTTTAATGTAGCAGTTTTACTTTGCTGTGCAGTCTCTTCTGTCACTTTAGCAAGCCATAATCAACTGAAATTGTGCAAAGGTTTGAAAACAAGATCTAAGTTTTCAGTCTCAAACTTCTACAGATATAATAATAAGAGAGACTTTGTATTCAGTTGCAGCAGTCTTTTTTCTCAGCACTGGATATTATTGTAGTCTGTACAGCACAATAAAATGCAAAACAGTGTCAAATAAAAAAATGCATGAAAAACACATTTGTATGAAACCAGGGATGAAAACTTGTTTTGGGGTAATAAAGGGAGACTATTTACCCACGAGTCACAGGAGGTACACAAACAAGCATCGATATGAAAGCACAAAAGCAGACAAAGGAAGATTTACGCATACAGATGCATTCCCAGAAAAGCAGACTTCTGCAGTCTGTCAACAGTGTGTCCCTTGTCGTTCTCTTTCAGATTCCCCATGCAAAGCAGAGCTGTCCATTATCAACAAAAAGCAAGCAGGCAAGAAGTTACTCGGTGAGACGCACGCAGAATCACAAATACGCGCACAAACGCTGTGCGGCCTGAACTCATGGTGTGTGTTTTGGCTCGCTCCTGTAGGTCAGTATTTGCCATCTTGTGATGAGGAAGGTTACTATCGGACCCACCAGTGTCACAGCAGCAGCGGCCAGTGCTGGTGTGTGGATCGCTATGGCAACGAGGTGGCTGGCTCACGCACTCATGGCCCTGCAGACTGCGGTAGGCAAGACATCCAAGCGTGTCAAGTGTGTGTGTTTAAGAAAATGAGAGACACACAGCATGATGGGAAAAAATAAGGGAGAGGAAATCAATCACAGATATCAATGTAAGCTCATGAAGCCTGTCATCTTTTTCTGTTCATCAATTTGCTGGAGGCTGGATAAGAAGATCGTTGCCACTGCCATAGTATTTAACTACATCCACCAGCTAGGTAGTTTAGCTTAGCACAGCAACTGAAAAGAGGGGAAACCTAGCGAGTGCAGCTCTTTCAAAGGCAACAAAATGCTCATGCTGTTTGTCCCGAAGCTCGATTTTTCTCACCTAAGCTTATCTCCACACTATTGCTTTAAGTGTAAGGCCAAATGAAATCTGTTTTGGGCAGTCATGGTGATATCTTTGGCTTTGACTCCAAAGGTGTGGCTGCATCACACAGGGAGAGAGGTTCTGGTCCATATCATTATTGTGCAGGCAAAGATAGTCCACTGAACCAAATTTCTATCAGAGTCAGTGGAATACATTCACTATGTGACTGTAAATAACAGACAGAAGTAGCCATAGTGAGGTCACACATTGGTTAATGAGTGTTTTTGCTCTCACAGTCATAGCTTTTTGAAGCCAGACAACTCGAGCACAGGGCAGCTCTGTCTGCAGCTAATCAGATTAATTGTGAACATGTCAGTCACACAATTGGGTATAAAAAGAGGATCTTAAAGAGGCGTAGTTTCTTGGAAGTAAACATAGGCAGATGTTCACTCAAAAAATGCCTAAGAACTGATGCAGCATTGCAAAGAATAGTGGTATAAAATTCTTCCACAAAGATGTGAGAGACAAAGTCATACAGAAAGCATTTACTTTAAGTTACTGTTGCTACAGGTAGTTCTACAAGCTGCTGAATCACTGGATGTACTTTGTTTTTCTCAGGGGTGCGTAGAGTCCTAGGAAAGCTTTCATTTTCATGACTGTATAGATTACATTTTCCTATAAAAGTATCAGACTTTATTAGATACAAAACTGGGTTTCCTTCCTGTTTCCAGGTGTGATTTTGGAATCTTCCGGAGACCTTGGCAGTGGAGACTCGCTGTTCACTGATGACGATGAAGACTCGTTTGTCCTCAATGACCAGACCGGTATGGATGATGAGGACATTGAAGATGAGGATGATGATGACGACGACGAATACCTGTCATAAATTTAAAAAAAAAAGAAAAAAAAAAGAAAAAAAAAAAAAAGAGAAAACTGTTTGTTTGGTCAAACTGCACGTTTCTAGGTGACTCCCCGGGCAGATACTTAATCGTAATAACAGCCTATGGACTACTCTCTGTGTATTGTTTGTTCATAAGTTAGAAAAAAAATCTGTATTCCTGGAAAAAAGTTTATGATTTCTGTTCCTGTTTAAGTATAAAATATGAGTGGTTCATGGCACTTGTTCACTTGTGTGTCAGCCAACCAGAGAATATTATAAGGACTAATCGATAACCAATCCACTGCGTTGGATTTGGTCACATGTGCAAAGACCTTTCCCTTCATTGGACAGTCCGTGTCCTCCAGTCTGTGTCCTGTCTTTGTGCACCACTCCGATGCCCGAGTGTGTTGATGCCAAAGGCACAATGTTAAAGAGATTTCCCCCCCTTCTTCATTCCTCCATCTTCTCCCCCGCACCCACCTCTTTAATCCTTATCAAATGTTCCTGTTGTATAGGTGGGATGTTGATGATGTAGATAAGAGAATATTGCACTCTTTAGGTTTCTTTTGATCTTGATTTGTAACTGTGACTGTAACTGTGTGGAAAAACAAGATAAGAGTTAGACATGCTTCATTAGGAGAATTAAGGCAAAAAATAAAACCAACAAAAAATGCCAGTTGGATAACAATCAGAAGCGACGTGCTAGCTGTTTTCAATGAGACACAAATCAAATGCTCAGCAACAAGGAAAGACAAATTACTATATGGCCGGTGGTGGTGTTGGTGGGGTATTACTGTTATCTGGTTTCTGATCCACTTTAGGATGAATACAGAAGATGAAACAGATTTGTCTTAGCATGTCCAATACTGCGTGATGTTGTTTTTATTGAACCCGAGGCCAAACCTTTGAGGAACTCAAAAAAAATTGTAAAGTGGCTCAGCCACAAATCCATGTGATTAAAACATGTTTATTGACCTTTAATGGGTTGATGAGCACAAAGAAAACCGCTGAAAAATTGTTTAAAAGATAGCGTGCAGTTGATGTTTTTGCATTTTCAGATACGAGTCTCTGACTTAACGTGTTAGCACACAGAGTAACAGAACAAGTCTCCTGCACAGCAGTAACAACATAGATCCATGCAGGTCTGATGACATGATATGTTGGGCGAAGGTTAAAAGGGAAAGGTGTGCCTTGTAGTGGTGGTCGAAGTCGGGGAAGCATGCTTTCTGGACTGACTTAAACGCACCGTTACACTGCATAAGAGCGGCTTCACTGTTAAGCCTGTATACTACTTGGACTTTGGTCTGGCATGTGTTTTGGGTCTCTCTTATGATGGTGTTGCTTAGGCCATACTTCAGATTTTCTGATTTGTTACATAGGATAGCTAGAATGTAGATAAGCACAGAGATGCTTAGCAGTTAAGGCGTAAAAACACTTAGATTCTGCTGGATTTGAAAATGTTTTATATATTATACACTGGCTAGAGGAAGCTTTGGTTTAGACAGCTTTATATGAGAAGACAATGTTCATCTTACAGTGTTTGCTTTTACTTTGTTTCAAAAGCTTAATTTGTATCTGATCTGCTCTAAACTACTTATTGTGTGTCAGGGTTGAAAACTGAATCTGATCCCAGATGTGTATTGTCGATAAGTCACGTGACTGTCTATGCAGACCCGGGATCACCTAAGCTCCTATGTTAATTTTCATTGATTAATCTGCCATTTGGCTTCATTTTGGATCAAATATCTGTTGAAATTCCATGTTAACACATTAAAAGTGCCATGTAACTGTTTTTTTTTCTCCATCTCTAACTTTTGTTTTTTGCTCTCCTCGTTCGCTCTAACATGGAATTTCAATTCACTTTATGAACCTGGAAAGCATTTCGGTCTTAAAGTGTGCCGTTTCATGAGTGTAACAACGTGCAAATCATTTTGATGACCTCAGACACTGTAGACACTCTCAACCAATCACACACTGTCATCACAGCTCTGATAGTGTTTAAAGGTTATGATACAGATGCATTTTTTTACAGTCTATGTATGATTTGCTGAAATAAAAACTATATTGACCAATTTTGTCATCATCACACATGTTGCAGGACAAGAATTTGCGCAGGAAAAGCTGTTGTTTCTTTGTGAGAGTGTTTCTGTTCTCTATTTCTGTTCTCTATTTCTGTTCTCATATTTGGGAAAAGAACGATAGTGCTGAGGCATTTATGTGTGCAGGAGGACTGGGGCCATTAAAAAAAGGGTAGCATAAGAACTGAAACAGAGAACAGAAACATTGTCAGGAATAAAGAAGTTGTGGTGGGGTTTTGTTTTGTTTGTTTGCTTATTTGTTTTTACAGTTCTGAAATCATCTTAGCTTCTGTAGCACACTCACAGAATTCTGGAAAACAGACCATAGGATAAGGTTTGGGAAAAGCCCGAATATATTGAATCAACCTCAAATATATTGAATCAACCTCAAATATATGAAATAAAAGTCTGAATATATTTTCTGTCCTGCGACAAAGAAATGGTTCTATACCGAAATTACTTTGGTGTGACTCCCCATCATGCATCAGGTTTTTTGACCTTTTCCTTGGATTAAAAAAACACAAAACCCAAAAAAAGTAAAAAAAAAAAAAAAAAAATTCAGAAAAAACTGGACGAGGGCATTTTCAAACTGAAAGAACATACCATATCTTCATTATTTCTAACAATGTTTCTGTTCCCCATTTCTGTTCTTAAATTTAGGAAAAGAAATGTGTTGCTGAAGATTGTGTGATGTTGGCGCAAGTCAAGTGAAACACCCAGTTGTTGAGCAATCTTTTCTGCAAAATATGTCCTTTTCTGCATTTTTCCTCATCATTATTCAGAGAAAAACTCCTTTTAAATTACTGTATGACTTCAGCTCAGTACATGGACACTAGGGAACACGCAACACACTGGAGTTGGTCTTCCTGTTAATTTAGTCAAGGTTGTAAGGATCTAGAAAGAAAACAAAATTAAAAAGCAAAAAAAAGAGATCCATTACCCATTTAATACAAAATACTGGCTGCGCGTCACACACACACACACACACACACACACACATATGTACATTGATCAGGGTGCCCATGCTGACTCGTGTCTACCACTAAAAGCACCAACAATGGGCTTGTCAGTATCAAAACTGGACCACGGATCAATGGCAGGTGACCTGGTCTGATGAATAACGTTCATCGTAACATGATTTACCTGGGGAACACCTGGTACCAGGATGCACTATGGGAAGAAGGCTAGTCAGCAGAGGCAGTATGATGCCTTGGGCAATGATCTTCAAGGGAACCTTGGGTCCTTTACTTTGACACGTACCGCCTACCTAAGTATTGATGCAGACTATGTTCACCTTTTTATGGAAATGGTTATCGATCGATCGATCGGTCGATTGAGAGGGTTCATGTTTTTAAAGGGGAGATTATGCTCAAGGATTTTTTGAGAATTTGGTCTTTTTTCTCAGAATTCTGATATTAAATTCAGAATTGTGCCGTATAATTATTTTTTCTCGGTAAGCTACGACCACGGCGAGCTACAACTTTTCTCAGAGTTATGAAAAAAAAAAAAGCCTGAACCAAATTGTTTTTTGTCCCCCCAGTAGCTTTAATCCTCCCTCGTACGTGTGGTAAAACACACACCGCATTCATTCATTCACCAGTTCATTATTTCTCCACATTCTAAGCAGTACAGCTACTTTTGGATGGTGTCATAAACAATTAAAGGACACAACATGTGCCATAAAGTGTTTATCCAGGACATGAGAGAGAGCCAACAGCTGTCAAGAGTGACACACACAATGCATTACTGCATTATGTAGGAGAGAAACAGGTGAATGTTTCATGAGTCACATCACACCCACATTATGTACACATGCATACATGCAGGACATAAAACAAATAAACATGTAGAGAGGAGTGTGTAGAATGAATGGAACTGAAATTTGAAACTATTGATCTGTAATAGTTAGTTTCACTGGTTGTGCTCTGAGAATAATTGTCCATGTTTTATTCAATGCAGCTCAGTGTACACAGGCCGGAGTAACTTACGATGGGTAATAGTGTGCGTGTGTGTGTGTGTGTGCGTGTGTGTGTTGGCACAGGGCCTGTCAGCAGCTCCAGACAGGAAAGTCACTGGGTAAATATCAAATGTTCATTTTCACACACTCTCCGTGCTTTTATGTGCTGACCATAGAAATGCGGCGAGATACCATCTCTGTGGTCCACTTCCTTACACTAGAGTCTGTGGTTGGAGAAGGTCCAACAATAAAAAGTGGACTGCCTGTGTGTGGGGAGACAGGATGACTGAGAGCTGACGGGAAAAGCCTCAAATTGCAGGAAGCACTTTTGATGTTCGGAAATCAGGTTTCTTGGATAAGTAATACTCTGTAACATTTTTTTTATCGCTTCCACACTTGTGATGAGCTATTGTTATTGTGCAAATTATAATCACCCACCAGGGTTATATTGGCTATATCTCAATTTTATAACCATTTTAGGTTATGTGGAGGTCTTTTAACCCATCAGTTGAGCAAGTTGCAAAATCCTGTAAATTTCTTAGACTAAGGAATGAGTTCTCTTTATTACTGTAAATGAATGATTTGCAGGGTTTGCTTTATTTTACAGTCTCTCTGTGGCTTGAATGAAATCACACCTCCAGGATCTAAAGTTACCTCTTTTTCCAAGTTGGAAACTCAAATGGGATTAATTTTTGAAGAGGACATTGTGCTCATCTCCATATTGCATGATTCGCAGCCTTACCTTGTAAGTGTTTATTTTAGGTAACCATATAAGGCATTGCCTCTCACTGACATCACACATAGCCAAGAGTGGAAAAAATGCTCTGAAACTGAGAGAGCAGTCTGAAAGCAGGGCTTTTGGTTCATAGCAATTATGTAAAGCTCCTGCATAAAACTACATATATGAATAAATTCAAATAAATAATAAGGTAGTTAAGTGTGATATGTCAATGATGGTTATGATCTTTTGCTCTCTGTATGTTTTTTAACCTCTTAAGCCCCAAGCCTACCTGATCTCCTGCTTTTTGCCCCCGTATCAGGGGGCGTTGGGGCTTAAGAGGTTAATAGTCCTACTCAGTGTTCATTTCTACAGTGGTATTGTAGGGTACTCTTCTTTGTTTGCATACGAAATGGGATCAACTGGAAATACCTGACTTGAGCTTTCAGGGCAAGCTGCTGAGGAGGCAGTATAGCTCAGCTTAATGGTTAAATCACTGTTGTTCATCACATACTCTGGAAGACACACACACACACACATATATACTGTGCCTGAGTCAGTGAAAAATAACAGATGTCCACATTAGAGAGGAGCAATACAAGTTTAATGATTATAAACCATTCACTTTAGGTTTTGAATCAAGATCAAGAGGCAAGTAATTATTTCTTGCACTCAATACTGCAGTCAATACTGGGAGCACTGCAGTTTCTTTACAGTAAGCACCTTTTTATTCATGGTGAGTAAAAGTGAAAAACACAAAAAAATAATGTGTGTAAATCATATCAGTCATCATATCATTGTATCAGTAAAACCTATCTTCTTAGATCAAGTGAAAAGCGACTGATTTGGATCAATGAACAGAATGACAATTATTTGATAATTCCAAACCAGAAACATCAATAATAATAAGAAAATCTATCCAAGCTTTTTTCTATCCTGCAACAAAAAGCTTCTGGGAATGGCTCTATACAGAAATCACTTCAGTGTGACTCACCACCATGCATTGAGCTGTTTTCCTCTGGATTCCTGCATTTTATAGAGGTGGACAGCAATGCGCAGAAAGAGCTTTCCCATCAATAACTTCTAACTGCTTAGTGGTTTGATTCTTGGCTGTTCGGCACTCAATTGGAGGAGATGTAATCTATACATCAATAGACCGAGGAGACTAATAAGCAGATTTATGGCAGGATAGTGTGCTTCCATGGTGATCACAAATATTTCTAACAAACTAAGTGTCATAATTTACCTGCAAAGTTAAAAATCTGAGGTAAAAAAAATCTATTGGCTACTCATTTTAAACTACATTTTGATACATGAACATGTAGAAATACATAACTTATAATACAAAATACAATAAATAGTGACACATGATTAGTTACAGATTAGTAACAAATTAAATATGTTTAATTTAAAGTTACTAAATATTTTATCAGGTTATGAGAAATGAAAATATTAATGTTTTTTTCTCTAAGTGGATCTGAGGACACCTAACACTGACCAATAAATCATTCAAGCAAACAAGGTCCCCTAACACAAGGTATCAACCAGTGATGAAAACGTGTCATATCTCTGTATGGTACGCAGTGTCGTCAAAAAAATGAGGAAACTGAACAAGTGGAGGCCAAAGAAGCAGCAGGCCTGAAAACAAATACCTAGAGCAGACGAACAGTATCTGAAAGTCATGTCCTTAAGAAAGTGGGGGCTGACAGCAAAGACCTGACACAGGACCTGATGTATCAGGTCAGATGTATCTGACCCTTTAGTTGATCCATCTGCTTGGTTGGTCTCAGTGGAAGCATGGCTGTCAAGAAACTGATCTTACGAAGTAAAACAAGGAGAAAAGACTCAGGTGTGCCAAATTACACAAGTCTTATGGAGTGATCAATCCAGACTTGATTTGATTGATGACTGATTTGATTCCGTCTGTAGAGACAAAGTCAGGACAGAGGTGAAACAGTGAGTGTGTACTATCTGTAAAACCTGGTGGAGGCTCTGTCATGGTTTGGATTTCAGCCAGGGGTGTTGGGGATTTTGTCAAAATCCATTGATTTATGAACACAGAAAAGATAGTCAGGGTTTGATCCACACTTTAATACCATCTGGATTGGCAATGGCTTCATTTTCAGCACCACAATCCCCAACACATTGTTAAAAAAAAAAAAAAAGCTCACAGTGGGCCACTATCTTTCTTGTATCTATCTTACTTGCCTCCTCACAGCCTGGATCTAAAAACTACTGAAGCAGCGTGAGCAGCATCCTAAGAAGAATCCTTCAAGTAACCTGGAGAACTATTCCTGAAGACATGAGATGAAATGACAAGAAGCTTGCCTGAGAGTTAAAGGCTATGTTACAGAATAGTCATACAAATACTGACGTTCAATTTTTTTAGAACTGTACAAACCATTTTCCCCTCATATACTGTATTTCTGTGTATATTTGTATAATTGCTTCAATAAACTGCTGCACCTAATTTACATTTTCCTTGTAAAATATGAAAAAATAAGGGGTAGTTCAAGAATTTTTTCTCAGTAGTGTAATTTCCCTATATTAGGAGGGTTATGGTAGCATCTTACACTGTATTTACAACTGAGATGCAATCATTCTAAGAAATTTGCTGCCCTCTGGTGATGAAAGTTAGAAACTACAGCTGATTGTTTGGCCCAAATATACCCCTTTGTTAGCGGTTCGTTACTGTTTTATAGAATACTCTTTAATTGTTGGAACTGCAAATGTTGACAACAGAAGGTAAATGAGTAAAACTGTATAAATTGTGTTTTCTTTTAAAGCCCAAATATAAAATTAATACAAATAAGAAATCACTTATTTAACACTTGAAGGAACTTGTCACCTTTTTTTTTGTCCGTCTGGAACATTCTTGTACATGAACAGCCAACACCAGGAGTGTTCAAGATTTGGGAACATGAACGTGATAGTCTGACATGATTTTTAAACACGGATCGACGCTAACTATTCCATAGTACAGAATTTGGACTTACTGTGACAGCTCCCGATATCTATGAGCATTATTAAGTGCTATTTCCTAAATGTTTCCCATGATGCCATCTATTGATAACACTCATTTACAACCACAACAAATGAGCTTTCCTCTAAAGGACACGTTTAAAATTGATCATCTTCATTTGTTACTTCTCTTCACTTGAACTCACTGATTAAGCTGACAATCACAAAGGTTGCCTGCAAGTGATTGTGGCTGAAGAGCTGATCAACATTTGATTTAGTCCTGTGGTTGTACAGATGTGGTCAACAAAAAAAACAACTAAATAAATAAACACATAAAATAGATAAATAAAACTCTGTTGTGTTATTTTGGTATAAAATTTAATAAGTCACAAACATCATGGACAGTTTATGCATTGTAACATAGTTAGCCACCAGTTTAAAAAGGTACACTCAAACATCCAAATGGTAGCTGTTTTTTTATCAAACACGTTAAACCATCATATTACTTAAAATTCCACTAGGGAAACCCACATATGTGAGGGAAAAAAGCCATCCTATTATTAATAACAAAAACATAAACCCAAATAAACCTGTTACATTAGAGGCAAACTTTACATTTTCATACAATCTTTTTGAAAAATAAACATTAAGAAACATCTTCTGCAAAACTATGTAAAACTTCTGTACAAAGTCAGTTGTTATCCTATCTAGTGGATGTCCCTGCAGTGTGACGCTGGCAACCTCTGAGTTAAAAATTGGAGATGTGGTTTTAGATGTTTGACACATTATCAAGCTGAAGTCCCACGTGCCTGCAAGAAAAGCAAACAAAAACACTCCACTTTTACATCATCTGGCATGCAAAACCCAAACCTACAGCAGTGGTTAGCTTATTTACTTATTGGATCTTTTGTTCCAGGATTGTAAACAAATTTTCAGCTCACCATGGGCTTCATCTCACGACCATCTCCATCATCTGGCTTTTTCCAACCCATTTTTTTACTGTTTTCAACAAATTCCTGAAAAGGGGAACAAAGAGTTATACAAAAATGATTTAACTCTTAGTTCAAAATGATCTTCTTGCAAGGTTAAAAAGCAAATGAGAAAACATTTGAGCAAACACTGAGACTCAAAGCCAAAAAGTTATAAATTTAAAAGAAAATGTCTAAGAAATCAATATTAGTAATTAGAAGTTTTTCATCTTATTCACATATTCAAGTAAAACAATATAGTAATTTTTACAAAACGCCGTGTAGGGTTAGAGGGATTAATTGGCAGGAGAAATGTCTTTCCATGGAGTCCAGGAGTAGAAGGCCAGTTTTGTTTGGGGGGTTGTTAAGTGTTTTGGGTAAACAGTATCTGAACTGCCAATATCAATCAAAGAGACATTAAAAGCTTCTTTTTTTCTTTTTTAGAAAAGTTATTTTGTGGATTGCATGTTCTCCCCATGCCTTGGTTCTCTCTGGACACTCCAGCTTCCTCCCACAGTCCAAAGACAAACATGTTGGTTTAACTGGTTGGTCTAAATTGGTCGTAGGTGTGAATATAAGCATGATTGGCTACCTGTCTATTTTAGAGAGACAGAACAATTGCAACGGTTTGCTATACACCTTAACCTCCTGCCTATTTTGACATGAGCACAGAATGTCTCCAGTCTTCTGTTACTTCATATTCTCAAACAAAATAAAAAAAGGACCTCAGATAAAGGACAATCCCTCATCTCACCATTAACGCCTTGTCCATGTAGTACTCTCGCCCAGGGCTGCCATCATTATACTTTGTGTCCACAGCGAAGCACAGAAATAGGACATCGACCACATTTTCAAACACAGAAAGGAAGCAATGGGCCACCAGGAAGGCAAAGACACAGACGATGAGAAGAGGCAGCACCCACACCGTGTAGTCCCTCTGGTAGTTCAGAGCCAGAACGCCGGCAAAAGCTGTGCAGGAGACGATAAGAATCTGAGAATGAAGACACACAGCTGGTTAGAAAACACACCTCAACAAGTATTAATGTGGGCCAAAAATGTACGTCTAGGCAACGTGGGGGCAGAGCAAACAAGTTATGAAAACACAGACATGTTGACATGTGTTGATAACGTCAGCTTTCAAACTTTATTTTCAAACGTTATTTGACACATTTGGTACCTTTCCCAAGAAGAGGACAAAGTCGCCGACAGTGTTAATGGCGGCTACTCTGAGCGCGTTCTCCACCAGGATAAGGAAAGCTTCACGAGCTGAGGTGCAAAAACTTGTGCTGTTGATGGCTGTGGCTGTGTAAGCGTTCTGAAATCATTTGACATTGAAATGCAGACTGTAAATACTTGGGATAATCTACACACAACATACAGTTCATTAAAATGTGAGTTCTTACTTGATTCAAGTATGCTAAACACTTCTCAAGGCACCACAGACAGCAGACACAGGCTTTTACCATGCAACGGGCACAGGCATTTTCCTATTAACAAACAGACAAAAACAAAATGCAATGCATGTACAAAGAGGAATATGTATTATAATATAATTTAAGAGCTTTGAACATGACTTTTAAAGCTCACCTTTCCTTTGAGCTGACTGTGGATGTATGTCAGGATTAGACGAGGGATCTTAACAAGTGTGATGATGAAGGAGCCTTTGGCCAAAGTACCCAGGTGGTAGCGGATAGTACGTACCATAGAGGAAATGATAGGAGTTGCTGGCATCTTAGACTTGTTCCTTAAGTTAAACAAATACAGAAGAACCTTACAATCAGCTCATGCAGCATTAAGCATCTGGTGAGATTGAACCCGAAGTGCTGTCTGTTACTTCTTTTGTACCTTGTGAAATAGTAGGTGACCACAGCTCCAGCAATAGTCATCTGCTGGAAGGCAAGGATGAACTCACTGATCCAGATGAGACCCACGACGTGATACCACACCAGGAACTGAAGAGGCCCTTGCATTTCATACCCAACCACACCTGTAGAGTTGTTTTTTACTGGTGTTCCTATGAGGGGAAAACAAAAACCCAGCATGACTTTCAGTTGCTTCAATATGAATGTTGCAGTTTTTTCATTCATTTGGCTGCCAGCAAATCACTGGAGTTTATCTCATAAGACGCAGGTTTGATTCAATAATATGCATATGAAATGCTAGTAACTACAACAGAAATGAAAGCCACACAGTGATGTCATGAATGTAACAGCCTACTTTACTGTAAAAGACACAAAGCCACTGAGCAGCTGCAATTACAATCACAGGAATTAGATTTTAGCATTAAGAATTTAATTTTGATAAAAGAGCTTGAGCCTATAATTTAGGCTAGGCAATAATTTAGGTAATTGCCAAATAAAACAAATAAACAATTCAAGACTTCATCATTTTACCGCACAGCTACGTTCTTACTTGCTTGTCAAGTGTCACATCATTCTTTCCCTAATATTCCTTACTTCCAGAGCTCTATTTTCTAGATTTTGTTTCTAGAAGATTTAGGAGTCCTAAATTATAAAACTGCTTCCCTCTGATTTATTAAAAACACATTCCACTTAAAAGTTACAAGCAGTATTTAAAATACTTTGTAACCACTTTTAAAACATCATTCATAGAGATGTGTCTCATTTCTGCTGGACAGCTATGAACCCCCGTGTACCAACTAATGCCCCTTTTTTTTAATGTACACTTACTGAGGATCATTCACAAAACTTTTGTACTCCTAGTTTGACATTACTAGGAGTACAAAAGACGTTCAGATAAAGCCACTGGATTATTTTATTATTCCTTCACAGTATGTTGTTTGTCTTGTGTGTGTGTACTTTTAAATTGTGCAAACTGAAATCAACTGAATTGCTGCTCTTGTGCCGAACTTTCATTTAAATACTATTTAAAATCCGCTGTGAAAAAGAGAATGAGGAGAAGGAAGAAGTGGTTCTTTCTTCGTCCGTTCTCCTACATCACGAGATTTGCACAAGACTCCGAATGTGGGAGTGCAGTCATGCCACAAAACAAAGACATAATGTCACAAAGCGACAATTAATATTCCGCTTGCTTGAACTCATCTGACGCTAGAAAAAAAAACTGGTGCATTGCAATGTCAATACACAAACTGAAGCAAACAGCAACTCAAAGAATTCTCAATAATGACCAACAGACACATAAAAAAGAAACTAAAACTGTGGTCTCCGATAGGCCTTTCTTCTAACCTGTTGTCCCGAGGAAGAGAAGCACACCAATCCAGTAGATCCAGAAGAGTATGAGGCAAAGGAAAGTCCAGAAAGGCTGCAGGACCAGGAGGGGAAGATGGATGAACACCTTACCCGCCACATGGAACAGGGAGATGGTGAGAGCCACACGCTTCCTCATGAAGAACATCACCAGCAGGAGAACAACCTGAAGCGTTTCACAAGTTCAGTGGAGGTGTTCAGTTTGATGATAATTATGATTTTTTTCTCTCTAATACCAGCAGAAACATGTTACAATGTTACATGTATATATTTCATTCTTCTGAATCACTGCATTTCTTTAACTGTAAGTATATAGCAAAGCATCCACGTATGTGTACATACCGTGAAAATAGTAGCACCAATGGCATAGAAAAGCAAAGCCTTAACATTATCCGATGCCACTTCTTTTCCAAACACTGATGTGGTGTTACTGTTGAGAGCCTTTCTGTGGTCTACGTAGAACCACCACAGAACGCCCGTCCCACCTGTAAAAGATCACACCCACGTAAATGTTGCTTTTTTTAAAAGCAGATAAACTATAATGTTTTGCTGCTGTGACTCAGAGCGTCGGATTAAAAGATGTTACCTGTGGAGCCGATGATCACCAGAACTGTGAGAATCCACACCAGCACTTGGGAGATGTAACGAATGACGACCATCATGATCAAAGAGAGAACTGCATCAGAGAAATAACAGACGACGTCACGTGAGTACAGAAAACAATGTTACAAGAGAAATGCCTAAATATCTGCAGCCTAACTAAGTTTTATAATACAAGAAACTTTTTTTTTTTAGTTGTTTGAGATATTGCTGGTCACGGTTCAGACACATGGCATATCAAAAACATTTTTTCCCTCCATGTTATAAACCATAAACCAAGCATGAGAAAATTAAGTTGAACAAAAACAAACATTTTGTATTTTATCTCTTCTGAAAAAAGACATGAAATAATTTTAAAAAAAGCTATTTAACCTAACTAATGAAAACTAATAATTTTAAAACACAAACCAAACTGAAAGTTAAACTAAATGTAAAACAACATAAACATAGGTTTCGGAGAGTAACGTGAATGAGCTACTGGCTATAGAGGAATAAGGAGCACTGTGATAGACAGCAGAGGCACGGTTATCAGGAGCATCACAGGCAAAAGTGAATAGTTCTCCAGGGTTCTTAGAGGATATTCAAAGCTGTTCCTTTGAATGTTGGCTGCTTTTTGCTCCCTTTTCTTTCTATACTATTTTATATCTGTCAGACGTTGTTATATTTGCCATTTTTCTTTGATTCAACTAAAGAAACAGGAACAAATTGCGTATTTCTGCAACAAGCACCTGTGGCTCATGGGACAGACAGGGTCATCCACAAATCAGAAGGTCAGTGGTTTTAAAGCTACAGTTAGAAAATTGTTTTTGTATGTGTAGACACAACACTGGAAATCCCTTGAGTTAGGTGCTGTTTTTGCACTGGAATGATTTGTAGGTCCGTTTTAAGCAGCTCACCAAAATAAAAATATTACTGAAAATGGTCAGGTACAAGAGCTGGAGTGAAAATGTGGGAAAAAGCAGCCAATGTCCAAAGAAAAGCTTTGAAAAAAACCCTCCAGAAAGCCTGGAGAACCACTGCTCAAGATCACTTAAAGAAATACAAGGAGGTCTGGAAGCAAAATATAAAGAAATTGGGCTTAAGACTCAAATGTTAATCACAGCCTTAGCAATGTGGCTACATCCACTCTACATACTATTGCAAATCACTGTTTTTCCTTCTGTATCTGTTGTTTTTTTTTTTAAATCTGTAAGTTTCAAACATTTGTCCAACTGTTACAAAACAATTTGAGGGCTATTTGTCAGGAATCATTATTATTATTATTATCGTCATTATTATTGTGGAGAAAGTCGCTCTGAATCTGAATCACATGAAAAAGTCTGTCCTGTAGCACTGAAAACCAAAACCCCAGAACGAGGCAGATCAAATAACTGAGATGAAAGACGTCTGAAGCTGACATGAGATCAGCTCTGTCTCATGGGGATGAATTAAAGCAGACCTTAAATTAAAGCTTGCGGGCAGAACTTGAGTGGATACGACGACTGTAACCGCTCAAACATTTCCTGTTTTTTCAGGACAAAAATAGCTTCCCTTCCAATGGTTTCCTTCATACTGAATCCTCGTGAGAAATTCGAGCTGTGCAAGAGGGGCAGCAGAAATCATAAAAGCAAATCTCATACTGCAAGCTGGAGTTATACCTAAAGCCAGAATGCAAAGTCCTATGATGATCTCTTTGCTGGCCATCACCCCAGAGATGACACGCTGCAACACAGTGTTGTCGCTGACAAATGTCATAAAAGCTTTGGCGAACTGAGTGTAGCAGCTGATATCCGTAGGAATACAGCGCCGGAAAAGCAGGACAGATTTACTGCAACGAACAAAAAGACACAGAACACAGTTTTTTATTCATTTCTAGTGACTAGGTCTCCAAGAAATAAATGATAGATTGTGGAAAACCATTTTTCTGTTGGTCCTGGAATGTATTCAAGCTAATAAGAGTACAGGAGAATTAATTAATTAATTTAAAACTAATGAAAGAACTATATATCTATATAGATAGATAACCTTGGTGGAACAGGCAGCTTTGGACACTTGGTTGATTTTTCTGATGAATAGCTTGTGTATCTTGTAGGAGTAAGATCATAGGAGCAGAGATTCGAGCCTAACAGAAAGAAAAAAATCACATGTTCAACTTGGCAAAATGCTTCAACATACAATTATAAGGATGTTGGTGAGCAATCTTTTCTGTAAAATACTTGCACTTCTCAATTTTCTCACCATTATTCAACGCAAACTGCTTTAAATCAGAGTATGTCGTCAGCTCAGTAGATGGGCACTTGGAAACACACAAAGCAATGGACTTGATCTTCCTGTTTATTAAGTCAATGTTGCAAGGATCGAGAAAGAAAACAAACCTAAAAAAGGAAGAAAATTTTGATTTATTGCCCATCTGATACCAAATACTTTCTGCCCTCTACTTCAAAATGACAAAAAAATATCACCCTATCTGTTAAGATGAGGACAGAAATATTAGCCCCACTATGAAATTTTCATTTTTAAAACATTTCCCATGAGCCGTTGAACAGAGCAAGGAATTTTTAAACTACTTTTCTGAACATCCTACTTTCATTTTAGATGTTTAGATTATTTTTGCTTTACACATAGGAACACAATTATTTCACAAAAATGAAAGTAACTAACTAAGAGTCAAAAATGCTAATAGATGCTAATAGTCCGTTGTGTGTCCTTTCCTGCAGATGCTTGTCAGTTTTCAACATTTTCACACGTCTCCTGAGCAATCCCAGCCCATTCTTCTTTGGCAAATCTCTCAATCCCTCCAGATTTGATGGAGGTAGGACTTCAGTTCATTCCACTGACTTGGAATGGGATTAAAGTCAGAGCTTTGTACAGCTAGTCCATAACTTTCACTTTCGTCTGGAGGTAGTTCTTCATCAGGAGCAACATACGTTTTGGGTTGTTGTTGTTGTGCTGAAAGACATAGCAACAAACCAGACCCAGTTTTTCCATTTAACGCTTGGGGTTTTCTTTCAAAATCTTCACATATCCTTCTTTCCTCATGACTCATTCCAGTTTGACGAGAGTCCCATTCCAGACGCACTGAAAGCATCCCACAGCATTTGGGTTTAATGGCTCTTCCTCCTTTCTCCAAACATAAGCAGAGTTTTTATAACCAAAGAGCTCTAGTTTCATCTCATCTGACCAAAGGACCCACTTCTAGTATGCATAATCTTTCACCGGTTTGTCTTTAATGTGCTTCAATCTGGCTTAAAGGCGTCTCTTCTGCAGACATTTTTCTTGGTCTGCAGCCTTGCAGGCCAAAGTTCTGGAGATTGTCTTCTTTGAGACTACGATTCCCAACTTGGCCAAGTCATTCAGTGTCTTGGCAGTTGTTCTGGGGTCTTTAGACACAGCTCTCATTGGTTTTCTTTCCAGAGTCTTTGAAAGCTTTTGTTTTCTTACCTTTGCCAGGTTTGTTCAGTACTGTGTGGCTCTCTCTCAATTTCTTGATGATCCTTTTCACTCCAGTTCTTTACACTTGGAAAAACTGTGATAACTTCGTATATCCATCTCCTGCTCCTTTAGTATCAATTCTTCTTCTACAGTCTAAACTGATTTTATTTGTTTTTAGCATATTTTCTCAAGTGCCAGCTCAAATCCTTGGTTAGGTTGTGTACTGTGCATAAATCATGATTTTCTCTTAGAACTTGATTTTACAAGTTTGCACTTTATAAAGTTAAAGCACATCATTGCACAGCAATAGTTTGTTCTATACGTCAATAAATAGATGGAGGACTAAATATTGACCGTGGTCATTTTTGGGTTTTTCCTGGCATAACTCTGTTATTTTGTGCAAATACAGATCATTAATGCATTCTAAATAAAACTAGTATGTTTAGAAACGCTATGTTGAAAATCCCTTGGTCTGTTTAAAAAACAGGGACTTGGAAAATCTTGAGGCAGGCTAGTAATTTTGTCCTCATCTGTATATCATGTTTGGTTATTACTATGCCAGTTGGGAGTTCTCTGTCTGGTGAGAAAATGAAAGATGGTGACATTTGCTACTCTGTCAGACAGATCCTTCTTTGTAGCAGAAACGCCTTTTATTCAAAGCTTTCATGGGCAATCAGCCCATCAATAAAGCATGACCCATTGTTTCAGTAAAATGTGGCCCACAGGCTGCATGCTGATGGAAAGCTACACCCCAAAACACAAAATATAATCAAAGACTTCAAAGACAAATGGTGATTTTAAAAAAATCTCATTAACTAAGACTTTCTTTGGGCAAATTATACAAAAAGAAGGTATGCTAATAAATTACACTATTCATCAAGGAATGCAAAGAGCTTAAGAACTAGACTGTTGCAACAAAGGGTCTGCATAGCTGAAAATGATGAGTACAGTGTAAAAACACTCTACACCTATGCCGCATGCAAAGTCATATGTAACCAATCAGACTCACTTGTTTTCCGTCATGTCCCGGCCACTAAGAGGAACTCCCTCAATTTTGGTGTTATTCTTACCACAGGTATTGCCATAGCTGTCATATCCGAAAACAAGTCTGGCGGCACCTCCGGTGGCAATAGGATAGCCACAAATACATGCCTGCAGGTGACACGGATCAAAGATGATATCATCATAAGATTAGTATAGAATTTATTAATGGTACGCCCACATTAAATAAAATTAATCTAATCTGTAATAAATGCTAATGATGGCAAAACGTTATGTTTTTTATTGAAGAATACAAAATCTGACCAACATAGCCACAAAATTTATACCAGTGTGTGTTTATTAATTGTTAAAAATCCCTCTTACGGCACAGTTCAACAACACCACAAACCTCAGCCTCAAAAGCCATCATTGTACCACTGAATCTCAAGCTCGCAAAAACTGTTTTTCAGTAGTGCTGTTACTGCAAAGGTTAGCAGCTATTTGATGAAAGGCAGCAACTTCACTTCTGTCTAACTCACTAACTGGCCAGCACAACAAAGAAGGGACTCCGTTGTTAAATGCAGAAGACCTGCAATGAACCCTGCACTCATTAAGTTTCTTACTGATGTTGCTGTTAGATGAGTTGCTGCTGACCTGTTAAGTATTGGAGAAGTACAATTACACAGCTACACAGCAGGCTCCATAAAGGACCGCGAAGTGTGATCAACACCTCATAAAATAGTTTTAGATTAAAAAAAACAAGGAGATATCACAACTTTCTCAAAGGTAGCATTGGCGTGTGGCTAAAATATCAGCAGAATCAGCCACACGTCTATGCTCTCATTCACCTAAAGACTTACCATGCCAATGCAAAAGAGTGTAAATATGATGAGCCATGGGATATCCGTGCAGCTGTGCTCCTCCAGCGGTTTCCATTCACGTTTACTCTGCCAAGGCATAAATAACAGTTATCCTTAAACTCCGTTTCTGTGGAGAGCGCCCAGAAGTACCTGCCTCACTGCCCTCCCAAAAATCTGCAAACTAGCGACTTCGTTGGTACCAGACGAAGTAACAAAAACAAAGAGCTGCTTCTGCTGCTCAAAGAGTGACGTTAACGCTGCGCACGAGCTGTAAACGAGCTTTGCTGTTCGGCTTTTCAAACTAAAAGCGGCCATAGCGCCCTTAGGTTTAGCTTAACTTACCTCTGTGCTCCCGCAACACCCCATCGTCGAACTACGAGTACACAACTTTAACAGAAAAAACTTTTAAGTGCCTAAACTTTATTAAATTTCTTAACTCCTTCGGCTCATCTTCAGTTCTCTTTAAACACTAATTCGCTCTAACCACCTCAATGAAGCAAATTCACAAATTTGTTTGCACAATTTTCCTTCCTTTGGCTAACACCCACTTACGCCCTTCCACTTACAGGTAAACACGGAAGAAGACAACTTTTTGTATGCGACGTTTAGGGGCTACTGTAAATACTCCAAATACTGAGCTATCAATGCAGCAACAATGAAAGGTTGTCCTTGACGCTTTTGAGCTTTTGCACGACATTTTTGTCGACGAGTCACTACACTTGAACTTGTCCAAGCCTGAATTTTCAATTTCTATTTTTTTTTTTTTGCGCCGTTGACCAAACATTCACAGCCATGAAACATGAATCACCACCAAGCACACTTTCCTGAAAGACCTCTGACTATATCCAGGAACACTTTAAGCTGGGAACCCCCGAACCTTGTAAAATATTAGCCACAACACATCGATCTAGTAAAACTAGCGAATGCTAAATAGGTATTTTATTAACAAAAAATCTAAATATTTGTCGCATTGTGCCTGAACGCAGCACATCGGCTTGCACGCCAGCGGCTTGTGTGGAATTTGGCGCCGTTTGCTGGAGTAAAGACGTAACTGCTGTTTGTGGTCGTGGTTAATAGTGGATGAAAGTAGCTTAATAGCAGCAAATAACGCGTGCTTCCTAGTGGTACAAAAATATATCTTTGAAATGAGTGCTGAGGCTTAATGAAGAATAAAATGAAGCTTACACGGGTGTGTTTCCGGTCTGGTAAGTGTGCCACCTCTGTGGTTGGTATTTAGCCTCCAAAGGTAGTTAATGTTCAGGTGATAAAAATAAGTGATTTACTGATAAAGCTGTTCTTTGACTGTACAAAAATGAGTGAGCTTGTATAGCACTTGAAACGTTTACTTATCCCACTGCACGTCGTGAGCGCACAGTTTCACTCTGACGGGAAGGGAGGGCGTGTCTGTGCAGCTGGCGAATGGACCTCACAATCTCGCTCGGCTCGGTAATTTCGCTCACTTTTGTGCTCTGAATCAAGCAGCATGTGTATGTAACATATTGAGGAAATGCAAAGGTCAGCCCATTAAGACCATCAACTTGTATTTACCTGATTAATTACAGGCAAACACCTGCAGTCCTTCTGTTTGAGTACTCCAGCGCTTGAATTTTGGCCTCAGCTTAAATGTGAGGATAGGGTGTTTGTAGACCTTCTAGCTCATGACTACTCAGATTGAATCAGTGTACACTGTACTGGGTTAGCCAAACCCTTACCCTAACCCTTGGACTAAATTAGCATCCCAGAGGCACGCTAATTTAGTCCAAGTAAGGGCAAGGTGTAGTTCAGTAGAGTCTGAGGTGTTTTGTTTCATAGTCCTGAAAATCTGCCCCTTTGTGAGTCATATTTTTGTTTTCTTTGAACTTTTTTGTGTTCTTTGAACTTGCTGTTTATTAAAAATCTTGTCACTGATAACCAAACAGCTTACAATATGCCCAAGTTCACAATAACATAGTTTAATGTATTACCCAAAAGGTTTCCTGTCTTAATGTGAAGGTTTGAAGACACGACTTCCAAGTGGACTGAACGCACACAATATATCATGATGAAGAAATGCTTTGCTTCTGATTTTGCAATAAACACATTAGGTGGGAGACTGTAAGGAAAAGTAACTGTGAGTAGGAGTAGTCTTTCTTAAATGACAAATTCGACATTCCTGCAAAGTAAAATTTCACACATAAAGATATTTTAGTAACTCTGAAGTCCATATGAACACACAGGCAAATTTTCATTCTCAGGAAAAATCAGCATATAATAAAAGCAAGCTAATTCAGATCCTGCAGAACACCCGAATAGCAGTTTCAAGTGTATGTAAGAGCGCCAGTGCAGATGCAGGGAGGTTTCGCTTGGAACTGAAACACAAACGAACACGGAGCGGAAACATAGCTGCTCAGAGGTCTCGCTCATCATACGATGAAACGACTCCTGGCCCCTCATTTTCTGACTCTTGGTCTGAAGTATTTCCTGCTGATGCTGCTGTGGCAACAGTGTCCAAGGACAACACATTTTTTCTGGTTCTCAGCTGGATGAATTAATGCCAGTGCCGCATATGTTCAGCAGAATTCTGGGTGGGAGGGTGTAGTACGTCACTAACTTGGACTGCACGGGGTCTGGTCCAGCATGCAGCGTAATTCCTCATGAACAACAAGACTTCAGGATAAATATTCAGTTTCTCACTTCGCAGACACTGTCCAGTTTGGGATTGTGTAAGGAATCCTGCAAGGTTGGTGCATTTTACCAAGCGTTGATAAATTGCTTACATTTCAAAATGTCTTCCAAGACGAGTAAAGTAATTCTATCACTTGTCTATATCTTGTTTAAATAAACATGATTCAAGAACAGACAGATTTACTTCTATTTTATAAATCTGGTAAACTTTAGCAAGTCCTCATGACCGTGTGTTTGCAGAACCGTATAAGCTTGTGTATATGTAAGAATTCATCTTTCTTTGTGCAACTTTAAGGCTACAGAGGTGTTACAATATGCTGAGGTGCAGACGCTTATACGCTTCTGAGGCATGTGTTTGAGCCAGAGTGTACAGATCAAATCCAGCTGTCATCAGCACCTTACCAGGCTTTGATTCATAAAGTTTGTTTTTGAGATCCAAAATTTTGGGGGCCAGTGACTTTTTTAAGGGGAGAGAAATTTACAAGACCTCTCCGCTGCCTCATAATACTAACACCAATTTGACAGGTAATCTGGCTGAAAGTTCAGACTTCAAAACAGAGCTGTGCAGCGCGGGGCCTGATCCTGACAGGGGGGGAACCTAACTGTATCGCCTCACTGAAAGAGCGTCTTGGGTTTGGATTCACTACCTGGCTGAAACCTTTCTGTGGGGATTTTGCATGTTTACGCCATGCTTGTATTGCTTCTCTCATTAGTTGTTTTGGGATCCTTTTACAGTATTAATTGTCAATTATAAATTGTACTTCGGTATGATTGTGAGCATGAACGGTTGTCAACCTGTCCAGGGTATACCCTGCTTCGTGCCCTATGTTAGGTGGAATGAATGGCGCCCTAGTGATGGACAAGTGCAAGAAAATTGATGAATAGATGCTATGCAGACCCACTAGCTGTGGTTCAGGAACCCCTGGGTAATTTTAGAACCACTGGAATAGTCTTCCTTTACTTAAAAAGTTATATCCCAGAAAGTTGGTTCTTTTCATCTGGACATTGTTTTTTCAGTGGGAGAAACATTTTGTCAGTCATTCACTTCTACAGCCTCTTCTCCAGTCTTCTTTAGTGACTGAAGAGCTCACTTGGATGAGTGATGAAAAGTTTCTCCCACTGAAAACGCAGAGCACAAGTGAACAGAATCAACTTTCTGTGATATCTTTACCTGGGCCATCAAGCATCAAGATAAAAAGTTGAATCTTATTTTTTTCCCTTAGATGAAAAAGTAACTGCCTAAACAGGATGTTTGAAATTCACATTCCTAACTGTAAACAACATCAGCTTTAGTAGAGAAAGGCTGTTTTTTAGAAGGAGTGTCAAGTAACTCCCATACGGTCACAATCAGAACAGTTTCATAAAGGTGTCTGTGGAGATTACAATTCCTTCTTTAAGTCCTTTATTTGGATAGTTTAGGACTTCCCCTCATAAAATAAAAAACTGAAATGGCTTTCTTGGCTGCTGTTTTTGTTTACAGTATGCCTGCTTCTCCAGAATGAGGTCACCAATAAAAGTTTGCTGTTTTTTTAGGAGGGGACTTTCTGGGAAATGGAAGATGCCAGTTTGTGATGCTGTCACTATCTTGTCTTGAATAAGTTGTTTGCATTTGTAGTCATTTGTAGTCAGGGAGCAGCTGAAAGTGGCTTTATATATCATATAAAGACTGCGAGTTGTGAAAGTAAAGAAAAAAAGAAATTCAGGATTCGCTGTGGTTACATATACTCTGAAGCTAGATAGAGCATTTATTGTTTCTGCCAATGTAAGGTTTATAGAATAATTGTAAACAATTATAATTAGACACTTAAATATAACTGCAGCTTTTTTAAGAATACAATCACCCATAGCAAACATAGCAATGCATGCAAGACTCAAATCCCCCTTCCAGGTAGTCCTATTTGGCCAGATGTGCCATAACTCCAGTATTTATATATTATTATATATTTAATATTTTGAAAATATGTGTTGTTTAAAAGAATTGGGGCTAAATAAATATTCCACTATGGTACAGTAACACACATTGCAGGTTCCTGCTTTTGAATGATACAGTGAATGACAGTCAGAGTCAAATTTATTTATTTATTTATGTATTTACACAGGAGTGTGTGTCTGCTCTCCATCAACCTGGTTTTGCACAGTCAGACAAAGCCAACACACCATAACCAGCACGACTGAATGAGTGACTGAGTGAGTGACTGTGCAATTCACTTCAATTCAGCTCAGAAAAATTCACCTAAATTCAATTCAATTTTATTCATATTGCAGCAAATCACAACAACAGTCATCAAGATGCTTTATATCATAAGGTAAAAGCTCTACAATACCATCCATCCATCCATCCATCCATTTTCTTCTGGTTATCCAGGGCCAGGTTTGGGGCAGCAGCCTAAGCAGAGAAGCGCAGACCTCCCTTTCCCAAGCCACCTCCTTCAGCCTTTCTTGGGAACACCAAGGTGTTCCCAGGCCAGCTGAGAAATATAATCTCTCCAGAGTGTCTTGGGTCTGCCCCGGGGCCTCCTTCCAGCGGGACATACCCGGAACACCTCACCCAGGAGACGCCTAGGAGGCATCCTGGTAAGATGACTGAACCATCTCAACTGGTTCCTTTCTATGTGGTGGAGCAGCGGCTCTTCTCTGAGCCCCTCCTAGATGGCTGAACTCTTCACCCTGTCTCTAAGGGAGAGGCTAGCCACCCTTCGGAGAAAGCTCATTTCCATCGCTTGTATCCGTGATCTCGTTCTTTTGGTCACTAACCAAAGATCGTGACCATAGGTGAGGGTAGGAAAGTAGACTAAACAGTAAATTGAGAGCTACGCTTTAACGCTCAGCTTTCTCTTCACCACCCATACAACAATACAGAGAAAACTTCAACAATCAGACCCCCTATGAACAAGGACTTGGTGACAGTGGGAAGGGAAAAACTCCCTTTTAACAGGAAGAAACATCCAGGAAGACCAGATTCAGGAAGGGGCAGTCATCTGCTGGGACCTCTTTAAGGTGGGGGGTGTGCCTTCTTCATGAGACTTCTGAGATGGCAATACAATGTTGGCTGTCCAAGCTCTTTAACCATGCAAGAGACCAAAAAAAGAAAGACCGGATGGTCCACTGTGAACACTAGTGGGACTTTTATGAGTGTGTGAGGATTTTGTTTCCACTGTTGTCATAAAAATGTAAAGCCTATCATTTGATTTGAAGAACCAAAGTAGTCTATTAGTGTCAGTGCAGTCCAGGGTGGTTGTGGCTACAATGTAGCTTGCCATCACCAGTGCGTGAATGGGTGGATGACTGGATGTGTAAAGCGCTTTGGGGTCCTTAGGGACTAGTAAAGCACTATACAAATTACAGGCCATTTACCATTTATTACAGTTGCATACATCCACACCGTATATAACTGCCATCATGCACAGTTATAATGTCCTTCAGTTGCATCATTTACACACATAGACACAGAGCCCCTTCCCTAGGAAGATTAGATTATTTTAGCCTATTATGGTCTGTATTCTTAATAACTTGTACTTCCTGTTCCCACGGTTGGAGTCACACTATGACCCGTGATCAGTGGGCCCCTGGGTTTCTCCTACAACATTGTCTTTGAGGTTAGACCCACATAGACAAAGCAAGTCAAAATCAACAAATGAACAAAAGCAGTTTTTAAAATCAAAACATCAAGGCAAACCTCTTAAGTTGCATCATATTCATTGAGATATTTCATTCAAGAATACTGTGACTGCTCAAGTTCCCACCCAGCCCTCAAACACAGTTATTTAGACTAGCATGACTGTAGACAAAAAGAGTTGTTAACCACAGGGCATAGCAAGTGACAGGAAAGATTTGCAAAGAGCTCGGTGTGGTTTGCAGATGTTATATTTAGATCATCTGATGAGAAACTTTGTTTTGTTGTATTTTTAGTGTTAATAAACCAAAGATCAATTTTCACAACTTCTCATAACTACCAGGCAAGTACAGTGTTTTTTGTTTTTTTAAGTTATTTAAAGAAACCCTAAAAAAGAGCAACAAGATCTACTCAAAGCCGTCTTTGTATATGAAAGCCCTGAAAATGACTCAGTTATGGGAGGGACAGTATTTTTCTTCTCTGCAAACGTCACCTAGATTTTCCTACATGGGCAAACACTGTGTTCTTCAATGCACATGATTTAGACTGACTTATTTTTCCAATAATAAACTATATCAGTGAGGAATGTGGGGTTGTTTCCTCTGGGCCCTCGCTGCTCCACTTAAGAATCTGACGGGTTGAACAGTGGGGGATTATAGGGTGAATCATGAATGGTCCTTTCTTATCCATGTATGTGACTGATCCAGACTTGTGACCTGCACTATTGCATGCCTATAAAAATGGTCATGCTCATCCTTTCTTGTGTGGGACTTTGAGTTTGACTTGCAACAGTGACTCCTAAGGCAAATACATGTTCCCATAAAAAACATGACTTATGGCATGACTTAATGGATGGCAGATCTGTTGGTAAAGCCAGACTGAAATATTGCAGAATCCTTTGGATAAATCCGCTGTGCCCATATCAATGAAGAAAGTTCAATTAAAAAACCCTGAAATATCTCATATCCTTTTTGTGCTTCCTGCTAAAGATTAGTTAAAAACAAATGATCTGTCCTGGTATTGTCATAAATTTGTGTCATAATCTTGTCTCTATTTATGTAGTTAAATGCTAAACTGGCTTTGTGATTTATGACCAAATATTTACACAATGATACAAAAAAGAATCATCCAATTTCAGAGTGCTTCAAAGCTGTAACAATGAAAACATGTACTGTTAGAAAGATGGGATTTGTGAGTTTCACGTGGTTGCCAGTAGGTAGTGAAACCTATCCAGTGATAACTCTACACATAACTGAAAACTTAGCAAAGAAGCAATTTTTGAACCAATTGTATGTTTAGGCAGGTTGTTAAAAGCAGCCTGTTCCAAAAATGCATATTTCGCCAAAGATAACTGTTTGACATGCAAAAAATAGAATAGTATAGTATAGTATAGTATATCTGCACCAATAAAGAGATTCCCAAAGAGCTGTTAGCTGAAAACTTGGCATATCTCTGCATGCTGTGCAACATATCTTTAAAAAATTGAGGACACTGGACAGATAGAGGACAAAACAAAGAGAGGGAGACCTAAAAAGAAACAAAAATGTCTGCCGCAGATAAACAGCATCTAAAAGTCACTGGAAAAACTCCAGCAAAGACCAGACATGGGACATGAGAGATGCATCTGACCCTTCAGCTGATTCATCTATTGTTTGCCAAAACTTCATCAGAAATGGTCTCAGTGGAAGGTTGAATGTCAGCAAGCCATTCTTAAGGAAGACAAGCAGGGAGAAAAGACTGGGGTATGCTAAATCACATAAGAACTGGACTGAAAATCAGTGGGAACAGGTCTTATGGAGTGATTAATCAATTTTTGTTTTTTCAAATTCTTGTCAATATATATGTAGCTGATCAGGAGAGACTGTCAGCAGTGGGTGCTTGAGTGTAAAACACAGTGGAGGCTCTGTCATGTACTGGGGCTGTATTTCAGCAAATGAAGCTACAGTTCTTGATGGAATTGTGAATGCAGTAAAGAATTGTCAGATTTTGATCCACCTGCAATATTATCTAGAAAGCTTTTGATTGGCAATGGCTTCATTTTTTCAGCACAATAATGATCCCAAACACACTGTCAATGCAGTAAAAGCATATCTGGATAGAAGGACATTATCAGGCCTGACTAGAGCCCAGAATTTATTGAAGAAGTACGGGATCATCTTGATAGGGAAGAGAACAAACAGCAGCCAAAAGCCAAAGAAGAGCTTTGAATGTCTTTCAGAGAATCCTGTAGAATTACTCCTGAAGACTTCTTAAAGAAATTAGAAGAAAGCCTGCCTAAAAAATTTAGACTGTGTTGAAGAATAAAGGTCGTCATACCAAATATTGGCTTTCAAGCGTGTTAGAAATGTAGAAAACACAGTTTTTATATACTGTATGTTCATGTATGTTTTGCAAAGTACATCATTTAAATCTGCCTACTTGTATTTTGTGTTCAGTGTTAAATATTAATTGGTGGCATGCTGGCAAGCTTTGTCTACATGAATGGAGAACATTCCTAACAGTTTCCTAGCTGAAGGTCAGCATACATATTGTTACGTCATGGTTGGTATGTTCACATTCTTGTATTTAGTCCCTCCCTGAACTTCCACAGTAGTTGTAGATCTGTACTCACATCAAAGCTACATTTTGCTTTAGCCTCCCACATTTAGTGCTTCACTGCTCTTCCAGTTCACACACAACTGCACACACAGAAACATTGCTAATGGGCATCTTCTCTTGCACATGTTGTTGCCTAAATATGTGTTTTCACAGTATCACTGGTGTATCCGATTGTGACGTACACCAGTTGCCCTGAGGACGGGCAAGATGGTGTGATTGGCAGGGGAAGGCATAGCCTTTTAAATTATAGAGCAGTATTGGACGTCCGCAGGAGATAATGAGTGGATAGCCTGAGTCATGCTCTGTGTCGGGCTCCGCACTTCAATCACCAACCGTATCCACATGGAAGCTTCTGTAACCGAAACAAAATCTGCATTTCATTACATGGCACTTGGTGTAAGAGTGCAGAGTGCATCATGTGACATACAACAGCAGAGTCTTGTTGTACTTGGATGGCTTGCCCTTGAGTTCGACCATCTGTGTCCCCGGAGAGGCAACATTTATGGTAGTGCACAGTTTCCCAGTGCAGCCCCTAAGAAAAGACTCATCCAAAGCTTCAACTCACATCTGGATGACCCAGAGGTTAGAGGCTGGGGTTAGAGAGATAGTTGGAGGGGTCTTCATTCCAGTTTTCTCTTGTGCTTGGACTGTCCCTGTTGGTATGCAGCTGACCCAACTGAAACAAAAAAAAACAACAACACAAAAAACACTCATTATAAATCTGATCATAGCTGAACTTTTAGTGAAATTAGGAGATTACTTACATTTTGAGGTTTTCAATTGGTCCAGGCTTTCCAAATGAAGTATTCAACTTATGCTATGATCCTAATTTCACTATGGGTTTAAAAACAAATTATGTCAGTTGGTCTTTGTGATATGAAGAGTAGTCATTGCCAGCTTTGCCCTTTCTTTCTGCAAAGTGCTTTACAGAAAAATTACTATATTAGGAAATGAATTGCTGGTATTTTGGTCCTAAATATTTTTTTTTCTTCCCACTTAATCTCCTTGAAAAGAAAATTGTCAGGTTCGTAGCACTTTTAAAGCTGTCTCCATTATTATAAAGTATGTTTTAATGCTGAAATATGATTTACCATTTTAGTGTATTTTTAAATACCTCCCCCCAACCAGATTAACTATAAAGATATCTTGCCTTGTATTTTTTTCCACAAGTGCCAGTATTTTTTTTATCTAAGAATACTTGTAGTTACAAGATGACAAATTTGCTGCAGATATATCTGCTAAAACATTAGAGCAATCTCAGTTGGCTCGCAGCCCGAAGTCTTACAAAGCAGCCTGTCTGTTACTAATCAAAGCCAACTCCTCCTGCCCAGCTTGGTGAAATAGGGAGCTAAAGAAGAATGAAGAAAATGTCTCCTGAAAAGAGAAGCAATATTTCTGAAATAGCGAGTAGCGAGTGTACAGTAGAGGAGGGTGGAGTGTATGGTGTGCTTCGAGAGTTGTGAGACGGGGGATGGGGCTCCTGAGATGTGACTCAGACTCACTGTCAAAACCAGCGGGGAGGGGACCTGATGAGAAAAAAGGAGAGAGCGGAGGAGAGAAGGGAGGGCTGGGAGAAAAGAAAACCCAGCCCCTCTTACACCAACCCGACTCTTGAGCGTTCAGCGTCAGCAAAAACCATAATGTGATCAAGATGGAAGTTGTCCATGGACTTTTCACTGCTTCCCGGCTTTCTGCCTTCCTCTGGGGGCTTCACTGCCTGTCCAACAGTTTTACTGCGAAAATACTGACTCGGGTCTAGAAAAAGGCTCGTAGAAGCTTAAAGTAAGGACTTCTTGCTTGGAAAGAGTGAAGTAAAATTTCCCAAACGTGGAAAGATTTCTTTTGATGGATGAATGAAAAGTCAGCTTGAGAAACATCTCTTGGCAAACTGCATTTCAGGAACTAATTGATCTGCAATCTTTGGTTTGGATTATATATTCCACTTCTGGATTTCCACAAAAGCTTTCAGATTATGTTGCTAAACAATGTGTCATCACTGGAGTATTTATGAGAAGTAAACATCAGTGTTTCTCCACTGTAGAATGTGGAGTTCGGCTGTCAGCTGTTCGTTGGAGTGCAAGTAAGAGGAGCGACTGCTTTTTGGACCTTTCCCTCATTTTACATATAACCAAATCAGGTACATGGTTGTGCCAAAGGGTGCAAATGGCAGTTAGAACCGTCATCCTTCTGACTTAAAATGAAAATTTGGGAAACAAAACTCTTCAAGCAGGTCTTCCATTTTTAAAATACTTTCAATACACTTAAAAAAATCAGATTCTTTGTCACAGACTACTTAAGGTGGCTATGCTATGTTGTTTTGAATTGTGTTATTTACATAGTAAGAATGGTTCTCTTTAATCAAAATATTTTATTTGTCTGTCTCGACACATAGCAGATTTACACTATGTTTCTTCACATCTATAAATTGAAATCAACCACAAAAGGAAGAAAAAACACAGAGCAGTGTAATGCAGTATATCTTAGTTTGAATTCTGTGATAAGACTTGCACTTGGTTCTGTGATAGTGTTGGATTCTGTTCCAGTTTTACTTCAATCTACTTCAGTCTCTTATTTTTGTAGGTGAATGGGTGCAGAAAGACTGTTAACCAACACCCAGCACTTTTTCAGACTTTTTTTTTTTTTTTTACTGTTACAATGGTGCAAATCTGACAAACTGCTTTGTTTACAGTTTCCTGTTTGTGATAAGATAAACAATCGGAGGGATGTCTACATTAATCTCAATGATTTAAGCTTTCTCCGTCTTAAAAAATTAAACAATTGTTAGAGATCAGGGTAGTTTACTTGTAGTTGCCAAGCTGAAATATGGAAAAACTCTGCTTCAAAAGAAATCGGTTTCCTGGGTAAATTAATACACTTGGGTTGCTTACTTGAAAGTTGAAGCATTATTTGTACGTTCAGCTCCTGCAAAGTGAAAACATTGCAACACTGGCTATTTCTTATCTCCTTTTCTCCTCTTGTTGCACCAGATCTGGTCCTTCTATTTAACCTGGCATCAAAAGCAGCTTTATGGGATAGCATTGGCTGCCCATCATGCCAGTAGCCATACGTAAAAGAAGCTGGGAGGAGCATGTGACTCACCCGTCAGGATTACAGTACAGCTATGATGATCTGGATCTCGTCTGCTGTCATGGGGTCGAAGGCGACGGGCTATGGATGGGTTCTGCGGGTTCGAAACAAGGTAGACGGGCAAGGTGTTCCTCTATGCCAGAGGGATGCCACCAGCTGCCTATAGATGACCCTGCTCAGACTTGTGAAAGAGGAGCTTCTGTGATGAATGATGATACTGAACCGGAACACTTAAAACTAATGGAAAACAATGGAAAGGATTTGCAGGAGTCAGTGGATCGGTCTTATGAGTTGGTGGGTGTTGGCATACTCCCAAAGACTGACTCTGACTCAGAGGATCTCCAAACCGCAAGCCCTGGGAATTTTGGAGAGTTTTGTAATTCAAACAGTGGTATGTCTAGTGCAAATATTTCTTGTGCAACTGATAGCAGTGATAACACTATCGATGATAAAAGTGATTTGTGCACAGAAAGTTGCCAGAATCACAGCATGTGCGATGACAGTGTCTTTAAAAGTGCACGTATCTCTCACCAACAATACGTCTCTATCTCTTCCAACAATGTGCCTCCATTGTCTGAATGTGCTGGTGAGCAACCTGGCAAAGTTCCAAACCATCAGGATACAAAGGGGAGCCATAGAGAGGGTTACAGCAGACCTCCTGAAATCACTGGGGCCACAGTAAACTGTTGCTCTGCTGCCGAACAGGAACCTCAACCCGACCTCCCAGATGTTGAGGAAAGCAAGACTGTCATCTCTGACCTGCCTGGTATGAATGCTCTGCTAAGCTCAGCAAATATGGAGGGTGGTGAAGCACTGTCGCTAATCAACAAAACTGTGGAATCATTAGTAGCAGATGGAGAATGTGACAAAGGAATATCTGAGAGCCGGAGTGCATGTTCTGCTGACAGGCAAGATGGATTGAGTGACCTAGGAACTCTAAATGAAAATACAGGACTGAGCTGTCTCTCAAGAGTCACTGTAGGAGAAGAGCGGGACCATGAAGACTGTGCTGGGCCGTTGGATAAGGATCATGGTTGGGAAATATCCAACCAGACATTGTTGGAGCAGCACAATGTTGAAATGTTAGCGGAGAGCAGGCCCCAGGGAGAGAAAAGTGCACAAGCAGAAAGCAGCGCGAAAAAAGGACACGTCAGACCTATTGAATCATCTGATGTTAGTGTCATAAATCAGTGCTGCTCTTTAATGGCAGACAGCAACGTGTCATCTAAACAAATGAATTCTGGACATGCAGGAGATGCCATTGGGACAAACACGACACAGTGTGCAGATAAGGATGTGAAAGTTTCTGTAAGTCAGTCACTGGGAAATACTGACCAAAGTTTAGCGCCTGTTAGTGAGGATCTCGCCATTCCTCATCAGACAGAATATAGTTGTTCAAAACTGGACACTATACCAGAGATCAGCCCTGTGGAGGCAAAAGACAGCTCTCTACTTCATGCTCAAAAGAATAATGATGTTAACAGTACCCCAAATCCAGCTGCTGAGCGCTGCTGTTTGGATGATAAACACGAGGTTGCTGAACAACACACGCAAAACCTGCCACCATGCTCTACAGAGGTCAACGAGGGACTCCATGGTAACCGAGCCTCAGGTCCTCACTTCAGTGAGTCACCTGCCTCTGAGGTGGCAGATGGTCACAGAGAACACCACCAGCCAGGAGCCACAATGGAGGCGTCAAGGGAAGACGTACGTTCAGTTATATACAACGATACACAAGACGGCAGTTCGGCTTTAGATGGAACATATGAGCATGCAGATCAGAAAGAAGACAACGTGTTCAAAGTGCGGCTCAGAAAGGTAAGAATAAATATACAGAAGTTGAATGGATGTACAATTACTAGTTTACTACATGTATACTAGTTTAGATCAGTTTTGCAAGTTCTGTCTTTGTAATTCTGCGGCTTGAATGCTTCTAATGAACAGACACTTACTGGGCACACATAATTTTGGTCCCACACTCTGGCAAGTGTCTCGGAAAACACTGACTTCACTCTCACATGCTTACAGATCTGTGAGGGGGCTGTGTGGAAGGGGGGGGGGGGGTCTGTGAAATGTTGTACTTTTTCTCAACCGCTCATTGCAAAACAAGGTCCTATAAGGGCATGGAGACCATGAACGCAGAGGGGCTGGAAGCTCAAAGTAATCTCTAGGGTGAAATGCTTAAACTGTTTTCTCTAGCAAATACTGTATCGTGTGCTGTTTTCACACTGTTAGCAGCATGCTTATGTGGTACAAAAATATACCAAAAATCTTAGAAGCAGTTCGTAGATTTGGGATCAGTGAAGCAAAGCAATAATCAGACAATTGAAACTGTATTCACTAATAAGTTGCTGTAGTTTCGGTCCTTTTAAAATAACAGTAAGAAGCCCATTAATTTGGACAAGAAACGTATTGTGAGAAGTTAAATTCTTGTGTGACATTCAAGATCAAATTGATCACACTCTTGTAAACAGTGACACGTCTGAGTTTGTTTTATTATAAAAACTCGTGGAACGTTTCATATTCATAGTAATTCACCTATTTTGCATTAATCAGACGTATAAATATTTATTGTAACACCATTTATAAGAATGCCAAGGTAACTTCAAAGAGCCACACAGATATTTTCTGATAGAGACTCACTGATATAGGATTTTTAAGGCTCATACCAGTGTTTGGTGATTTAAATATCTGATATGCCAATTGATATTTATTCGTTGAGAGATACAAAGTATAAATAGATTTCCCTAACACTTGTTGTGTGTAGTTATTGATGGGTCCCTACTTTTCCGTCACAAGTTGCAGATTATTCGTTCACTCTTGACTCTGCTCTAATCCACTGGCTGTTGTGTTTGTGATGTCCCCAGATACATGTTGCCATAAGTGAAGTTAAGAGTGGTGGGCAAAGTTTGCTGCATTATTACCCATAACATGGTTGAAGAGTATTTCTCCTGAATCTTCTTTACTTTTTACATGTATCGCCTGTTATAAATGTTGAAATGGATGTATCGGCAAATAGCCAATATCAGCTGGTATTGGCATGGCTGATATATCGGTTGGGTTCTATTTTTGAATATACCGTATTGTTAGCAATTATAATTTCTCATGTGATGACATAAGTTATGTTATTACTACTCATTCATTATTTGTTGAAACAAAAGGAGTCCATGTGCAACTGTGCAGTGTATGGTTAACTATAGCTTGTTGGCTATAGTTTACATAATGTGAAAATAGTGCTGATTATTGTGCTATTGTTTGGTCATATTCAGTTGTTTTGTATATAAATCTATTGATGTGTGCTGCCATGACCCTAATAATATACCACAACCCCTTCCTAATAGTAGAATAAAATGCAGGCATACAATAAAAAAAATATTTGGCTTGTAGTCTAGAATAGAAACCCTAAAATCAGCTGGTGCTGAGTGGTTTATGTGTCATATATTGACACTCTGGTTATTGCTGTGTTCCTGAAAAGCCTATGGGTTGTGTAATCCTAAAGATTATCATAGTATTATTTCCACATAAATTTTTTTAGAAACTTTGGAGCCACTTTTAGCCATGACTAATGTTGAAGTCAGTCCACCAACTGCCAAAAACAATAGGTCATACTCCAACAGGGAGACATGGAAAACCAGTGCCACATTTTCCCCTGGCTCTAATTTCAAACTTAGGATGACTTTAAATACCCCACCAAAAAAGCAGGATTTTGGAACTTGAAAAGAGCAGTTAAGCCAGTGGAAGAAGCCAGCAATTCATCTACCATATGGTAATGGCTTGCCTCATCTTTGACAGCAACGTGATTTGTGTGTCCAGTTTAGCGCAGGAAATGTGCCGTATAGAAGACCATACTGATAAAATATAAATTAAAAATGTATAGCTTTATCCAACGGGACATAAAAAATGGGAGAAGAGTGTTTTCAATATCACGAAGAGAATTACTGAGCTTATGTTAGTTTCTTTAGTGGATAATGACAGAAGCAGCCTGGAATGATCTCTGACAAGATATTGTACTGACTAATGATTGCATCCCCCAGTAGACCAAGTTTTTGTTACAGATTCAGCTTGTAAAACGAACCCATCTGGTTTGCATAACGGCTTGAGATTAAGCTGATATTGGGCTTTGTTACTGTGTTTATTTGTTTTAGCAACAAGGCCTTATCCTGACCCCAAGGCCAAACTGGCTCAACAGTCAGCAGACAACTTGGCAGCATCACCCTCAGTGCTCTCTCTTTTCCTTTTTGGCCTCTTTGTCTGTATTAATTAAGAGAGCCCACTCACTGCAGAGGTCTGAGAAATGGGATGCAGACTGGCTGTAAGACAGGCGACTGAGGGGTCTTGAAAAAAGAGCAAGTTAAGGGGAAGGAGGGATCTAAGAGTTCAAACAGTGTGGGAAACATCTCCCATCTCAAAAAAACAGGAAGTTAAGTGGAATGTGACAGAAACCTCAAAAATGGGAAAGACAGAAAAGAAACCTTCTGAGAACACCCAAACCACCAGAATGCCCCTAAAAACGTTGCCTCCGAGGCAACTGAAGTTTACGCTTGCACTTGTTTTTCACTCTGCCGTTTTGTGGTTGTTTTTGCCATCCCGAGCCAGATGCTTTTGTTCATTCAGCGAGGCCTCGTAAAGATGTCATTGTTTTACAACGGTACAATGTTTCATTGTGATACTTTGCCAAGAAGATGGGACCATAGCGCTGCACGCTGCGCGCTGCGCTCTGCCACGAGCTAGAAATGTCAGTGAATGCATCAGTGTGGAGTACATTTCCCCGACACACATGGCATGTCTATTTGCGCTCTCAGCAAACCGATAGGATCTGACTTTGACAGCCAAATTGGGCACTAACTGGAAAATAAATGTAGAAGCAGTCATAAGACATTATTAGGTTTGGAGCCGGAAGCCATGCGCAGGGATGAGGCTACCTTTAGTATGCTGACTCTATTAGCACATTTATGATTAAGCCATGCTGACCATTTCAGCAGACACATTTATGATCTGTAAAAAGTGCATAACCCAAAGATTCCTCTTCAAGGTACTGCATGTAGAGACAAACCAGGCATGAAAGCCAGCCTCACATCCACTTGTTTTTGTAGCTTTGCGTAAGCATACAGTCACATTGGCTGTGTGCGTGCCATGAGCTCACTCTCATTAAGAGTTTAACAGCATCTGTTTGCGGGGATTGTAACAAGGTTTGTTTGCGGGTAATGGGCCAGCCATGAAATTTCCTCGGGTTCTTCTCAAGGGTAAAGCTCAGACAGGGAGCCACACCCGGTGCCAAGATAAGACAGGCAGAGGGAAATGAAAACATACTGCTTTAAGCAGCGAAGAAAAGGATATTACACGTTTTACTCCTGCTCAAATTGCATGAAAACAACATAGAGCTTAAGGTTAGCAGAGGACAGAGTGGTAGGTGGAGTGTGATGCAATGCTGGATTGTAGCATGTCGGTCTGCTTGTCTTGCACAAGTCAAACCACCTGAGGTCAGTATGAGACTTGTTATCACAGCCCTAAGATGGATAAATTAGCACAGCAGATTAAAGGGCAAATAAGTGGAGTGTTAAAGTAATGACAGAGGCGAAACAAAAGAGATAGCCATTAAATGGCCACAATGTGTAAATCATCTATTTTAATTGGCTGAAGTGGAAGGTTGCTGGGGAACACAGAGGAACAAAGAACAAAGGAACAATTAGATGTATTTTGTACTTGAAATCATGCTTAAAAGTTATAAGCCTTTTAAAACAAAGTCACTGACTCTGTGAATAGTTCTGATCTTACTGTATAGTACTGACTTTTGGCTTTTCTGGTCACATTTCTAATTACATTTCACATATATATTTCATATTTCTGTTCTCTTCCTGATCATCTGGTCACAGATCACAGATGACACTGGAGAAAAAAGTTTCCTTAGAGAAGTGGAACATATTGATTTTGGCACATTTAATGCTGGCCTTAATAGTTTTGTGAGTTTGACTGTTCTCCACTGATCTGTCTCAGCGTGGGCATGCTCGCTTGGACTCGATGGTGCTGCTGCTGATGAAGTTGGACCAGCTAGATCAGGAAATTGAGAATGCCCTCATTGCTACTTCCTCCATGGACAGCACAGCCACCTTCCATCGACGGCATCACCCGGTACCCACACAACTGAGTTATCTAGCTGGATGTGACAGCAGTTTTTTCTATATTTGAAACTGTGCAGCAGTTCGGTGTTCTCAGTGAACTATATTATTTGTTTTTTTTACTTGTGCAGGAGTTTGATTTAGGATCCTCTTCAGCAACGTCGCAACCACCCACGCATCCACATGCTGCTGTTGTTGCTGCATCTGCTGTTGCTTTGTCTTCAGGATCTCCACAAGCCCTTGGAGCAAAGCCTAAGAGTGGGGTAAGTCAGCACCCGAATGTATATAGAAATCAAAACAAGGTTCCAGATTCTAACTGACTGATCACATTTTCTAGCAAAATGTCACTGACATGACTAAAACACACGGGCAGTTAAAATATGAAAATATTTTTGAAAATGACTAAAAAGCCAGAAAATAGACAAAAATAGCAAAAAATAAACTGACATTAACATTTAAACTTAAAAAGCAGTGACAATAAAACATCTAATTTTTCAAGGTGAAAGATCAAATAAATGTTAATGAATATATAAAGAATATCCTGCATATAAAAAGGTACATTTCTAGCATAAAATAGTTTTTTTTCTTTCACAGTATGCCAAAAAAAAAAACTGTAACAGGAAATAGTCTTCGCGTTTAGCTTAAGTGTTCGAACTAATCACTTTACAATGTGAGTCACCTGTTCACATGCCAGCTGTAATGGAGCTGCCACAGAAGGCGCCCACCCGATCTCGATCAGCTTACAGTCTGGTGATCTGCCCGATGATACTTGGGCATACTGAAGAGCCAGGGGTTGGAGAACCAGCCATTCAATAAGTCGATAACCTGCTTGTGCCTCTATAGCCACAACAGCACACTACAAATCAGGCACTACTCTTAACTTCCGAAACACTGGTTAAACTGGGGCCATTGTTTCCAGATTTTAGTCCTGAGGCCTATTTCGCAAGACATGAGCTGACACGGGTGTTTCATTGTAAAATGTCAAGGACACAAATATGCCTATCATATGACTAAAGTGGTATAGTGGTTAAGTTACTCGGTGGTGCTAGAATAGATGAGATAGCTACTAAGAATCCCAATCTCAGGCATGTAATTCAAGACATAAAGACCTGATGCAGTTAACATCCTCTGCAGGTGTGAAACAGAATGGCATGGTGGAGAAATACCCAATGCAAGTATTTGGCAAAGAGGAAGGGTCTTGGGTTATCTTTTTGCTTGGGGGTGAAGACTTTTTTTGCTTCCATTGAGATGTATGATGAGATAGTGGGCTGAAGACAGGAAGGTTTGGAAAGAGAGGAGGGGAGGACACACAGTAAATGTCCCTGGGCATATTTGAACCTGGAATTCTGGAATAGCCTTACAGTATATTGGTCACCTGCTTCATCCGGTGAACAGCCGTGAAGGCTCTAGGTTTTAACATTTAGCAAAAATACAGTAAAGGTTGCCAAACTGAGTGCACTTACTATCTTTCCGATCAAGTGGCTGGAGATTGGTTGCAACTCTATAGATAAAAAATGGTAAATGGCCTGTATTTGTATAGCGCTTTACTAGTCCCTAAGGACCCCAAAGCGCTTTACACAACCAGTCATCCACCCATTCACACACACATTCACACACATAACAGTGTTGCAACCTGATCTTTGAGAATCACTGAGTTGGACACTCAGTTAGGCTCCCAGTTCACACACGCACACTAAGTGTACAGCTTCTTCCTCTGACTCTATACATGCCATTTAATATTTATAGGCCGTGCAACAAAACCTTAGTTTGCATTAGTCTGGGTAAGACTTGCACAGAAACTAGACCTGTGTCACAATCTGTCTCCATTCAGAGGTCCACTTCTATCATGTTATTCTAGAAAAATACATTCGATATTTTTTGATGAACAGCAGCAAAAAACGAGACATGTTTTCCTATTCTGGGGCTTTCACTGGTGTTCCTTTACTTGTTTCTAGATTCTGCCACCAGAATGATGTAACTATGACCTCCACTCCAAATTGGTCCATAATCTTACTGAGTAAACAGATTTAGGTCCCCACAACACTAGTAATATCTGGACCACACAGACACACATACTCAATCTTCCAATTGTAGGAATGTCCCTCAGCTTTCAGGGCTTAGCAAAGCAGACGTTAAAACTCTCTAATTAGCTGGTTCCAAAGATCTAGATCCCTTCACCCCATCAAAAGGGTCAGAAGGGGGGGTCTGGGAGGTGAAAAGCCAGGACAAGAGGGAGCAGTGGGGGACACGCTTCGAGTGAGACGTGTGTCTAAAACCCTTGCATGCTCACTTAATGATTTTGTCAGCCTTGCATAGCCATTGCCTACATTCAAGCAAGCCTTTCTATGTCAAAACTGGTTAAAATGACATAGAGCATAACTTTGTAACCTTACAGAAGTGTCTGAGTTACTTTAATATATATATATATATATATTAATTTCACGATTTATCTGTTGCAATGCCACAGTTGACATTGCTGTGTGCTGTTTATCTTCCCTGCCGTCAAAAAACATAAGAACAGTTCTTGGTTCATTTAAAGGGTACATATCAACATCCTCAGTGATGTGTGATTTATTATGTCTGTAGCCAGCAGTTTCCACAACCTCCATTCCTACAGTAACCCAAGGTAACTCACTAGGCTTGGGTAAACACAGCTTTCACTGTGCCTAATAGAAGGCCTTTTACAGTGGTGGCCCCGTGGAGTGATTGATTGAGGCCAAAGAGATGAAGACTTGGTGAAGGGTATCTCAGTAGTTCATAGTTGCAGGGGTCCTTTCAGACATAAAATGTTGTGACACCCACTTAATCTTTTTACCTACACAATACAAATCCACTGGCCTTTCCTAAAAGAAAACAGGAAAGGCAATCTGGCAACCTATTGGCTATTTCTGGTGGGTTTAGCCTCTGGAGAGGACAGGGGTTCTGATATAGCCAGCAGATATCTGGGCCAAGACTGTTTGATTATTTTTATTTATTTTAAATGCTTCAGTTCAGTTTAGACTCATTTTTAACACTGACAGGTTGTTGGTATTTGTCAGGTCTGTAGACTTTATCAAAGATGAACAAAGCTTCTGGGTGGAAAAATGAAGCCAGTGAAGAAGGGTTAAACCTGCATTCTATCTCAGGGCCACCAGATGGTGATGGCTGTGGCTGCAAAAAGACTTCAAGTATTATAGAAGTTTATAGATAAACAGATTTCCCTTGACCTTTGGGAACACTTTCCTGTTGGGTTTATGACACATTTTGAGTCATAGTAGATAAAAAAATAAAGCCTGTTTTGTAAATCTTGGTTACGATATTTTTTTAAAACGAAGGATTATAAGTGCTTACTCTTTGGCTAACAACTTTGGCTAACATTTTATTTTTATTTTATTTAGTAAAAACTGGTTTTAACTGTGGGGCAGCACGGAGGCACGGTAGTTAGCAATGTCACCTCACTACAAGTTTGAATCCACTACCTGGCCGGGGCCTCTCTGTGTGGAGTTTGCATGTTCTCCTCATGTTTGCGTGGGTTCTCTCTGAGTGCTTTGGCTTCCTCCCACAGTCCAAGACATGAAGTTAATATGGATAGGTAAATTTATGATTCTAAATTGCCTATAGATGTGAATGTGAGCGCGACTTGTTAGCGATATTCTGGCGACCCGTCCAGGGTGGACCCATTGTAGCTAGGATAGTGCTCCAGCCTCTCGATGACCCTAATAAGGATAAGTGGAAGAGAATGGATGGATAGTTTTAATTGTTATTTTATCTTTAGTTACATATAATAACTTTGGTTAACCGGTAGTTTTGAGATTGCACTTTAGCGGATGTTACTTTTCCACTCGTTACCAGGACATGTAACCAGTGTTTGCTCTAATATAAATTCAGACTGCAAAACAACCTTCTAGTATCAACAGTCTTCTCACTTACCTGTAGACATGAACACACATGCAACTCTAAATAGAGATTACAGGAAAGGCAGTACGAGGCAACTGTCTAAGATTTATTTTTCTTTTGTGTGGGTGTAATCTCAGGTTATGATAGGAAATAACTTAATCCTAATTCCTAGTATTAACTTTTATTCTGTACTAATGACAGCTTTTATAGATTGTACATGTGTTGACTGAATTGCCAGAAGTGCTTATAGTACAACAAATGCATCATCACAAAAGGCATCTAAATCATAATCAGGTTTAATTACCACCCCTCTGACACACTGTCGCCAATATCTAAGCATTACAATAGAATAATAGGATTTATTGAAAAGCCTCTGAATTATATAAAATTAGGAGGTACCTGTACTTTAGTTGCCCCATACACAGTAAATTGACATATCCAAACAATCAGGTCATACCCATAAAACAAGCCTTGTATTGTCTCACTACAAAAATGTTGAAACAACCAAAATCTCAGATAGCCTGCTGTAAAATTAAAAGGGAAAAAAATAACCCTATTAGGAAATCTCTCGCCCTTTTCTGCATCGCTTTTTCACCAACATTTGTACATGTTGCCGTGAGCATCTCTTGACATCAGTCAGGAAGGTATTTGCAAGTTTACACAGGACAGAGCAAACAACATATCTCTTTAGCAAACCGGGGGGTGAGTGCGGCCCGACTGAGGGTAAAACGCTACCATACACGCTTTTGTAATTTACGAGAGAGAGGAGCCAAGCTGAAGCAATTAGAGCACAGTCTGGACCGTCTGAGAAAGTAAAATATGGGCATAGTATGATTTGAAATAACTGTTTAACTGCAGTTCTAATTCTTTCTGAATTCTCTGTGATTCCCACATGTACATCAAAGCATCGAGAAAGCTGTGGTGAAAAAGAGTGACACTCTCATCGCTGACATGGATGCTTTTCTGCGTGTGTATGTTTGTGCAGGATGTGCTAAAAGTAAAGTGTTTATCATTTTTGCATTAACATTCCTTCCATTTCTTCAGCTGGATTATGCAAGATGTGTCTGGTGTTTGTGCTGACACTATCCCCATGACACCTCCATAAACACAGTGCAGCACTCGGGTGTAAACACACCGCATCTATTGAAGCACTGTCTCATGCTGTCCCGACCTTTACGTAACCACGCTAAAGGTGATATGTGGTTGTATCTGTTTGTGATGAGTGGACATTCACTTGGCATGCGCAGTATCATTCCTTTGCTGCTGTGGATAAGGTATTGGGTTCATGTGAATGCATTCTTGGCTCCTTGCAAGTTTAGCCGGTGGGTATTGTTAGCCTCCAGCAGGTGGCTGTTATTCTTGCATAGAATGTGAGCCGAACACTTAGCGGATGTTGTGCTGCAGCAGGTGTTTGTTCTTATGCTGGAACTGCTATTCTTTACTCTGAGTGTTTTTGTTGGCAGGTTTATATTACTTGCTTAGTGTGGCAGGTGTCTTGAACTGTTGGTTAGCTTGCATTATTGTGTTGCAACAGGTGGGTTTTATTTGGTTTATAGACTAGTGGGTACACTGATTCGAATGTATATTGTATTCATGGCTGTAAATAATGATTATTTTTGTTTTTTGGTTTGATGATTGTGCACTGATTACATTACAAGTTGGTTTCATCAACTGTTTTCTAAAAGTCACAAGAGCATCTTTACCTTTTTTTGCATTCATTTTACATTATAAAGGACCAGTACAGTAAAAAGTATAAAATTATTCATGCTTGACCATCTTAAACCAGTAAACAGGTGTAATAATTTTAAACTAATACAATCCTAGTATAAAAATGAGTATTTATTTGTCCAAAATTAGAGTAGATAAGAACTCTGTAGTGACATTACTGCACCATCCGCAGTGCAAGAAGTATTTGTTATGCGACTCTATTTTTAGGGCTCTGCCGCTGCAAAGGATGTGCCAAGTCACAGAGGCGGGCGGAGCCTGCTGACCCTTATCCACCTTCCTTTAAATGTTACAGTCGGAAACAACATATCAGTCACCTTGGGCAGCGACAGTTCCCATGAGCAAGGCATGTAACACAGAAGCTGCTGGACAAATCGCATAACTGCCCGTTAAATTTAGCACAGGGGTGTTTCACATGTCATGCACATGATGACAGGGAAGGTGCTGGCGGGCACCACCTCTCATCCGTCTTCGGTGAACATTCCATGGAGCGGTGACCTTTGACCGTATGTTTGGATCTGTATTCTGTCTCCATAGCAACAGTATTCAATTTTACCTCTGGTTTCACTGCCAGTGAATTTAGAAAGTAAAAGTTTCCATATCTGGGTTCATGGGATTGTTTTGTTTTTTTCTGGGAGGGATGATTGATTGAGAGATATTTCTATTTCAGAATGACGGAAAGACTCTACTCCCTGTCAGTAGGTTATGTATGAACATGGCTCTTTATCTGTCTGGTGGACAATAGAAGTGCTGTGGTTTGCGTGCTAAGGTCACTGGCAGATCTCTGCTCTGTCCTTCCTCCATGTTCCGGTTTGGCAGCCTCGCAGTCCCCAAACATCCTACATCCAGACCACACCTTCTCTGCGTCCCAGGCAGATAAAAGTCTGACTTTTTTGCTACTTTCACTGCCTTTTATTTATCTTTGCATTTACTCCCACTCTCTCCCACTCCTGTCTGTGGTCAATAGTCGACACAATGGGCAACAGGCGTAATTATGTTTGCCTACATTCCACCCACGTATTGGCTTAAAGGCTGTAGTAGGCCATAATGAGTCAGGGAGCTATGAAACCAGTCACCATTCAGTCTGTCAAGGGCTGCCAGCAGTGGCTCTGGTCATGGCCATGCTAGCAGCTTTGTGTAGTGTCATTGTCCCCAAGGTCACTTCTCTGCTGAGCACAGCTGTAACAAGGAGACAAACAGGGACCTGCTGTGGTTTCCAAAAAGAGGGTAAGAAAAAAGAAAAGGCTTATGTTTGAAACAGGATGTGGAAAATGAATTTCTCCTCATGCCCCATAAGGAAATTCCTGTTGAATCAAGGCTAAAGGCAGTGCATAAAGTACTCCAACGGAATTGATTCACAGTGCCCAATAAATGTATTAGACTACCTGTCATAAAAACAAGAAAGCAACTGTCGAAAACATATTTAAAACTCATAAAAATGTATCATTATTTATCATTTATGAATCTGAACTCGTTTATATCTAAATTTGAGCCAGCACCTTGGACTCAGTAAGAAATGAATCGTGCATAACATTCAACCACTAAAATTCTATTTTTAAGTAAATAACTGTAATTTGGGGTTGTAATCAAAATATATTAACTGTGCTTAACTATTTTTTTCTGCTCTTTTGTAAAACGGGGCAGCATGGTTGCCTCAAAGCAAGAAGGTCCTGGCAAGATGCCCCACAGTTAAAGCTGGTTTTAACTGTGGGGCAGCACAGAGGCACGGTAGTTAGCAATGTCACCTCACTGCAAGTTTGAATCCACCACCTGGCCGGGGCCTCTCTGTGAGGAGTCTGCATGTTCTCCCCGTGTTTGCGTGGATTCTCTCTGGGTAAACACTCTGGCTTCCTCCTACAGTCCAAAGACATGGAATTACGGGGGTTAGGTTAATTGGTAATTCTAAATTACACATAGGTGAATGTGAGTGCGAATTGCCGTCTGTCTCTATGTGTTAGCCCTGGAAGAGACTGGCCCCCATTCAACAACAATAATTGATATTTTAGCATTAAAAATATAATTTTGATTAAAGAGATTATACAAACTAAAGGATTAATTTTTACAGAAATGTAAGTGCTTTCTATCCAATGTTCACTATCCATCACAAAACAACTTGGGGTTTGGATCTTACCCAAGGACATTTAGCATGCAGACTGGAGTAGCCAGGCATCAAACCACCAACCTTACGATTAGTAGATGACCTGCTCTATCTCCTGAGCTGCAGCCACCCCATAATATCATATTAATATAATCAGAATGAAACTCTAATAGAAAGCACAACACATGGTGTATTTTAGAGATATTGGTATTGTCCACATGCATGAGCCTGACGCATTTGATGTGTTTAACTCTTTAACAGAAGGAGTGCTCTGTTTCAGCAGTGTCATGAATGTCAAATATCACATGATTCTTAGTGTTTACACCCTCAGCTCAACGGCAACTCTCTGTTTTTATAATAACATGTTGTGGCACCGCCCCCAAATCACACCAGCCCAATCATCAATGCGATTTACTGCCTCCATATGGATATCGCTGCTTTTTTTTTTTTTTTACTTAAATGAATCATACTTTTTCATCCATAATTACGTTTAAAAAATTGGTATCGTGGCATGCACTGAGTCAGTGAATTGAAGCGTGAATCGATTACATAGAGGACACTGCAGAACGTGTAGCAAATATTTGCAAGATGATGGTACTTGTTGACACTAAATCATGAGGATGACTGTAAAATGCAGGCATCTGGAAACACCCCTACAGATACACAGATAATGAAGTGCAGTAAATCACAGAACAAATAAACAGTGTCTCAGGAACACAGACGCACACATGAACCCACTGTAAAACCAGGTGCAATTTAAGATACACTCACTGGGGCGTGCGGTTTGAGTTTTTAATTGGGACGTTTAAGTCAAGCGTGTGTTTGCATTTTTTTGTTTTCCATCCGTATTTGCCTTGAAGTTAGATTACCTCAGTCAAGAGATACTTGAGCCTCTTGCTCAATTCTTCAGCTTTCCTTAATGTCTTAAGGAAGGAATGCAGCCCACTGGTGTTTTGTGTTTATAGCTAGATGTGTTTGTGGCATTTGAAGTTGTACAGGTGAGGAGTTTACAGTTAGGCCATGCAGGAGACTTGAGTGACCTTCTTTGACTGGATGTAGTGCCCTGAAAAGCGAATGGTTAAACCTAAAGTAGATGTTACAAAACCGTGACCCCCTCGAGCGAGTAGCTGTTTTTGCCACAGCACAGGGCCACCATAATCTTGTGCAGAGGACATTCTAATCCCCCTTGTTAACCTACTCTCAGCTTTGTCCTTAAAAATGTCAGCACCTAATCCTGTGGGCAGCATTGTTGTTGCAGTTGGGATCTTAGCTTATCCCTATTAACTCTGGTCCATAACCCACAAATGTGACCTGGTGAGAAGAAGCAGGTGACACATTTAGTGCCTTAATGAGCGTAGTGAAACTGGAGAGATGTAAAACTAAAATTATAAAACTACTTTATGTGGCTTAATCAGTGGTTTCCGAATTTTTTATCCCACTTTTTTCACATTGCCCTTTGTGGAGCTACTTTAGAGTACAATCCAAAAAGCAATAACTAGGCTTACAGAGTGATTAATTAGTTTTAGATATGATTGTGCGTATGCCTCGATCTGGTGCCAACCATTCTGTTTTGAAAGAACCAAAAAATGGAGGGAAAAGAGCTGCATCAGTATATGCTCTGCATGTTCAAACATATACCTAAGGTGTGGTTATTTGTTCTACTTGTCAAAACATATACACAGTGTTGGGGAGTAACGGAATACATGTACCGCCGTTACGTATTTAAAATACAAAATATGAGTAACTGTATTCCGTTACAGTTACCGCTTAAAAAGGTGGTATTTAGAATACAGTTACTTTGTTGAAATAAATGGATTACATGGCGGTACTTTCCTGTTTCATATTGTGGCGGGTCAGGACTGTTTGGGTTTTGTTTGACAGCTACGTTCTGTTGTTCCAGGTGGCAGCGTTACGGTTGCCATGGTTACAGGGTGACGCTCTCTCTCTGCGTGTTTCCTGGGTGAGAGAGCCCTTTTTGTTGTTGTTGTGCTAAGCTAATAGGCAGAATGCTACCGGAATGTAGCATCATAGGCAGTGTAGTCCGTGCTGCAGGGAGAATGGACTGCCATACACGTTATGTGTCTGTGAGCGAGGGAGGGAGAAAAAGGAAAAGTACGAGTTGTCATCGAGCAAAAACGGGAGCTGGAAGCATGTAAATATAATAATAACCACTGCAGCCAAGAAGAGTGCCTGACGAGCCCAGTTGTAAGTAAGCTATTAAGACTGGACTGTACACCGTGTTCGTGTTTTCCTCCAAAAACAATAAGTTCCGTTGGAGCAAAAGTATGTGCCAGTAGTGCCAGTTCTGAAAGCAAAGTATTCAGAATACGTTACTCTCATTGAGTAACGTAACAGAATACGTTACAGAATACATTTTGGGGCATGTATTCTGTATTCTGTAATGGAATACATTTTAAAAGTAACCTTCCCAACACTGCATATACATTAGACTGCCTGCTTTCGTAGCACGTTATCTGTTTCTTTTTGTTTAAATTAAAACTTTTAAAAGCATATTTCTCACTTTGCACATTTTCAGCTCAGATTCTTTTTGGCACCTGCTTGCTCTGGTTCTGCTGCTCTCGTTAGGCTTGGTCATACAACAAGCATGAAAAGGACTACTGTCCCTTAAGATGCATAAAGTGGTTTCCTTAATGCTTTACTCATATGAGGTAAAGCAATGGCATTATTCAAAGAGAGAAAAATAAAGCGTTTTCCTTTTGGGGAAAAAAACGGTCCTGGTCGGACAAGTGAAGAGTTATTGTCTTGTCTGGTGATGGAATCCAAGGGCCACTGAACAGTTCACAGTTTACGCTTCACCACTAAATCCTTCCACAACAGCGCCTGAAACCAGAAGTCCGTTGCTTTGGCTTACGTGTGTAAACAGAGTCAGATGTATGGGGGTGTCTGCGTTTGTGCACATCTCACCCTCTCTTACTCCCTTTCAGTGGACGTACAGAACATAACTCATGACTCAAGGTTGGGCGAGGGAACAAGGTCTCAGCTGGCAGTCTCGTGCATGTGTGTGAATGTGAGCAAGTGCACAGGTTGTACGGTGAAATCATTAACCTCGTCACACAGCTAAAGACTGAAAGCGCACCCATTCGTGCTGTAGGTTTTACTTGAGCTTTTTACTGCATTAAAAGATCACAATAAACGTCACAGAGACATTTTCAAGCATCACCTCGTTTTGCGAGGTCACTGTTAAATCCAACATCTGGACGCTACTATACCTTTTCTGCAGGAAATGTTCCAGTGGATCATTAAACCAAGTCATCGCATCACTTCCTGTTGACACATTCTAAGTGTGACATATGGAGACTATTAAAATGAGGGAAGGGGATGCAGGGGAAAAAGGAGAAAATGTGTGGGGTGGATAACTGTGTGCGTGTGTGTGGGAGGGGGGCTTTTCTGGAAAGGAGAAGGTTAAATGAAATTGTTTCCCACGTTTCCCTGCACACATGGACTCTTGGGCTCTGAATAAATTCCTTTGTAAATGCAGGGCAAAAAGAGCACATGAATGCCAGTCAAAATACAGTGATTTCCAGATAACATCTCCAATGTTCCTAGGAAAGCACGCACACACAGTCAGATGCATTTCTCTTTCCTCTGTCAGACACACACCTTAAGCATCTAGTGCTGGAGACGCAAGCTTACCTGGGCATAAGCCATCTGCACCGATTTAGCCATTCGCGTTAAGTGGCTGAGAAAAAAGTTTGGGTTTGCCTGAGCCCCCTAATCCTTGGCCAGCACAAACCATGGGTGGTCACACACACTCGCACATCCACACAAACACACACACACTCATACACACACTGCAGCTGCAGTGCTGGAGAGGGTGGGGATGAGAGGTTGGCGGTGGGGTTGGAACAGGCCTGGTGGACTGCTTGGGTTTGTTGTGCAAGAGCCACATGCCAGTGGCTTGCTTAACAACTCTGACTACCTCACTCACACAGAAAGGCATGCCACACACAATGAGGGGCCATTACTAAGAGACAAAATAATATTTGTTACTAGGACTGGGTATTGAAAGTCTTTACTTATTTGTCTATAAGCTGTCATGTTTCCATAGTACAAGATAAATTAACCTTTCAGTTACTCAACCCAGGCTTTGAACGTCTCTTCAGCAGGCAGCAGACCATCTGTGAGGAAGCACCGGCCACACTTCAAAGCCTCTTTAAAGATAGCATTCATTTTTCTCAAGTGGTCAGTCTGTTACACAAGTAACACATTATTTGACTCATCTAGCCATTTTTTCCCCTTGAAAATAGGTTAACAGGTTTGTGTCTGATGATGATTAACACACCTATTACTGGTTGTTCGTTCATATGTCCTTGGCATCTTACCTTTCATACCTCTTCCCATTCACTTGTCTAGTTGTAAATTTTCTCGCATTGGCTGTTGTGGATGTCCCAGTGTAACTGCAGTTGTTGTCATCTAAATTCTAACTCTTAAATATCAGACAAGCTTTATGTTATTGAGAACGCTCCAATGAGTCTGCGAGCATTCCAGGAGGGTTAAGAATGGTTTTGTAATCCCCTCTCATTACCAGAAAATCTGGGCAAGTACGGACCGACGTCCCAAACCAGATGAATGTCAGAAGCAGGGCTGATGTCACAATACCAGAAATGTAGTAGTTGGTAACAGCACCAAACCCATGTACTTAAACGTAAACTCCTATATTAAAAAGTAATTTTTTATCACCAACATTGTTGTGGCAGACCATTTATTTAACATTTATTTAACATTGAAGGTTTGAAATTAACATATTCACATAACATGTGAACATTCAAACACTTTTAACAAGTGTTAAAAGCAATGAAAAGTGTCCACTGCATCCACTTTCTCTGCTCTCATGCTATATTTGTTTAATCTTTGGAGTTTTTTACTCAGTTCTCCTGTTCCCAGTGAACTCCACTATTGCTTCCTCCACAAGAACAAGTTCTGTTGTGTTTTCATCATGTTTCCAGAATTTTGATATCAAAGGGTGTCACAAGCATCTGTTCTGGGGACATATAGTACAAATAGTTAAATAAATATTTAAAAAATATATACCTGATTCCTACTTGCCAGGAGCACTTAACAAACCATCAAACATTAAAACAACTGAACAGCTTTTAGAGTAAGGCAGTAATATTAAGTGTCAAAGTTCTCCATACTATTCCAATCAAAATATCCAAAATGTTTAGTAAAGTAAATACATAGATAAATACAAAGAAAGTTTCATACCTGGATTTTTGAAATGTATTCACTAAAAGTGATTTGTTGGAGGAAAAAAAACCAAACCAAGACAAAAACAATTTCACCGGCCTGCTGCTTAGAGTAATGATCCTAATTAACAACCCTACAGTGTGTAATCATGCAGGCACGCATGCTTGCAGGCCACTACATACTCATGTGAGGCAGACGCATACCGTACCTCTTGTGCCCCAACACAAACCACTTCCAGTAAATTAGTGGCAGTAAATGAGGCAGCTGATGCCTGTGTGCTGTGCAGCCTGCAGTTCCCCAGTGGACACTTGACACGGCCTGGTTGACCCCACACTGGGAGAACCTGCACTGTGGCATGCAGAGTGGGGGAGAACAGAAAAGCATTAAGAAAATATGTGAGTGTGGTGCAGTGAAATCACTGGTACTTACGTGTATTCGTTAACATTCTCGTTCTCATAAATATATGAACATATTTCTAAATGTATTTATTATCTGTAACTGCTATAATAAAGTGAAACGCAACAGTACGTGAAAGCTGAGGTTTACACTGTGTGTAAGTGATCTCATGGGTCACTGAAAGAAACCCGTGGTGTCGTGTTTACACAATAAGATGGGTGCACTGGTGAACTGAAATGTCTTGTTAGACCTAAACAGAGAAGCCACACAGACCTCCCATATTTCCATCCTTCAGAGTTGTAGATGAAAATACAAAACATTAGCCATTCAGATTTTTTAAAAAAGAACCTTTTTGCTACAATATAAAGGAATAACATGTCTTGTACATGTACAAAATCTGAATTAATGCGGTTCTGTTTAAATATAAAACGCTGTGTGAGGATATATTTTGGCATTTTGGTAGTATTTCAAATAAAATTGTATATTGTGGCGAAACAAGAATAATAAATACTGTTTCTAACCTATATCCAGCTGATGAAAAGGCAAAAATGGAGCAGGTGGCTTGTGTTATCTTAGCTGAGTCTCATACCATTCATAATGTTTTCCTGTAACAAAACATTGTGGCTGAAAAAGCAGAGCTAATATTACCCGTGTGCAACAGCTGAAACAGCACTGAGTATAAATGTATGTCTGGCATCACCTCACTGCTGATGTTCTGTTTGTGCCGGATAATTTAATGACAGGAGCCTTCAGCTTTTCTCTGGTGTCTTTTTTTAGGCCGTTAATTAGCAATAAATTGTAAAGCTGTTTGTCCACAGAGGAAACTTCACCCGTGTTACGTCTGAAAGTGACCGACAAACGATTTACTGCTGTTTCAGCACACATATATGTTACACTTGTGCAGACATAAACACGTACACATGCATACTCAACAACCATAAACACATGTGTCGCCAGATAAAAATCTAGTTACGATTTTGTGTGGATTTTAGTTTAAACTATGTGTGAGCAGATAATTCACTCGCTGGATTCTAAAAACTGGATTAAGGACTAAGATAATTCATTTATCCAGCGTGAATCAGCAAACACGTTAGCAAAAACAAACTCGTGCATAAGAGCAGCCATTGTATTCATACTCGCCAGACCGTGTCATACCTGTGGTTATTCAGTCATAAATTATAGGGGCTCCCCCTGAGACTGGAGGACCAAATTGCCTGTAGCCATATTTTTTGCTCTGTAATGATTAGTTGTGTTTCTTTCTTGAATGTGACCATACTGCAGCCTGATGCTAATGAAATTAAAAGTGATTAATAATCAAAGTAATGCTCCCTTTATGGCAAAATATATTGTGCTCATACTAACAGAGAAAAGAAACATTTACAAGGCCAGGAGTTTGTATTAATCAGAGTTGTAAAGTTTAGTGTTGACATCAAATTTCAGGAAACAGTGGAAATTGTTTGGTTACTAGCATAACGCTGGTTCTCTGTAAGCTTATTGCGGTATCTTGCCATCCAAAAATTACATGTGATAAATGATGATAGAGGCATTGTATTGCATTGTAGTGCATTCCAGCTGAATTTCAAAATTCCTAGTCAGGATTTTCAACTGGAACACCACCTCAAATCAAATTTCCAACTCGAATAGTTAGAGCAGCCCCACCAACACTGACTTAACAAGACATGATGGCAGTCGTGAACATATGCAGTAGTAAAACAGTAAAAATTTAAAACTGTACAGCCACTATTGTGTATTTCTAACTCGATAAATAAGCCATACGCAGAGCACTGACTAGGCTCTTTCCATGATCATGCTGGAGATCTTTTAAGTGCAAAAAAGCATCATTGCGCTGTATTCCTTGTGATGCATGAATAGCTCTACCTTGCTAGGAAGTAAAACAACTGACTTTGCTACTAAAACATGCTCAATTCACGAGTGAAATCACTCACAGCTCTGAAACCCGATCTCTGAGGTAAATGAAATGCAGCATTAGTCCAGAATGTTTGAAATGAAATATGTTCACAGGGTAACATGTTTCCCAACCTTACGGATGGTACAGAAAGGATAAAACACAAGTTACAAGTTGGTCTTTTAGGGAAACACTAAATATCTTCTTTCTTGAATGGAGTTTTCTCCTTAAGGAAATAGTCACTCTTTAAAGGATCTTCATTTTTTTGAGTCCATTATGGCACATCACCAAAAGACTCCTTATCCCAATCTCTGATGCCAGTATCACTGAGTAAGGGCTCTCGGAAGAACAGAGTGTGATCGTTCTTCAGCCAAAGTGAGTGTGTGGGCAATTGCCTCAACTGTTAAGCCAAACTACATGTTTCCAGCCAGCTGCCTAAACCCACATTGTGTCCACAATGTGGGTTTAGGCATTAGTAGGATGGGTCTTTCACTCCAAACTCATTGCATATGGGTGCACCCTTGGCATCACATTTAAATGCAATAGGAAAGTGTTATTTTTCAACATGCGTTTCCTAAACCTGTCCAAGTAGATTTTGGTGTCTAAACCTAAACTAATAAGCAAGTGAAAATGAAACAAATCAGTGAGCGATAAGTGAAACCAAGCTCTCAGACAGGACACAACCTTTGGTCTCTTGGCTGACGTTTTCTAACTTCTGCTGTTTTTTAATCACCTGAAGGTGAAACAAGAATGATTAATTTCTTTTGCTTCCACTCAATGTGATTAATTTGAATTTTGGTGCCATTTGAGGCATTATCGCCCTAAAAGAAGGATGGAATGAAAGAGGTCAAAGTTGTAACCGCATAATTAAACATCATTAAAGCCGTTTAGCTATTTCTGAGGGGAAAACAAACATTGAGTTGTAAACTCATCCTAATACAAATATCATATTGCATATAATATCACAATGTTTAGACTTTATGAACACAGAATCCTTCTCTGGGCAGTGTGAGAGCATTGTAAGAATGGTCCTGCTTACTCTGTCTGATCTCTTCCAGGGGAGTTTGGATTAAACAGGTCAGGGTGTGGAGATCAGCAAAAGACCCTGAGGTCAAAAGTCAGCACCAAGAAAGACCTTTACATTCCAGCTGAATGCTCCACTCTACGCACATGCAGACACACATGCACTTTACCACTGAAACGACACACAGACTGTTCTATTTTTACCCAGAAAGGTTGTTGATGCAGCATTTATTCCTAAAACCTGCAACAAATCCAAAAAAGGTGCTATTAAGCAACTAGAATAATAAGAATCTACTACAGCTACAAAATGTGTTGTGATTTTATCAGTAATGTCTCTCCAGACGACCTACGTGAGAGCTGAATCAACATTAACTCACAGGAAAGTGTGCTGTGTGAACACTTTTAATGATGTGGTTTTTTCAGAATTCTTTGGTAGGTTTGTTATCTACTGTAACCATTTATCAATATGTTTACACATCATAAAACTATGCATATTGGGTTTTGGCAACCACACTCCTGGTATCTCAAACCCGGTATGTCATGAAACAATGTGGTGTAATTATACGCTCCATTTAGGCAAGATTCTTAGAAGAATATATGGTTAGTACCGAAGATCAACACTTATTTTTATGCAATGACTGGCATGCTTTTCTCTTTAGCCAGATGACCGACACGAACAAGCAGTCGCAAATACATACAATTCGCTGAGCTCGTGTTAAAACACTGGTTTATAAAACTGCAGATGCTCCTCAAATAAGAGGGATAACATGTAAAGGAATGAAATAAGTAGCTGCTGAAACACTGGAATAACACAGGATGAATGCTTATTTTAATTAAACTCTCTAGGTCAAGGTTTATTTAGGAATGCTTACAAGTGCTAAGAAAAATCAAGCGAGTTTCCTGTGTGAATCACTCCGTGGCATCAAGTATCATGGAAATGCATCATAGCCAAGCTATCGTGACTATAATCTTTTTTTCTCCTCTTTTTCCCAGAGCACCCCCGTTGTTCCTGAGAAAGAAAAAGCTGGTAAGTGCTTGCTGTTTTTTCATTATCATTTGTGCCTGCCTAGATGAGAATCTTATTATAATTTTTTTTTACCTTGTTCATTTTTCGGTCACGTAGAAGTTGTGAAAGTTGTCTTCAGTTTGTCTGGTCTGCGCCTAAAGTGGTTTATGTGAGGAGATTCTCGACAATTTGCGATGGATGTCCTGTGTTCACAACACAAAGGCGTTGCAAAGTACTGAGAGAGAAGGTGGAGTGTTTGACTGAACAAGGACAGATTGTGGTGAGGCTCTGGATATGAGTGTAGATAAGAATCCTAGACTCATCTACGAAACCATCAAGCCTGTCGCCTTTCTGAGATAAGAGCCAGACTGGATGTCGAGTCTGTGCCCAAAACTTTGAACCTTTCCCTCGTTTACCTTTTGCCCTCACTTTCCAGACTCTGTATAAAAAAGAAAAATGGGGGAAAAAGCAAATAGAAATAATGATCTTATATCAAATACATACAGCAGCACACAAGTTTCTCTAAGCAATATTTATCAAATAATTTAGCAATACAAATAATCACTTCTGAATGAATGAATCTAATGAAAAGACTTATTTCTATTGACATGCTATATCATTACATTGCAATTCTTCCAGTGGGCCACTTTATTATGAATCGATCTAAAGAAAAAACTCAAATCTGTAGTGAATGCTCCCTCCACTCTCTATCACATAGTGCATAGAGTGGGTCATCAGGAAACTATGGATGCACAGACCTACTTGCAGACAGACAGCATGGGAGCAGTGTTCATTAACCCCCCCCATGTCGTCAGTATGCTGGTAAACAATACCAGAGAGGTGGTTCGACGTAGGAGATGAGGCTTTCATATTGGCCCCTGCTGTCTCAAAGCCTGATGAGAGTCCTCACTCAGGCTTGCTCTGTCTGTCCCTTTCTCTCTCTAATTAATACCACTATTGAATGGAAAATGTCCCCAACATGTCCTTGTGTGTGTCTGTGTGTGTGTGTGTGTGTGTGTGCATGCTGTGCATATGTGAGTGCTACCTGCATTCTAAGTCAAAGCTTGGAAAAAAAGCACTTTGGCAGCTTCAAAGGGGTCAAAGTCTGTTCTTCATTTTTCTTAAATTAAATCACTCTGACTCCCTGTAAGCAAGTTATGTAACCTCCATCTTTGCGTCTGTGTGATAGGGCCCAGGACTGTGGATGGAGGGGGAGGATGGGGTTGCAATGGGAGTTTTGGGGGCGCGGGGGGGGGCACAAAGCCCAGTGTTCATTGTGGCACTTCAAAGCCCTCTCTGTATCGCCAGCATTTAAGGCCTCTTGGAATGACACATTTCTGACAGTGTTACATCACACGCCATGCCCTGAAGGCTCCTGCTGCACTGCTATGAAAGACAGCTCATTCATGGTTAATTTTACTATGTGTGCAACAACAGAAGCTCACTAGTGATCAACAAGACGTTTCCACAGTCCATGCTCCCTAATGGCACGGTTGATGACCTGCCTGTGGCGCTGGATGTACCTTAGCCAGTGTTATGGCTTGGCTGCGCACAAAGACCATGTGTCTGTTGCTCTGCAGAGTTACAGCTCCTGTCCTGCTGGTTATTGCCTGATTTTACAGGGCCTGCAAAGCACCAGTTAACTGTAATGGCAAGAAAAGACACAAGACATACCGCATACCATTGGAAGATAAGGACAGTCATGATGAGGTGAGAGATGCGATGTGTATGTTATGCTGCTGAAACTAAGAATACACTCAGATTTATTCATTTATTTATTCATGACCACAAATGTATTATTGCTATAACAAAGAGGCAATTTTTTTTTATCTTCAGATGCAACTTTTTTTTGGATAAAAGATAGGAAGCTGACAGACTTGCCTCGTGGGAGTAAAAACACAACAAAGAAAATAGCGAAGACAGCCTATATTGGAGAATTTAATATTTTTAATGCTTTCTGCTGTAGCCCTGAACACTACAAGCACTCCTTTATCTGCTCTTTATTTGAGCAGGTTAATGTAGTACATAGTTGGTATGGCTGGGTGAGGTTTAACAACTAGGGTTAGCTACTGTGAAGTTTTTCTTACAGTACTATTGCATCATCTGGGAGTAACCTTTATTGCCAATTTATGACTTAGAAATGTCATAGACATCGCCCTCCATGTCATAACCAGAAACTGAAATGTGAAAGCAGAAAAACACAATTGTTTATTATAGCACTTGGTTAAATCCATATCCAGTACAGTAATGATAATTATCTTACTGAAAAGAAATCTATTTTACCAATATCCTAAAATATTTGATTACCTATATTTCATAATTTGCAAGCTAAAGAGAAAATAGCTAACAGCTAAATGATGGTGTTTTAATTTTTGAAGACAGAGAAGACAGAGGGTAGCAGATAGAGCACAAAGTGACCAAAAAAAGCTAAATGTTGGCATTTTTATTGTTTATGATTCAAACAACAGCTTCTGTTATTTGAACCAGTGTCAGCTGTCTTGCCAAAACAAGATAAAATGTGCTGTCTACAAAATGAAACGAATCCAGGTTCTTTGCTGAATGGGATCCAGATCCACAATGGAACTTGATATCCAAACTAAGTTTGATAATAATAGACACTGTTGAGGGTAATAACACACAAGCTTAAACTGAATGTTCACTGATGTGAAAACTTGCAATGTTGTAAACATGTCAGAAATCCACGTTGCAGATTACTGATAGCAAAGTCGGTCTGTCTTCTGTGTTTTTTTCTTGGCTGTAGTTGAGTTTAGAAGCACCATGGTCTGCCTAACTGATCTAAATATAAACCAGTGCAAATATAAAACACAATGATGGGCATCCAACCAATAGCAGGGTCAAATCCTGGCTTTTTACCTGGACCTACGTGTCTTGGCTAGCAGTTGGCGATAAGAAGAGTAAGGAAACTGGAGGGTTAGATACCCTCAATGGGATTCTTCATGCTCCGACTGTGAATAACTTGCCTCATCATGTCTGTCTGGCACTGTTTTTTTTTCCTGTTTCCCTGTTAGTCACTATTCTTTCCAGTTACAGAGATGTTACTGGTATTTACGACTGATGGTAAGATAATTGTTTTATTAGAAGTGACCTGAGCGTTAAACTGTGGGGAACCCAGAATGAATCATTAGACAATCTCACATCAAAAAAACTCCCTTTTGAAGGCACAGCCGTTTGGTCAAGTGAAAAGATATCAGCGTGTGGATAAAGCCAATAGTTTCTGATCTGTAATGTCGATATGATTCATGTGAAGATTTGAATCCGAAAGAAGCAGCTAAAAAGATGTTTTAACTATATTTAATAGTTTGACTTATACGGCACCAAATCAAAACAGCAGTTGCCTCAAAGTGGTCTATTATATTATAAGGAATACACTTTACGAAAAACACCACAACAATCAGGTGACCCCTGTGAACAAGCACTTGATGACAGTGGGAAGGAAAAATTCCCTTTTAACAGGAATACACCTTCATCAGAACAAGGCTCAATAAATAGACAGAAGGCTTATTGTGTAAAAGAGACAGAACTGATCCACTCATCCAATAAAACGGGAAAAAAAAAAGAAATTTAAGTATATTTTTCTAATTTTTTTCCTTTAGTAAAAGTTCTTAGAAATATGGTGTATCTGTGAGGAATATGTGACAGACTTAGTCATCTGTGTAAACAAGTAAATCAGTCCTCTGAGCACAGATGGTGCCTTCATGAGATCATGTTTTCTCTGCAGATCTTGTGACTGATCATTTTAGCTCCAACAGACCACGTTCCCACACAGCGTCCCACTTAATTCAGAGAACATCACAGTTAGCAGAGTTGAACAACTTGCTTTTCTCATTTGCGACTATTGCCTCTTTCCTGCAGATGCGTGCCCTCTTAACGACGGCGCTGTCATCTGAGAAAGCGCTCTGACAGATGTAAACAAGCTCTTCGTATTTGGAGCCAAGTCAATAGCAGCTCATGACTGATGTTTGTTTTCTGTTGCTTGTTCCTCTTCTTTAATTGAGTCTGCCTTATCCCACTTTTTGCCCTCCCCACTTCATACCAAGTACAGGAGTCAATGTGTTTGTGCAAGGTCACATTCCTGGCCTCCCCCATTCGTCTCTGATGGCCTAACCCCCCCCCCACCAGCCCCTCCTCTCCCCTCCCATTTGACACCCTCTCCTTTGCTTCCTGTCTGGAGACTGGTAGTGTAACATACTGAGTTGGTTTATATTTCAAACTTTTGAGTCTGAGGTGGAAAGATTTACAAATGCAACTCACAACTGTTCCCTTTGAATGTACATAATCCAATTTCCTCATGCTTGATGTCAAAGGATATATGGGATAGTTTGGAATTTTAAAAAAGTTTGGAAGCATTTGATGTTTCACTGTTCTGCTACTTCAGATTTCTGGTTGAGTCATATTCTATTACAGTAAGTGTTCCTCCTGTGAATTTTTAGAGCTCTTTTTTGGGCATCCATCTCCTGTACTGTGAAAAGGAAACCACACATGAAGGGGAATTTACAACAGGAACTCAGCCTCCTGAAACTCCCGAACCTACAACAACAAAAGTCTCCCCTGTTCTATAGAAATAAGCCAGAAGAGGTGAAAGAGGCCTTGCGTCATCAGTCTTATTATAGCTCTTCAACAGCTATTGATTCAGTACCCGCAGTACATGCAACGTATGTAGAAGAAGAAGACTATCATGGAAGCTGCTGAGTAAATGTTCTACATGGATGGTGAGAAATTTATATTTGTCACTGATTTTTTATTTTAGTTTTTTGGTAATGGGTTTAGGCTTGATCCCAGTCAGAGACACAAATCCCTTTGGGGTTGCATCAGGAAAAAAACATCAGCAAAAGCAAACATTTGGAGCTACCTGCTGTTGTGACGTAAAAGAAAATTGTCTTTTTTTAGTCTTTTTGCATAAAGAAACCTTTTTGATATTGGTTGTATTTTATTTTTAATGTCACCATTTATAGAAACTATTTGCACTTAGCATCTATGGTATGATGCAGTCTTGGCTAATAAGCTACACTAAACGATCTCATGACATTAGGTTAAGGTTGAGGTAATAAGTGCTGTTGTGGTTTAAAAAAACACTCTCTGACCTTTCTGACACTTACCTTCTACCTCCCTGTGTGAAGGGCACACGCTACTTTCTGTGCTACGTGCCGGTAACAGGTGTAATGTGGGTAAAAATTTCCATTTGGCGGGTAATTCTCTGAGGTTGTCCACCACAAAGGTGAGTAAATGGAACAGGGTAACTGCAGAGAGTGTATAGAAGGTCGATAAACATCACATGTTTAACAAAACCACCAAGTTGGTTTCATTCTTGAATACATTTAATAGCAAAGTAGATTTATATAAATTATACAGGTCCTTCTGTATAATTTGTTTCAAATAAGGACCATGTCTTTAAGGTTGCATACATAATTATTACCTAAATATCTATGTAAATGTATGTATGTATGTAAAAAGGACATTTTGTATCTCTGCGATGCTTAGCCAGTGGATTGGCTTGTCTGTCTCTTGGTCAGGAAACCAAAAAGTTAGTTTTAGACATCGGATGTGAGAATATTTTTTGCAAAGGCTTTCATCACATGAAATAGATAGTATTTAGTTTTTGCTTCAAATAAGAAACATGGATGAGTTGGGAGGTAACTAAGTAACCAAATGATGCCATTCTGGATATGTCACTCCCTATTCTCTTTATTATCATTTTCAAAGAGGTGTATATCCTCTTAAATATATTCTTTATCTTAAATAATCCTGGAGGAATTTTCATCCATAGCCAGGAGGTTGTAAATCTCCCCAGTGATGATGGTGTAGCATGCCAATGCTGTCCTGAGGCTAATGAATCAGTCCTGGCTCAGCAGGCTCCGTCACTCCCTGGCTGGTTTATTCCCCTTGTTTGGTTGTCAGGGAGAGAGACTGAGGTTCACTCAGATTCTCACTCAGTTGGTGGATTTTTTTCCTTTATATATCTTAAGATGTCGTTTTTTGGTTTTTTTTCGTGATTTCGGAAACTTCGTTTTTATACCTTGAATTAACTGGTAGCTAGCATGTGAGGGAGTGTATAGTTCTGCATCTACATCATAACTTACGCCATAACTGGAACCCCTGACGAGCACCTCCTGAAAATTGTTTCTACACGTCAGGTCAACGCGTAGCACAATGACTAGAATGGCGTGGACGTTTGCAATGTGGGGACAAAAGAAGTTTCCGGTTACTATGTAAGTTAGAATGTAGGTTTATCACAGAAGTCTAAATCAAGCTTAAGAAATCAAGTGGGTGGTCACATCAAAGGAACTTGCACACAATTACAGTCACACTGTGGCACACACACACACACATAACACATCTTTGGCTTTTCTGTAATGGGCGCATTGTTTTTCATAGACATTTTGATGGAAGACCCTGGCATACTGTTCCTATGCACTGTTTGAAGTCTTCCCAAAGCACAACACCCCTGTCTCCATATCTGGGTCAGTATGTTGGCATGTAACCCTCTCCAGCCTGTATTCTGTGGATTCTGGTATTCATGCACACTCCTGGCAGGCTGTACACTTGTTTGACAAAGGAGGCATTTGGCAGTGCTTTCCTTCCTGAGGTGTGAGACTTGCATTGTTTTCTGCTTCAGCATTCACCCTCATATCCAGGTTACAGTCTGCGTATTGCCCCCTATCACAGGTATACTGGAGACAGAGAGGGAAAGTACACCGATATGTTGTGATGCACATACTGACCCAGATGGTTTCTGTTTGTGTCCTGGCGTACGCACACAAGCGCACTCGCCTGAAAACAACAACTCATGTCATGTGAGTCAAACCAGTGTGTAAAGGAGGAACGGAAACTCTGATACTTCCATAGTTTCTTTTTCTTTATCACGCCCTAATCCTTATTTATTAGGTTGTCCAGGAGGTCAGTCCACAGTTGTGGGAGCATGAACTAAAAGGTTGTGAAAAGGTTAAGATGCGACAATCCAACGTTATGAGTCTCAGCAAACCCCGGGAGACCATAAAGTCAACTGGCCATGATGAGAACAATGCTATCTTGAAACTGCAATTAGCCTAAGCATTACCTTCACTTGCTGGAGCAATCAGCATGACTGGCTGATCTTTCTCAAGTGTGAGCTTAGTGTGAAATGTAACAAAATGCAGTTTAGCAGAACACAAATAGTCACACACACACACATAATGAGAAACTATACCAACATACGAGTATGAGACTGTTGGGCCTAAAAGACGATAGAATGTTGTGGTGGGGCGTGGTCTGCGGTGCCGTGCGGACGCACCTGCACGGCATCCGCAATCACCCCCGCCGTGTTAAAACACAGGGACTCAGGGGTTGGTGGTGTGTGGTGTGAGGTGCTGTGAATAAATGTCTGAAAACACTGATCCCTGGACCCGCCGTGCCTTATTCCTGCCACAGTGGTGCCGAAACCCAGGAGGCGGCACGGCGGGTTCTTATCGGAGCCAGGGAGCGGAGGTGCTGGCCCAGAGGGTGGCCGAAATGGCGGCCGCCCAGCGGGAGCAGGCGGCGGAGGTGCGTCGCCAGCAGGCAGAGCTGCAGGACCAGTCCGAGCGCCACCTGCAACGGATTGGGGAGCTGGCGGCGCTGCTCTGGGCCTGGGCGCCACCCCCACAGGTGTGTACCGAGGACAGCGAAGCGGTGGAGGAGCCGCGTGGGGCACCTGAGCAGCCGGAGGTGGCAGACGAGGCGCGCGGGGATCTGCGCCTGCCGGAGGAGGGGGAACAGCCGGGTGAAGGGCTGCTCCTGCCGGGAGCGGTGGACGAGCCGCTCCGACCGGAGGCGGCAGACGAGGCGCGCGAGGGTCTGCACCGGCTGGAGGAAGAGGAGCCGCTCCCGCCAGCGCCCCAGCCAGCGGCGGACGAGCCGCTCCCGCCAGCGCCCCAGCCAGCGGCGGACGAGCCGCTCCCGCCAGCGCCCCAGCCAGCGGCGGACGAGCCGCTCCCGCCAGCGCCCCAGCCAGCGGCGGACGAGCCGCTCCCGCCAGCGCCCCAGCCAGCGGCGGACGAGCCGCTCCCGCCAGCGCCCCAGCCGGAAGAGGTGGAGAAACCGGGAGGGGAGATGGCGGTCCCCGTGCCAGGGGAGCCTGCTCGACCTGTGCCCGAGGTCGAGGACCGAGCTGCCCCGGAGCGTCAGATGCGCCGGGTAGTGAGCCCCTCCCGGGGCCGGCGGGGTCGTGCCGGCTTGCCGGGTAGCCGGCCTCCGGACCGGTTTCGCCGCTGCTGCTGGAGGCGTGGCCGGCCCCCGGACAAGGCTCGCCGCCATTGGAGGTGTGGGCGGCCTCCGCAACGGACTTTGCTCCCCCCAACCGGTGGGGTGGGGGGGGGGAGTAGGTTCGGCCGGATGACTCCCCGGCCTCAATCGGGCGATGGGGGTGTGTGGTGGGGCGTGGTCTGCGGTGCCGTGCGGACGCACCTGCACGGCATCCGCAATCACCCCCGCCGTGTTAAAACACAGGGACTCAGGGGTTGGTGGTGTGTGGTGTGAGGTGCTGTGAATAAATGTCTGAAAACACTGATCCCTGGACCCGCCGTGCCTTATTCCTGCCACAGTGGTGCCGAAACCCAGGAGGCGGCACGGCGGGTTCTTATCGGAGCCAGGGAGCGGAGGTGCTGGCCCAGAGGGTGGCCGAAATGGCGGCCGCCCAGCGGGAGCAGGCGGCGGAGGTGCGTCGCCAGCAGGCAGAGCTGCAGGACCAGTCCGAGCGCCACCTGCAACGGATTGGGGAGCTGGCGGCGCTGCTCTGGGCCTGGGCGCCACCCCCACAGGTGTGTACCGAGGACAGCGAAGCGGTGGAGGAGCCGCGTGGGGCACCTGAGCAGCCGGAGGTGGCAGACGAGGCGCGCGGGGATCTGCGCCTGCCGGAGGAGGGGGAACAGCCGGGTGAAGGGCTGCTCCTGCCGGGAGCGGTGGACGAGCCGCTCCGACCGGAGGCGGCAGACGAGGCGCGCGAGGGTCTGCACCGGCTGGAGGAAGAGGAGCCGCTCCCGCCAGCGCCCCAGCCAGCGGCGGACGAGCCGCTCCCGCCAGCGCCCCAGCCAGCGGCGGACGAGCCGTTCCCGCCAGCGCCCCAGCCAGCGGCGGACGAGCCGCTCCCGCCAGCGCCCCAGCCAGCGGCGGACGAGCCGCTCCAGCCGGAAGAGGTGGAGAAACCGGGAGGGGAGATGGCGGTCCCCGTGCCAGGGGAGCCTGCTCGACCTGTGCCCGAGGTCGAGGACCGAGCTGCCCCGGAGCGTCAGATGCGCCGGGTAGTGAGCCCCTCCCGGGGCCGGCGGGGTCGTGCCGGCTTGCCGGGTAGCCGGCCTCCGGACCGGTTTCGCCGCTGCTGCTGGAGGCGTGGCCGGCCCCCGGACAAGGCTCGCCGCCATTGGAGGTGTGGGCGGCCTCCGCAACTCCGCAACGGACTTTGCTCCCCCCAACCGGTGGGGTGGGGGGGGGGGGGGGGGGGGGGGGAGTAGGTTCGGCCGGATGACTCCCCGGCCTCAATCGGGCGATGGGGGTGTGTGGTGGGGCGTGGTCTGCGGTGCCGTGCGGACGCACCTGCACGGCATCCGCAATCACCCCCGCCGTGTTAAAACACAGGGACTCAGGGGTTGGTGGTGTGTGGTGTGAGGTGCTGTGAATAAATGTCTGAAAACACTGATCCCTGGACCCGCCGTGCCTTATTCCTGCCACAAGTGTTTTTAAGTTCAGTAAACTGTGAGAAATTAACTTTTTTTCTGGGTGGGTGATTATTTGGGGGCAGCATAACAAACTGAATGCAAATGAAATTATTATCACCTTATAATATATTTTTCTGCAGTCTTCTTTCTGGTCAAACAATCACAGTTTGTCTTGTCTTTTCATTATCTTCTGAAGAAAATATGTTGCGCTTTAGCTGCTAAATTCTCCATGGCAACACTAGCTTGTTGCTTGCCTTTGTACTGAAAATAATGTCCTGTTGTAGCTGGAAAACACAGTTATCTCACTTAATACTGACTTATGAGTCATTCAAGCACAACTTTGGCTCAGGTATGACACATGACACAAGAACTGGACTGAAAACCAGTGGCAACAGGTTTTATGTAGTGATACATCCAAGTCTTTGAAACAAATCTTTATCACAACAACAGGTGAGGTCAGGAGAGAGGTACAACAGAGCCTCTGCAGCCATCTGTAAAACATGGTGAAGCCTCTGTCGTAGTTTGGAGCTGCATTTTAGCCAATGTTATTGCAAGTCTTTTTAAAAGTTATGGGATTATGAAAAAAAAAACACATTATGATTTTGATCAATAACACAGTACCATCTGGAAAACATCTGATTGGCAACAGCTTGATTTGTCAGCATGACAATGATCTCAGAAAGAAAGAAATCTGGAGAACTGTTCCTGAAAACTACTTAAAGAGATTACAAGAAAGATAGGTTGAAGAATAAAGGTGGTCATAACAAATACTGCAAGTATTTCCCAGTTTCCTAGCTGATGGATGCATAGGAGGTCATTTGGGATTTAGTATTTTGCCCAAGGGCAAATGGAGAGTAGAGGAGCCAGGTACCAAACTACTAACCTTCTAATTAGTGAATGACCCTCCACCTTTTGAACCACAGCCCTTAGTTTATTGATTGGTGAATTTACAATTGCAGTTTATGCAAATTGGTAAATCTAAAAGCATTCAATTAAAAAGAAGTTACCATTTCACATACAGGTAACAATATGAGCCTTTTTTTAATGTAAAAATAGAGTGCTAAGCATTAACATTAAAAACACAGCGTAGCTCTCATGCAAGTTTGTGTTTTCTTTGTCTTTACAGTATTTTATTAAATTTGCATGAAAAATTTTAAACCATTTAAAATGTAATAACAAACTTTTATTTGATTGAAAGGCACATTCCTATTTAGATTTTATCTTTCAAAGGCTTAAAGTAGCTTGTGTAGCACCAACCTTTGCAATGTGACACCAAAGCAACACCAAAAAATAAAAGAGTACAAAAATCAGTTTAAAGTTTTCGAAATGTTACTACAGCTTCTTTTTTTAAATTCAGCCAATGCTTAAGCTTCCTCACTGATCTCAGAGTTGTACTTGCTAAATAGAAGCCAAATCATGATTATCCAATCAACACCGCAGCGGTACAAGTAGTAACGGATTGTATTATGCTGTTTTTGGCCATTTCAGAAGCTTAAGTTTGGTTATGTAAGAATCAGCAGTGCATGTGTGTTTCTCAATAACTAATAGAATTTACTTGAGCTTGTGTTTATGGACGTGTGTGTTTGTATGTGTGCACTGTATGTTCTCGTCTGTCCATAATATATTTACAGTAAGTCATGAGTCGGACCGTTTAACACGGGATTGGCTTAGGAAAGTGATTATTGACTGTTGGGAATGACAGAAGTTTTTGTGGTCAAAGCAAGCTAAACTCACTTTTTTTCACTCTTTAATTGCTTCTAACATTTTGTCCTCTCTGAGTGGATCTAGATGTTATTCTGCACCCCTTCATTTCGTATTTGTCATGTATCGCTGTGCGGCAGGCAGGAGTTGGACCCAAAATGCAGACACTCAGGCACGAGGTTTAAACACAAAGAACTCAGCTTTATTTGCTGGCAGGAGAAAGGCGTACAAAGTAAACTAAACTGGAAACTCAAACTAAACTCACAAACCAAACTCACAAGGGAGACACAGGGCGATCCACACAGCAAGAGGGACGACGCGACACTGACTCAGAGAAACACGGGGTTTAAATACACTGGGAAGTAACGAGGGGAATGAGACACAGAAGGAGAGCACAGCTGGGGGAAATCAGAACTGACGAGACAGGGAGCAAAGTAGGATACACTCACATGAGACACAGACCTTCAAAGTAAAACAGGAAGACGCAAACTAGACTAGGGGAGACAGAGCAACTAAGAAACACAGACAATACCAACAACAAAGAGACACAGAGGGGAGCTACTAAATACTCAGAGAACTAAACAGAATACAAGAAAACCAAACAAAGACACTACACTAAAGAATAAGCTGGGACAACAAAGTGAACTAAGAACATAATACAAAAAACTCAGAGGCACAAGAAACTCAACACACTGGGTCACTGACCCAGGACCATGACAGTATTATTTCTTTAAGATGAGGGCAGGTGGAACTTCAGAACAAGCATGCTGGCTTGGAAATACATTATATAACTGGCATTGATGCTCCTTGTGTCTAGATAGGGAAGGGCAGGTGTAAATAGACTGGATGCGAAGGAAGGTGGAACAGATAAGAGGCAAAAATAGAGAGACATACGGGATAAAATGCAAGTCGTGACTGTGACCCACTCATTTATTCACAGAGAGGGATGAAGCTTCTGTCAGAAAGCACTTACTCACCTTAACACACAGCACTACACTACACACACACACATACACACACTCTGGCAGAATAGAATATGAGAGCATTGCAGCACTGGCTGGATGTGTCCCAGCAGTTACCGCACTGATGCCTGCTGCAGCAGACGGGAGTGTACAGTCCAGACTCGAACAGAACAGAAAGAGAAGGAGAAGCAGCCCAATGCAGAAGATAGCTCAAAACCAGGTAGATGCAGAAACTAGTCAGATTACGCTTGGATATTTGAGCACTGATGATAGTGATGTTTAAGCTATTCCAGATAGATATTATCCAATTAACTGACGAGAGGGAAATGCACAAAAGCCAACTTAGTCAGGAATAAGTGTGCAGATAGAGTGGAAGTCTGACATTGGTAAGTTTAGGTGGATCACCATGTCTCGCTCCATGAGGTTGCTGCTACTGCAGAGGTCCTTCAGTGACCACATCAGGTCCTCTACCTCCAAAGCCCTAGATATGCTCAGCAAGCCCGCTCGAGAGGCTCGTCTGGCAGGTGAGTGGCAAAAGCATGTTCGTGTTGTTGCTGGTTCAGTGTGCACATCCTTTCTTCTCGTTACTTTCTTCTTAACGGTTTGCATATATGAATGTTTAGATACAAAACATACACCTGTAGTTTATCATCTCTAAGATGATGCACAACATTATGACAAAAATGCATTGTCATTGTCTCAGAGAGGAGGCAGGATTTATGGCCAGGCTTCTGTAAAGTCAGCTGTATTTCTGACAAACAGATCAATAGAACAACAGCTGACTGGGATTTAATGGATGGGTGGGGTACTGAAGCTCAGAGAAGGAAACAAGCAGTTCGGATTCTTTTGACGGGTTTGTGTCATGTTTAGAGCTTTCTCGTTTTTGGTAGATGTTCGTGAACATGGCTGACGCTTTCTTTTTAAAGAGAGCAGTGTTGCTGTCATTCCTCATACCTACTCTGTCTCTCTAGTGACCTGGTTTGGCCCATGTATAACTAATGAGTTGGTTATGCACACATAGGACTGAGTCCATTAGAATAGACTTCCAGGTCTCTGGTAAGCTTGCTTTTAAATAATACAAATAGTCCCTGATCATATAAAAGCAGCAGCACAGAGAGTGCATTTACAGAGATGCTCTTTAGGAATGCTGACCCCAGATGGCTGACATCCACTACAAGTTCAGGTCTTTTCAAAGTGCTTTTTAAAAAAAAAAGGTATCTTTATTTAAGGTCACATTATGTCCTTGCGTCATGTTGTCATCTGTGTTCTTTGCAACTCAGCTCGGTTGTTGATGTGCCTTTTCAAAGGGGGTCACACAAAATCCCCATCAATCCAGAGGTGAGTGCCCTGTGGACCTAACCTCAGTAGAAGTAAAGAGCGCCAGGTAATAAATATCCATTGACAAACCAGATATGTCTCACACTGCAGCATAGATCACTGTCCTACATGAAAGAGGGAAGACTAGAGAAGTAGGCTAAAAAATTATGACAGGATCTAATTACAGCTCTCCTGTTGTGACACTAATTTCTCCCTTTTGTTTTTTCAATACACGTGACTTCCTCAAGATTTAAGCTCAGTTTTAAGGCTTTCAACAGCAAATGTGTATGTAATTAACTTTTGACTGTGTGTGATGTCATTCATGACCATAGTGTGCAGGAACATGTTGTTCTGAACCAAAACATTCATAGTTGTGTCTTAGTGTGTTTGGAACCAAACAGGCTTAACACGTCTTCAGCCCTTTAATGAAGCTTTAATGAAAGTTTTCTATAATCTTTATGTGTGAGTCCAACATTTTCTCTTGCTGTGGGAGATGACAGCATTTCAACAAGACTCTGTTTAGTTCCTTGTAAAATGATTTCTCATCTAAATTGACCTCTAGAGGGCAAAAGATGGGTAAGATAATATTTATTTACTTTAACTCATGACAATGACTTGATTTTGGTCTGTAAACCTTGATGACGCATGTGCATTTTCTAACAAACACCGACAGTATGATCCTCAAGGATCTCACTTCTGCACAGTATCACACGTCCTGAAACTCAATAGCCTAGTTGACATTTCCCACCCTTGTCATCCTTACACTTACATCACATATTTAAGTGTGTTTACAGCTGAAAGGGGAAAGATGTACTCAACTGCAGAGTTTATCCACTGACAAAACCCAGCTTCTAGTCCAGTCTTTGTGCACACTGTCTACTGGAGACGTAAGCAAAAAGATCACTGCTTCCTCAAGCTATTTATTCTCAAGACCCACTTAAATCTGCCTACTTTTTCAGTACAGAGTTTCTTTAAGAAGCAATGAATGCAACATTTAGGCCACAGGTATGAAATTTAACCATGAAAGTCAGCAGATAGTAAACCAATGAGGCTGCAGACAAAAGCCATTCAAATGTTTTCTCAGTCAAAGGCGAGAGGCGCAGTACACCCGCATGTCGCCAGTCTGACATTCCATTTTTTTCTTTTTAAATCAAATCTTGCTGAATTTAATTATTCTCAGCCTAACAAAAGATGACTACATTGACTGTTATGGTGGGAAGTTTTTATTTTATGTTGACATTTTGACTCTAAAGCTGGAGCAAACAGAAATGACTTATTTCCATCATATCAGATGACTAGGTTATTAGAGAATTGCAGGATTTGAACAGTGATAAAGAGGCTATGAGCACTCAGAAGACAGTTTACAGAAACTGTTAACCAACATATGTCATTAACACGCCACTCAGCACCCAAATTTTTTTTTTTGCATCACCATAAGCTGATATGTTCTTTTTTTCACAGGTGTCATCTATACATATGCTAACTGTGCACTAAAACAATGCATGTGACCTGAAGTTTCTCTGAAGGCTGTATTTAGACAAAATTCACATTTTGTGTTGAACCTCATTTTTAACATAGTGCCATTTCTGTGATGTAATCATGGATTGCATCAGGGTGTAGCTTATTTCTGCTCTACATTTGCACCATGTTTGGAAAGCTACCATAGAGGTCTAACTACTTTATCTCTACTGTAATGCTCATAGGCTAATACTGTTGCATAAGAACCAGATCTTGATCAATAAATCTATTTATGAAGGGAGGCAACAGGCGTATTAAGTTGGTTATTTTAGAGCATTTCAGCAATTTCTTTAATATTACTACAAGACTAAGGCACTATTATTCACAGCAACCTCTTAAATCGGTTGCTGTGTTAAAATTAACTTAACTTTTATCTATATCTTCATGAAAGAAGCCAACTTCTTGTCCCAGCCTTGACTTTTAAGGTCCCAGTAACTGTATAATATAGTGTAACCTATTCCTAACTTTTTATTTCATATTTGAGTCTATCCAAAAGAGCCACATTTTTCCATGAATATTACATATATGTTTGGGGTTTTTGCATAGTAAATAAGTTATTTGGCGTGACTACAGTGTCCCTTGTTAAGATCTTGCGAACTAGTGAAATTTTAAATGAACATGCAGCTCGAAGCGGTGTGTGTGACAGTACAGCAGCCGTTATGTGTGTGCAGCTTCACCAGCTTTATTAATTATAAAAAAGCACAGACTGTGTTTGCTTGTGCCGAGTCTTTGTGGAGCCATAATTCAACGCCAAAATGAACAAACCAAAAATAACTGCACTTCCAAATCTGCATTACCGCTCCATCAATTTTTAACTATATAAGTGGGTCCAATCTTATACCAGAAGCACACAGAGACAAAACCCTGTTTTGTGCCACATGAAGCTGATGAGGTGCTGACACGTAACCATCTGGACCAAAGTGGTGTGGGCGTGATGAAAGACTGGGTAAACCAACAACTCTGCAGCACTTATATGGCACAGAATAATGTGACTTAAAATTTCATACCACTGCCAAAACTGAGACATCAAGGTCATGACATGTTACTTTGAAAATTATCTGTTAGAAATTAGTGCATTTAAGTGCTAGTGTTTCAATATGAGAGCGTCTTTGTGCCCCTGCTTGTCCATGTGTGATTGTTAAGTGGCAGCCAGGCTTTTGTATGGGTCTGAAGGGTGGGTCAGTGGGGTGCCCATAGACATGTTCCGGTCTGCTCAGACTCTGTCTACTGTTAAACTACACAGATGTTCTGGACCTATTGTGGCTCTACGGGGCTCTACAGGGACCCAACAGAGTCATTTCACGCCTGAAGGACGCCCAAAGAGGAAGTCAGAATGGGTGCACCACTGTGACATCAGCATAGACCTCTTTGAATGAAAACAGACAAGGCAACTGTGTAACAAATTAGCTTCAACAACATACATTCACAGCAAGAATGGAAAATTTAGCGGCTGTTTTAGCTGCAGATAAACAAGACAAAATCACTCTGTGTGTTTTCTCGACAAAGTGAATTTTAACTGCTGGGACTGAAAAAGCTTGTATCACACAGTACTTTGTTCACCATGTTCACCTTGCTGTTGCTTTCATGTTGTTATTCTGAACTATTTGTTGGGTTGCAGCTTATACTTTTTTGTCTTCGCAACACTTGTCTATAGCACGTTTCAAATGGCTAATGGTAGACAATCAAGAGCAGCGTTCCTGCACCTTCAACTAATGAGTATTCAAGTGTGACTGGCAGACTGTTGCCCACTGGTTTATTTAGCTATGTGCTGTAACCTGGCACTGATAGCCAGTTATTTGCTCAGTCATGAGAAAATAATGACATCCCACGGCTGTTTACACCTTTAGCACATCTCCGTTGTCTTCTCACGTCAGTGATGCGTTCATTGTGCAGATGTAAATGGTCGCGTTTTCAGCATCTAGCTAGCTCTACTGAAGATGAGCAAGCATGAATGGAGTAAGGTTTTTTTTAAGTGGCAGGTCATTTCAAGCGCAACTTTTCTAACAGCTCAACAAACCACCCAGTCACAGTAATTGTTTCTCTGCAGTTTGTCACAATATGTACATGTGAGCTAAATGTAAGTTTTCTGTATTTCCCGGAGAAAGAAAAGTATGTTTAATGCGGAACACAGATTTTATAAACTGGAAAAGAAAAGCTTATGATTAATGTCCCATCTCATTTTAAAGTTGTTAATTTGATATGGGATCTACATATGATGTGTTGCATAGTTATGGTTTTTATACTAAGTATAAGTATACTCATTTTCTGTTATTCAAATTTGCAATGAAAATGTATCAGACAGTTTTGTGCAGGCTGTCACATCTCATCTTGGCCAAATCAGAAGCCTACAGACAATCAAGGAGTTCACAGTCTGACATCAACAAAGGAGGTTAAGTTGCACAGCTTTGACAGTTTTTTAAAATTGTCAAGGAATTTTTCAGAAGCTCCATTTTCAGTAAAAAGCCATTAATGAGAGGACAAAAGACAAAAACACCCAGAAAAGCTACGTTTACAAGTATACCTGTGTAGGTGTGTTCAGCTTGTAGTAAGGCTTATTACTTTGCTTTGTGAGGGGTGTGGCCTCTTTGAGGTGTTTTCCAACCAGTCTCAGCTTCTAGGCTTCACTTCACCTGGTTGACATCACTGAACTGGATCACTTGACCCTGTTTGCGAATATGATCACTTTGATTCCAAAAGAAAGGCAAATGCTGAGCCTAATCTTAAGGCTTTAAAATAGAAGTCAACAGACCAATGGCTGACGTCACCGCTGCGTGCATCTTCTAGGGTTTCGAGCCTGGCCACAACTCTAATAGATGTCTTTGTTTCTAAAGCTGACCTTTTCTACTCCCATCTTGATGTCAAAGTGGCTTCAGGACAAAACTCTCCACTAAGGTTTTCTTTGTATCGTTAATTTGCTGCAGCAGATGCTCATCTGGTGATTTGTCTTGTGGTCGTCCATTCGCGCATTCTGCAGAATGGCTTGTGATGTTCCTTCTGGGCACCCACCAGTTTCAGACGTCACATTTGAGCATTTGCTGTGACATTTAGATCATGCTGCTCATTTGTGACTATAAATAGCACGGCTTTATTATTTTATCAAGTGCACTCCGCTGTCTACTTCTCTGCGTGTTTTGCATCCTTCATGAAGATGAAGAAAAGTAGGCCAACACTACTTTCCTTTCCTGTGATCTCAGTGGAAGAGGTTCTATTAAAGCCCACGTGTGTCTCTTGAGGGATATGTGCTATGTTTGAACCTCCTGAAAGAGCCATAAAAACAGTTTGTTTTTGTAGGTGTGTAAGTGTGTGAGTAATTGAGGGAATACGCAAAAGCATGCACGGACCCTTTTACCGCGTTAGCGTAAGTATGTTTGCTATATAAGATTACAGTCATTCCTGACTAGACATGACTATGGGACACGTGCCAGGGACACACTGTATTTTTCTTCAGCTTCGTGATCAACCTTTTCCCATTGCTGCATGATTTTTGTTTTGTGTAGTAAACACCACACTTTCAGTTCAGTGTGTTTCCCTCATTAAAGGAGAAAGTGAAATGAATTAAATTTGCTGAAAAGTCTGTTTTTCTCCAGCTTCTGTGGGCAGTGGGCTGTAAAAGTTTAAGTTTCCACCTTGGTACTACCAAGTTTTCAAAAAATGTGTTACAAGCTTTCTGTGGATTATAAAATGTAACACCTTTAATGCGTTATGTGTGTCTAAAGCCTTATGCTAGGTCTATGCATTCCAAATATTTTGCTTTTTAAATAAAATGCACCTTGTCTGAGTTTCATGGACGAGGTTTGAAATTGTCATGCTGTTTTTCATACCATCTACTTTAATGCATATATCACCACTATCAGAGTTTGACACTTCTTTTTAGCTTGCCTATTGTATGTATGCCTAGGATAGGCTCCAGCCACCCCAGACCTTGAATTGTAAAATGGATAGCTGGCTGGCTGGATGGATGGATGGATGGTTTCTGAGGCTGCAAGTGTCTTTCTTCCTTTTATGTCAGCTACTCAGTTTTGGAGTCGCCAAAGTGGATCATCTGCCTCCTCTGTATCCTCTTCTGTTGCACCATCCCTCATTCACTCCCTCACTACATCCATTAACCTCCCCCTCTTATTATTACTTCATATTTACATGTATATGTTTTAATGTAAAATCCCCTGTGCCTTCATGTCAGTAAATCACTTTGTCCTCTCCCAGTTTATTAGGCTTGGCTCAGTTGTTGTGACTGATTGTGTCCCAGCGTTCTATACGTTAGTGTACTGGTAGCCACTTCAGTGTCACTGCTGGTGTGTGAGAGTGAACACTCTTAGTATTATGATTGAATTAGAGGCCATGAACACTGTTCCTGTTCAGTGATTTAAAGCCCACTTGTTTCTCCCTCACAAGGCCGCCTGTTTCGAAGACTTTGGAATGTTTTGCTAAACCCAGTAACTCCAGTAGGCTCAAGCCAAGCTTGTTTACTTTGCTTGTTCTCCCGTGCTCCCTCTCCTTCCTTCAGGCTTTTCTCATTTTCTTTTTTAAAGCCATGAAATTACTCAGTAGCTCTTTTGACTCTCGCATTATGTTTCATTGATCCAGCTATATAGAATCAGTTCTGTCTTCAATTCTAAAGAGAAAATGTTTGAGCATCTCTTGAGCTTGTGAAATAAAAGTTAGGTCAACCATGCCTTTTATCTTAAAGACATGTAGTATTGCCCAAAAAAGCATTAGGTCTTTTTTTTTCTTAATAATTATTTTTGGTAGATTTATTACGGCTAAAGTGGAGAGTATTGAGCAGAGTTGGCCCTAAACTATATCAGAGCCTTCAGAGTTATGAGGAGCTGCACCTTCAGTCTGCTGTTTTGTGAGCAGAATCTTAATCACCCTTTTTCTTTGATTTCCGTTTCTCTAGACCTAGCCATGACTCAAGTGGGATGTCTAGCACTTTTCAGCAGGATCACAAGTGGCCCACTCTATGCGTCCTCTTGACTTCTCATTGTCCCATTCACTGCCAGTGCTCTGCTCCTAGAGTCTCCCACACTTGTCTTCCTCTGGGCACGACTGAGCTGGAACAACAAGCTTTGCCATGTCAAGTATCCTCTGAAATTGTTCGCTGAATAGATGCTTGCAGAGTCGACACTCACAGAACTCCTGATCTGGCAAAAATTTGGGAATTCTAAAGCAATGTGCACAAATATTTGCACACATTGTGGGGTTCACTCCTGCTTAGGTACTTGGTAATTGTACTTGCTGATTTCATACCACAGTCTTTTGTGGCCCGTCCACTCCTACGTCTTTACTCCCTGCAGTCGCAGAAATGTGTGATTTCTCTTTGGGGCAGTGCTGCTTTGTCAGCAGACATGGACCTTTTCACATTAGCTTGAGTCACCGTGTAATATGTGCCAGCTTTAATCAATACAGCAGGTTGTGTCGTGCTGAGAGGAGTCATGCACTGTCAATTACAGAACCAGGGAGAGAGAGTAAATCAGAGTAAAACACGTATTTCACGTCTGCAGATAGACTGTGAGGCTTTTTTGCAGAAGAAAATGATAAATAAATAATCACAGTTATTTCTTTAATCCATGAATTTTATGGCTAGAAAGGGAGGCTAGAATATATGGCTTGATAAATACTTGAGAATAGAATGCTTGTGTTTGCAATATAAAAATGTAATATACACTGGAGGACAAAGTGAGCCAGTCATGTGATTTTGTGCTCTAATAAAAGGAGGTGTTTATATAATGGCTATATCAATAATATGGAAGGCCTCGTGAGATGATTAAGACCAGAGGGAACACAGTGAGTGTAGTTTGATGTGCTTCATGGAGCATTGCAGCAAGACATTGCCACACTCACATTTCCTGGAACGCAGTGTGACCGTAGCTGGCTTAAGGACTTTTCAGCTGTACAGGAACATTAAACTGAGTAGAACGAAGAAATAAAGAGGGGTTGCACGTAATTGAAAAGCAGCATAATCGCAGACAGGCTAATGCAAAGGAACATTTCTGTGGGATGAATTTTGAACTTTATGCAATTGGAATGCAAATTCATATTAATCACCATTGCTGGTGCTGTTTGAATCCACACACTCCATCAGCTGGTGCAGAGTTCATCCAAATGGCTGCATCTGTGGCGAATGGATGTGGATAATTAATGGATCCAAACTATTCTCTCCAGCACTTACTGGACATGCAGCTGAACACTTTCACTAACACGTCTTTCATCACCGCTGCTATAAGAACAGATACTAAAAATCGCTAAAAACTCAAATCTCAACACCTCATCGTAGATTTGAGCTCCTTTTTGCATCATATTTATATTTTAATTTTGATTGAGCAAACTATTGTGTTCTCCATATTTTATTAAGGTTTTTGCTGCCGTAGATTTTTCTTATCTGGCCTTCGTATCTTTTATATAAGATAATAATCTTTAGTGAAAATTAGAAAACAGTAATATCATGAGGATACATTCACTCTGGATAGAAGCTGTAAGAATGAGTGATTGTGCATTTCAAAAAATTTGAGCATCTTTTACTTTCACAGTGAATGCACATTAATCCCACTATGAACTGCACTGCAGTTGCACAAGACAGGTGTATCTACACATCTGTCAGAATCTTTTTAATACTTTATGTCCAAGGTCTTTGTGTCTCACAAGCTCCAAGTTTTAGTGCCTGCCTTTTTAACTGTTCATAGTTGGAAATGACTTGTGAGACGCGAAGAGGATGATGGCGTGACGATTCGTCACCGGTCATTAGCTGAAAAACAGCCACATTCTGGAAGAATCTACTCCAGATGTGTACTTAAAACAAGTTTTAGTGCCCCATTAAAACAGTCTCATCTCTCGTGAGTTAACTACCTCTTGGGGTGCCTGATCTTATGGTATGTTGCTTGTTTACTCTCCAGTGGGCTTTCATTTCCTGTGTGTCTGCTGCTTTCAGCCCTCTAACAGTTCTCAGGGGGTAAGCTATCTTTAATTTACTGAGCCGTCGAGAGGAACTTTTTGGCTAATCTTGTTGCTCTTGTTTGTATTTTTGACCCTTTGAATACCATTAATTGGAAACTTTCTCTCTAAATCTAGTTTTGTTGTTGGGAATAGGAAAGGTGGAATTTAAATCAAGTTACAGTGCAAGAGAAAGGTACAGCACATGCCCGTGTCTTTGGACTAAGGGAGGAAACCGGAGTACCCCGAGACACGGGGAAACCATGCTAACACAGAACGGCCCATATTTTGTTTCAAGTACTGTACCAGTGTTGTGGTTTGAATTGCTTTCTGGTATCTTGCTAAAATACTGCTTTTAACCAAATAGAAAATGGGGAGAAGATCATTGATATATGAGGAGCGAGAGAAATCAATTACAGATGGTTTTCCAAAATCTAGAAACAGAATCAAGGACGCTCTGCTTAAAAACCACCTGTGACTTATGCCAGATCTGGTTTCTGACTCATTTTCATAAAGCTGGAAAGTGACTCCTATTTTCTGTCTGTGAGATGGCTAGCAGACACTCTGGGTCCTCGAGCAAGGATGTTCTTCATTTTCCATGTCCTAATTAGTTTTCGTTAAATTTACTTGGACAAAACTATTACCTAAATGCCATTTTGATCAATCTGAGAACAATCTGGTCATCAGTCAGGGAACTGGTTAGAAGTCTGTACCCATGAACAGCACCAATAAAAATGCATCAGCTGCTCTGATAAGCTTCTGAGACAGGATGCCTTCAGGCTCCTTCTGGTCTTTTAAAGACTGTTTTCTGAGAATCTCAAAGGAAAAGGTTTATCAGGGCAACAGTGTGATCGATCACAAGTTGCGTTGGATGCTAAAAGGTTACTACAGTGTTTTCTTGTTTTTTAAGCAAGAGCTTGCTTTTTATTCTGTTTAAAGTATCTCATCTTCAGATGGTCTCTCCAGCTGAACTTACATTTCTGTTGTGTTGCCCAGACGCCTCAATGGAGACCTCCGTGGAGCCTGAAAATAATCTCTTTGAATGTTTCTTCCTCCTTTTCATCAGGAAGTGTTGCCTGCAACCTTTTACCTTGCGGTTTCGCAGGGATCCTAACCCTCTTTACCAGCCTGAATAGGTGAACACAAGGCTACTCGCCAAGTGTTGTCACTCCCCACATCCAAGCCAAACTTCATTTAACTCTTTATAGCTGCTAATAAAAGAAGCACTGGGGGCGCTTAGCCTTAGCGTGTTGGCTAAGTGACATTTTGACACCTTAATGTCTTTGGTTCTTGTGTGGTAGAGGTCAGGGTCAGTGAGCATTGTGTACTTAGCGTTCCTTGGGCTAACTGCCCTGACAGATTACACAATAGCCCCGTGCTTCCAAGAACACAGTCATTTTTTATCCCGAGGTTATAAAAGCAGCAGGTTTATAATGTTCTGAACAAATCTCTCTGAGGATATAATGAAAGTAAGGGTTTGTTTTAGTCTTCTGGAGGTGACTTTGGACCTGCTGTATTTATTTAATTCCTTTCTAACACAACCATCTGTCTCTTTCTGAAATGCCTTTCACTTGAAACTTAATGAATGGTAAACATGCTAGGTCTTTTATTGTTTTCTCCTGTCTTTCCTCAGGGTCAGTGTAGCTGTCATGTGAACCACTTGAGTGGCTCTAACAATGTGCGCTCACTGAAACATGACTCGTGCCTCCCGAGCATGTCATTTTTGAAGATCAAATTTAAAACTATGTGTGAATAAACCAAGAGCACAGTAACCCTGAAACCTTTTCTCTTCACATGCCTCAATACTGCACAATGAAGCTGTTAACACAACACCTGAAGACGCAAAGAGGAATTTGTTTGTTGTTTCTTGTTTCTTGTTGTGTGGTTGTTGCCTGGTCACAAGGACATTATTGCTTGTGAAAAAAGAAAATGGCAGGTGTTTGTGTCTTGTGCCAGCATCATGTGTTTTTCTTTGAATAAACTCTTGAAATATTTGCAGTTTTAATGCAAGAAAACCAGATTTCTCTTTCAGGGGTCTCTCGCATTGTGTGACATCATTCACACATTGCTTCAGTGTTGTCCGCCACATCAGATGTGATATAACCACCACTCAAGATTTAAAAAATTATATTTCCCACCTTATTTGATGGGTGGTTGGTGGACGTTCCTTGTAGTTAGTGGATGAAATTGATTGCAAAGAGGCTGTTGCACAAAAACCCTTGTGGTCACTACCAGATTTCTGGGATGTCCATAGTATGCATGGAGGACACATTGTTCCCTAGCAACTGGAGGTGACATGTATGCATGCATGACTGACGCCTTTGATTGTGAGCATATTGCTAGTTTTTTTCATCCAAAATCGCACTTTTTGGCCTATATAGGTTAATAAGCAAGAATTAAATTGTTATTTTGAAAATGATTGATTTCACAATCGGTATATCCCTATTTACTAATTTTATGATGTCAGCATTTACACGTAAACACTACTTTTTAATGCCTCATTAAGACTTCTGCAGTGACCGACGCTGTTGCCTACATTTATGTTTATGCTGGTGCATTACGTGTTAATTACAGCAAGGTCACGAGCTGATGTTTCATATGTGGTGCCAAATGCTGGGACATTTTTCCTTCCTGGGTCACCACTCATCTTTACAGGTATTTTTTTTTCTTTTTGAAGTTAAACATTTTTCCCCACATTTGTTTCCACTATATTCAATTTTTTTTTATAGTTTCAGCGATCTACCTCCAGGTATCTGCTGATATTCGTGAGTCCTTATATTGATGGTATGATTGTTATATGATTGTTATTCTCTCACTGATAGATTCAAAACCAGCAGCAAAAAGTTACCAGAAATGTGTTCATTCACATTCAAACAGTTCTTTCTCAGAGCATCTCTGTTTTAATTTTTCCATCCACTCACGTTTCTTCCTTCACATGTGAAGAACTGGAGGAATGGGGGAAGGTCAGTGATGAGAGCCATAACCCAATCTGCTGGACATATGGAGGGCTCTGTCGCTGCTGCCAGCCTCCAGCTGGATGGTATTAGACCCCCTCCGTACTCAAGACTTGAGCTATCATCCTCCAGGGACCAATGAGGAGCAGAGGGATGAGGGGGGAGTCATAGGTCTAAACTCTGGCTCCTGTTCATCACATAGTTTTCCCACCCTAAAGCGTTTCAGTGCTTTCCATTAGCTCCCAAAGTAAATAAACCAGCTTTGTGAAGGCCAAAAAGACAGTCTAGGTGAATGTGGGTATTAGTGTTAATCACATAACGTGTTTTAGAATCTCTCGAGAAATAAGAGCCTTCTACATTAGACTTTTATATTTTATATCTAATGTCAAAAGAACATAACTCCAGTCTGCTATATTTAAAACAGAATTCATTGATAGAATTGGTAAGAATTGTGGACCACATTGATTAGTGATCATTTTTATTTGGCTGATTAAGTGCTTGACCCTGATTCCCGTTTATCCTATTTGCATCTGGGTTGCAGTCCATTTACAAGATCTTTCTATTCACTGCCTAAGTGCAGAGCTGCTTTCTTCTCCTTATACACATACACTTACTTCTTTCAGTTTATTTGTATTTAACTTACCAGATTCCTTAGATTCCTATGCTCTGGAATCAGGTCAGCTATGCATAAAGACAAGCATTTAGACTCCCCAATTGAACTACAGCCCTTCATAAACATATCAAAAAGCTTCTTTTTTTGGTCAGCGCTTACACAAGACTACGTAAAAAAATGCCAAGCATGCAAATAAATGTACGTGTAGGTTTTCACAGGCACACACGTGAAATTGTTTTTACTTGAATCTCCTTAGGTTCCTGTGTGTGCCAGGCATTTGTCTTGTGAATCTCATGTCCATCGCTAGTTTAGTAGGTCAGGCTGTCACATGAGGAATGAGTTAATATCCACAGGCTGACCTTCCTGCTGTGATTTGACAGACCAGAGCCGAAGGGAAGAAAATTACTCACACAGAAATGGAGTAGTGAGCAATGAGAGATAAATAATAATAATAATAATAATAATCACAGGGTTTTACCCAGAGGAAGAAGGTTATTATTTTCATCAGCAAAGTTCATCAACTCAAAGAGACATTTAAAAAGACAAAGTCTTCTAGCTTCTAGAATATAGTAAACACTAACACTTATTGCACTACTGTGCAGTTGATGTAGTAAATGCAGCATTTTTATCAAGTAAATGCAATGGTCAGTTACATCACAAGTTTTTTATCTTTTCCATACTTAAGATTGTTTGCATGATCTCTAGTAAAAAGAGAAACCTGCTGGAAGGTACGGGTAGCTGATACCCGTCTATACATCCAACTGACAGATCTTATAGAGGGCTCTGTTTGATTTACAGTATCAACCCTATAGTTTCTGCTTTCTGTGCAAGCTGCTTTGCAACCCACCTCCACTATAGCTCCTCCTTGTGTGCGACTAGGTCACTGTCGTCGATGCCTCCTCTGTTCTCGGGGTGGGGGGAGCATGTTACTATAGATGCAAATAATTTTGATCAATGTGATCTTGATTGAAGTATAATAAAATATTACAAAAAGAAATTATGTTTCATGTAGATTCACAAGTAGATTTCCAGTGAGACCAAAATTTCTTGTTTAAAATTCTTTCAGTTCAAAACAATGTTTCTTTTTTACAACAGAGAGGTGAAAAATTGATTTCATGCACTTCATTCCATTTTTTCTGGTATATTATTTGTCATGGTATGTTTGTCATTTATCCCAGCTGTCTTTGATCTGCAGGAGCACTTTCACTCATTTTCTGAAAAATGTCACATGAAACAGGAGTAGTAGGATGGAGCTGGCAGAAAGCACTCTGAAATTGAAACCTGCTTGGTGCTCTTTGGCCGAAGAAGCTCCAGGATCAGTGATAATCTCCCAGCTGAACCTGGTTTGTGTTTATCGTGACAGCCTTCGAGACTGCATGCTTTGTCACGTGGCTCGCTGTAGGTCAGGGTTCAAAGGAGGTCACAGGTCAGGGCAGGGAAGAACCAAAGCATGAACTTCCTGTGTTACTCACAGGCAGGTTATACACAGAGAAACAGAGAGAGAATGGATATATGGTACTTTGGAATTCGGTCTTTGCACGACACAATCAGAACTCCAAGACAAAAGTCAAAAACAGGAAAGAAAATAGAAAGGGGACGAGGGGAGTTGTTAGGGCTTCTTTTGGATGCCTCAGCAAGAACATGCACGTGCAGGATGCGGTGATATGTTTAAAAAAAAAGCATGCCACTCACACAAACAAAAAAAACCAAAACAGGCACACAAACATATACAGGCATGCAGCCATTTTTTCTCCCAGATGTCATATTTCTTCATCTTCCTGGCATATCAAACGTCCATCTGTTCTCACCTTGTCCTTCACTCAGTCATACTCAAACTTCCACAATAGCTGCTGGGCTTATTTCAATCTCTCTGCAACTTAAACTTTGCACCCGAGGCCTTGCAATTCATTGTTGCTGAAAGGTAGTTGGCATACAACTCTTCCAAGTGCTGCATATATATACCAACCCCACCTTCATTCAGGGCAATTCATCATGATGTCAGACGCTATCAGCAGGCCGTACATTCTTACGGACGTGTGTCACTACGCTTTTGTAGTGCACTCGGAGGATTATTGTAAGTCTGTCTTTGCTTTTATGACAAATCCAAGTCGCTGTTCTAAAACATTGATGATATTGTGATCTGTATAAGTAATGTGGAGCTGGAGATGTCGTTTTTTTAGTTTGTTAAACTTGAAGCGATATGGGATGAAAGACTCGAGCTCACTTGGATTGTTTTGCTCTCTCTGTGTTTCTAGTTTGGAAAGCCTGGCCTGTAAGAGTACACCTTAATCCATAGAGTAATTATTGTACGTCACTTAGTTGAAATAGGAATTCTGGAGATTTCCAGGCATTACGGAAGAGCTGCGGATATGTGTTCATTTCAGAGCCATATGGTTGGCATCATTAACCACTCCCTAAGACTTCATCTCAGTTTCCCAGCCAGACCTCCACGTCTTGTAATTCTTAGAAACTGTGGTTGCGCACACAGTAACTCTTTATGTGATTAAGTGCCATTTTACCAGTCCCACAGCCTGTAGAAATAAATCAAGCCAGATTGCTTCATTCGTTTTAGGCCAGTAACAACTGCACTTTGTAATAAAACATTGTTTTTCAGTCTTTTGCAGTGAAATTAATGGCATTAATCAACCAGTGTTTGCAGAAAGCCCACCACAGTTATTTTTTTTTACCAAATTTGGAAGTTGGAATAAAGGCTTCTTCTTATTTAAAATGTCATATATTGTGGAATAACACTTAGTGATAACAGATTTTATTATTTGTTTTAGATTCTCTCAATCTTTTCCTCTTTTTTTCCACTATCATTGCACATTTATAACACTGACTTCCAACCTTTTTACTGTTTTCACATGTCCTTCAAATTCAACGCCCAGCTTTTTGTTTCCATGAGAGAGCTGTGTTTTTGGAAACATCTTTAAATTTCTGTTTGGATCTGCTCTTCCTCTAGCACCCATCTCTCACCCAAAAGCAACCCGTCACTAATCTGCTTTCTTCAAGCATGACTAATATGAAAAATATGGAAGGTAATCTGGAGCTCTGTGCATGTGTGTGTTCCTTTTTCATGTTAATCGGAACATAAAGTGGTTTGCTAATCACTGTAATTGTTAAATGTCTGCGTTGTTGTACGTGCCTGTTTTGGTGTAGCGTCTAGAGTCTTTAACTCTCTGTACAAAGTGACTGTTTTTTTTTTGTTTTTTGTAGGCAAACACTTAATGAAGCGTTATACACAAGAGAGTGCAGCAATGTGCAGAATAAAATATCTACATGAACATCTATGCAAATATCCAGTTCTTATGTGTGCGTTTGGTGTACACGTGTGTATTTGCTACATTACACAGAGTTTGCATTTGCATTTACACATCAGTGTTCGCTAGTAATACCCTCTGCAACTGTCCGAAAGCCAAGGTTGAGTAGAAACCACATATGGTAGCGCTTAACAAGAAAACAGTGATTTAACTCCTTTAAGACATCAGTGATGACCGAAGAACGAGATTCTCTTCATTCTGACGTTAAAAATAGACTGAAAACCTGCTCAAAGGGTACGGATAGTTCTAGTCACACACACACACAAACACACACACACTTTTAAGCTTTATAAAAAGTCAGGCTAATCTGAACAGATCTGGGCTACAATTGAAGTTAACAATAAATTTTGTATAGTTTTAAATTTCTACTTATTCATCATCATCATTCAGCCTCTTTGTCATTTGATCTGTATTTTAACACAAGCACCTGAATCTTGGGCTCAATATGACAAATCCCCAAATTAAAATCGAATCAGGCTGGAAATAATTTGGACTGGAGTTGCAATTATTGCAATTTTCTTTGCCCAATTCCAAAGTCTGCCTTGCCGATGCTGAAGTTCTCTTTCTCAGAGCTATGACTACAGCAGTTTATGCAACAAAAATAGCCTTTCTCCAATGCAAAATATTATCTATAAAATATAATATAAATATAAATGAAACTATTACACTTTACAGTTTCCACCAAACTGATCTAAGTTATAAGATCACCTCTCACTTAAATAACTGAAAACAAAATGTTCTGCTACTGGAAAGAGGAACAAAAAAGCAACTAAAAAATGAGTTGCTCTACATCAACCTTTACCGGACATATTTTACCTAAGCATGTGCAACAGATTTATGTAATGAAACAAATGTCAAGTATTTGCATAATTTTACAGTAATTTCATAAATTAACTGTACGTATCGTTACTTGTTGCTGTCACTGGATCATTCTGGATCACAGTGAAGAGCTTCCTTGCTAACGACATGTTAGCGTGTTACTGTGTGTATGTGATAATTTACCTACAGTGTTGTATGCATGTTGCACATGAATAAAAAGGGCTGCTCGTAATCAGACCTACGTGAGGCTGACCAATCCTTCACCAGTCGCAAACCTGGCAGATTTTAGATCGGTACGTCTCTAATTTGGGCCTGAACTTGTTTTCCAGATCCCAAGTTAACCCATCGATGCTAGCCAAGACTGGGTCTTCTGTAGCTTTGTGACTTAATATGCAAATTTATGATGTATAAATGAAAGTCTTGAAACTGTGTTGTATACAGTTGTGGTGAAAAGTTTACATACACTTGTAAATAATATAATATAATAGCTCTACCGAGTGTCCAGTTATTTCTAAAACTCTGATTTTTCTCTGATAGAGTGATTGGAACAGATACTTCTTTGTCACAAAAAACATTCATGAAGTTTGGTTCTTTTATGACTTTATTATGGGTTAACAGAAAAAAGTGATCACATTTGCTGGGTCAAAAATATACATACAGCAACATGAATTAGCAATTTTGGTGACTTAGAAAGTTGTCAGTGAACTGAGCTTCATAGCATGGCCTCTTAACTTCTTGTGAGTGATTATGAATGACTACAGCTGGTGACTTCTCTTAGGCCAGTTAAATAGGGCTCATTGGATACAAACGCCCACAAACGCTACAATGGGAAAGTCAAAAGAGCTCAGCATGGATCTGAAAAAGCGAATTATTGACTTGAGCAAGTCAGGAAAGTCACTTGGGGCCATTTCAAAGCAGCTGCAGGTCCCAAGAGCAACAGTGCAAACAATTTTTTGTAAGTATAAAGTGCATGGCACTGTTTTGTCACTGCCAAGATCAGGAAGAAAACGCAAGCTATGTTATGCTGCTGCTGCTGAGAGAAAATTGGTCAGGAGGGTAAAGAGTCAACCGAGAATCACCAGAAAGCAGATCTGCCAAGAATTAGAAGCTGCTGGAACACAGGTGTCATTGTCCACAGTTAAACGTGTTTTGCATCTCCATGGACTGAGAGGCTGCCGTGCAAGAAGGAAGCCCTTGCTCCAAAAGCGGCACCTTAAGGCTCGACTGAAGTTTGCTGCTGATCACATGGACAAAGATAAGACCTTCTGGAGGAAGGTTCTGTGGTCAGACGAAACAAAAATCTAGCTTTTTGGCCACAATGCCCAGAAATATGTTTGGAGGAGAAACGGTGAGGCCTTTAACCCCAAGAACACCATGCCTACAATCAAGCATGGTGGTGGTAGTTTTATGCTGTGGGGCTGTTTTGCCACCAATGGAACTGGTGCTTTACAGAGAGTAAATGGGATAATGAAGAAGGAGGATTACCTTCAAATTCTTCAACTTCATAACCTAAAATCATCAGCCCGAAGGTTGGGTCTTGGGCGCAGTTGGGTGTTCCAACAGGAAAATGACCCCAAACACACATCAGAAGTGGTAAAGGAATGGCTAAATCAGGCTAGAATAAGGGTTTTAGAATGGCCTTCCCAAAGTCCTGACTTAAACCTCATTAAAAACATGGGGACAATGCTGAAGAAACAAGTCCATGTCAGAAAGCCATCAAATTTAACTGAACTGCACCAATTCTGTCAAGAGGAGTGGTCAAAGATTCAACCAGTGAAGTGAAAATGGCTAAGGGACATGTAACCAAATATTAGCACTGCTGTATGTATATTTTTGACCCAGCAGATGTGATCACTTTTTTCTGTTAACCCATAATAAAGTCATAAAAGAACCAAGCTTCATGAATGTTTTTTGTGACAAAGAAGTATCTGTTCCAATCACTCTATCAGAGGAAAATCAGAGTTTTAGAAATAACTGGACACTCGGTAGAGCCATTATATTATATTCTTTACAAGTGTATGTAAACCTTTGACCACAACTGTACAACACACACATTTTCTGTTCATGTGGCAAAAGAATGTCTAACCAGTGCATGTAGTTTTAGTCCCCTATGTTTGGTGTATGGTGAATATGGTCTGTAGCAGTACTCTGTACTGTAAATCGTGTTCTTTGGGGTTTTATAAGAGAGAACATCTTTAATGGTGGGTCATTACAATTAATCCTCCTTAAAAGGATGACAATGTTCAAGCTTATATGAGTCTGGCAGCTTATTTGGCTTTGATGAATGTGAAAGGAGATGTTTTTGTTCTCATTTTCATCCATTTTAGTTACAAGTTATCTCAAATGTGAGATGTTCTGAAAACCTTCTCTGCTTCGATATGTGTGTAAGTACGTGGTCTCAAGTGGACGTGCAAAACAAACCACATGCAAGACTGTGGAGCTTAAAAGCCCATTATCCCTGCACAATACAGATCTTAAGCAGCCCTCCTTCAATAGTTCATTCTTCCTGCTTTAGGTTTTTGTACCTCCATAATCTAAATACACTCTTTCTGCTGTGATGTACAAGTAAAACCTAAGGGATAACTGGATCCACCATAGTATGTATATTTTTTTAAACACACCCTATGGATGAAAATACAAAGTATTAGTCGCCTGTGCAGAGATCCATTGTTTGTGTCAGTGTGTGTGTATGACTAGCTCCTGCCTCTATTGTGATCGTGGTCAGTCCATCAAAGCCCGGAGAAGGTATTGGCAAGGCATTTGGTCCACTGTCTGCTTCACACTTCCTTTGTTTGTGTGTGTGTTTGTGTGAGTGCTGGTCCAAGCCTCTGTCTCCTCACACTTCCTCCCGGCCATTGTGTGTATGGAAGCACATGCTCGCTCTCCCTTTCTCTCTCTCATTCTTTCTCTTTCTCTAATCAGTGTCTCATTGGGTTGATCCCCAAGACTCTGGATGAGCTATTTCTGGAGATTCCTGTTATGAAAAGATCATCCACCCCACCTAAACGCCATAACTCTTCTGTATACATTGCTATGAAAAAGTATTTTCTTCCTTCCCGATTTTTTGTGTATTTTTTGTGTTTTTGTGTAAACACTTGTTTTTGTAAACACTTGTTTTTGTGTTTTTGTGTAAACACTTACGTGTTTCAGATCATCAAACTGATTTTAATATTAGACAAAGATAATGCAAGTAAATACAGAATGTCATTTTCAAACGATTAACCATATTTTTTGGAAAGCTTAGTTCAGTTTCACTAACAAGAAATCACTGAAATATAACCTGTATGACAAAGTGAAGTAGGCTAAAAGATGTCAAAAAGCATGAGAAATAATTGAGTCACTGACATCAATCAGTCTGGAAAGGGTTGCAAAAGGCTTTGGGACTCTATTGAACCATGGTGTGAGCTATAAATGGAACATGATACAGTGGTGAACATTCCCAGGAGTGGTCAGCCTACCAAAATCACAGGAGGTCACAAAAGAACCCAAAACAACATCCAATGAACTGCAAAAATATAACTTTTCTGAAAGTATGAATCTCGTTACATTTAGCCTAAAACTAACACAGCATCTTATAAAATGAACATCATAACAACAGTCCAACCTGGTGGTGATAGTGCAAAGATCTGGGGATGCTTAGCTGCTTCAGGATCCAGATGACTTACCATAATTGATGGAACCATTCATTCTGCGCTCTACCAGAAAATCCTGCACGAGAATGTTCAGCCATCTGTACATGTCCTTATGCTCAAGCACACTTGGGTTTTTTCAGCAGGACAATGATCTGAGACACACCATAAAATCCACCTCTGAATCACAAAGAAAAAATCCCACAATCCCCAAATGATGGTTTGGGGATGGCCTAGTCAAAGTCTGGACTTAAATCAGATTGAGATGCTTTGATATGATGTTAAACAGGCTGTTCATGCTCCAAAGTCCTCCAGTGCAGCTGAATTATAAAAGTTCTGCAATGAATACGACCAAATTCCAGTACATGTGAAAGACTCACTGCCAGTTATTGCAAATGCTTGATTGCAGTTCTTGCTGCCAAGGGCGGCACAACCTGTTATTAAGTTTAGGAGGCAATTACTCCTTCACACAGGGCCAGGTAGGTAGAGCTAATATTAAAATTTGTTTCATGATCTGAAACATACAGGTGTGATAAATATGCAAAAGAAAAAGAAAGAAATCAGGAAGAAGCCAAATACTTTTTTTTCATGGCACTATATCTCTCTGTGTCTCAAAGTCTTTAACTCATTTTGTATCAGTGAAATGCAGAGGACAAACGCTTGCCATTAGAGGATTCAACTTGTGTAGATCCAATTTAGAAGCAAATGCATTACCTCTACCTTGCTTATGAATAGATCACATGACATGCACACAATAAGTTGACAAAGTGGTGTCGTCATAAATACAGAACTTCAGTTTTTTGCCGATTCCAGTGGACCTCAGTGACCTTTGCAAACCCACAGTTTGGTTATCTGTTATGTGAGTCTTTGTTGACATGGCCTTGGGTGTTTGTGTATGTGTGAGTTGGACTGACACCTCCCTGCACTGACCCTCACTTGGCCTTTCTGTTCGGGGTTAGGAATGGCAAAAGACTGAGTGTAAACCCCGAGGCTATCCCATGTCTCTACAGCAGGGGAAATAGTTTCATTCATTTTTCTCAAGCTTTTTGTTGTTTGATGTATTTGGCTTTGAGTCGTTCTTCTTCTTCTTCTCAACTCATTTTTTTATGATTTTTTTTTTAACCCTCCTTTTCCCCGTTTCCCTCTTCCAGGCCCTCCCTCTGTGTCTCGGGGTCAGAGGTGACACTGTAAAGTTTACAACCTACAACAGTAGCATCACCTAAGACAACCAGCTACAAACGCTGGATGATGTCTGTTTTGTTTTTATAAATGGTCTTATTTTTCTTTCAGTATGGAAGTTATCACTATGAACCACTAGGGGACATGTGTAAAATTTACTACGTTATACAAGATAATCCACTAAAACTGCCCTGCCTTAAATGCAATGTTTGTATTTTCTAATTCCTTTGCTAAAGGGTAGTTACACATAATGCCGGCTCTAATCCGCTGTGTCTGTCTGGTGCAACACTGATGCATCTTCCCATTTCCTTTCTTTTGTCCAAAGCCCTCATTATACTTATGTGTATTTGATCTGTATCTGAATCATAAGCCAAACAAGCGCCTCACTCTGATGAGCTTTGATGAATGAAAATTGTAGACACTTGAGAGAGACACACTCATTTTCCCCTGAGCAACTGGCAGCAGCGGCAGTCTGCTTGTCTGATCTCTTGACAATTTACCACACACATACATCAACAACAACTTGCATTATTGTGCATTTATCGCCACAAACCAACTTGAGAGAGTTAACCCCCACCCCCCTCGTTTTTTTGCAGGGTTGCTCCATCTCAGGCAAGTGTAGCTTTGGGTTAGGGGTTTTGGTTGCAGCCTCTGGGTGGTCGGGTTTTGTGGCTCAGGGATTTGGCCTTGTTTGGCAATCTGTCTTCATCTTTTTGTCCCTTTCTTTGCTTTCTCTCTCTATTCTTCTATCATTTTCCCCTCTCTTTCTCTCTTTTTCCTCTATCTCGCACACAGACTAATAATTCCAATTAGCTTTCTTCCTCCCTTCAGGTAACAGGTTTAGGATAGTCATCACAAGAGATGTTCCTTCAGATTATGAGCTCATAAAATTGCATATTTTGATGTTCATGCATCAGTGATCACGCTGATCTTTTTTGCATAATTTGCATGCTTATGCTTTATCGCCTAACCTGGACTGTTTCCTGCAGTGAGACTGCAGCTGATGCAAAGTCTCTCCAGCCTTGTGCTATATTTGACAACTGTAAATCGTGTTCTGACCTGACTGTCCCAACATTGTCCGGATGTCATGTGTGAAAACAGCTTCGGTTTTTAATCAGATAGGATCAGGAACTTTTATATGAGTGTGTTATGTTTTTGTATGACTGCTTGTACCGTACCGTATGTTTTGCTTAGATTGGCTTTACTTTGGGTTGTTTTGGGTTTGTACAAATCTGATGTGGAATGTTTAAAAATAGAAATTGCTAAAACATTTCTTTTAAAGAAAAAAAAACTACACAGATCACCACCACCTTGAATTTTATCCATTCGTCCATCCATTTTCTTCCACTTATTCAATTCAAGGTCACCAGGAGTGCTTATCTATCTTAGCTGCCATGGACAAGTTTCACGTCTGTCACAAGACTAACAGAGAGAGACTTACAACCATATACAATCACATTCACTTTAGAATTACCAGTTAACCTACTAACTGCCATCCTTGGATTGTGGAAGGAAGTCGGAGTACCTGGGGAGGACACACAGAAAGGCCTTGGCCAGATTTCAAGCCAAGTGCTTCTTGTTGTGCTCTTTCCAAACACTCGAAACTGCCCTACCGTGAATCACCATAGATTTTATAGTTATGGTGAATGGACATGGAAAATGTGATATTTTCATCTCCCCAAAAGTCAGCAGAGATAAATCCTCTTTTCTCTTCAGGACTGCCCTAATTCTTTGTGGCATAGATCCAACAAGGTGCTGAAAACATTCCTCTGAGATTTTGGTTCATAATGACATGATAGCATCACACAGTTACTGCAGATTTGATGGCTGCAAAGTGTGCCAAGAAAATATTCCCCACTCCATGAAACTATAACCAGCAGCCTGAACTGTTGATACAAGGTAGAATGTTCTCTTGTTGTTTATATGTATGTTGAAACACAAATTGGGAATCAATGAAGAGCAGGCAACATTTTTCCAGTTTTCTGGAGTGGCACCTGGTGTGGTCTTTTGCTGTTATACCCTATCCTCTTCAAGGCGTGTTTTGCATTCAGCAGTGCTCTACCTCTTACCTAGATTTCAAGATTTCTCATATTGTGTTAGATACCGTTGCCTTTCTGTTGGCTCAAAGTACTCTGGCTCCTTTCATTCTGCTCACTGAATAATTTGTCTTTTTCAACCATTCTCTTTAAACCCTAGAGAGAAAGATTCCTGTACATCAGCAGTTTCTGAAATACTCAGACCAGCCCATCTTTAGTCCATCTTGCACCAACAACCATGCCACATTCAAAATCACTTGAAATCGCCTTTCTTTCCCAGTCTAATGCTCAGTCTGGACTTTAGCAGGTCATCTTGACAGTTATAGATATTTGCACTAATGAATGGGTGTACCTGATAAGATGAGTGTATGCTATAGTCATTCTGAAGGTACTAATGTCTGGATTCCATCACTCACCAAAAAGGTGTAACTCTCTCTTGTAGAGCTTGTGAACAAGTACTTACAGGAGTTTTTGGAGGGATAGTACTGTATAAACATTGTGGGCAGCATCAATCACACACATGTGGCATATGAGAAAATCCATTGTTTCTGCTTAATACCTGCCAAGGTGGTTATGTGTGGTGTGTGTATTTATTACAGGGTTACGCAAAAACTTGTTGACAGTTTGGCATGAACATTTTACCAAAGGTGGAGTTTGATTGAATAGACTGAGTCGGATCTATTTAAATCCGATCTATATAAATCTATATAAATTTTTTGGACATATTACATGATATTTTCATATCATATAGCCTCCCAAATACATACTAAATTTAAAAAGGAAAAAGTGTGGGATATGGTCTTTATATTTTCAAGGAAAATGTCACAAATGGATCTGAATCCATACATAATTCAGGAGCTAGTGACTCAATGTATACATAGGAGGTCTTGTTGGATATATAAAGGACTGCTCTTGTTTTATTGATTATTTGTGTAAGTACAAGATAAGCCTTTAAAGTACTTAGCAAATAGTAGTAGTGCAGAACACAAGCAATACACGCTATTTTATAGTTTTAGAGGTAGGGTTGCAAAGACCAGATATCATGAAATAATATGTTTTGTGTTGGGGACTTTTAGACATATTACCAGTGCTAAATGTATGATAGACAATCTTTGCAAGTCATACACTAAATGTTTAGAAATCTTCTGTGGTCTATAAAAACAAAAAACTGCATCTTGTTAAAACTGAAAACTCAAGGCAAAAATTCCAAATTATTCTCATCACCCATCAGAAATGAAAACAATATGCCTCTAACATGCTCACTTCAGTAGTTGGCTGGCTCTGTTCTGACTGAATCACTTGTGACTCCATCGTCAGCTGGTTCTGGTATGAATGCCAGCGACAGACTGCGCACAGAGCCAGGATTTTCTGCATCATCCTTTCCCCCTTCTGGCAGTCCGAACTCTGGATTACACATATTTGCCACTGACTCGCCTCCTTTTTTTATTTGGACCACTTCAGCGCTGTGAGTTACCATGGCAATAACAGAGTTGACGAGATCTAGGAAAAGATGAGAAGTCCACACATGGGAGCATGTGGCAGAATCTGCAACACTCAACTGGCTGTTTCTAAGTATACCAAACATAAACGAGTGAACTGTAAGTCTTATTATCTCAGTATCTCGTCCTATGTGCCCTGCGGTCAGGAATCTAAATGTGTTGTCATTGCAGTCAGCCTGAGCGTGGTGTACGTGCGCCCGGCGCGTCATGGACACAGCCATTACCATACCTGCAACACTTCTTTTCAAGGCACCACTTGCGCTTTTCAGACTAAATCCCGCGTCACAAAAGAGAGTCTCACAGTTGTCTCCATTAGTTTCTAATGATATGCAAACTGGGTGCCAATCTACAAGTCAAATACTTCTTATGGGAGTGGTAGAAGCGGGAGAGATCCTGCAGCTGAAAAGAGCACGTAAGTCTTTAAAAATATATAACTCGGTTAATAACTTTAGTTTATCTACATGTAACATTTGTAAAATATATTTTACGGTTCTGAGCAAATACATTTCCAAATGAGTTAGAAACAGATATCATCGAATGAAGTCGCCATTTGTAGCGGGGAACTCAGTTTGTGACTTTTAGTGCGTTTGGACACAAAGTTGTGTCTCTGATCGTCAAACAAACTCCAGTCCCTGCACATTATGAACTGCAGAGGTTGTTCTGAGTGCATCTGCATGTCTCCAGCTCCTTATCAGGTGTGGAGCAGCAGAGTGAGGGGGGGTGGAGCCACGGCAGAGCTGCCCATTCCTAAAGCTTGAATCACACTTTACTCTCTCCATTCACATTCCTGCTGGGAACCGCTTCATTCAAGGTCCGGTGTGGTGTTGGGACAATTTGAAGATTGTGGAATTCTGTTTGCCGCAGCAAGATTAGTTAGGACTATGGAGTTACCGCTTTGCCCAACGGTCGGAGAACATTTGCACCCGATTCTCTAGTTTGCGTTTTATCTACAGTGGATTTATCATGCGGACTTCGTCCTAACGGTGGAGTAGATCTGACTGAACTGTCTACCCTGCCAGAGTGCAGCCAGGAGTTTGGTTTTATGGTGGAACTGAGACCTTAAAAATGATACTGACACGTAAGTTCATTTCATTCTTATCCACCGAACTGCGTTTAGATAAGTGATGGTTTTCAGTTTGTATGAATAACGTGTCCGTCCAGTGAAGCGGTTTCCTGTTCGTCGGGGAGTGAAGAGTTCCCAAAAGTGCACTTTTTAAAGGTTATTTTCGGAATTTAAGATTTAAAACTTTTACTGCAGGTTTAGCTTTGAGTGGAGGTTATGGATAAACCATATTTGGGGCGCAGCGCTGCGGACTGTCAGAAATTCTCGCAGCCTGACGCGTACGGAGTCCCGACCTCTGTTCACAATTCTCTGAATATGTCCTTTTTTTGTTGTTGTTTCTTTGATTGTTTGTTTGTTTTTGTTCGTATGTTGGTTTATCGGTGACCTCCACAATACTAAATGGGGACTATTTTCTCACATAACCAAAAACCTACTGTAAGACTGACCCTTTTACGCGCTCAGCCAAGAGAAGTTTCTAGCAGAGCAGCGCACACTTCACTGTTAGAATCGATAGTGGTGATGAAACCTTCCTCAAAATGTGCCTAATTCAAGTAGCCTTGATATTGAATTGGTTTTGAGATTATCCTGGGTATAGTACCAGCCCGCGACAGTGGTGCCATCCTATCGCCTCCAGTTTGCTTAACTGCCTTTTGCCTGACGGCCGACCTTTTGCGAAAAGCAGGGGAGGGGGGATATTGAGGGGGTGCTTTGTGGCTGTTTATTCCTGTTTTCAGTTTAGTTTTGGCAGGCTTAGCTTGATTTGTGTGCTTCTCCTTTGTCCCAGCCGTTTTCAACGTTTGTTCCAACACATGGCTTCTTATCAGCTGCCTGAGGTTTGGAACAGATATGAGCGCGCTGAGGTTCAGTTGAGCCATAAAGGCATTAAGAACGTGCTCAAAGGCGCGCACGCACACACAGTATATACTCATTTCCAGCCATTATGATGCAAGGTGAATGAACTTTATCTACAGTAACCACTAATCCAGGAATAGTATAATGCTTATATCATTCTACTATGCAAACTAGGAATAGAAGGACTATCCAGTCAAAAGTGTAATAGAGACCACATTTCTTTTCTTTTTAACTGTCTTTTTTCAAGCCTATGTGGGATGAGGTAAACCACCTTAGATTGGGGTTGTTCTAAATGAAGGAAACATGCTTCATCTGGATTCTTTGTGAAACAGGAAGAAGCTGTGACCTTATCTGGAAGATTTACATCCAGCTGTTTTCTTCATGTCCTGTGAGAAAAGTCATATGTTCGCTGTTGCTCTCACCTTCCTTTGGCTGAAGGTACTGGGCTGTCCTGGGATCTGTATGTTAATGGATTGCTATCAGGGGAGGGAGGGAGGGAGGGGAGGGGTGCTGGCAGGTAGACTGTCATCTGGTTGCTGAAAGCTTCTCAGAAGCTTTGAATATGCCTGGTCACCTGATCCAGGGCTAAGGCCCTCCGTGTGAGCATAAATCTGTCGTCAGGGGGTCTTTGGGGTTAGCGCTGCGATGATCCATCTGGGACAGCCGTGTGTTTGCGTGTGGATGTGTTCGTGGATCCGTGCCTGCATGCCTGTGCCAGCTGGTGGTTGATAACTGGAATGGAGCATGTTAGTAACTTGATTATTTTTTTGTTTGTGTCAGTGGGATATAGTTTGAGAACAGCCAGATGGTAATATTCCTGGCACCGTATCACTTAGCCAACAGCCAGGCCTTCTCTGTGAGCACCAGCTGTCTCCACAGTGGAATCACAAAACATGATACCCATCAGGAAAGAAAAAAATGTCCATCCTTACATTCCACTAGTGGAGCACAGGAGGGATTTTGCATTGGTCACGCTAAAAAATCTGCAACGTCCAGTTGTTCTTGGGTTTTCTCACATGTGTCTGTTGTGATTTCAATTTTAGTCTTTTACAGGCTTATCCTTGTCAGTGCTTATATGAAGGACAAAAGCAAGGCAGCATTCAGGCTCTGGTGCTCTGCTTATTACGTCTGAGCCAGCCACAAAGTCTGGCCTGGTTTATCACATCACCTATATAAACCAACTTTGCGGTCCCTTTGGAATGACCCACTCTGAAATGAACTTCATTAGGATCTGACGACTGCTTTTTGGGTTGTTATGCAGTGGGCACTTGGAAACTCAGCAGTGATCAGATGACTCAAGATAAGCCACCTCAATTCACAACAGTGGTTAGTCAAGCATTATTCTCAGTCTGCCAACTTCAAAGCCCCAGCATCACTGTTAACTGTATAGAGACTCTTGACCTCCAGTTTGCTATAGGTGGGGGAGCAGCATCCTTTGTTTGCTTGCTGCTGACAAACTCCCACTGGAGGTGAGCATTCAGACTCAGCCAGCCAGACCCCGTTGCCTCCTGCACTGGGGGTGGGAGGTGGGGTGGGACTGTGGTCGGCAATTGTGAGAATTTCCTGTTACCGGAAGGGAGAGAAGAGAAGTGGCGAGCAGAGTTGAAATAAGTAGAGACAGCGCAGGAGATGAAGGTGAGAGCAGGGAAAAGGAAAGCAAAGAAAAGATGTGGTGGATAATTTTAGAAGTTGATACTTCGGGAAAGTGGGTAAAGCTTGACTGGGTGCTCACCAGATTAGCTTTGGGCAATGTGCAGGAGAAAAGATTCTCGTGATCCATATGAAATGTCTATTAGCATCAGCTTGGATCTTATTAGTTGTGTTATCTGCTGTTCTTCTGTAATCATCTTCATCTTTCCAAGCAAGAGGGAGTGTGTCCCACTGAGTTGTCTTTGCTTGTTCATATCAGTCAGGATTAGTGTGGAGCTGACTTGTCTTCATTTTTTGGTTATAAGATGACACATTCAGAAATCAATGTGGCTAATTATGTCAGAATATTTATTATTTGTTGGAAAGTAGACGAAGCCACCTCAAAGCCTCATTCCTTTCAGACGTTCTTGTCTGTTCTGAACTTGTGATTATCCAAGTTCTGCCTGCCCATCACCTCGCCAGTGGTTCTCAAACTTGTTCTTAGAAGCTGAAAAAACAACACACCCTACACTGAAATACCACAATTCAAAATGGAGCAAAGTTTAGTTTTCAAACAAAAATCATACTTGGCTTCAGGCCTATTTTTCCCACTAATCATCAGTGGTCCCACTTGTAGTGGCCACAGTGTGTCAAACCTACCATGTGGCAACTGGCTTACAAAAAAAGAAGCAGCCAAACATGGGAGAAGTTTGGCATAATTATCTTTTCCAGTTGAGAATTGCATCATTAGCTCACACCCCGAGTTAATGGCATGAAGTGACAAAGTTCTCATAGAGTGGTGTACAATAAGTTTCCTTCAAAAGCAAGAAGATGAATCCTCCAGGAATTAGACTGAACATGATGAGATGTGAAGTGAGCTGGATGTAAATAGCTTGCCAGGACATGTAGTATTTTGAGTAGTGCCACTGGCTTTGAACCTTTGACTCACTCCGTATGTGTTATCCCTTCTTGAGCCGACTTGGCACACACGTGCAGAATAACGTGGTCATTATCAGGGTGATAAAACTCACTTTTCTGCTTTCTCACTGCAATGTTGAGACTCTAAGTGGGTGCTGCAAGATATTTGTTTAAAGTGGCTTTGTAGCCATCTTTAACCACGAGGACGTTTGGTAAGTACACACAATCGCCGGGGCCCGTGTTTGTCTTGGCTGCCTCCCCGTCTATTATCTGGTCTGGAACAAATGAAGGCAGGGCTGCAGAGCCAAGTGGTCGGTGGCCATTGCGCGCTGCTAAGCTTTCTTCCTGTGAGGGAAGCAGGATGAGGAAGTGAGGTAGTTCCCTGATCAGGGCTAGGGAACCAGGGTGGACAGTGAGTGAAGAAAAAATTTGAAATACACCCTCAAATCTTTTTCTATCGAAGCTAACATAAATGTTTAAGGCTAGGAGGTCTGTTTAAAGATGATGTTTTTATGGCCTGAGTTCCTGGGATATTCTTGTAAATTCCTTTTGTTGCTTTGTTGATCCGGCTTTTGATTCTTCCAGATGCATGTGAGTGTAAGTGGGTGCTGCTCTATTGTTAAGAATGTTTGTGCCAGATGCCCCATGCCCCTGTCCACTTCCTGTGCCAAACAAAAGACAAAAATATTCTTGCTTTTACTCTGTGAATGAATGGACACAATGTAGCTCAGTGACAAATATTATTCAGTCGGATCCATCTGCGTGGTGAATGCTGCTGTCTTTATTTTATTTCCTCGGCACACTAAGTTCACATTATGTCACTGTAAAATAGATTTGACACACATTCTAGCCCAGTAGGGTGTGTCACTGGATAGCATCCCAGCAAAAGGCACTTATTGGCTCGCGTAGCTCCTTTTCTGGGGACTGGAGGGGGGCGTGGGGTTGGAAGGCCAACCATGTGTTTGCATGTCTAATTTGCATTTCAATAGCTTTACTGTCTTTTGAGTGGTTTGTCTTTAAACATGAGGTTAGTCAATGCAAACACACACACACAGACTTACTTGTGCACACACATTTATACACGAGTGAGCACAGGAATCTCTGGCCCTGTGCACTGCTTGCTTTCAAGAATGCTGGTATAATTATTGCTTGGTTTGTACTTTCCTCTGGGTTCACTACGCTCCAAAAATACTCAGCTGAAACACACACACACTAACACACTTTTTCTCAGACATACAGCTTCACATCCACAAGGAAAAATAGCGCACGTTTGACAAATAACGCTGAAGTGTAGTTGTTAATGTGCCATTTGACACTGCGGTGCGCGCTGGTGTCATGGTAGTTGTTTAAAGGAAGTTGGACCCTCTGCAGTGGCAGTGGGGAGACTCTCGTCTTGGTCGTGTCACACCTTGTTGTTAGTGGGTTTGTCTGCCGTCTAGGCTTGTTGTTGGTATGTAAATGTCGGCATATCGCTTAGTCCAGACCCTTTGCAGCTGTAGTCTTCCTTGACCTCTCTGTTTCTCGTTACTTTTCTTGCCTTTCAGGTTGTTTTCTTTTTGTGTTCTTGTGGGAAGATGTATATAACGTGTGGAGCGATTTAGTTTTGAAATAGGGTGTAACTGCTTAACGAGTGAACCAAAGATATAATGCACTAAATCCAGTTTCTTTACGGGTGGTTATGATTAGCTAATTACACTCAGCCAGACACAGTAACCCAATTAAACTTGCCAGTGTAGCAATTTGTAAAAGCAAGAACTTTTGACTGTCCTCCAAGTCTTTTACTTGCTTTGCGCCTTGGGGGCGATCGTGGCTCAAACGTTGGCAGTTTGTCTTGTAATCGGAAGGTTGCTGGTTCGAGCCCCGGCTCCGACAGTCTCAGTCGTTGTGTCCTTGGGCAAGACACTTCACCCGTTGCTTACTGGTGGTCAGAGGGCCCGGTGGCGCCAGTGTCTGGCAGCCTCGCCTCTGTCAGTGCGCCCCAGGCCAGCTGTGGCTACAATGTAGCTTGCCATCACCAGTGTGTGAATGGGTGAATGACTGAATGTAGTGTAAAGCGCTATACAAATACAGGCCATTTACCGTTTTTGTCACTCAGGCTTTGTTTCTCTCAAGGTTGATCTGCGTGTGTACTTGCTATCATTCTAGGAACTAGGACACTGTAAAACTCTTCTTTTGGTCTCCTGTCTACAAACAGGTAGCTGCAGGGATAATGAAGCATTTATGGCGATTGGAGCACCCATTTGGCACATGTCATCTAAAAAGCTTTCACAGATAGCTGGGAGACATCCTCGTGGCACCGGTGACACACTATAGACCTCAGCTTGTGTTCTAAAGGAGTTATGGGAGAATTTGTTTGTCAGCCTTTAAGAAGTATGGAATAATGGCTTTTATGGAGAATCTATACGAGCTCTCAGAATGACACATCTGAATGTTAAACTCCCTTTCCTATACTCATGCTAATCATCAGAGTTTACTTGTGATGGTAACAGGAGGAAACAGATGCTCTTAGACAACAAGCAAAGAAAATGTAACATGTTAATACTTTAAAGAATAAATGTTTTCCATGGATGCAGATCCACGGCAACCATTGTTCGTGTCACGTGAGGAAAAGGTTAGGCAACGTTTACTGTCAGAGATATGTGACTCCACTGCATTACCTAGCTAAGAAGCTTAAGTGGAAGACACTTGAGAGTGTGATGGTGTGAAGTTTGCACGTATGTTGCTCTTAGCTCTAGAAACATGTGAGAGGCATGCGTGACGGAGTGTTAGATAGCTAATAAGGTCAAGGAGTTCACATTTGATAAGCTGCTAACATGCTGGAGGGTTCCAGAGTGTTTTCTTGGATTGGTGTTTAAACTTGATAACTTTATTAAATTATGTTTCATTTATACTCGTGATGTTATTACAAAAGCCACGCTCATGTCTTTTCATGTTACTACACACTTTTTGACATGATCTGTTCTTCTGTAACCCTTAACATGTGTTTCACTTGTTCTTCTCCATAGAGATCGAAGCCAAAGAGGCCTGCACGTGGCTCCGAGCTGCAGGGTTCCCGCAATACGCCCAACTTTATGAAGGTAAGGAACACTAGGAGACACCGCAGCCCACTCAAAACTGGTACATGACTGATGGACTGATGGGTTTGGGTTTTATCACTTTGCAATAAGAATAATTTTTATATTTAGTTTTAAAAATTTAAACACACAGCCTAACATTACAGAAGAGCAAATGAGATGTGTGTGGGGTTTTTTTTTTTTTGCTCTACATCCGTAAAGAAATCCATGTAAGCCCCAGCAAGCTGTACTGTATTGCAAACATTGCCTATGCTTTGAATACAGTGTAACCTATATAATTATAGCTTTCTGCTCCATCTAAAGCTACACCTGCAATGACAACTGCTTGACAAAGAGTACTTTGCATGACCCTTGAAATATAAATAAGCACCAAAGTACATAAAACATTCTTCACTCCTTGTAGGTCTTCTTAGCTATACTACTGCATGCCAGGGGCATACCAGTTCCCTTTATGTAATTACAGAATGATGACAGCAGTACCGAGCTGCCATTGTCAGCAGGTCACTGCTTATTTCCACTTAACTGTGAAAGGTTTCCTATTTGAGTTTCTGTACAGGTGTTGAGACCTTTCAGACAAAAAAAAAGCAATACAAAAGTGCTGAAAACTGCGCTCGACTCATTTGTAGTAGTAGTAGGAATTGCTCTGTTGATACGCGACACACATTTCCCTTCCTTATTTCCATAAGAGATTCTTTATTGTCTGTGCCGTCGAGACTATTGCCCCACTAAAGATAGGCAGACAGATAGGCCTGCTCCAGTACAGTACAGGTTAAAGGTGCTGGCCCCATGATAGCATTTTCTTATCAACGTGACCCCTGAGGGTTTGGATGCAACAGTCCCATTTTGCGTTGGTCCGACATTCCAGAAAACCTTGTAATATCCAGTTGGTCATTCTTGGCATTCAAGACAGAATTTCAAGGCATACTCACTCTGCTTTTACCAGCCCAGCAACTGGGCGAACAAGTGACCTTGTTATTCAGGTAGACCAGAGAGAAAGAGCGAGAAGCAGAAAAGGAAGCGGGACCTCTGAGCCACATTGGAGTACCTATTGTCATTCTTCAATCAGTCCCCTGTTCTCTCCCCCTGTGCTGCATATCCCCCCTGCCTGCTGGGTCTGAAAGCTGCAGCTGTGTTTGTTTGGTCGACTAAGACGCTACTTCCTCTTTTAGCTTTTAATCAGGGCTGTATGGGTGGGTGGGAGCGAGAGGGGGAAGGTGGGTGTTTGAGTAGGTGGGTGTCTTTGGAGCTGAGGGTGGTATCTTTTAGTTTTATCTGAACATACTGATCCAATCAGTGGCAGGGAGATGCCCTCACGTAACCTAGCTCACTTCTCTCTCTTTAGACGCCCAGTTTCCCATTGACATTTCTTCAGTCACCAAGGACCACGACTTCCTCGATCGGGATGCTATTGAGGCTCTCTGCAGGTGAGATTACAAGTCATGCTTAAAACCATTCATACGCCTTTTATCTTTCTTTTGATGGTATGTTCCTTTCTTCTTGTTCCTCATCATCTTCTCTCTCTCTCTCTCTCTCGCTCTCTTTTTTGTACTATCACTACTTTTCCCTCTGATGAAACCATGAGGGCATGACTTCAAAAAGAGCCATGCTTTGGAAAGTTGCCGATGAGATAAAAGAATCACACGATAAGCAACCGTGCACTTCCCCTCCCTGTTTGGTTTCACTATGTTCTTACCTTCTTCTTCCTTTATTTTCTTCTTTGTCTGGGACTGATAGGGTTTATCTTAGCCGTTAGAGTCTTTTGTACCATCCTCCCAGGCACATATCTTTCTCCTTACATCACTGCATCTTTCTTTTTATGTTGTAGGGGACAAAAAAAATTAGACTGCAATTGTTCCCTAAAACATAAACATTTAAAAGGCTCTGAGCTTTGTGAGCCTTCATTTTATATGTGAAGTGATCCAAATGCAATTATCATTGAAGACGACTGGGTTTGCATTCAATTTGTCCCCCTGCCGTCCTTTTTAGCATATGAGGAGGGGACTAATGGTTCTTTAATGGACTCAGCCTCTTCATCAGAACTCGATCCTTAAGTAATAAACCACAGCAGGTGTTCCTTCATACATCTGGAAGCTATCATCTCAGTGTCTCCTCTTTTGGCAGCATTCATCCCTTCCCCACATCCGCAGCTGTCCTTGAGTTCCCATCACTTCATCTCTCCATTGTTACACGATCTGCTCTAAGAGCTCTTCAGAGGTTGGACCCCCTTCTCCAGGTGGCTAAAGGGATAATCTTTCTGTCCCCTCCCCGAGGTTGCGTCGGCACTCCAGCAGATTTCATTCTCTTTGCCCTCTCTCCTTCTCTTCCTGTCCACGTAGGGATTATCCCTCCGCATCTCATTAGCCAGACTGGACCGCAGCTCCTTTTTGTCTTGTTTCATCTTTCCTTCCTTTACACATCCTCTCCTTGTGTTCTAGTGAAAGTTGGTGAGGTTTAATATTTAAAGCCCACGCAATTCAAATCTAACCAGTTGTGCGTGTGTTTGTGTTTGCAGGAGACTGAACACCCTCAATAAGTGCGCTTTAATGAGACTGGAGATTTCGCCACAAAGAAAAAGAGTAAGTCTACATGCAAGCACTTGAACTACCCTCCTTTTGTGAAAAGCCACTTTGCACATCTCCTTATCCACAGTTGCACCGCCTCACCTCAACCCACAGTTCACACTTGGCCACAGGGCAAAGCTGCATTTTCTCTCATCTCGTTTAATGAGAAGGCACCTGTTGAGTTCATTTCTATACCAAATGGGTTGTGGGATAGTAGGGGAAGGGAGGAGAGCTTTAATGTTTAAATGAAGGGGTTTCTTTGACCAAAACTCCCCCATTCATTTAAAGTATGCTCACCTTCTCTCTTCTAAAATACTTCCTCATATTTATACATCTTTCAATGATTTCAGAGGTATTATAAAGGCATGTTTTCGAGCAGTTTTTCGCACCAATTAAACTCCCCCCAAAAACCAGCTCTTAAATGTCTCTTTTAAGGAAGCCGTCCTAGTGGAAAGTGTTTTTCCTCCTTAGGATAATTACGTAAAAATCCCACTTTTAGACCACTCATGTTTCAATTAAAGCAGAAAGTCTAGACTGACAGACACTGTCACTTTGTGACAAGAATTTCTCTGTTTTCTACAAATCAACCAAAGCTAATGCCCTTAAGGGCTACATAGGAAGATCCTTGTTCTATGCGTGGTGGTATTCATTAGGATGACCCTTTCTGTGTCACCTTTCATTTCAGGAGTCAACAGAGAAGAGCAGAGGAGTCAAAGAGGTTATTTGCCTCCTCGACTCCTCCGCTCTTGCGGGACAACAGCCTCCCACCCCCACGCCCAGACAGCTTAGGAATGCATTGATCTCGTCACGTCTTTACATTCCCTCTCTTAAATCTCCATCTCCTCGTCTCCCGTTCTTCGTGGTTTGCTCGTACTGTCTGATGATTATAAGAATACCTTTCATTGTGCGACCTCATTGATGTGGCAATCAGCGTATCCAATCAGTATGATTTGCTGGGTGGACGGTAAAAAATGGTTCCAGCTATGATCACCAGTGAGTGCTGGTTATCTCTCATTACAACCAGAATAACAGAAACAGGCTACGGTCGTATAGAGCAGTGTCGGCAAAATTACTAAATTGTTCTTTTTAGGTGAATCCTCTTTGCACCAGGATAGATCACAATCTTTATTCACTTTTATTTGAAACGAAGCCTATAATAAAGCCCTTTGTGAACTCTGACAATGATGATTTTTTTTCCCTTTTCCTTTTTCCTTTTTCAATCAAAGTGCTTATCTCCAGGATCCTTTATAAAGGAACTTCATTTATAAGTTTTTTGGTGTTCTAATGAGTTCAGATTTTAGATTTGAGGGCTGTGTTTGACTTTGATTGTATACTATAGACGTCAGTTTTGTAGGTGGGTTGTATAAGAAATTTTAAAATATATCAGTGACGGCGCTTGTTTTACTCTCCAACCATGAGCGCCTGTGCACAAACAGATAACGACTGTGTAGGTGGGTGTAGGTGGGGGGTGACCCCAGTCTGGCCGGCTACATTGAGAGCTATGGGGTCAAAATGGAATTTCCTCAACGCCCTTTGGGGTCTGAGACAGATTAACCAAACTGGGGGAGGTGTGTGCATTTTTGTAATGGTTCATATACATTAAATGTGACTCATCAATGGCCAATTTATTCTACTTATTTTTCTGAGGTTTTCTGGCTGACCATGAATATAATTACCTCATGCTTCATGCTAAAATTTATACATGTCTTCTTATAAAAGCCGTTGTGTTATGGAAGCTTTTGACAGCCATTGTATATAATTATATTTCATGTAGGTTAAAATTAGATCCATTCTAAAATAAGTTCCATAACTACAGAAAGTTTCCTGGATCAAGGTGAGGAATGCTGGAAAAGAAGTGGAAAATGTGGCAGTGAATAATGTCACCAACTGTTTCTCTCCCTCCCTCTCTTTTTTCCCCTTCTCTTCTTGCTATTCCTTTCTCTCCCCTCTCCCTTCCTTGGCCCCCTTATTCATTCAGAGTGAGGACTCAGATGAGGATGAGCCTTGTGCCATCAGTGGACGCTGGACCTTCCAGAGGGACAGCAAGCGCTGGTCTCGGATGGAGGAGCTGGAGGTTTTCTCCGCGCTGCCCACAGATGCCTGCCAGCCCCCTTTTCCCAAGGACCAAGCATCCCAGAAGGGCAAGCTCAGCCTCCGAGAAGGCAACAGCTCGGAGAGTGTGCTGACCGACCTCAGTGAACAGCCCGAAGTCGGCTCCATCCACAGCAGTGGGAGTGGAGGGAGAGGAGAAGAGAAGACCCACGGTGCCGCTCTGGCAAACGAAGCTGTGCCCCCTAATGCCACCCGTGCCAGCTCAGTAGCTAGCATGTGTTCATCGTCAGGCACGGGTGGGTCAGGATGTGCTAATGAGGACTCTCTGTCTGACGGGTTGCCTCCATCGCCCCTAGAGACCCTCAGGCAGTTTACCTTTGATGTAAAGACGGGGGTCGCCGGACGAGGGGGAAGTCTGGACCGAGGATCCGGCAGCAGCAAAAGCACACGTTCGAGAGCTAAGAGCTTTCTCAAGAGGATGGAGAGTCTGCGGCTCCGCAGCGGCAGCTCCTCTAAGAGAAAGAAGAAGGGGGGCACCGGCGGAGGCAAAATAGAAATCAGCGGCCCTGTCGTCAAAGAGGGTCTTGATGATGACAAACTGCGGAGGCTCAACTGCGTGGATATCTCCAGTCTCAACCTCAACCAGAATCTTAATCACCATCGCAATAATACCCAGACTATGACACTTAACCGCAATCGCTCTGTATCCTACTCCACTCAGACCAGCAACGGAAGTACTGGAAGTACTGGGAGCAGCCAGTCGGAAGCTAGCAGCGGGAGTGCGGTGAGCACGCCGAGCCCAGTGACTCGAGCTCGCAGCCACAGTGCGGCGGCGACCTCCAGTAAGCGAGGGGGCATGTATTTGGAAGGTTTTGATCCTTTCAGCCTCCTCCAGCAAGCTTCAGATCAGCAGCAAGCTCCCAAATCTGCCCCACCCGTCCCCTGCCACGCTAGTAATGGGATGACAGTTGATGAGCAGAACCGCAAGAACAACTACAGCGTGCAAGACAACAGCAGACAAGTGGAAGAGGAAGAGGAAGAGGAGGGCATGATCTTTTTCTATTTACCAGAAGGCCATAAGCCTGGAACCTTTCCCAAGGCCCTCCAGGATGGGAGTTCACGCACTAATGATAATGGAAACTCTGTGATCCTCAGGGGACGGCACAGCAGACGTCAACGTCGTGGCTCATCGGGCTCGGTCGACAGCCGTCTAAGTTTTTATGACAACGTCCCTTACACGGAGAGAGTGGAGGGAGAGGAGGAAGAGGGGGATGAGCACAAATTAGAGGAAGTGCTTCAACACGTCAGCGGCCTGCAGCGTTTCGTTAATGCCTGGTCTGAGGATGCGGCCGGTGAAGAGGAGGAGGAGGAAGATGAGGAGGAAGAAGGCGACTCGGATTCAGCACTGGACTCGGCCTCCCCATGCCCGTCCTCTCCTCTGCAGAACCGCCTGGAGGAGACCGAGAACGGAAGCGACCAAGACAGCACAGGAAACCCCTTGGGCGAGGGAGAGGAAGGAATGAGGGAGAGAAGAGACTCTGGTGTCGGAGCATCTCTAACCCGAACCAGCAGGTGAGGGAAGAAAATTCAAAACCATCTTTTTACAAACGCAGATCATCAATGAAGGGTTGGTTCATCCAGATTTTAATTAAAAAAAAATCAGAGGTTTAAAATCCTTACATTTTATAGTAAGGTGCAAACATGCCAGATTAGAGTACATGAATCTTTATTTGGAGCCAAAACTACAGTTAAAAGTCCAAAATTTATGCTCTTCTTCACATATTTTCTTACGATATGGAGTGAGCCAGATTGAAGACTTTGCCAGGCCAGTTCTGGCCCTCAGGTCCATTTCATACCCCTGCCCTAGATTAAACAGCAACTTTGACTCTAAATAATTCACAGACCACACTGTTAGCGATTCTCAAAAATACAATTTCATGCATATTTTTATATAAGAAAAATTTTATGTGCTACTTTTAGTTTTAATACTAAGCGGAAAGTCTCATGCTGCCAGTCTTTCTTCTGTAAAAGGACAAAGCAAACCTGAATGCAGCACTGAGGTACCAACAAAAAAGAGTTTTACATAAAAAGTGACAGCATAGGATAAACAGGGGGACACGCTGAGACTTCTCTCCTTATGTAATGCTACCGAGCGCTCTGGAATGCTGCTTGGTTTCTATGGGGACCGTTCCTGTGCTTTCAGGAATTCACAGGCAGACTTACGTTCGGCGGGCTTTTAGTCTCAAAGACAATCTCTTGATTGATGTGTACATAAGTCCTTGTAATCCCCAAACTGATCACTTGGCACATAACAACTACAAATACTGTGTGTGGCCGTGGGTTTTATTGTCAACGTTTATGCATGAACAAAAGCATGAGGCAGATCCCGAGGGTTAAACTTGTTCTTTCTCAATCGTCAGTATTCTTCTCACATCTCAATTTGTGCTCTGCTCTTCTCCGATGTACTCCAGACCACAGAAACTCCGCTGGCCCAGCTTCCAGAACTCCCATCGGCCCAGCTTGGCCTCCGCCCAGCTTCAGATTAGCTGCCAGTCTGTGCTACAGATGAATCTGCTGCAGAAACTCTCCCTTCTGCAGCTCACTGCTCTACTGGAGAAACACACTCCTACAAACAAACATGGCTTCAGTTGGTGAGTGGACTGTAGGGAAGGCTTGTGGACGGGAAATGGAGGGTGAAAGCATTAAGAAGTGTTTTTCTTTCTTTCTTTCTTTCTTTTTAAAGCTTCATGTGAAATGGCTTCTGCCACTGCCATATTGTTCCTCTAAGTAATGCCCTTTAATATACCCATTCAGGCAGCTATTAACCCTCTCAATCCTACCCATCTCCAAATCCATCTGCAGGTTGTTGTATAGTGTGGGGATGGCTGTCCACAGAGGTTGGGTTTCACATTCTTTTCCCAGGCCCATAATTGCTGGGAAGGGGCGTACATAGTCTTTTTCTCAACGGGGCAATCATGGCAGTTCACACGCGAGGTGTTGAGCTCGAGGCTGAAAAGAGCTGCACGCAATAACTGTCCTTCCAAACTATCTTCTGTACCACTTCTAAGCTTAAAGTCTGGGCTAATTTTCTGTGCGCTGGTTTATTTCTTCATTCTTGCTTTCTTATGTTAAATTGAACACTGGGGGGGGGGGGGGGGGGGGGGGGGGTGAAATGGACAATTTCATGAAATTCCCTGAAATGAAAGCAGCTGAATGTCACTGACCATTCTTCACATTACAGTAGACTGAAGTGTCATTGTGCTAAATTGCTATAAGCCAAAGTGCTACCTAGAATTGGCTGTTTTGAAGAAGCTAAAGTTAAGGAAAAAGATGACTAGAAGTGGAAAAATCACATTAATTCTGTGTTATTTTTCTGCTCGAGGCTTTCTTTTAAATGGGAATAGAAGGCATTATGACAGTCTTATGACAGGTTGAGGCTCACTGAAAGACAGTGTCCAATTGTTGGCCACTGGAGGCCCACAACATAGTCAGAATTCTGCCCGGGATCATAACATGCTCTGTTTTTTTTCTTCTTCTTTTTTTTTTCTAAACCGTGCTTCTAAGAAGCACTCCGAGTCTTGTGAACCCCAGCACTTACAAAGACGCACTTGTCCTGAGTCACGCATAACATCTCTGTGCAAAACACACTCACACCCATGCAGACAGATACTCAGCCATAAATCTGCGGGCACATTCTTGTGAAACGGTCAGGGTTGCATGTTTCAACTCTGGGTTTGTGGATGGAGACTTGCTGTTCACTAGGAACCAAATGCTTGCACACAAGCTCGCCCAGAGTGACAAATCTGGAGATGGACGTCGACTGGAGATGTGCAAAGAAGCGGGTTTGTACATCTCCTTTCCACGATCCCCATTTTTCCCTTACCTTTTTACCCACGCCCCCCGTAACCCTGCAGATGGACCTGTGCTCACTTTCACACTCGCCTTGCACACACATGAAAGGCTCAAGCGCTCTGTGATAAAAGGCCTAATTGGATTTGTTTGAGTTTTACATTGCATCTGAACTAAAAATAAACCATTTGACGCATATCTGACGCGGCGGTGAATCAATTTGTATGAATAGGTGTTTGTGGAATGTCTGTGTTAGCCCTGATTACTGTGATGTGTTTTTGTTGATTACAGTCTAGGCTCTCAGTTAGTAAAGAGAGAATGAAGGTATGTCATTATTTGGTTGACCCATTTTAAAGATCCAAATTTGTGTGTATGCTGCAGGGCTGTGCCGAAATTCATGAAGCGCATCAAGGTGCGCGACTACAAAGACAGGAATGTGTTTGGTGTGCCACTACAAGTCATCGTCCAGCGGACGGGACAGCCCCTGCCTCAAGGAATTCAGCAGGCCATGCGCTACTTACGAAATCAGTGCCTCGACCAGGTAATATATAGTACAGAAATATGCAAAGATGTATGCAAAACCTTTTTATACACTGGAACTGCAAGTTTACGTGTAATGGCCACCTCAGCTTTAGCTTTAAGTACTATTTTAGCTAACTTGTTTTCTTTAAGCTACTCAAACGGCATAAAATATCAATTTAAATACATGTGCATATTTCTCTTGGTGTTACATAACATGAGGCAGGGAATCGGAAAAAGTCTGATGCCCACTCAGTCAGTGTGTAAACACTTTCTGTGTGCCAGGGAAGAGTCAGTGTGCGGCAGCTCAGTCACCTGTGTCGCTTTAATCTATACCCAGTCTGTCACAGTCTGTGCATTTATAAAGGAAGGAAAGGTGCAGTCAAATTGAAAAATGGCTTTTAATATGGCATCATGCAAAAGAGAATGATGGCTTTCTTTTCAAGGACAGACAAAGTGCCTCTGTTTGGAAGTGTGAAAGCTCATGGAAAATATTCAGTGGACAAGCCAGCAGTCTTCTTCTTTTCTCCTCCCCAACATTGCCATTTCACACAGCCTTAAAAGGCCATTGATGAGGTCCTACACAGCATTCACTACAAGAATGCCTACTGGCTGTTGTTGGAGCTCCTTGTAAATACAGTCAACAGGATCTGTTGTGATGTAACCATATTGACTGTAAGCTACGGATTTGTGGATAAGTCAAGAATGTTATTTTCCTAATGCGACAGCCTAACGCAATAAAAGACGTGTGTGTGTGTGTGTTTGTGAGAGTCATTTTTGATATACTTTGATCAGGTACTTTATAGTTCAAAGGTTTCTGCATGGTATGTGAGACGTAACCCTTTTCTTCTTTGTTTCCCCGCCCAGGTGGGTCTTTTCAGGAAATCGGGCGTAAAATCTCGTATCCAAGCCCTCCGTCAGATGAATGAAGCGAGCGGCGCCGACGGGGGAGGAGTCAACTACGAGGGCCAGTCAGCTTATGACGTTGCCGACATGCTGAAGCAGTACTTCAGAGATTTACCAGAGCCCTTGCTTACCAGCAAACTTTCAGAGACCTTCCTGCAGATCTATCAGTGTAAGAAGACACAAAACACAGAAAAAGTTCTTCCAGGCTCGTCTACGTCATTCCTCGCGCAGCTTGACGTATGCAGCTGCACAGCTGACATACTTTGTTTTAGATGTTGTAGCCATAGAGCTGTAAAAACACATGAGACAGATGAGCACACATCTGTGGACGCTACACCGTTTGTGTAAGGTGATATATGGGAGGTCAAGCATATAGTGGACCCATACATATGAGCTTATGTAACATAGCTTATGTAACAGGTCAACACAGATCCCATCATAACTCGTTTTTGGCAGGTAATTGGAGGCCCGATACGGTCTACTTCCTGAATTAAACAACAGCTGGAAAAAAAGATGACAGGATGTAGTATGACAACAGATATTAGTACTGACTGACTCCTTGAGCTTTTAATTTTATATATGATAATGTTATTGTGGAGCTAAATAAATTTGTGCTAAATTGAACTGAAAAGGAAGGATGATGGAGTCCATGTTCTCCATCTTCTCCAGACATGCCTAAAGAGCTCCGCCTTCAGGCAGCTCGCGCTGCTGTGCTGCTCCTGCCGGATGAGAACCGAGAGGCGCTCCGGACGCTGCTGTGTCTGCTCAGCGATGTGACGGCCAGCGTGGCTGAGAATCAGATGACTCCCACCAACCTAGCAGTTTGTCTGGCCCCATCCGTTTTCCACCTCAACACGCTTCGACGGAAGGAGAGCTCCTCGCCGAGGTGTGTGTCTGAGCGTGCGCCGTTGTAATCGGTTCAGTTTCATGCATTTAATCAACATAGTTTTTGTTGCAGCATCTTGCATAAGGGCGCAATATGCCTGTGCAGTTTTGGAAAACAGGAAAGGGTCACTCCAAACTAGCACGAGGGCAGAATAGTGTGGAAGAGAGCAAAGCCGGTGAGAAGAGGAAGGGAGAGAGACACAGGAAATAGAAAGGTTACATAAACGTCCAGACCTAATTAAAAAAAACACATGCATTGTTCCACATTTGACACTTCTAGGTGAGGGTTTATCAGCTTTATACAGCTAAACTGTTTCCTCCAGCTTTTTTTTTTTACTTTTCTTTTGTGGTGATTGCTCTGATTAGCCTCATTATGTCTTCTTCTTTTTCCTTCTTTCCCAAAGGGTGATGAACCGGAAGCAGACACTCGGAAAGCCAGACCAGAGGGACCTGAATGAAAACCTTGCTGCCACTCATGGCCTGGCGCACATGATCCAGGAGTGCAGGAAACTCTTTAGGGTCAGTGATTAAAAATCGTGTAGCAGTACCTGTGCAGCAAACTCTTCACTTTTAAAGTTAGCTTAAAAAATAAAAGCAGAATGAGTTACTGGCTACTACCTTCACAGTAAACTGCCATTTAAGGTAACGAGGGTATGTTTGCTGCCAGAATAAATGTCACCTCCGGTTTCCTGCCGCATACCTCGTGTCCCTGCGTTTGTCCTGTCAACAAACAAGAGTCCCAGTTATGTAAGGCATTGATCCAATTCATGCAGTTATTTGTTCAAGAGGAGTTTGGATTATGGAAAGTGAACATGCTACGGGGGGCTGAATACCTATGTTGTCCAGAGCTCTGTTCAAGTAAACGCCCCCCAAACTCTAGCATAGTATCACAGGGGTCAGAAATCCATAAATTCATGTCAGTGAGATTTGGCATCTCCACATGGATAGCACAACAGGAAATAATCAGCAAAACTACAGCATTACAGATCCAATTAAAACTGACATTAAGCCAGAAATGTGCTTTGCCTTGTGCCATCTTCTCCGGACATGGTAGAGTAAATGTTAAAAGGCTGCACACTGTGGGTCATTAAGATCGTTTAAAATTCTATTAGACTGTGGAAAGGCTTCCTGCTTTCCTGTCATGGTCACATTGCACAAGTAAACCGAATTAACCTCCTTAAATGATTTCTTTAATTACATTTGCATTTGCTTATGGAGGTTTTTTAAAGGGAAGATGGACGATAACACTGTCAGGATGCAATTAACAATGGAAGATATGAACTATATTGAGGATAAACTAGGCAAACACAGGATGTGTTTCCAGTTTGTTTAATGGGATTAATGTAATAATGACAAAGCCAGAAAAACCATGACTTCAGTGTTAATCACTTATTCAGAAATGCTTTGAGGTCTTTAAAATCAGACCTGTTTTACATAATAGTTTTCTCCCCACAGTAAGCTCACACTGCCTATCATATTTTTAGTGAAGGGGGTCTTAATTAATTTTTTCGTTTTTTCTCTGAAGTTTTCTGTGCTTTGTTTTCTCTAACATCAGTAGGAATTGTAGAAGTCTGTCAAACCAAAAGATATTTCTTTATCCTAAACTCTAACAGACTAAGCAGATGAATAATTGTTCTAACCATCCATCTCCTCTTCTCTCACAGATCCCAGAAGAAATGAATCGCTGCAGAAACTCGTATATGGAGCAGGCTTTGCTGCCGCAGCGCTTGGAGGAGCTTGCAGGTGAAGAGGCTGCGCATGGAGGCTACAGGGCGTACCTACAAGATAGCCTGGACACGCTCCTCAAAGAGGCTAAAGACAAGTTCAAAGGATATGACAGCTGCTCCACGCCAGAGCATGCTGACCTGGCATATAGGAAGGTAGGTCCTCTTTTTTTTCTTTTTCTTTTTTAAAATAATATCTTTCTCTAGGTCCCCTTAAATGTCTTCTGTTCAGCCTGCACGGCTACTTTCAGCCTGGAAACATTGATAAAATTGTCAGACAGCTCACAGGAAAGATTTATTATCTTTCTATAGAGTGTAAACAAGCTGTCACTCCTGAAACATGCACACCATCTCTGTTTCCGCTCCTCTCTTTTCCTCTCAGTCCTTGCCCTGCCTCTCTTTTAACTCTCTAAATATCGAGTGGAAAACCTGCAGTTAGGGTTTCCTGTGTAAAAACAAATCCGTGCGAAAGTGGCCTGGCCCCTTGGCGTCTCATTCCCATCCCAGTACTGGACTCCATCCCAGAATGACATCAGCTTGACATAGAGACACACACACACAAACACAAACCCGTACAGAGCCTCTGCATTATCCCAGGCTTACATTTCCTGTGTCCAGTTTGCGAGGCCCTGGATGAGGTTATCTTTTTCTCCAGTTTAAAGTCACAAGGCGCAGAGTGTGTGCTTTTTATCATATGATGGCAGAAAGAAGCAGCTGACCTGGCCAGAGCGCAGTGAAATATGTTGAAACACAGCCTAGCTGTTGTGCATAAGATTACCGTTAAATTACTACATCCGATTTTTGTAATTTCCCCTAATGTAACTGGTACAATTAGATATCTTATAGGAAGCCTCCAAACACTTGCATAAGACACTGAAAGTTTATATTTACCACATTTCAGTCAGGAGCACTACAGTGAAAGAAGATTATTTCCATCTGTAGCAATTTATATTTGGCAGTGAGGGCTGTTCTAGGGGCCTTCCAAGCACACATGTGGAAATCCAGAGACAGCAACAGCAAGACCCCAGCACAGAACAAGATGTTAAGTTGGATACAGCATGAAATGTAGGAACTGAGGTAAAGACGGGGGCATGCTTAATCAGAGCTTGAAGGGCAGGCAACTGTTCTTTAAGTTTGCTGAGGACATCTCACTCGTTGACTGATTATTAATCGTGTGCATTATTACATGACTGTGAAAAAGGTGTCAGACATTAACACCAGAGGTTGTGAGTGAAACTGAACTGAAGAAGCCTCTTGGATGAGAGGTGAAATGTCTTGAAAATACTTAAACAAGTCCAGTCGCCTTCTTCTCAAGCCCTTAAAACTAACTGCAGGAACCTGTGTGCATGACATTTCCTGTCTGCTGTAATTTCCTCTCTTTGTTCTGTGATTTTAATGACATAAAGTGCTTTAAATCAATGGACTGCAAGTAAAGTAACTGGGTCTCGCCGTCTGTTTCTCTAGGTCCATGACGGGTATCCACTGCGGCTGTGGAAAGTAACGGTGGAGGTTCCCGCAACTCCTGAAGAGGTTTTGACCCGGGTGCTGCGAGAGCAGGGACACTGGGATGAGGACCTGCTCGAGAGCCGTGTAGTGGAGACCCTCGATGACAGGACAGAGGTCTACCAGTATGTCAGGAACTCCATGGCGCCTCATCCTACCAGAGACCATGTCGTGCTCAGGTAGATTGCTGTCTTTTTCTCTTCTTGTGTTTATTTTGCTTTTGTCTTTATCTTTCATCTAATTTAATGCTGTTTTTAATCTAAAGTGTCTTTATTGGTTTCTAACAGAACATGGGTAACGGACCTGCCAAAGGGAGCATGCGCACTGGTGTGTACCTCTGTAGACCACGAAGGGGCGTCTGCAGTGGGCGTCCGAGCCAATGTTCTCACTTCACGCTACTTCATAGAGCCCTGTGGAGCCAGCAAATCCAGACTCACGCACATTTCCCGAACCGACTGCAGGTGAGTGGATTACTTCCACAGCCACAAACAAATCGAGTTTTAGAGCAACGCAGTAGGCTAACAGCCTCGTCTCTTTCTTTGTCTAATCAGGGGTCGTTTCCCAGAGTGGTACAATAAACTGTATGGACACTTGTGCGCTGCCGAGGTGGCACGGATACGAGACTCATTCACCGCACCCATGGACAAATGAGAAAGCGGTGTGCAATTTGGACGCCGGGAGGTTTGGGGAATTTTTTTGGGGGGTGGGACTTTGACCTCCATCCCCCCAGGGAGGTCAAAGTCCAAGCCTCCATCCTCACATCAGGACAAACTCTGGATCCTGGATTGAAGGACTTTTTTTTGTGATTCCCCCCCCCCCCCCCCCCCCCCCCCCCATGTCCACACAAGATTGATGTTATGTTTTTAAACTGTTCTTTTGGGGCCTCCCAGCTTGCTGCCAAGAGGACTTGTGTCAGACAAACATTTATCTGGGCCAGAGGAGGCAATGTTGATACAGCATGTATGGTTTGTCCAAAGGGTGCTATTGCTTCTGAGAAGCAAAAGAGGGATTTAATGTATGCGTGAGAGCGTGTATGCGAAAACGGCAGTTAACACAGATTCGTCATACTGGTTTCCAGTAGCAGAAAGATGTGTACATAAAGTAGTCTGTTCAGAGTAAAGGTCGGCGTATGTCCTGCGTTACCTCTGTCCCCTTTTTTTCTGTTACAGCAAAGCACAGCAGACATTATTATGGTCAGCCGATTGATAAATCCACGGGCGAAGAAAGACAGTAATGCGCAGACTGAGGGGAGACAATAGATAGGATGTTGTGAGACGACAGGTGGCTGGTAGCACAAAGGGTTTTAGTGTTTTAGGGTAGAGACAGACGAGTACTGGTGGCTGGCTCACCAAAATGAGAGGAACGATCAAAGGAAGGGCCTCATTTACTAACATACAGATAGATGTCTTAAATTCCATCAAGAAGAATTCAAATCGAGTAAGCGGCAAATGTCTTGAGCGTGTGATGCCATTGTTTGCGTGCTCAGAGATGCATAGGCACACTTTATGGATGTCAGGAACCGAAACGCAAGACCAAACTGATTTAATGGACCAATTTTTTTTAAAAACCCAAGATGAAAACAGTAGATTCCCCACAGTGAGCTTTTCCTCACCGTTACAAGTGTTAGATTTGTTTAAAGCACAGCACAGTTTTTGAGATTTTAGGCTTGTATGCTATCAAAGTTTTTAAAAACATATAACGCTTTCACAGTCGCTTTGATGTAGACGAGAACAGAAAGGTAGTCCGACAGGAAAAGTAGAGGAAAAAAAAAAAGAGGGGTCCTTTTATAAAGGTGGTGATTTTACAGGTTTTACTGTAAAGAGGAGGGAAGACTGAATGTGTGAATTTGAAGGAAGGAAAATATCTTTGCGTGAGCTTCTTTCGCTGTGCTGTCTCGTCTGTGTTCAAAAAATAAAGACATTGTATCAGCTGACCTTCACTCGTAACACTCGTGCTTAAATCTGAGGTTGTGCGTTGTTCGCGCTGACGTGTCCGATTAATCCACTAAGCCATCGTTCGCATCGCAAGTGTTTTAACTGTGTCTCTGCCAAATAATAATGCATGACAATGACAGTTAATTTAAAGCCAATATATTTATACCTCAGATATATGTTTGTTTTGTATCATACTGTTTTATTTTATTGTACATGTTAAGCTTTGTGTTACGTAAATGAAAATGTTTTATCTTTTTTAATAATATTATTTCTGTACAGGTTAATCAAAGTGCACTATTAAATGTATTAAAATAATAACCGTGTGTGTGTGTCCTGTGAGTTATATAGCTGTAAAGAAACACAGCACGGCCAACTTTCACGCCAAAATATTGTGGCTTTGTTCTGGCTTTGCTCTTCAGATCCCCCATAATCTGCTCGGTCGCCTGTTTGCACAACAGTTTGTTCCGAGTAATTACACCTTCTCAGCTCCAGACTGATACTGGACTTCCATTTTTGCTTCCCCTCATCGCCCATTCTCTGTGTTTACTCCACACCAGTGAGCGCATGATGGGACCAGAGAGGCTTGGTAGATCTTGGTGATCTCACCCGCTGTCCTGTTTGTTACATAATAGTGTCATATAGCAGAAGACAATGGGGCCTGTTGTACCACAGCTGTCCTGGCTTGGACACAGCAGACCCTACAATGAGGAGAGCAGTCATGCGGCAAAGCAGGGAGGGTGGGGTGGGCTCCAGAGTTTAGAGCCGAGAGCAGGGGGGAGCTAACGTACCCATCTATGTTTTTATCCACTTGGCCAAGTGAGAAGTGTCCATGTGCGGCAGGAAAACATCCTTCGCACGTGCTGTACATGTTTTGTTCAGGATCTGGTGTAAACCAAACAGAAGAATTGTTATGATCCGTAACCCTGAACCGTGTATTATCATAGCTCAAGTCTCAGTACTTTCCATATACGTACAGAGCGACAGCATAAACAAGTGTTAACTTGACTGCGAAAGCCCACAGTTAAGACGGGGCATTTACATTTCATGCTGGCATCCTCACTCACATTTTTTTTTTCCTGTTGGATCAAGAACACTTCTTCTTACACTCGAGTGCAACACAGAACTGGAGACAAACCAGAGACTCCAACAAGATCATACACGTAGACGGAGACGTGCGCACACGTGCTTGGCTTTGAATTTGTCGCATAATGTTTAACAGAATCTTTCAAATAACATAAACCTCCAGGCAACCTCTTCCTCCCTCTAGTTCTTGTGTGTGTGTGTGTGTGTGTGTGTGTGTGTGTGTGTGTGTGTGTACGTGCATTTGCTTGCACACTCGAAATGCTGCTGTGTTTTTTGCATGTTCTTGAGTACGTGTTTCTCCTGAGAACCCAAACACCTCTGGGAGATTACGCGGGGCCAGATAAGGCTGACCAAGAGTCACCACCAGGGCTGCATTCCTGCACAGCTGTTTGAGAATCAGGCACAGAAGGTTTCCCACATTGATAAATGAATACGAACGTGTGCATTCTTCCTCCAGATTTCTCAAGACGTCTACGCTCAGAACAGTGTGCATTTTGTTGCTCTGCACAGTCTTTTCCTTTTTATTCCTTAAGTGAATAATGCAATTTTATTCCACTCTGAAACAGATAACACCGGCACAGAAAGCCTTTGTGCTTCAGATTGAATGATAGAAATATGTCGAGGCTCATTATGTGACCATAGAAGTTATCACATTTTCTCCATTTTACTTTACAAGTCAAACGATCGACACCATGCAAGCTGCCTGCTTATTACAGTTTAAGCATCACATTATGATCCACGTGTTACACACCAGACTTTTTTATTTTTTCTCCCAGCGTTATCAGTCCCACAGACATATCAAACTGAGAGGAAGTGTGTGTCACATATCTCCGCGTGGACTGGAATGTTCTGACAAATCAACCGTAGCACTGTTTTGTCAACAGAAATGGTATGTCATCGTGATAAGACCGTATTTGAAGAGTCAACACGGAGAACGAGGGTTTAGTCACACAGTGTTTCTGTAGTTCCTTTGATTATCTTTATATTTCAGGAATTCAAAGCCTGCGAAGCACTCGAGTACAGCGTGTACATCAGTGTACGAACATAATGCAACGTACAATAAACACACGGGTAAGCAGACCTGCGTTCATTTTATACAGTGTTTTTCTAAATGCCAGTTCCCAATATCTTAGGACGCTTCATATTGAAGTCAGCAGTCTTGGTAACTGTAAGAATTCTGCTGGATAGATTAAATAGTTTTATGAACTACTGAGAACCAGTGTGACTGTAAATGTGACTTTGGTTTGTGTAATTATTCTTTAAGGGAGACTGTAAATAAATATAAAGTTAGAAACTTGTCACTCTTTATGTGTTTTTAATGCTTTTAAAGCTTTTGATCCTGAGAATCACACAAAGTTATTAATTAAGAGGGGAAGAAGGAAGAAGTTTGATCCCAGTTCGTTTAAATGGGCCTTTCCTACTGTACCCAAGCACTCAGAGCACTTCATTCATAGAAGCACTTTCTTCTACATAAGTGCTCTTATTTATATGGGGCAACTTGGGGTTAATATCTTACCCAGAGATATTTAGCATGCAGACTGGAGTAACCGGGAACCAGGGATCGAACCACCAACCTCCCAGTTAGTAGCTGACCCGTTCTACTGCCTGAGCTACAGACTTAATGCTAATGAGTTGATGAAACTTGTCAAATTTGGTACTGTTCAGCCATTGCACTACTGATCTCTAGCAGCTCCTTGCTAAATTCACCAATCTCTTTTATTTTATTTCACTTTTTAAAATTCATTTTTATGTAATTGTACTCCTGCTTTTGTCTCTTTACTATATCTTTCTTGAGTTATTTTGTAATATTTACTTAATATTTACTTAATTTGTGTATGCTTAATGTTTTGCATGCTGTAGCACAATCATTTCACAGTTTTGTGGATAAATAGCATACATTTTATCTTGTTTTTTGTTTATGGCGTGAAAAACTACCCCCCAACCCCTCGAACTAGGTAAGTGGAAGTAAAGAAATGAATCTTACGATCTATAACTGGGGTCAGTTACATTGGGCATCTTGCATTGATCAAATTGTTATAGCTGTATTTTTGTGTGGTAATAATCTTTCTTGCTTTTTTAAAATATGCCATATGAAGGCTTTGTTATGTTATTTTAAAAAAAAATTCCCTTTGTGCAAACACTCTGTGGGGAGTAGGAAGAAAAAACTTCCTTTAACAGGAAGAAAGCTCCAAAAGAATTTTCTCAGGAAAAACAGCCATCTGCCTTCACTGGCTGGCAAACCAAACAAACAGCAGTTTTTGTTGTTGTTTTTTTAAATCAGTAACCACTGAGCAGCTTCAGACTCAGGGCCATATAGAGACAGACAAGGAGCAATTTGACACAGAACACACAAAGTTACTGACATGCAATAGTGGCATGTAAATGGATGATAAGTGAGCAAGAGTAGAGCCGAGCACCACTATGAGTCCTCCAGCAGCCTGGGCCTAAAGCAACACCGGAACCAGCCCTATGCATTGCATCATCACAGAGATTGGCTGTCATCTTTACTACACTCCACAGGAGATGATGGACAATAAGGAATAAGGAAAATAAAGAATTACAATAATTCAGGCTTGAACTGGCAAACGCAGGACTATCTGGTGTCAGAATCACCGTGACACCAGATGTTCCTAATTTGTACAATGTTGCACAGGTGAAAGAAGGCAGTTGTAGAGATTTGTTTAATGTGGCAGTTAAAGAACATATCTTGGCCAGCATGTTTGCTCTCTAACTATCATTCACGTGTGAGGAAGACTTATAGTTTGCATAGACAAATGGGCAACTGTCAGATAATCGTTATACAAAGTAACATCTGCTATAGTAAAATTTTGTGATCGGTTTTGAAATCAGTATATGGACTGATTATTTCCTTCTGTGCTTCAAATCCGCAAACTATGGTTAGTCTGTAACTCTTCAGACTGACCATATGGATGCACATTTGCAAGGATCTAGAAATAAAGAGGGATCATCTTAAATAAAGAAAAATAAAAAGGCTCAGTCAAGTATAGCTTCTTAATAAAGACACATTTAATTGGAAATTGTTGATCAAGAATAAATTAAGATTTTAGAGGATGACACTTTCTTTCTAGCTTTTGTGACATCGGATTTAAAATTATATGAGAGCGACAAGGAAAGAGAAAGGAAGATTCATGAAAGGAGGGCGTGCTGACTGTTATCATCAGTGGCACTGTAACGTGTTTAATGTAGCAAATGAGCAAAGTTCAAGTTGTGCGTCTGCACAGTTTTAACCTCCTGAGACCCAGCCTGTTCGTTCACATCCTCTGTAGTGGACACACAAATCACACACAAAAAGAAGTTAAACTGAAAGTTTAACCTCCTGAGGTTAGTCGTGGAGCTGTATGCTGGTTTATGCATCTGATCATTCGAGTGAGCAGGCTGTGACTCACAGTTTACACAGTGCAACACTGCCCTCTAGTGGGTGTTTATAACAAATCTATCACATGACAGTGCAAACTGCTTCATCGTGCTCTCTGTGTATTGCGTACCATCAGAATGTGCTAAGAACCAAATAATGCGATCCATGCGAAATATTACATATAATGAACTGCACGTTGACAAGTGATCATTAATGCTATGTACATTTCTATTTTTCAGTATAAAACATTTCTTTGACATGCTTTAAAATTCCTTCGATTAAAAATAAATACATATTTTTTTGTATTTATTCAATGCAGACATTTTGTAAATAAATAACTTTTTACAAATAAAACTTTTTTTAAACAAGTCCATTAAAGCAATAACATTCTTTAACCACAAGAGGGAGGTGTCCCTCCACGTTATACAAAACTCAATCAGGTTCACACCGCCTCATAAAATCTCAGCTACACTGTGATTGATAGATAGATAGATAGATAGATAGATAGATAGATAGATAGATAGATAGATAACCTTTATTAGTCCCACACGTGGGAAATTTGTTTTGTCACAGCAGGAAGTGGACAGTGCAAAAGTTATGTAGCAAAAATTAGAATATAATAAGAATAAATACAGTACACAACTGTACAGAATAGAATAAAAATACTATATACAGTAGAATAAAATAGAATAAAATATACAATAGGATAAAAATAGAATACAAATTCTATATACAACTGAGTAAAAATACAACGATGCCAGAAAAGAGTATTGCGCTTAGTGTTATTGCACATATGTAGATGTGTGTGTTTGATCAGTTGGAGTCTTTGTTGTGGAGTCTGACAGCAGTGGGGAGGAAAGACCTGTGAAATCTCTCCGTCCTACATCGTGGGTGCTGCAGCCTGCCACTGAAGGAGCTGCTCAGTGCTGTCAGAGTTTCCTGCATGGGGTGAGAGATGTTGTCCAACAGGGATGACAGCTTAGCCACCATTCTCCTGTCACTCACCACCTCCACTGGGTCCAGAGGGCATCCTAGAACAGAGATGGCCCTTCTGATCAGCCTGTTCAGTCTCTTCCTGTCCCCAGCAGAGATGTTGCCACCCCAGCAGATCACACCGTAAAAGATGGCTGAGGCCACCACAGAGTCATAGAAGGTCTTCAGGAGTGGGCCTTCCACTCCAAACGACCTGAGTCCCCGCAGCAGGTACAGTCTGCTCTGCCCTTTCCTAGAGGGCTTCTAAATTATGAATCCAGTCCAGTTTGTTGTTCAGATGAACACCAAGGTACCTGTAGCTGTCCACAGCCTCAATGTCCATACCTTGGATGTTCAGTGGTTGCAGTGGAGGATGTTTGTGCCTGCGGAAGTCTACCACCAGCTCCTTGGTTTTACTAGTGTTGATCTGGAGGTAGTTCAGCTGACACCAGATAGATAGATAGATAGATAGATAGATAGATAGATAGATAGATAGATAGATAGATAGATAGATCATGATTCAAATCACGATTTAACTGTGATTAACCACATTTTTTTTAAAACTGGGTGTACTTTCCCTATTTGTGACTTGAAATCGGACATGAGAGATGCATCTGCACCTACTGTTTGTCGAAGTATTATCAGAAATGGTCTCAGTGGAAGGGCCGCCGTCAAGAAGACATTTGTATGGAAGAGAAACAGGGAAAAAGGCCGTCATGATTTGGAACAACACCAATAGTATTTCAGCTAGATGATTCACCATGCAATACCATCTGGAAACCATCTGATTGGCAACAGCTTCATATATCAGTATGACAATGATCCCAAACACACTGCCACTGCAGTAAAAGCATACCTGGGTAGAAAAACACACCTCCCCAGACACCGGACCTCAAGCCCTGTTACCTTTGGAGAAAGGTAATTTCCCCTTACATAAATAATATGGCTGTGACGTAATGCTAGCAGTGACCGGGTGTTGTGATCTTTGCTTTTCTGTGCAAAACTTTCTAAAAAACCAAACAGTAAATATTTCCTGCAGCAAATAAAAGTATGAAACTACACTGAGAAAGTCGAAAGAAAAAGGAAAACATAAGGTGCATGAAATTAATTACATAAAACTGACACTTGGGAAAGTGTTACAAAATCGTATTACACAAGCAGTTATGAATGCCTTTTAGTAGGTTTCCTATTTCCCCTGGTTTCAAAACCTCCCGCTCAAACCTTCGCAGTAATATGGCTTCTGTTTGGTTTTATTTGACTATAAAGGACTTGGGGGGGTTAAAAAGTTCCAGTTAGAGCGTTGACATTTGGCACACTGGCAACTTTACTACGTCTCTTCCGTAGTTATGAAACTTTCAAGCACAGGTTTTGTAACCGAGAGGTCCCGACCAATCACGGCACGAGTCTGCTGCTCACGTGACAATTATTTTTTTTTTTATGTAACAATCGGTTATCTATGGGAAAGTGCGTTCAATATACCGCTGAGGACCACGGCAGCCGTAAAATGGATAAACACGTTAGCAGAAGAAAGCCCAAGTCTCTATAACATATTATTGCTCATCTTTTTAGACGCTAATATGTCGCTCCAGCCGCAAGCGGCGGACGACCTGGAGGAGAGAAGCGCCTTCTTCATCGGTGCTGACTCGGGCAACGTCTCGGAAGAGGAGGACCACCATGAACTTATACTTCAGAAAGCTAACGCTCTAGCGTCCGAAAACTGCCTTAGAGAAGCCATTGACTGGTTTTCAGCTGCTATGCGGTACAGTCCTGTGCAGCCCGAGCAGCTCAGCACTTTCGTGGACTGTATCCTTCGCAACTTTAAGAGGAAAGTGGCCGGGCCAGAGCCGCTGTCAGGCCGTAGTAGCCGGGAAGCGGCGGAGAGCTCCGCGGAGGAGGACGTGCTGGAGTGTCCTAACTGTCACTGCTTTCTAGGTGAACCCGTGACCTTAGCCTGTGGACATTCATACTGTAAACGATGCATACAGCGACGGCTGCTTGACAAATGTAAACTGTGTAGTGAACACGTGAGGGGCGAGGAGAAAGTGAACGTGATTTTGTGCGGACTACTAAGTAAATGGTTCCCGGAGGAGGTGGAAAAATCGAAAAAAGTAATGGAAGTGGACGCACTCTGTAGAAGAAAACGCTACCAAGAAGCCGTGGAGCTAGCAACCGACGTGATTCAGTCAGGTCAGTGTTGTTAACAGTGCCAGCCGTGCACTCGGGAGAGGTGTGTCTACTGCGCACTCTCACCGAGCAGGCATGACTGGAGTGCGGGTGTGTTATTACTTAACCAGCGTTGTGTAGTAGTGACGGGAGCGGGATACGTGTATGCCCCCTGCCCTCAATGGGTTCAGAGGCGACAACATGGTGACCAACATTTTTTTTAAGTAGTAATTACTTAATTTCATGCGTTATACTGACGCCAGTCTACTGTTGCTCTGCCTATCTGCTGGGCCCAGCTTATGAAATGGCACAAGATGGGCATGCGCGCTTTGTGCGCGTTGCGTAAGGCAGGTCGTGACACATATTGGAGCAGGTTTTGTAACTTCAAATGGGGGGAGGGCGGTTGTATTTTGTAATTGTTATGTCTGGGCGAACCACGGTTTCATAAATGTCTTAGAAGGTGCCGGGGGTCCTTATACACACCCAGCAAAGGCAGCAAGTTATGCAATGAAAGAAACTAAACCCGGCTGGTTTATTTATTTGTAGTTAGCCTGCCAGTGACGTGGGAGGTTTGTTGGCATTGAGTTTCGCAGGTGCAGATGCACGTATTGATAGGAAACCCCTATGTGGGTGTATTGCAGTGAGTAATGCTCCTTTGTCCGGTAAAAACAAACTAGTCATATGGTAAACTGCCCGCATGTACACTGAACTCCCAGGTTAAAGAGGACAGGCCAGAGGATGGCATACCCTGCCTTCGTGAAAACAAAAATAGAAAGTAAAGCAGCGTGATGCATTGTGGGTATGCTGCTGTCTTACAAGAAGAACATGCTTTCTTTTCCTTCTTTTTTTATTTCCTGATTACTAAATTTCTGATTACTTTCAATCACACAATGAAGGAAATCTAGTCTATTCATTAAACATGTGCTGTTATAGTAATTAGGATAGTAGTTCTATAGCCTGGCAGCTTGACAGTAGGTCTGGAAAACTGCTTTGGACCTTTATGTGATTTATCTCATGTAACATGCTGCATCCTTTTTGACCTCTGTTACTCAGACATAAGCAGCACAATATCAGGATGTTTAGCGAAAGGGTTAACCGTGTTCCAGGAACCCCCAGAGACTCAGACTTGAAGGCATGTCTTAGTTAATCAGAACAAAATGAATTGCATTTGATGGTTTGAGTAACTTAAAGCAAAACTTTATCCCCCCCTTTTCCCCCTAAAACAGTAAATGGTTTGTTTTTTTCTGGATGTAACATGGAGCTTGCTGAGGATAAATAGGATAAATTAAGAAATAATCACTACAACCCAAATGCACTTCCTCCCCTACATTAGATGCTTGGAGTTACTTGCTTTCAAATTAACATCATATATTTGGGTGTTCGTTTTTTGTTCTTGTTTGCTGCTTCAACTATTTTAAAAAGGAAGGAAAGGCTGTGTGCCAGATGACAAATGACAAAATATGAAATTACAGCCTGCCCTCTTCCTGGATTGTCTCTCAGGTTGTCCCAAAAGCAGTGATTTGTACACATTAAAAGTTACATAAAGATAATAGCGGCATTACCCTTATGTCACTCAACAGTGGGTAGAGGACTTTACACCGATGCCGCTGAGGCGCTATTGCAGTCGTAGCACCTGCTTACGACAGTGCAGACCCACACTGTCATTCTGCATCCAACCTGAGGGGAGGATAGAAAGTTCCAGACACAGAGTGGGTGCTTCGCTGATGTAATGATGACAAGACAAACTACCCCTTACCCTTCTAATTAGTATCTCAAATGCTCCATAGAAATGAGATAATCTCTCTCAGGGAAACGTAATACATTATTAGCACTGACAGTATGCAATGTGGTTTATGATAACACAGCAGTTAAATAACAAACTTCATCTGCCACGCAGACAGATTGCTTTAAAAGGTTGAGGCAAGCTGATTACATAGCCAGTGGAATATATCTTCATCTTAATGTTTAGTCTTTCTCACAGGTGGAAATATTTAGAGCTGTTTTAGGCCCTCCTTAATGGCAGCTGTTCTACCAACAACAAAGCAGTCTGCCTTTCAAAAAAGCCTGTCATTGTGTTTAAACATATGTCATGTTTTGTAGTGCTTTTTCTTTTTAATTTAAGCTACCACAGTGGACAGAACCATAAAGTCAACCAATCTCTCTCTGGTCTTGCAGGCTTCTGCAGCTTGTTTTCCTTTTACACTGTTTGCCCAGAATTCATTGACACAGTTAATATGTAATGCAGGGTCCTGATTAATTGCATAATGTGTGACTTGCAGGAAATATTTTCTGTTGAGGGGAAAACAGTACCTGCCTGTGCAGCTAGGAAATATTGTGGGGTAGCTCAGTGAGTTATAGACTTAATTGGTATGTGTGCTATTACTTGAGGTTTAACCTGCGTTGCATGTCACATACATGTCAAATCATGCAGCAACTGAATGGTCTGTGTTTGTGCAAGTGTTGAGGTTTATTAAAAGTTTTTCTTTCCCCTCTCCTTTTCATCCTGTCCCCTGCAGATCCAGACACGACGGTGGTGGCGCGACTGTCTCGAGCGGAGGCGTACATGGGTCTGAAACAGTACCGCCAGGCTTTGGAGGACACTAACGTTTGTCCCCGATCCAGCTGTTCTGCTGAAGTAGGTCACTCAGTGATACTGCAGGAATATGTTAGTCTGCTTTAAAAATAGAAATGAAGCATGACTAATAAATAATAAAGAAACAGAATGACTTTGTAAAATTTGTAAAAGTCTGAGGGATTTATGTGGTTGAATGACTGGTGTTGGGTAAGTTAGCATAGAACTCCCTAAGGATGGTGGACGAACTCACACAACTACCTTTTGCATAGTCGAGTCTAGTGTGCATTCACCTGTTGTGATATATCGGTCAGCCAGCCTTTACTTAGAAAAGGTGTATTTTAAGACTGCTGCCGTCACAGCCCCACAGATGGAGAGAGAGCGGCCTCATTAACTGTGTCATTAGTGTCGTTATATGCTAATGACCTGTAACTTGCAGACCAGTTTACAGCAGCAAGGTTTATTCATTCATCCACATTGATATAGAACACCTTTCAAGGTTTATGTTGGATTAGTGACCAGTGAATTATACTTCCCGGAGAAGTTTGCTTACAGGCCGTACTTTTAACAGCGGGCTGCTATTTTTACTGTTACATAAAGGAGCTTCTCTTTGGGTAAATATGTTACAAAAGAGTGTCATGACCAGTCAAGGTTTTCTCGATGGCAACTGAGAATGCAGCGATTAAGGTCACAGACATTAATGACTATTACATCACAAGCACGACACCAAACGTCTGTGTCGAATGCCTACGACATGTTTTGTGATTTTATCTATGTCATGCATAGTCATATTGACAGGCATTGAAAGCATTGTGTATATATATATAAGCTACACCTTTAGCTTGTGTTTTTGAAGCTTATCTGAGAGTCACATTTGCACGTCTTCTTTCAGGCTTTATTTAGGAAAGCTATGGTGCTGCATGAGATGGGCCAAGTGGACGAGTCTCTCAGAGTCTTCCTCCACTGCCTGGCTGTTGATGAGGACTTTCCCTGTGCTAAAAGACAAGTGGAAAAGGTGAGAGGGTTACGGTGTCTGCTGTGAGTCTGCTGCCAGGGAGGAAGTGGAATTCGTAACGTTTTAACTATTTTAAGTAGTTTAGATCCAGGGCACGAGTGTCTAAGCTGGGAACACAAAGCTCCCCTTCTCCTTATTCATTTATTATTTACTTTAGAGCCATTTGTCTGTTCATTTAGCATCTGCTATTATATTACAACCCTAATGTAATCGCCTTTTGTCATGACATCTTAATCTTAACTACTGAATTACTCATTTAACTGGGAGCATGTTAGAGACATTAGGTTTTATAAGCATCCTGAATGGAAGGAGCTGTTGCGTTGCTGTGTTTTTAATAGGATTTATATTGTCAAATGTCCTTTACAGTTTTATTATTCTGGTCATTGATGCTGATATATTTAAATTGAAAAGAGAAAGTAAGAAATGAATTACATAGGCCATGGGACATTAAAGCTATTGGAAATATGGAAATATGAAGCATTTACTGTTGATGCTTTACTCAAGGTGATGATTGTGGACTGTATGAGGGACATTGGATGTACACAAATGACATTGCTTTTGGTTTGTACTTCCATGACCATGAACGTTGCTGGTTCCTTCGATCTCCCTGGGATCATCTGTCTTAGAATTGCACAAGTTGTTAGTGGGTCAGATCTTATGACTGTGCCTCTAATGACGTTAGTACCACTTAAAGATCAGACAGAGCACAGTATTGTAGTTACATAAGTGACATGCAGCTGACTAATGTATGCAGGACTACATTCATTCTCTGCATAGCATGACAGTTCGCCATTATGTGCCCAACCTGGTCTGTGTTCAGCTGCCGACACAAGCGTTTTCTGTAATCGCGTTTCAAAAATTGATTCGTTTGGTCATTTTGGGTTACTGGGTGTGTTGGCATCTTAACTAAATTTCTCATGCTTCTGATTTGGAAATTAGAAGTGAACTAGGCATCTTTCTGCTACAGCGTGGAAGCTCGGCAGCATGAGCCAATAAACCAAGGTTGTACGAGTTGTACCAGCCTCCTCAGTACCAAAATGTAGCAATCAACTAATTAATGAATATGAAAATGACACCCACTGTCCTCGTTTTCATGACTAAGCTCACACAACACTGAAATGATGCTCAGCATATGGTTACACATCTGTTAAAATAAGAGTAAAAGGGTAAAAATGAAGAACAGAAATTGTGGTGCATACACATTTTGGCAGGATCATCACTTTCACCAGCTTTATCACAGGCCTTATTTGCTGCACACAGTTTCCTGTGGAAATATTCTGATGAAATATTTTTTTATGCAGTGTTGGAGAAAACGGTGTAGAGGAAAACGAGTGAGTGAAGCATGTGTGAAATGATCTATAATTCAGGCTCTGTCAGTAGTAGACAATAAGCTACTACTACTTTTAAATTTTAGATGTTCATTGATATGTTTTGTTTTTTTTAGTCTGGGATTAATCTAAAACTGTGAGTGTTGTTTTACTGACATCTGGGAATTAATTATTTATTTTGAACATCACATAAATCACTTCAATGAAGGAACAAATGTTAGTGTGTAGTTTATTCTTTTCTCAGTAAACCTGTTGTGCAGAGAGGACAAATAAGCCTATGTTTCCCTCGCTGCACACTGTATGTTTGAGGCCTGAAAATTAAACTGTTATATTATTACTGTGTGAAAAAAAAAAAAGAGTATTACATGAACCTGAGAAGAAAATTCACAGTGTATACAAGTGGCTGTAATTCTTTGGTGGTGAAGACAGTATTTTGTTGAACCCTTTGAAATAGAGTAAGTCTGCTCTTTAGGCCCGTGTTACGTGTGTCGGTATCCAAAAATGTATGGACCTAACTGTATTCTTTCAACCTGTGTGGCACGATATGTAGTTTAAAGCCAGTGTTTGATGATTCATTTGAATTTGAATGAGCAAATCTTACAAATATGGGACACCGGCTCTAGCACTATCTGAGTCCTCTAGTACCCAGAAGTGTTTCTTCTTCAGGTTTTTTAAGCTTCCCAGGATGGCATTGATGATTTTAGGTGACATTCCAATAACACGCTGATTTCTTTTCACAGATCTTGTGTGATCTTCTCTCCCCCGGTGATGAGAATGTGAAGGTTGGCCTGAGGGAAACAACACAGAACGCACTGACTCACTTACGCAGTAAAAACCTTGTGGCAGATACCCAAGCCCAACCACAGAGGCCAGTTCAAAGGCAACACCTCCACCAAGTCCGTGCTGCCTCTGTGCACCATCTGGAAAACCAGGAGGTACTAACACAATGGAGCTCAATCGCAGAGTTTGATAATGAATTTGTTAATAATGGCAGTTGTAGCCACACCAGTGAAAGAACCACCATCATCTTCTTAACCTCTGTCCTGTGTCATTGTGTAGAAACGCTGGGAAAGTGTGGAGCGACCTGGTTTGAGCCGAGCTCATTCGCTACGATCGCATAGCTCTAATTGTAGTGAGGAGGGTCTAAAGAGAGTTTGCTCTGCTCCTCAATTGGGGGACCAGGACAAAGGAAGCCTCCTGAAGAGGAAGTTGTCAGTGTCAGACATAGAGCCCTGTGTAGTGGACAGCGGAAGTAGCAAGCATAAAAAACAAGGTGCATTGAACAGCTTTCTGCTGTTTTGTTTTTAATTTCTAACCCGAATTTAATTCAATTAAATTTTATTAAAATACCTCTTCTTGTCTTAAGGTGTGGCAAAAGTCTCCAAAACCCCCCCCACCAAACCTAAAATGAGAACTATTCCCAAGGATCTGCTGGACTCCAATGACCTGGAGTGTTCTCTATGCATGAGGTAAGCACTGCCTTGTGTGCCACATTTACTGCTGGCTTACATCAGCACTCATGGATATGACTCAACAGCCTGGCTGCTTACATCTAGAACAACAAGCTGATTGTTGGATTTTTGTGACCAATGCAGATTGTTTTATGAGCCTGTAACCACACCATGTGGCCACACCTTCTGTAAAAACTGCCTGGAACGCTGCTTGGATCACATGCCCCAGTGCCCGCTCTGTAAAGAGAGTCTCAAAGAGGTGAGAGACACAAATTTACCAAAATTGTGCTGGTGTTCTGCAAATTTTTTTAAGGTGCTCTGTGCTTCCTGTTTTTATTAACCCATTGTCCCGCTCTCTTCAGTATCTGGCATCTAGGAAATTTAAGGAGACCATACTCCTGGACATGCTGATCAAACAGTACTTGAGCCGGGAGTATGCAGAGAGGACTAAAACTCACCAGGAGGAGACCAGAGAGCTTTCTGAGTGAGCAGCCTTTTCATTCATGCATCATGTTTATCAGTAAGTGTTTTATGCACATCATAGAAAAGTCCTAAACTCGTTTTCCTTTAATTCCTTCTCCCCAGCCTGACAAAGAATGTGCCTATCTTTGTGTGTACCATGGCGTACCCTACTGTGCCTTGTCCCCTACATGTGTTTGAGCCACGTTACCGCCTCATGATTCGCCGCTGCATGGACACAGGCACCCGGCAGTTTGGGATGTGCATCAGTGACCCTGAAAAAGGGTAAGTATGCAAGCACAGGCACTGTGTTGTGGTCACTAAACAAAAGTCTTTATGCAGCATAAAGATAGTTATGAAAGCACTTGTTCAAAGTCTTTACTGATTTTTCTGCTCATGACTGGTAGATGTCAGTAGACATATTATTGCATGTAATTAATTACCTAAGGCCCTTCAGGGGTCATTAGAACAATTTACCTCAGCTACATTTTCTAAATAAACAGTCATATGCCTTCCTGCAGGTTTGCAGACTACGGCTGCATGCTGATCATCAGGAGTGTCCATTTCCTCCCCGATGGGCGTTCGGTAGTGGACACCATTGGAGGAAAACGCTTCCGGGTCCTGTCCCGAGGAATGAAGGACGGTTACAGTACTGCAGATATTGAACACTTGGAGGATAGCAGAGTAAGAACCACAGTGAATGTCATTTAGGTGGAAGGAATCCTGTTTTTTGTTCTTGGAGAAAAATCAAGTATCTTAAGTTTAACCAGGCCAAACGATTCTTTGCTTGCCAGGTGGAAGACAGTGAAGAACTAGCAAGACTACAAGAGCTGCACGATGCAGTGTATGAGCAGGCCCGAGTTTGGTTCCAGAACCTCAAGATCCACTTCCACAACCAAATCCTGCAGCACTTTGGACCAATGCCAGAACGAGAAGCTGACATCCAGGTACGTCTCACAGCATATCCAAACTTCCATCTGTGAAGATCTGAATATCTCTGTGCAGATTAAATAGTATCTGACACACTTACAAATATCTCACATAAACCAACAAATGGTAATCGAATTCTTGAGCTTATTGAGATGGATGTAAGCCGTTTGCATTTAACTGCAAAGCTTTCTGTGGTTTCTTTGTGTTTACTGTTATATTACACAGAAAATATTGCACTTCACTGATGTCTTGGAGTGCAGCAATGATTACACAAGCACGTGTGTGTGTTTTAAATTAAAACTGCATTTGATGAACAAGGGGATGACTTGTAATTCATGATCAATTTAGAGTAAGTGAGCTGGAAAATGAAACCTTCTGCATAATTAAACTTCTGCTGATGTGTGCCTCCCTGCAGTGGGAATTAATATGGGGAAAAAGTATTAATGGTGTGAGTCACTTTATATTGTTTGTATAGCAGAACAGTTTGTGAAAATACTGCACGGCAGGGAGTTGGCAGCAGAGTTGATTGTTGAGAAGATTTATTATTATCAGAACTTGTATCTTCTGAATTCGCCAACAGCGGTCATCTTCTTGGAAACAGCACACGGCCAGTAAATCTTGCATTACTTGGACTTTAAATTATTATATAAAACTGGACCATTTGAAACTCGACACACTTGCTTTTTTGGGAGACCCGTATTGCCATGTACTCGCTTGCGTCAGGGATCTTAATACCTTAACGTAGGTGCTGTGTGCGCTCAGATGTAGCTTTTACTTGCAGCCTGCAGCGCTAAAGGGGATTACAGCTCACTTCTTTGGACACCCACTGGGTGGAGTCTATTGACAATATAGGCTAAAGAGCTTAAAGGGTGCTTCATAGCTAATCCTGGCTGCCCTGTTGCATCAGAACAGTGTCATGAAAAGACTTTACCACATGCTAGCAAAGACACGACGCTGACCTTTTATTCCATTATTATAGATTTCACAGAAATGAACTGATTATTTGCTTTGAAGTTAACTGTAGCACACACAATAAAGACCATTCACTTCTAATACTGTGTCAAGTGCAAATGTTTTAACTGGCTCAGGCTTCCTGACTCTGGCACAGTCATACGTTAAGTACTGCATTTGGCTGCACATAAGGAAAAACTATGAAGTTTAGTAATAAATGTAGCACCAAGTTAGAAATAAGTTAAACACTGACTTGGTACAGAGTTTAAAAATCTCTATGAGCAGATTGATTTGAATCAGTTTCATGGGTGAATGGATTTAATTACACTTCTGATAAATGAAAAGAGAAACGTGAGATGTCTGCAGCAACAAAAAGTAAATAGATAAATAAAAGTGTCAGATGATCAGGAGATTTTGGAGTTATTGATTACTGGGGGGTTTGGCATGCTCATAATTGACTTAATATATTAAAAGTCATAAATACTCATAGTCTGCATTTGTGTTATGAGACTTTCTATGAAATTTTAAGATTTAATTTAATATGCATGCACTGTGGGGTTGGAAGAAAGTGAAAAGCTTTTTCTCAAAGCCAGAATAATTAAAAGAAATACTGAATATTTCTATAATTTAAACTACAACATCTAGTTCTGCTCAGATCCTTGAGATTCAGAGTGTAATAATTTGGGTTTTGTCTGTTTATCAGTACTAGTTTTCAGAGATTTTCTCAACATGCTCCAGATGAGAGTATCACATTTGCCTTGTTCATTGATGTTAAACATAGTACCAGGACCCTCAACTGAGTTGGGCTCAGTTTGTCTCACAGCAAAGGTTTGTGCTTTCTTAATAAAGCTGCTTACACTCCTCCTCCTTTCTTCCAGGCGACTCCGAATGGTCCAGCCTGCTGCTGGTGGCTGCTGGCTGTTCTGCCTATCGACCCTCGATACCAGCTGTCTGTCCTGTCCATGACCACCCTCAAAGAACGTTTGGTTAAGATCCAGCACATCCTCACATATCTGCAGAGCATCCCCAACAACTAGAGCTTCCCTACAAACAAACAAACATCTTTTGGACTTTGAAGTGACATTTAAGAAGAAACCTTCAGCAACACCTGCTTTTGTTCCTACTGCCAGTTCACCCCATCAGTTACAGCTAAGAGACCCCCCCTCACCACCACCACCACCACTAGTATATGGCTCGATCAGTGCAAAGCTGTCATTCACTCTAACATATACGGCAAACCACCTCAGGGATACTTTGAGTGAAACATTTGATGTTTGTAATTATGAAAAACGATCTAGAAAAAAAAATAAGACAGCAACAATTCTCATCTGCTTTATTGTCAATTTCCAGAAATATTTCCTGAATAACTGCAGAAAAACAAGAACAAGAGAAGTTACTGCAGCACGTGGTTAATATTTCCTTGTTGTTGCTCTTGAGTGACAGAGTAGAATATCCCATAATCACTTTTTTGTGATTAATGCAAGTGAACTGAGGCGAAAAGTGTTTTTTGTTTGTTTGTTTTGTCTTTGATGTATGGAAGCTTAATTATGCCACTGGACAGAAAAAAAATACCAGGCAGAGCTGGTATCTCATAAATTTGAATTACTGACTCAAACTTGTGATTATTAAGTAGATTTTGAGATAATGACCCCCAATTTTGACTCGTAGATTGCAAAAAAAAAAAAAAAATCCCAAACAAACAACAACAAAAATGCTTCCACACTGATAAGACCAGTGAAAGGTGGTGTGACTCTGTGAAATCCTAAATGCTGAAAGTCCAAAAAAAGTAAAAGCAAGATTACTTAAAGGAATAACTGTGAAGTGATGTATGCACGGACCAAGTGCAACTAAAAGCTGGTGCACGTGTACCAAACACTTCCATTTCTGCCTCTAGGGAGCGGCAAAGGACCTGTTGAAAGAATACATGTTTTGAGCTTCTTCCAGCTTCTCATGCATTTTGTTGCTCCTAACCTGAGTTTAAGAGGAGCACATGACCTTGAAAAGTTTTTTTTTTTTTTTTTGTTCCTAATGTTTTCTTCCTTTGGCAGCCTCAGGTTTGGCCCTGGCTTCTCTTTTCTGGTTGGCTCACAGTGAACCTGAATTCCTAATCTCCTTCTTCCACATACTTGTCATGGACCACAAGATTCCTCTAGAGCTTGTGTCTGCAGGATCCAGGGGTTCGGTTCTTGAAGTGCTTTTAGTGTCTTCTTTAAAACAAAAAAACAATCCAGCTTCCCATTGAGTTAAGTTAAAACTGAATTAATTTATGAGTAAAGTAATATTTGTACATTGTGTCCATAAGTTGTGTTTGAAATCCTAAGGGGGTCTTGCGATATTATGGCAAATTGAAACCAGTAAAAACAGCATGCCTACAGCTATTGGGTTAGCATTATTCTTTATTAAAAGCTGCTCTCTGTCTGCGTGGAAGAGGAAGGATGGTACCTGCAGTGCTTCAGTCAGAGGACTGTGTATGCCTTACACCATTTTGCATTGTGGTTTTGGCGTTGGTTACCATTCCCTATTTTTTGGTCACAGCATGAATACTACTTTTAACTGTATATCTTTTTTTTTTTTTTTTTTCAGAATTATTTTGAGCTACCGGGTGTTCACAATATCTAAGAAAGGCCAAGCGGGTGGACGAGTAGAGTTGTATGTAAACCGTTTGTACAAAGGCTTTTTGGACAGACCTCGCTTTTTTTGCTCAGATGTTTTAAGTTATCAATTTTCAATAATAAATGCACTTTTTTTTCAACATTGGCTGTGGAGGTGTTTTTTTTTTTTTTTTGGAGGGGGGGGATTCCCCACACAGAACAGCTGAGCATTATTTTTCTGCAACACTGACATCATAACTAAAAGTGCAAATTGTTAAATAAAAGCTGCTCTTACAGGAATATTTATTTAGATTTGTATAACTAATTTAGCAAATATTGCTAAATTGTACAAGATCATATGCAGCATTGACTGTTTCCAACACAGCTACACCTGCTTCTTCACTCAGTCAGAAACAGCTACTCGAGTATGATCCATTCATGTATCAGTTCCATAGGAAATACAGTAAAAACAGTTTGGTGATAAATCATACCAGCTCTTTCTCTGCCACCAGAGGGCAACAGTGCAGCATTAACAAATACAATAAGGGTTTCATAACTCACCCTCTGCCCACTGCACTTATTCAACCTCAACTTTTATTATGAAAATATAAAGAGATCTCTGAGTGGATTACACTTTCACAGCCAGCCATGTGAAATTCAATATTCCACAAAAAAAGAAAAAGGACAATAGGAGTAAGTAGACAGAAATAATGGCACGCAACTGATGAATCCGGGTGCTGAATGCTCCGTGTTCTTCCATCAGAGGTCATCGTGAAGAAAGCATCATAACAAACTCTGCAGGGGGAGACAGACAGCAGCAGATCCACTGATAAGGACTAATGACAATAATATCACAAAAAGTCATGCCGTTCTCAGCCCGTATGACACTGTAATCACAAAACGTTTATGTGCTCGCCAGGTTTATGAAACACTGAAGTGTTTACAGGATAGTACGCTTTGGTACTTTGAATTTTAACTGCTTTAAACCCACTTTAGAGTTATGACTACTTCTTTAGCTGACCTTATTGATTCATCTGGATTAGCTTGTCAATGAAGACTGCTATTGACGTTTCCTGTTAATGAAACCCAGCTGCAGATTGCAGATCGATCACATCTTCCATGTTTCCATTGTCCCTCCGAAGTGTTTTCAAACAATTATTATTGGCGTGAAACTATTGATCACTGGGTAGGAAAGCATAATTCCAAATTAACCTAGTAACACTGTTTTTTTTTACTAGTAACAGCAGCTCTGTTGTAGTCAATCAGATCTCCAGTTTGAGCCTAAACACGATCATTTTCACTGTCCTCATGGGTGCCGTGGATCTCTGTGGGCCATGTGCCTGGTAGTAATACTGCACATGTGTCAGGACTGGATAGATACACTCAATATGCTGCCCTTGGGGCTAATTGATGATAATGAGGAGCACCTGCTTATTGATCCACAGAGTGACACGCCTGTTCATATGTCCCCAATCATAATTGATTGGAGTCCTGAGACGAGGCAAACAGGATCACAGCTTGCTTTAAGCCTGTTATGTGCCGCATACTAATCTCACCCACACAAACGTCGTATTGATAGTGTTGCACGTGCTCACACGTGGACGTGTTTATATGTGTGTGTTAGTTAATTGTTTATCTGAGTGCAGCATAATGTGATTTCTGCTGAGTCCTTGAGCTGCCCAGCAGTGTCTGCTCTTTGCATGTGGCATGTGACAGGTGTCCAGGCATGTGTATTGATCGGCTTAATGCAGCTCTGATTACATTGGATCGCTCCAGCCAGCTCACCTTGACTTAACCAGCCCTCCTGTCCTGTGTCTCATCCTTTTGTACCCCATTTCTCACAATTTTTTTCTTCTTCTGTCCCTTTCAAATTTGACCCATTCCAACTAGGTTCACCATGTCCTTCCTTACCACTGGTGGTCTATAACCTTCTTGTCACAGGTTTGACAGCATTCCCTCCATATATCAATTACATCATTACATCAGGTCTGGTGAAAACTTTACATATTTCATAAGTCTTGGGTGGTGCAAAAATGGCTTCATGGCACCACCTATAAAATTTAAATGAAGTTCTTCCTCTCACATAGTCACATAGTTTGAGCTTCATGGATAAAATCTGGGACACATGTGTAACATCCCTTTACAAAATGTTCTTGGGGTATTCAGTAACTTGTAGCTGTAGGTGTTCGCTCGCTCTGTGGTATAGTATCACTTCCTGTTCCTGCTCAAACACAGTGGTGTTTCTGAGTAGCTTATTTGCTTAGCAGTTTAATTAACAACTTCTAAATACATTCTTTTTTTCACAGTATAATCTTCACGTGCTTCATCCGAAGCACACTTTCTGTGTACTCACTACCTAATTTATAGCCAAAGTATTCACTCACTGTCACTCACTGTCTCTGTACTGTTTCGCTAGCTTAGCTCGTAGCCGACCCGTTAGCACCATGGCTACTTCACCTGTCCCTTCTGCACTTTCTTGCTCATTGTGTCAGATGTTTAGTTACTCCTCGGCCTCCTTTAGCGGTAATGATATCTGTAACAAATGTAGCATATTTGCAGCTCTGGAGGCCAGGATTACTGATCTGGAGACTCGGCTTCGCACCTTGCACTCACCCTTAGCTAGCCAGGCCCCTGTAGCTGGTGCAGCCGAAGATAGCGTAGGCCCCGCTAGCTGTTCCCCGGCAGACCCCAAGCAGCTGGGGAAAGGCTGGGTAACGGTGAGGAGGAAGCGTAGTCCTAAACAGAAGCCCCAGGTACACCACCAACCCGTTCATGTGTCTAACCGTTTTTCCCCACTCGGTGACACACCCGCTGGGGGTCAAACTCTGGTAATTGGTGATTCTGTTCTCAGACATGTGAAGCTAGAGACACCGGCAACCATAGTCAATTGTCTTCCAGGGGCCAGAGCAGGCGACATTGAAGGAAATTTAAAACTGCTGGCTAAGGGTAAACGTAAATTCAATAAAATCATAATTCACGTCGGCAGTAATGACACCCGGTTACGCCAATCGGAGGTCACTAAAATCAATATTGAATCGGTGTGCAACTTTGCCAAAACAATGTCGGACTCTGTAGTTTTCTCTGGTCCCCTCCCCAATCAGACCAGGAGTGACATGTTTAGCCGCATGTTCTCCTTAAATTGCTGGCTGTCTGAGTGGTGTCCCAGAAACGATGTGGGCTTCATAGATAATTGGCAAACCTTCTGGAGGAAACCTGGTCTTGTTAGGAGAGATGGCATCCATCCCACTTTGGATGGAGCAGCTCTCATTTCTAGAAATATGGACAAATTTATTAAACCCCTCAAAACATGACTATCCAGAGTTGGGACCAGGAAGCAGAGTTGCAGTCTTACACGCCTCTCTGCAGCTTCTCTCCTCCTGCTACCCCCCCAAAAACCCATCTCCATAGAGACTGTGTCTGCTTCCAAAAAGACAAAAAACAAACTAAAAACCAGCAACAAACAACTTAAACATTTACAAAGAAAGAACAATACAGTATCCACATCTGAACCAAAGAGTAAAACAGTGAAATGTGGATTATTAAATATTAGGTCTCTCTCTTCCAAGTCTCTGTTAGTACATGACTTAATAAATGATCAACAAATTGATTTACTCTGCCTTACAGAAACCTGGTTGCAGCAGGATGATTATGTTAGCTTAAATGAATCAACACCCCCGAGTCATTCTAACTACCAGAAATCTCGAAGCACAGGTCGAGGGGGCGGTGTGGCAGCAATTTTTCACACCAGTCTATTAATTAATGAAAGACCAAGACAGACTTTTAATTCATTTGAAAGCCTGATGCTTAACATTATCCACCCCAGCTGTGAAACTCAGAAACCAGTCTTACTTGTTATCATCTATCGTCCACCTGGGCCTTACACAGAGTTTCTGTCTGATTTCTCAGACTTTATATCTGATTTAGTTCTGAGCTCAGATAAAATAATTATTGTGGGTGATTTTAACATCCATGTAGATGCTAAAAATGACAGCCTCAACATGGCATTTAATCTGTTGTTAGACTCAATTGGTTTCTCTCAAAATGTAAAAGAACCCACCCACCACTTTAATCACACTCTAGATCTGGTTTTAACATATGGCATAGAAACTGAACATTTAACAGTGTTTCCTGAAAACCCTCTCCTGTCTGATCATTTCTTGATAAAATTTACATTTACAATAATTGATTACGCAGCAGTGGAGAGTGGACTTTATCAAAGTAGATGTCTTTCTGAAAGCGCTGTAACTAAGTTTAAGAATATAATCCAGCCACTGTTATCATCGTCAATGCCCTGTACCAACACAGAGCAGAGCAGCTATCTGAACGCTACCCCAACAGAGGTCGATTATCTTGTTAATAATTTCACCTCCTCACTACGTACGACTCTGGATACTGTAGCTCCAGTGAAAACTAAGGTCTCTAATCAGAAGTACATGACCCCGTGGTATAATTCTCAAACACGTACCCTCAAGCAGACGACTCGTAATCTGGAGAGGAAATGGCGTGTCACAAATTTAGAGGATCATCATTTAGCCTGGAGAAATAGTTTGTTGCTTTATAAGAAAGCCCTCCGCAAAGCCAGAACAGCTTACTATTCGTCACTGATTGAAGAAAATAAGAACAACCCCAGGTTTCTCTTCAGCACTGTAGCCAGGCTGACAAAAAGCCAGAGCTCTTTTGAGCCAACCATCCCTTTAACGTTAACTAGTGATGACTTCATGAACTTCTTCACAAATAAAATTTTTATCATTAGAGAAAAAATTACCAATAATCATCCCACAGATGTAATATTATCTACAGCTACTTGTAGTTCCATTGATGTTAAGTTAGACTCTTTTTTTCCAATTGATCTTTCTGAGTTAACGTCAATAATTACTTCCTCCAAACCATCAACGTGTCTTTTAGACCCCATTCCTACAAAACTGCTCAAAGAAGTTCTGCCATTGATTAATTCTTCGATCTTATATATGATCAACCTATCTCTAATAATCGGCTATGTACCACAGGCCTTCAAGGTGGCTGCAGTTAAACCTTTACTCAAAAAGCCATCTCTAGACCCAGCAGTCTTAGCTAATTATAGGCCAATCTCCAACCTTCCTTTCATATCAAAAATCCTTGAAAGAGTAGTTGTCAAACAGCTAACAGATCATCTGCAGAGGAATGGTTTATTTGAAGAGTTTCAGTCAGGTTTCAGAGCTCATCACAGCACAGAAACAGCTTTAGTGAAGGTTACAAATGATCTTCTTATGGCCTCTGACAGTGGACTCATCTCTGTGCTTGTCCTTCTTGACCTTAGTGCAGCATTCGATACTGTTGACCATAATATTCTATTAGAGCGATTAGAACATGCTGTAGGTATTACAGGTATTGCACTGCAGTGGTTTGTATCATATCTATCTAATAGACTCCAATTTGTGCATGTAAATGGAGAGTCCTCTTCACACACTGAGGTTAATTATGGAGTTCCACAGGGTTCAGTGCTAGGACCAATTCTGTTTACATTATACATGCTTCCCCTAGGCAGCATCATTAGAAGACATAGCATACATTTTCACTGCTATGCAGATGACACCCAGCTCTATCTGTCCATGAAGCCAGATAACACACACCAATTAGTTAAACTGCAGGAATGTCTTAAAGACATAAAGACTTGGATGGCCACTAACTTTCTGCTTCTCAACTCAGATAAAACTGAGGTCATTGTACTCGGCGCTGAAAAGCTTAGAAATTTGGTATCTAACCAGATTCTTACTCTGGATGGCATTACCTTGGCCTCCAGTAACACTGTGAGGAACCTTGGAGTCATTTTTGACCAGGATATGTCCTTCAACGCACATATTAAACAAATATGTAAGACTGCGTTCTTCCATTTGCGCAACATCTCTAAAATTAGAAATATCCTGTCTCAGAGTGATGCTGAAAAACTAGTTCATGCATTTATTACTTCCAGGCTGGACTACTGCAATTCATTATTATCAGGATGTCCAAAAAACTCACTGAAAAGCCTTCAGTTAATCCAAAATGCTGCAGCAAGAGTACTGACAGGGACTAGAAAGAGAGAGCATATTTCTCCTGTTTTGGCTTCCCTTCATTGGCTTCCTGTTAAATCCAGAATTGAATTCAAAATCCTGCTCCTCACATACAAGGTCTTAAATAATCAGGCCCCATCTTATCTTAATGACCTTGTAGTACCATATCACCCTATTAGAGCACTTCGCTCTCGCTCTGCAGGCCTACTTGTTGTTCCTAGAGTATTTAAAAGTAGAATGGGAGGGAGAGCCTTCAGTTTTCAGGCCCCTCTTCTGTGGAACCAGCTTCCAGTTTGGATTCGGGAGACAGACACTATCTCTACTTTTAAGATTAGGCTTAAAACTTTCCTTTTTGCTAAAGCATATAGTTAGGGCTGGACCAGGTGACCCTGAATCCTCCCTTAGTTATGCTGCAATAGATGTAGGCTGCCGGGGGATTCCCATGATGCATTGAGTTTTTCCTTTCCAGTCACCTTTCTCACTCACTATGTATTAACAGACCTCTCTGTATTGAATCGTATCTGTTATTAATCTCTGTCTCTCTTCCACAGCATGTCTTTATCCTGTCTTCCTTCTCTCACCCCAACCGGTCGCAGCAGATGGCCGCCCCTCCCTGAGCCTGGTTCTGCCGGAGGTTTCTTCCTGTTAAAAGGGAGTTTTTCCTTCCCACTGTCGCCAAAGTGCTTGCTCATAGGGGGTCATATGATTGTTGGGCTTTTCTCTGTATCTATGAAGCGCCTTGAGGCGACATTTGTTGTGATTTGGCGCTATATAAATAAAATTGAATTGAATTGAATTGAATTGTAGCTATACGCTGCGACCCGAACCCAGAATTACATTACAGTTATACACGCTATACTTCAACAAACTCCTTCCAAGGATTTAATTGGATTAACCTCATATTTTTGAGTCCTTGGCCACGCTAAATTGCAAAGCTTTCCAGTTTTTCTTAAACAGTGACTCTGTGCTGCCATGGTGAATTTCAATCAACTTTGCCATGGCACTTTAATTTGCTGTAATTAACACGCATGTTGTTGAATATGGCTTAAATAATTTGGCTGCTTGACATGTTTGCCAGAGTTTCATACAGAAGCCCTTCCTGACACAACCGCAAAGGGGGATTTGTGTCTCCAACTGGAATTAAACAGCTGACCTTTCATTTGCCAAGCAAACATGTAAATGACTACACTACGGAGGAAATGTTTAGCAACCTAGTGGCAACGGGGAAAGGATGTTTTACATGCTGATGCACCAATTCGAGCAGGTTTTTGGGAGCCTTAAGGAGTAGATGTTATTTTATTGTGAAAACTGTGAGTGTAGATGAGACCCTGATGGGAAGCCAAATTTGGCATTGATTAAGTTTGGCACAGCTTAAAAACTGACATGAAGGTGGGTTGCAAAGGAGGTTGCAGCAGAAGCAGCAATTGTGAGCAGAATAAGGTAATGTAAATAATGTAAATGCATAAGATTTGCCAGCAGGATACGTAGAGGAGTGATTAGCCTGCCTGAAAATCCACTGACTACGGAAGTCATACAAGTACCCCTGGCTAATAATGATACTGCACACCCATCCCCTGCACTCACTTTTTCTGTTTTAAAATAATGATTCCCTTTCATATTTTTGCTTGAAGTCTGTCCTCTCCCACACAAGTCCCCAACCGCTCACCATCAAAGTCAATGTTGCCATCTTTGTTGAGGTCAATGTCACTGAGGATCTCCTCCAGCTCGCCTTTCTTCAGCTTCTCCCCGAGGAGGTTTTTCATGCCCTCCCTCAACTCATCAAGTGTGATCTTTCCATCGCCATCACAGTCAAACTGTAGCAGGTAGGGTTAAGAGCAAGAGGGTCGGAGCACAAACATGCAGTGAGCGAAGAAAGACGAATAATTAGACCATAGGTGAAGAGAACTGAAAGCCACGCAAAGAACAAAAAGAAAAAATTAAATTACAAATTTGTTAGATAATGATGAAATCAAGCACTGGATACAGAACAACAATACAAGGAATAATAAGCAGAAGAGAAACAATAAAAGTTGAAATTGAGTTTTGCATCGAGTATGTGGATGCAGATTGGCTGCGTGAGCTCCCTGGGAGTTTGAAAACAGCTTGAATGTGCAGATGGTTCAGCGCTGACTCATGAAAAGTTAGTAGTTGAGAAAGGCTTTTGAAGAGACTCTAAGTTAGAATGAGCTGAAATGATTTCTCATTTGTTCAGCCTGAGTTTTGAAGCTCTCTATTCAGAAAAGGTGAGAGCTAATGTCCTATTCTCCACAAATTGATTCAAACACCAGAGCTGGAATTTCTGGTTTCTGACAGCAATGGTAATGAGTCAAAGGCGAAACAGAGGAGTCATTCATAACATACACCCAGGCCCACGAGTGGATAACAATATGTATTTTTGCAGTTTTCCCTGCATACACCGACAGTGAATTTGAATTCAAACATCAAAATCTGTCTGAAGTTTAACCACGGGAGTTTAACAAAATCATAACATTAACCGTTTAGAAATCAGCCCTCTGGAGTCAACAGACCCACCGGCCCATCCAAATCACCAGTTTAAGATGACTTCGCAGCCTCCCTGAGTCTCCTGTGTCCAAAGCGCAGACTTCAAACTTTAAACCAGTTTTTAACCCTAACAGTGCAGTTATGTGGACTTTACTGACAGTTTGATGCATAAAAGTCCCATAGCACAAAACAGATTGAAGCGATGGTTATTTAATGTCTGTCTTGCCTTCTTTTCTTGAGTCAGTGGGTTTTACCTTTGTGTATTTACATTCACATCCACCTTTTCCAGAGGGTTTTTGACTTGGTTGAATGTCATGAAGGCTTTTTGTAATAATTGAAATAATTCTGTGATCATCCACTTTGATTGTTTTCTGTGGTCTTTGTTGTAGCTGAGCTGCCCAGTACATTCATTCATCTCTCTCACAGTTTCTCAAGAACAGTTTCTTCCCAAAGGCCATAACCAACTTTAACTCATACACACACCGATAACACAGTCCCACCCCTTCATTTTCCCTTTTCCCTCTATAAACCACCACTGTGCAATAACCCGAACTGTATATACAGAACACTATTTATTTACACATTTAGTTTTTTACACCAGATTGTATATTTGTACATTTTACATATATTTATTTCTGTTAATACTGTCCATATGTATATAGTGCTGCAGAACATTTGTATTTTTCAGCATAATTGAATCATTTGGAATCAACTCCAGATCTTTAATCTGCTTAATTTGTCATGACATGAAATGACCAATAAATTTTAAGCATCTGAAAATGGGGGAACTATCACTAAAAATGTCTTTAACTCATAAAGAATTAATACAATACTTTTGGTAAATTCAAGAGATTTGGGAGGCAAAACTACAAGAATTATATTGTTGTCCAAAATGTTATGGGCTTGGCTGCAAACTATATGTTATTTGGCATTTGAATGTATCCGCATACTGTATTTATTAAAAAGCTTCAAAAATAATTTCCAAATGGCAGCTCATGTCCAATTTCTCTCTTGCTTTTCATAACAGAGAAAAAAGAGCGAGAAAAAAAAACAGGAGGCTAAATTTACAACACAGATAAATGAATCTCACTGGCCTGATGTACACTCTGATGTGTTCTCAGTTGAAATCATTAAGAGCACATTATCAGTGCTGTCTGTTTTGTGGTACCCATTAAAAACCTATCATTCTGTAATGTGGTAATGGGATGAACCCAGGTGTGCAAAGCTGTGCTTACAAATAACATCATCAACATCATCGCGTTTGTTTTGCTCAGTCACAACCGACGTCACACGAGGGCCCTGAGCCGCTGTTGTACCTGCTTCTGTGTTCGTGTCAAAGGAAACGACTCAATAAATATTTCCCACGTCAACGAGGCACCGCAGCATTTCAAGGCAACTCCGCTGAGAACAATTTTACAGGTGGCATGAAGAAGTGTATTTAGAGTATAAGCTGTGGGTCTGTGGACAGCGCAAACCATAAAAATCTCATCGATAGAGATATTGTTCTTTCTCCCTTTTCTTCTGTATTCTTACATAGAAAGCCCTCTTCCCTCCGCCTTTATTACCTGTAAGAGTCACACAGTTCTTGGCAATCTTTAAAGAAAGGTCGCACACTTCAAAAAACTGTCAGCACTGGGTCTAATTTACTTGCTTAAAGAAATATTTTTTTACACTTTCTGGCTGGAGACCTTTTTACCTGTTTGAAGGCACAGCGGAGCTCTTTCAGCCCGACCATATGAGCTGTCTCAGCCACCATCCTCGGCCCCATTAGCTCACAGAAATCATCAAAGTCTACATGACCACCCCCTGTAGGAAGACAGAGGACAGACACACATTCACGTGGACACACACATTCAGAGATATGCACAGAAAGACTGTCAAGAGTTACTTTGTGTGCTTTCCTTGTGAGGCTACGGTGCACATACACTGTTCAAAAAAAGCTGGGAACGAGGAAGGAAAATACATCAGATCAATGGGGAAGAAAATCATGCTGGATATCTATACTGACAGAGACTGGGTGATGTGTTGGGAATGAAAGGATGCCACATCGTTTGCTGGAAATGAAAATGATCGACCCACATCCAGACAGCCCAAAAATCAAAGTAGAAACATGACGTGGCAAGCTAGTCCATTTTGACCAAATTTCATTGCTGGATGGACTAAAACAGACTGAAGCAGTCCCAGAGGTATTCAAATGGATTTAGGTTAGCCAAATATGGGTACCAGTTAATGGTATCAACTCGTTCATGCTCCAGGAACTATCTGCATACTCTCGCCACATAAAGTCAGGCATTGTCGGAGGAACGATGGGACCCAATCCACCAGTCTAAAAATTGGTCTAAGGATGTCATTCTGATACCTAATGGTAGTCAGGGTGCTGGTGCCTGTAGAGGTCTGTGCGTCCCTCGATGCATATGTGTCATATGACCATAAGACCATCACTGACCCCCCACCAAACTGGTCATGCTGAACAACTTTACAGGAACTATAATGTTCTCCCCGGCTTCTCCAGACCCTCTCCCATTTGGCACATTTAATTTTTTTAACAGTGTAGGTGTAGGGTGAGCAGTGTAGGGCAATGTGTTTGGCTTTAAGGCCCGCTGCTAGAGACTCGGTGGCTTTAACTTAAAATCAGTCTTCATTTAGCTCTGTTTTAGGCTGACCTGACTGACCAGCCTGCCAAAGATGGTGCACATTTGGAAAGCATGTCCAATTTAAAACCAGCATTAGTCCTCATCACCTGCTCTGATTAGATGACCACGTGGTGCTAGGTTCACCCCCACTTTCTAGTGAAAAGTGGACATTTGCTGTAATTTTCACTTATGGCTGGTCTATGGACTGGAGTCTGATGTTGAGTGAAAGGGAAATAACTTGTTCAAACAAAGCTACAGCTCCAACAGGATACTTCTCCATGTATGGCAGTTTGAAAAAATAAAAAATCCACACAGACAGAGACTGGAAACTTGGCTTTAGCACTGTAAGCCAATTACAGACATACATTTCAGCCAAACTCTTTTTAATCCTCTTTACCAGCAGTAGCATGCTTCAGTGTCCTGTCTTCTGACTATCACCAAGTTCCTGCTCATAGAGGATCATCTAATTTTGTTTTTTTTCTCTGCATTATTGTAGTGCCCTTACCTTAAGTTGACAGTTGTTGTGATTTGGCACTATATAGTCTATCTAGTCACGCTTCCTGTTTTTTTCCCTTTTTTGTTCAGTCTGTTCCAGTCTCCTCTCAGTTTTGCCATCTGTCTGAGGTCTGGGTTTTTGTCTTCTGTCTGCAAAAAGCTTGCGTGTCTTTGTCCAGGTCTCAGTGCCAGTCCTGTCTCTTGTCCCTGAGTCTGTTCTCTCTGTATTTGTTTACGTGTCTGTGTCAGAGTCCAGCCCATGTTCTGTTACATCCTGTTTTCTTTTGGTAGCCTGTGTCTCGTGTGCGTTATGTTCAGTTTTGCTCCCCGTGTCTCATTAGTCTATGATTAATTTTCAGCCATCTCCACATCTGTTGCCTGTTACCTCAATATCCTCTGTGCATGTATATATTGTCTCAGTCTTCCCTTCATTTGTACAACCACACTTCCATTAGATAAGAACTATAGCCAGAAATAATGGGAGGAGAAATAACCTTTAAAAGAGCTATATGTTCTATAAAAAAAAGTTTTCCCACAAATGTCTGAAAAAGAAAAAAGATTTTATTTTATTAAACATTTAACTGACCTGACAGGTTGAGGGAGCATGTGTTACAGTTTAGGTGGTGCAACCTCAAAAGCGTGAAACTGGATTTAAAATAAGAACGCTGAACTGAACTGAGTCAGATGATCAGATGATCAGGAACACGTCTGCTTTGTACACAGGAGCCTGCGCATGGAGCCCTTCATATGTAAAATCATGTCATAAAAAATAAAAATGAACACAATTCAATTTAGTTTTATTCATAAAGCGCCACATCACAACAATAGTCTCCTCAAGCTGTTGCACTGTTAAGTAAAGACCCGACAATATTGGAGACAAACAATAACCAACAACCCCCTACGAGTAAGGGCTTTGGCAACAGTAGGAAGGAGAAACTCCCTTTTAACAGAAAGAAACCTCCAACAGAGCCAAGAGGGGAGAAAGACAGGGCAAAAGGCACAAGAACAAGGGTTCAGGGTCACCGGATCCACCCCTAACTATATGCTTTATTAAAAAGTAAAGTTTTAAATCGAATCTTAAACATAGGAAGCATGTCTGTCTCCCATATCCAAACTGGGAGCTGTTTCCACAGAAAACGGGCCTGAGGGGTCTGCCTGCCATTCTACTTTTAAATATCCAAGGAACCACAAGTAAGCCTGCAGTCTGAGAGCAAAGCGCTCACCAGGGTGATATGGTATTACGAGATCTTTAAGATAAGATGGGGCCTGATTAATCAAGACCTTGTATGCGAGGATTCTGGGTTGAAAATACTGAACTGAAAGGGATCACTGCTGGCTAGTTTTTGTTTGGGGCTTTGCTCCTGCATTTTGGACCAGTTGAAGACAGACAAAGAAGGACTTGGGAATGCAGGTAAAGACTGAATTACATTAAAAGAGACAGGAGGAAATTTTCTAATAGAATTTACCAAGAGTTCCAAGTTATTAGCCAATAGTATTAGTTTGACCTTTTTTAGTATTTCTTAGATAAAAGAAGCAAGACTGCTTGAGCTTAGAGAAATGAGATTATAGTTAAAATGCTGGTCAAAGGAATATGTCTGTGAAGGTTCTCAGTCATCCAGGTCATTGTGGTCTAAGGAGCTTGGAAAGAAAAGCGTCTGGACTTCTTTAGGTTGCTTGAAGACGTTTCACCTCTCACCCAAGAAGCTTCTTCAGTTCTAGGGTCAAATGGTGGAGAGTCCCAGATTTAAACCTAGTGGGAGTATCCCCCCAAAGAGGGACAAAAGGACCCCCTGATGATCCTCTACCTAATCACATTCTCTCCAAGCACGACATCCCAGTGCATTTCAGACCCAGCAACACACTCAGACAAAAACTGGTTCACCCGAAAGACAAAACTCCTAAACACAAACTTAACAATGTGGTGTATGCTGTACAGTGCAGCGAGGAATGCCCAGACCTCTACATCGGAGAGACCAAACAGCCACTTCACAAGCGTATGGCACAACATAGAAGAGCCACCTCCACAGGACAAGACTCAGCTGTCCATCTGCATCTAAAGGACAAAGGACACTTTTTCGAGGATGCCAATGTTCACATTTTGGCCAGAGAGGACAGATGGTTTGAAAGAGGAGTGAAAGAAGCCATTTATGTCCACTGTGAGCGACCATCTTTGAACAGAGGCGGTGGCTTACGACACCAACTGTCTGCCATCTATAATCCAGTTTTGAGATCCCTGATTGTGAACCACACTCGTTTTCACACCTTGGCTCATGTGATTAGGTAGAGCATCATCAGGGGGTCCTTTTGTCCCTCTTTGGGGGGATACTCCCACTAGGTTTAAATCTGGGACTCTCCACCATTTGACCCTAGAGCTGAAGAAGCTTCTCAGGATGAGAGGTGAAACGTCTTCAAGCAACTTAAAGAAGTCCAGACGCTTTTCTTTCCAAGCTCCTTAGACTGGTCAAAGGAAGATCTGTTTTCGCTCATCTTCCAGCTTTCCTGGCTGTTCGGGTTGCTGTTCTATTCTTTACGTCACCTCCACTTTCTCACTCTGTCAAACTCAGTGGTGGCATCATTACTCTAGTCCAACCATTTTCTTGCCCACCCTCTCCGAGCCAATCAGCCTCCATTCTGTGTGCTTTAAATCTCATTGCTCTTCTGTCATTCTGCCTTTCAGACTTGCATTCGTGCTACCCGCCCCATCCAAGCCTCCATCATCATCTTCACCACCTTTAGACTTCAAGGAATCCTGTCTTATATCTATCATTTCTGACTGTGACCATTCACCTGAGTCTAATCACCAGGTAGGTTTTATTTAAATTCTGTATCTCAATAAATCATGTTCATTTTTATTTCCTCAAATGATCTTTCCTTATTAAGGTATATTGATACGGAACAGCTGAGACCCACACTATCAACCAATCCAAAACCGCAGACATTTTTACTTGATAGCATGGCTGTTTTAAGAGACCTGGATACAAAGCTGTAGCTGTCCAATGTATTTTTCCCAGAGACCACAATATTTACAGAAGTGTATAGCTGGCCTAACGTAATTTAAGTTATGAAAATTTTTACGAACATCCTCGATGCATGGATGCTGCTGTGCGTTCAGCCTTGTGTGCTCACTCTGTTGACTTCCTCAGCCAGTTTGATTGCTCTCCATGGTAAATATCAAAACAGACTGATACAGTGGGATGGCTCGTGTTATTAGTTCGACAAAAGACAGGCTTATTTGATAGTGTGGACCAGTAGGCTTTGCCTTCTTTCATTATCTGGATCTTGTTGGACGGAAAAGGCTCTTTCAATAAAGCCACGTGGTCATTTTGTGGTTCAAAAATTTAATCAGTACTCTGAGTCTGCTGAGAGAGAGAATCACAACAAACTGACCGGATGGGAAACACTCTAATTGATGCTGAATCATGAGGCTAATGGATAAAACCGCTGCCTACCACAATAGCAGGAGCTGGATTTTTACATAAAACCTACTTTTAGCAATTAATTCTCTGATTTTCGGGTTGGTAGAGGATTTTCATGCTTGCCTCAAGGTAAAGTATGTTTTTTGGCTGACTGGCTTTACCCTTGTGAAGCAGCAGTCTGGGGGATTCCTGACACAGCCTTGAAGAATTTCTGAGCCTTAAGTGGGTCAGTCTGAGATCACAGGGCTGAGGAAACTCCACCAAAAGCCTTAGGAGATTACGATTATTTTTAATTGATAGCGTAATAGTTGTTCTCGAAAAAAAAGTGGATGAATTTCATAATCAATCTAGAGGGATTACACTACAGAGGACGAGCTTAGAATATCTAAAAGTTGACAGCACCTTAGTGATCACACCAAAGCCACACTCAACACAAAGTATGAGACTTGGCATAAAATATAACACACAGCTGCCACCTCTAAAGGCCTGGCGTGCTCAATATTTCTCTTAAGGTTTTCCTTTTAGCTACAGATGGAAAATGTTTCTCTACACTGTGTGAGGCATCACTTTATCCATTTTCTGGTTCTTGTTATATACGGATGTGCAAAGCTTCACATGTGAGTCACCCTTTTCATGGCTGCAGTTTTACACCTTGTGACAGTAGTGATTAAAGCGCGAGGCATTTTTTCCCCTTTACACGTTTAGCTGTATTTGCTGCACGAGTTTTAGTTCACTTTTTGCAGGGGTGCACATTAGATGGAGATATTCATGAGAGAGAGGTTAACGTTGCCACAACAATATCCTTGTTGGTGTCATTCTAAGAATCTAATCAGGATATTATTTACACTGGGGACACCAGCTGAACGTAATTTACTATCTGGTATAGGAGAGGAAGCCAGCTGCACTCTGGTCCCCGAGGATCACAGCTGAAAAAAAAAACAGCTTTATTGGATCAGGTGTGGTGACGTTGCTACTGACTCACAGTCAGTATTATTCTTATTATCTATTAGGACAAAAGTAATGGCCCACCCACATATTACATCTACAGGAGCTGCTAAGCCATGGAAACCATGTCATGAAGCTCATGGCACACAGTCTTTGTGCTGATCTTAATGACAGAGGAGGTTTGGAGCTCTGTAGTAATTGAGTCAGCAGAGCGTTGCCGACTTTTACACACTATCCAAGGACCTGGCTGTGTAACTTTACATGGTCTGCTACTGACACATGGTCTTGAAATAGCTTCCACTTCCAGTTGATTGTGGGGTATTTAGGAAATTCACTAAATGCCTGCTTACAGAGATGACATCCGGTTACTTTACTGCTCAGTAAAAGAAACCCATTCTTTCACAAATGTTTGTAAAGACAGACTGCGTGGACTGGAAACACCTGAATTCAAAGATTAAGAGGTGTGGGCTAATACGTTTGTCCATATGGTGCATCTTTTCATTCATTCATTCATTCATTCATTCATATTTTTCTGGTTGCTCTGCACTGAGTCACACTAGTATTTTAAAATAATTACAGAGGCAAGACTATTTTTAAAGCAGCTACATACAAATACAGAAATAAATATCAAAGTTTTCTGCCGTAATGATATTGAGTCATCCAATTTTGCAATAAAAACACTTACATAATATGTTTTTTTTAACAATAAAAGCAAGAAAACTGTGTCTCTGTGGAAATATGTAATGCATTTTTTCTCATTGTTTTGGTGTCTGCGTTTGTTTGACAGCAGCTGGAAGGCTGAGCTTTGGTTGTGAACATCAACAGGGGAAAAAGAAAGAAAGAGCAAGGAGCATGGTGGTATTTTAATGGACCGAAATGACATTTGCTGGTAAATGTGTGTCCTTTAATGATCTGTAGCTGATCTGACATTAGCGCTTCACTTTTCCTAGTAAAGATTGAACTGTTTGTTTGGTCACTTGTGCAGGCAAAGGTGAAGGTAAGATAAGACGGATACTTTCATGTGGGTTGTTATTGTTCGTTGTAAGTGGTTCTTGTGCATTTTATCAGTTTGCTGCTTGGTATTATTGTACAGTGCATAAAACATGAAGCATACTCTACCAGGAGTCACCCCACAGCTCTAAAAACTAACTTAAACTTGGTCGAGCTATATTGCTGTCATCAGAAATGAATGTTACCTCAGATCATGGTTTAGAGGATTAACGTTTCCTTCCTCACTGCATCTTTTTTCTTGCCTTTCACGTGCATTCAGTGGGAGCCAGTTAAAACTCAAGAAAAACACACATCATCAAAGTGAATGCAATTAATTGAATTGTTATACATATTATGTTGTGTTATTGCATATAAATATGATGTTCTATTTATAGGAGAATAATTATGATGCTTCTTATTTATGGAGAAATATAATCTGCTCAAATAATGCCATACACAAACATGAAAACAAGAGTTCTCATGATGTGCAGGTGTGCTGATATTGGGCTTCAAAGCATACAATAGTAAATATTATGATAATCCTAATAATTGCAGATAGTAGCATGATCTGTGTGAAAAATCCTGTCCGTCCACTGAATTTTGCGTATAGTCTTAATAGAACCCTTTAGATTTTCTGAACAAAGTTGTTTTGACATCGGGTAGGTGTTACAGTTCGCTTCACTCCAGGCTATGGCAAAATTCTAGCTGCAAAGATGATTCACCTTAAACTTTCAACACTTACCACACACATATCTGCTTCTCGATCGTTCAGAAAAGAAGGCAGAGGCAAACAACATTAAGGGCAGCGGGAGAAAGATTAAGTGTAAACACACACTTCTACATGTAGACTAACACTCGTACAGCCCCAGCACCTGCAGCGTGAGGACCATTAATCAGCTTGCTAAAACGTCTTGAATGTCCCCAACTCCAAAGGCAAACATGAGGTCCTCAAGGACTCACAGGAAAGAACACAAGCACGTGGGTTTGTGCAGACACACGACTCACACATTCACACCTGCACTCTACTGAAAGATCCATCAATTATGCACGCGTGCTTTAGCCTCTTAGGGAGAAATGGGTCCTTATAGATGCACACTGCCAGATAAATACTTACATTTCATCTTGATTTGCTGGATGATCTCAATGAGCTCCATCTCTGTAGGCATGTAGCCCATGGTCCTCATGCAGTCTGCGATGTCTTTGTAATGGATGAAGCCATCCGCATCATAGTCAAATTCCTTAAAGGCCTCCTGAAGCTCTGACAGACACATAAACAAATTCCATCGATTGCAGCAAACCGTAAAGTTGGGTTTTCCCAAGAGTCAAGCATGCATGCACACACCCACACACACAGTGTGCAGATACAAGCAGAAATCTGAGCTTTAGTGTGTGATAGGTGTGTGTTTAAAGGTACGTGTCTATGATTCTGGAGACAAATGTTGCATTTTGTACAAAAGTTATTGTACAAAATGCAAAGTTATTGCACTTTCAAGGAGATTCTGGCAATATGGTGGGAATGTGACACTGATGAACTAATGGTGAAAAGGATATTTTGAGGATCTCCTCAATCCAACAGACAGATCTTCCATCAAGGAAAGAGAGTCTGTGGAGTGTGTGCTTTCATACCTCAGAATCCTCCAGCCAAAATAGACAGTACGACCCAGAATGAGTGACTGAGTCTATTGACTGAAACTATTCTGTAAAGTGTTTACAGAGGTCAGGACAGAGAGTCATTTTCCTTTAGGCTTCTATAGGATTTTTTGCCACTTGTTATCGACATCTGCTGGCCTTCAGATAGAATGCAGGTTTAAGGCACTTGTACACTGGCTTAATTTTTCCAACATGCAGGTAGGCCTAGTTTCGCACTGTTTAATGTAGAGCCTGCTGACTAGATCACTGTCTGGGAAACTAGCTCTTAATGTAGGTTAAATGTGTACGACTTTGGTACAAAGAATTGATCATTTGTTGCCTGTTTCCAGCAGGGATTACTGAACAAAGGGCAGCACATCTGAAGTAAAAAAACTATAAAACATAAATAAATAAATGTATTCTGAGGTGTAGCCCAAACTTGGAATGCATGTTAAATAATAGTCTTCCTCTTTGGTGTCAGTGTGGTGACACAGAGTTTAAGCAATATTGAAACACATCTCTCACTCCCGGGTTGTCACATATGGATGTTTAAAAAGGAAGCACATGACATCAGATTTATAGCACAGAGAAACCATCATTTTTCAGCATGAATCTTGTGAAAAATAATTAAACCCAAACCACGATCTTTTGCTAAACCTGACAAAATTGTGATATACTTCACCACCAGTTCAATCTCGAAAATGTGCATTTTTTAGAGGTCGACTCGGTGCCTGAAGCTGCAGCAGCCCCAGCACCATAACACGGACACTGTATCTTTTTACTAGCCGGGATAACATTCTCATTTTAGGTTTGACAGCATGTCTAGTATTTAATGGCAGATGGCTTGAATGTAAATTGAGGCTGCGGTTTGGGGAAGGCCTCCGAGGGGACTGGTGGTGCTTCCCATGCTGGGCATATTCCCAAAGAAGGCATCCCCCGGAAGCAAAAATGACTGTGCATTACAAAGGTCAAACACTGTTGCAAAAATACAACTGGTAGGAATGCTTGGAACCAGCAGACTGGGAGGAAAAATTGCTGTGTCCAGGGAGGAATGAACATCATTTGGTTGTAAAGAAGGAGCTTGAGGTGTAAAACCTGGTCACGTGTTAATCAAAGCTGCCCTGGCACCCTCGTGCCATGAAGGTTAGGTGTTGAATTTTGCAGAAAAGGGGTAGTGTAGAAACAAACTGGCATCCCAGTGCCAAGAGGTTTGCAGCTCCATTTTGCAAAGGAGGAAACAATGGGGTAGAAATGGCATCCCGGTGCTGTAAAAAGAATGCTATCTCAGCACTATTTGCACTGTTTTTTGGAAAGGAGAGATAGTGGAGCAAGAAACTGGCAACCCGGTGCCAGTAATGTTCATTGTTTCTGCATTTTGCGAATGATGGACAGATGGCAGAGAAAACAGCACCTGGTGTCAGAAAGGTCTGCAAAGAAGGAAACAGTAACTGAGAAACTGGCATCCTGGTGTAAGGAATGTTTACTGCTGCGTTTGCAAATGACCAGTATTTGAGAAGAAAACTGGCATCCCAGTGGGGGAAAAGCTTCCTGCTGCATTTTGCGAAGGCGGGATAGAGAAGAAAGAACCTGACATCCCGGGGGCCAAAATTTTGCTTCTGCACTTTGCAAAAAACAGAGATAGAAAACAGCGAAACTGGCATCCTTGTGCCAAAAATTTTTGACGTTTAGATATGCACGAGTTGAATAATAGTGGGCTAAGTTAAGCCTAAATCCTTAACAGAAAAATATTTTGGCGGATTTTTGGGTGTCACATATAGATAGAGAACCGGAAGGGGCATGGGTAGAGATGTAGTCCCACTCCTGAAATTCCGATAAATTATCTACAGTTAGAAAGGGAATATTTGACACCGTGGGATGTGAACACTTTGAAGATTCACGGAATTTTATATAGTAAGGTGGTGCCTCTCGTAGAAGTATTGCCATCTTGCCTAGAGTTAAATACTCTGGTGTGTGTATTGACTAGTAATTTATCTTTTACTTTATCATGTGCTTGCGTTGCAATTACACCTTCAACAACATCTTACCATCTATCTCCAGTGGCATCAGCTGCCTCTCCTGCACAGCAGAGGAAAGAAAACAACAGTAGAAATGATTACAACAGTATCAGAATGGGGGATGTGAAATCAGGCTGGCTTTAAAACTGTGAATTCTCCTGAGAATCATCCCAGTGATCATCTGTTTTTGACTACTAAATTAGAATAACATGCATATCATGTCAGCACTGCTGCTGCATGCCGACAGTAAACTCTAATGGGATTTAACCCAGCGACATGTCTTGCTAATTTGCAAAATGACACGCTAGTGTACGCGCGCGTGCATACACAAACACGGCATCTTGAGGGAGACCCAGCATTGTGTGAATATACACCCATGCACAGCCATAACATAACAGTGAGCTGCAGAAACTTTGCACTGTCACAAAGAAACACAGGTACGTTTAAGCAAAAATACACATGTGCACACACACAAACACACACACACTTGACACAAGATATATAATTTGCATATAGCCGCGTGTGAAACATTCAGTATTCTCTGCCTTGTTTTGACAATTGCTCAGGGTGATCTCTTTTTCTCCTTTTTTTCCCTCTAACATTTCCATATTTTCAGAGTGAGGCAAAGCTAGAAGCTAGGAACAAAGTCTCCACCTAGTCATTAAGAATAATAGATGACAGTGAAATTTAGGTGTGCTGATGGCTTAAAATAGTAATATAATGTTATATGTTTGGCTACAGACAGGCAGTTTTAATGAAAAGACATTATAACTTGGAAATTACTTGGAATACATATCCGTAGGCAAGAAATGCAGACTTAAAAGGATGGGCTTTGTGGTTTGGCAGTTTTGCAAGAATCCATCACACACTACAATATGTAAGCCCTTGAAAAAAAAAACAACTTAATAGTCACATATCACATGCCTTAGCCCTTGAGAGAGTGTTCTAATTAGCACATTTGCAAACATGTGCTGATTTGAATTTGCATAAAAAAGAGCTTAGATATTAAAAGATCACACTGAAATGTCATTAATCATCCTGTAGATGCACTGAGATGATGTGTCCTTAGCGAGATGGTTGCGGCACAGTGTTTTGACTCGAGGGCTTGCAAACAGTGTGCAACTCTACTGTAGAAGCATTGTCCACGGGGGGAAAAAGCAAGAAACATGCTAACTCAGTCATCTTACAGAGCAATGGAGACTGACATATGGAAATGCTGCTTAGCAAAAAGACACCAGACGCCCAAGGATATCTCTAAGTTCAAAGAAACAAGACTGAGATGACAGCTTCTAAAAACTTTGATTACGTACAGAACAAATGTTGGCTGATTTGCTGTGGGCTTGTGTTTCAAAACTTTGACGTGGGATTGGTAAGGCTCAGTACAAAAATTATTCACTTGAATATTTCTTGCCTCCCACAATTTTTTATGGATCATCTTCAAACTTCACAATAATATACTGGGGCTTGGGGGGCATAAGGGGCTGGATGTCTTAGCATTTGACCCTTGCTTTCCTTGTTAGTACTCAAGGTCAAAGTAGACATAAAAAATTCGAGAAACCATCATTAAATGAAAGGGCATGGAGCGAGCTGTACAACACACTATCTTTTCAAGACTTTCCAGGCGTAGCTACATAGGCACAGACCACCCTCACTAATTTCTGCTGCACACTCAGTCATTTTGTTCTATAAGCAGGCCTGAATTATAACAGAAACCGCTCAGTTCAGAAAAAAAGAGCTTCAAGCATTACTCCTCATCAGCTTTTAAGGGGTAGAGAAAAAAATGCTGCATATCATACAGAAGAGAGACACTGTTGAATTTCAGTTGCTTCTAATTAGTTCCATATTCTACAAGTAGGGCTGTGCGATATGACCAAAATCTCATATCCCAATACAAGAATTCTATCATCCCGATAACGATATAAATCACAAAAATGTAACATTTTCTGTAAATTCTGTGAATCTCGGGCAGCTCGTCTTGCGGGAAATGTTTCCAGCTGCGCGTCATGTAGCTGGAGTCGAGTGTTTTAACGATGCATGAAACTATACATTTTTAGACATAAGTTGTAAAGGCCGCCGTTTTCTTTGTGAGCATTTATTACACAGCGTGCTGCGGGGAAAAGCCTGTTCTAAAAATAAACTAAGGTTTATTTATTAGCACCTGGCGGCTCTTTTTTTACTTCTCATCCGTAAATAATCTGCTCTTTCACGTGATTCAGTTTATTTTGAAAAGTCTCAACAGGATCTTGAGCTTTATTGTGAAAGGTTTATGTGGGACATAAACAAGCGGACACGCGATGCTGTTACCGTGGTTGTTGCTAACCACAACGCATAAAAACAGGTGCTTGTCTGTCCATAGTGTGGTCATATAAAATATAAGAGAAAGAGAGAACTTTAAGAAATTAATATAGCCACTACAGTGACCGTCAAAACAATGAAAAAATATTGCTGTAAACAGTTTATTTTGCGACACCACGAAACAAACGATAGCTTAAAATGAAACGATAGATGTTTTTATATCGTCATCCGATATATAACAGCGCTACCTACAAGTATAAAAAATACTTCACCCCAGAACCCATGCCACCCTTGCTTGTGAGCTATTACAGTTTAAAGTTTCACCCTTGCTTTTAATCAACTGTCTGTTTTCATTACTCTACTGCTACTTTTATGAAGGCAAACCGTTCTTCAACCTTGAGTTGTTCATTTTTTTAAATTCTCGAAAAGTGAGAGATAAAAAGGGAAATCTGAGCGGCACGGGTAATGAAATGCAAAGAGAAGTGCAATATTTTTCTTCCTAATGCATGTTGGCACTCAGCCTGTCTAATTCATAAATCACACAAGGTCATCCCGTTCAAGTGCACAATAGCATCAGGAAAAGGCGCCCGTTGTTTATTTGGAAGCTGCGCCGCATGGCGGGCGTTCAAATGATTATTCACTGTGTAAAACTGCCAGCAAGATTTGTAACATAAATGCAACGTCAAGATGCAATTGCACCAGTTATATTACTAAATGTGGGCTCTACTTAAAACATTAAGGCACTGGTGATTTATACAACGCTTTTAAGTTGTAAAATAGTCATTGCATAAAAAACAAAAACTCAATAGCGCCAGCAGAGCTGCACCACTGTTTACCATGCAGAGGATCCTGCAACCACAAAAAGGCATGTTCACATAGTAAGGTCAACATATTAATTTGATTTTTTTTTTCATCCAGAAATGATTAGTTCGCATACAACTCAGGCTCTGAAGTCATCCGTCAGAACAAGCCCATTAATGGTTCATTTCATTTTGTCTGCCTTCATGTGGCCCACTGAGCAGCACACTGCTTTGTAAGCATGACGCGTGTACACATGTGAGAAGAAGCTTCACATTAGCATGCATCAGCATTGAAGTGAAAAGGCTCTCAAAAACCACAAAGCAGTGACATACAGTGTACAGTACAGAGTACAGTACGATTTGCTTTGCATTCAACTGTGCTTATGTCTGATGTGCACACGTATCAGTTGTCTTTCTTCTTCTCTCTGCCAGCCGCTTGTTCAATTAGATCTGATGAAGGCTGACAGGAAATCTTGCTACTTGTGTGGAGATTAGGAAGGCTGCAGGATATGGTCTCTCTACCTCAGTGTCCAAGCATCACTTGTAAATTCAAACATTAGACCGCCACGGTAAAACAAGCTAGATCAGTCATGGCAGGTGACGTAGTGAGTCGGAGAGGAGTGTAAAATTGTCCGCGGTAGCCCAAGGTCATGGTGAGATGTTCTTCCTTTTCCAATAAATGGGTTGCAACTCTGAAACAGTCCGGGTAGTTATTAAGAGATCGAGTTATGCAACATATTTAAATGTTCATAGGCGCACAGCTCCTCTTGGGGTGGGTTTCATTTCAGGAAATCCTTCTCATGTGTGTGTTTAAAGATTAATCTAGCAGTTAGAGAAACAATGTGGTTTACAGTTAAATGACCTTTTAACTTAATATGATTACTTGTGACAGAGGCCAGCTTCACAAAAAATAAGTAAAGTAAAAGTACATTTTGTAGCATTTACTTTCTGCCCTCTTTCCTCTGCAGAGTCAGTGAATATTATGACTGCGAAAGGGAAAAACTGGTGCTCGGCTCTAGCACAAAATTTTTCTCAGTGGCCACTCTCAGCTTTGCCACAAATGAGTCTCCTGTGGCACAGAAAGCAGTTTTTCCATTGACCATGACTATAAAATGGAAGTCTGTAAAACAGCAGACAGTCGGGACTGAGCTGCAAACAAGGTTTTGTTTTGTTTTTTATTCTTCCAACTTAAAAAAAAAAGAAAACTAGCTTTCTAGCAGTGTAGAAAAGTGAGATTTGCTATTTATGGGAGAGGTGATGACACACAGTTGGGGAGATGGGGGGAAAATAACACAGAGGAAAACCTATGACTTTGTTTTTTTGGTTTAGGCTCCAGCGGAGAGCAATTTACTCCAACCTTTAAACGAGGTAACCAGCCGTCCATGGTGCAATTTTGGGGCACTTACTGAAACACATTTGTCACATAATTTGTCACAATTAAATGTTTCAGATCACCCAAGAAATTGTAATATTAGACAAAGATAGCCCGAGTAAATACAAGTTTTTAAATGATGATTTCATCTACTAGAAAAAGGCAACAATCCCAAACCTACCTTGCCCCGTGTGAATATGTATTTGCCTCCTACACATAATAACTGGCTTTGCCACCCTTGGCATCAAGAACTGCAATCAGACATTTATGAAATGCGACCATGAGTCTTTAACATCACTGTTTGGGTCACTTTTCTTTACAGAATTGTTTTCTTTCAGTCACACTGTACAGCTTGTTTCAGGTCATGCTAAAGCATCTCAATATGATCTAAGTCCAGACTTTGACTAGGCTACTTTTGTTTTCTCAGAGGTGGACTTGCTTTCGATCATTGTCCTGTTGCATAATCTTCAGAGCAAGAACTGATGGGTCTCCTTCAGGACTTTCTGGTAGAAAGCAGAATTCATGGTTCCATCAGTTACAACAAGACGTCCGGGTCCTGAAGCAGCAACGCGGCCCCAGACCATCACACTACTGCCACCATAATTGACTGTTGGTGTGATGTTCTTCTTATCAAATGCTGTGTTAGTTTTATGCACGTGTAATGGGATGCAAACCTTTGAAAAAGTTCTACTTGTGTTTTGTGGATCCACAAAATATTTTCAGAGAAGTCTTGGAGATCATAAAGCTGATTTAGGGCAGAGGTGAGTCTCTGTGTTGTTTTTGGTCAACCGTGGTCTTTTTCTTGGACGTGTGGTCTGCAGTTCTTCAGATGTTGTTCTGGGTTCTTCTGTGACTTCTTGGATGAGTCGTGGATGTGTTCCTGGAGTAATTTTGGTAGGCTTTTTAAAAATTTTCTCCTTTTGTTGCTCTCACCGGGATACACTAGAAATAACTTTGTAACCCTTTCCTTCACTGACAGATCTCAATGAGTTTTGAGTTTCTTGTATTATATAATTATGTGTCATCATACAAAAACTGCATTTTGTATTTAGTTGGTTTATCTTTGTCTAATATTAAAAGTTTTTAATGATCTGAAACATGTAAGTGTGACAAATATGCAAAAAATACAACAAATCAAGACGTGGCAAATACATTTTCCCTGTGACTATGGTTTCAGTTGTGGGAGGATCATCTCTGTTACAGTTTTTAATGAAAAGGACAACTTTGTTCTCACACTTGAAAACATGTGCAACACCAGCATTCCCCGTCTAATCTACCAGCTGCACGACAAATTTAATGCAGCCTATAATGCTGCCGAGGGAACGTTTACTTTTCTCAGAACAATTAGATATCCTCTCCTGGGCAAATCACTAATGTCATCTATTCATGCATCATGGATATTGGCTCATTAGGAAGACTGACTAGTAATGTCCACAGTTATATTCATGAACATTATGAACCGACTCTTGCCATTATTACTCTGTACATACCTGAAATGACTGAGAATTGTACCCAAATTGAATATTCAAAGGGTTGAATTGGCTGTACTTTGTGGTCTTTAATTCCACCATGTGTCTCCAAAATGACTATAGCTGAGTATTGTTACATCTGACCAGTCCTAATCTTGTGTAAAAACAACATTATAATAGACTCTCTGCTTATCAGGTTTTAGTGATTCAGTTATATAAAATAAATCCTGTCTTTTTCCTCATATAATACATGAGAAGAACTTTACTATTTGTTCAGGAGCCTTGAACATGGCATACGTCAAAACAAATCATTGTATGTTATGATTTTAAGTGCTTCATGTGTAAATCAGCTAATATTTCCAACCGAAATCAGGATGCTTGTGCATCGTTTCTTGGCTCATGTCCATTTGTAATTTTTTGAAATATTGTGTAACATCCTGCAGGGACCTGGGATCATGGTATCAGCCGTGAAAAGAGCCAATTCTTAACCCGAGCCAAGCAGAGCATTACTGGAAGATGACACAGAGTCCAGGCATTAAATCATTTGTGAAATTATTGGAGTGTTTCCCCCCCTTTTTCTTTTCCAAGGCATAAAGGACATGGATTACAGCCCAAAGTCCCAATTTCATATTTGAATTAATAGCAGTTGGTAATGATACTGATTTTCCATGGTTATGTGACCTATTCCACATTAACAATTACCGGTTTACGAACAGAGCATTTGCTTTTGGATCGCTATGGATCACTGCAAACAGCCACAAGCAGTGTTTATACATACAGCTGATTGTTAGTGCTCACAATCAGCTAAATAAATAGGGCAATTTTCCTGCTTGGCTGCATAACTTTAAATTTAATGTTTTTTTATTCAGCTGTGACTCACTGTGCAAACCTCCACTTTATCACAGTTCTGTGTTTGTGTTTTGTGTAGCATAAAGGAGACAAATTTGCATTTTTGCTGCACATGCTTGTATTGCATAATTGTTATTAAAATAAATAAATGCTAGTAAGGCTATTTTTTCTCTTTTAGAGGGCTAGGAAACAACCACTATTTAAGATTTTTGATGTTTCCAGGGGTTTTCAAACTGTGAAGTTGAGACCTGCTGGGCTGATGGAGATGAGGCAAGGACATATCACACCCTGGTGTACATGTTGAGCAGTTACTATGACAAAGGAGGAGATTGTGGAAGAAAATATTAACTCTTACTGGCTGGTTATCATCATTTGTGTCTAAAATCAAACTCAGTTTTGCTTTCGATGTATTTCAGGTTGCAGAATATAACATTAATCAATTACAGTGTTTGATCAGCACCACAAATGACAGTCAGAGGTCATTTAAGTGTATGCCAAAATAGATTTAGCCTTGCTAAAGTAAGATAAAGACAACTATGATGACAGCAAACATGGAATAAATGAGATACACATGCACAAACAGTATGACTGCATGTTTTCAACAGATACTACCAGTTAAAAGTTTTAGAACACCCCAGTTTTTCCAGTTATTTATTGCAGTTCAAGTTGTTCAAGTCCAATGAATAGCTTGAATTGATATAAAGGTAAAGTTACCAAAAACTGAAAAAATAATGTACATTTCAGAATTATACAAAAAGGTCTTTTTAAGTGAGCACATGACTTGAACAACTTATGATCTGTCCACCTGTCCTGTCTGCCCCATGTAGAGATAAAGGCTAACTTGATAGTCATGTAGCTGGGTTCTGGTGCTCTTCACTTTGTACTGTGTAAAATCCACAGCACAGAGAAACTGGATAAAACACCCTAACACCGGTTGCTAATAGCCAGTGAGAAATCTATTGCTGAACAACAGACCACTACATCTAGAGACTGGTGAGTGATCCCATGGGCATCACCAGTTGGCAAATAGTTGTGGGCTGTCGCCAGGTGTAAGCAGTTGCAGTGAGGTTTACCATGCTGGACCTACAAGCTCTTTGAGATTGGTTTAGTTGCTGAGCCACCTGTAATTTGCATGGAAGACACCAACATGCAGACACTCACCAACTGAGTGTTTCAAAGTAAAAGTTGCATCTTTTGAAACATGTTGTGTCTGACCATGATTTCAGTGGCCGGACACAACTTCACTACAGTGAAGGAGAACAGTTCCAGTTTGAGTCACACATTTTCAAGTTTCTCTACTTGAAAAGTTGGTGATCAAAACAATCATAAGGTCTTTGGTGCAGCACCCTCTTTTGCAACTAATTTCACGAGCGACTGGCAGCAACTTCCAGTAATCACTCGCCAAGCACTCAGTGATGGGGTCCTAACTATTTGGATCTTTTGTGTCTCCATCTCTGTGCCTGCTCTTTTATTCCTGTTTGCACCACGAGATTTCCCTTCAAACACAAACATACAGTATTCAGGTGCAGTTACTGTTAAATGAAGAGGCATTTTACTATAAAAGCATCACCAGGACATGCTGATATGGACTGTGTACATTACACTTTTTAATAATCCACACCACCTGCTCAGTTTATTTTATATTTGCCCTTTATATAAATGTGCTGTTACCCCTGAATGTAAACATACTCCAGAATGAAACCTTGTTATTTTTCACTATTGAGTGTCAGGTTCTGTTTATATTAATGTGTATATGCATGAACTGACCTGTCCAAAAAGTTTATTAAGGTAGGCGACGTAGGCAGCGGCCACTGTTGAGCTGTTGCTGAGGCTCCTTTTACCACGCCGACTACCCTGCTCCTCAGGGCCCTTCCCCTGGGGTGTGGGGGACTTTGAGCTGTGAAGAGTGCATTTGCACGCCAATTGTTGAGAGCTATCATCATAAAAGCCAAGTCTATAATTTCCCCTCCAGCAGTTTACCAAATACATTTAAGTGCCTTTGAGGTAATATTTTCCATCCCTTGTTCGTGCAGCATCAGCTGCTTGGACCTAGTCAGGTGACATGAGTGGTAACATCAATCACCAGAAAAAAGGAAGAAAGGCAGTGTTTCCCAGGAGGGCAACTTGGAAACTCTACAAGTTTATTTTTCAGGTGATGTATCACATAATTGGGTGCACAACTCTACACGTCCCACTCCCCTTGTCCTAATCAATGTTGATTAGAAACAACGAACGATAATAACCAGAATTTCTTGGAGAGGCTGAGCTGAAGGGCCTTGTTTTTAAATCTGCCTGCAACGGGTGATCTTCCAGCTGCTGCAGCCCTCCCCACTCGTGGAGATGTGCTAGGAAAGAGAGAGGCCTTAATCAACTTAGAGTCCCATTATTTATTTAAAGAAAAAGAAACATAAATACTGACTGATTTTTTTTTACTCAGAAGTACCACTGCAGGACTTGGTTGTGCATTAGCAACAAAAGGTTTAATTTTAACGTTAACCTCTCAGGTTAAGCGGTTTTAACCTGAGAGGGTTAAAACCGTTTAAAATCAGCTAGACAATCTCTCAAGAATTACTTTTCCTACTGAATTTGCTTATGTACTGTTACATAAGAGACAAAAACAACGGGAATGCGCCATTGAAATGCTCCAAATGAAAGGTTTAGGGTTCACACTGAGCTTGAATTGTTAATTTTGACTTTTTTCTTCACTGACCTGGCGGCAGAGGATGGTCTACTTTCCGGTCCTCCCTTTGCACCTTTCACGGACATCCTGGCCGGAAGATAAAAGAAAATGTCAAAAGGGAAGAGAGGGAAAATACACAAATATCATAATGTAAAGGCAAAGGCTCCAAAAGAGCTTTCTAAAATAATGAAGAAAAGGCTTGTTGGGCTCACACAAAGCAACAAACAACCAAACAAAACCTGATATTAAACACTTAAGTGTTCATGAACTGGCTTTCTTAGCTGCTAAAGTTGCTGTAACAAAAATGAGCACAGGGCTGGATATTACACACCGCATCACAGCATTAATCACATTTATAGAAATCTATTTAATTCAACTATTGAGCCAGAGGGAGGAGGAGTCACTCAAAGCCAGTTTTAAACGTTAGTAATAGCAAAACTTGCAGGGGTGGGGGCTCAGCTGAAATAGGTAGGGACCAGTTTGAGTTTGAATGCAATCACAGCGTATATACCCAAACAGCAGAACAAAAAACATGGACCAAAGGACAGTGTGGATGGAAATGTCAGTACAGCAACAGAAGAAGATGGCAAACAGAAAAATGAAGGGAAAGGGAGTGTATGACAGTCGCATGTGCAGAACTCATGAGGAAGGAGGGGGAGAAAGTTATGGCTGTCAATTTGAGAGACAGATTAATGTTCTGTCAGGAGCCTCGGCAGTTCTGAGTATCAGCGCCTGATGATGAACGGCTGTACTTGACACTGATGCGCCGTAAACCCAACGCCTCACTCCACCAGCACGCACGCCACGAAGCTGCTGCAAAGACAGACCCTCAAGATCTGCTCCAACAGTCACTACTTAAGGCGGCCCCGGACCACGAGGGCTGTAATGAGAAGAGACACGAAGACCAGCCAGCCGTCTAAATTATGTTGGACCGTTTAATGCACCTCGGCAAAAAACAAGCCACATTCCCAGCTCCAGCTGGGTGGAACAAAACGTGCCATGACTGAGTAGTGATTGCCTGTCTGTCATGCTTTCGCACAATCAGTGTGCTTACGATACGTCCTGATTGCAACACGCTTGAAGCATATTAAACCGTACGAATGGAGGGGGGAGGAATTTTTAATGTCCACCCACAGTTACAGTTTTGGAATTGAAGTGGTCAGAAGTTATATTATCTATACACTGAATTGTTCATTTATTTACATGCATACTGAAAAAAGTTTGCAGTGTTTGCAAAATCTTGCAATAATGCAAGCACACACATATACACAGCGTCTCTGCCGCTTTCCCAAACATTCACGCTGCACTTGTGGGGAAAGCAGGATATCTGGACTTTCTATAGTAATGGCCTTGCATTGTTTGCCTAAAGAATTGCTCTCGTCTTCAGTGAGCACAACTCCCATCAGGGTAAACAAACACAGCCACACTCGCATGCACACCTTGTACCCGTTTCACTACACAAGCCATTGAGCAGCGCTTTGTGTCTGCAGCACTCCTCCCTAAGTGGCCAATTGCTGTCAATCACTGAGCCGACACAAGCAATTTTAGATCCTAATCATTCTAATTGAAGTAATGAAATGGAGGGCCAGGTGGACTAGACGAAACCAACACAACAAACACAGCTGAGGATGGAAAGCAAGCTGCACTTGAGTTCTGCAATGATGTGGAAGACGATGAATGGACCAGCCTGGGGTGTTAGGAGTTAAACACTAAATAGGGATTCTAAATATACTCCACAAGAGCCACTGGAGTGAGGGACGCTGAGACACATTGTATATGTCATGCAAACGTGACCCACATTGAGTGCATACATACTGAAAAGGAAGGTTTTCAGAGAACTCTAGGCGCTCCTGCGAAACCTACACACAGTGCTAGGACAAAGTATTTGCCCTCTTCCTGATTTCTTAGTTTTTTTGCTTATTAATGCCACTTAGGCTACGTTCACACTGCAGGCGAAAGCGCATCAAATCCAATTTTTTGACCCTATGCAACCCATATCCGATCATGGTATGACAGTGTGAACGGCACAAATCCGATATTTTCAAATCTGATCTGGGTCACTTTTGTATGTGGTACTGAATCCGATACATATCCGATGTTTTAGAAAGCGACTGCTGTTTGAATGGTCATGTTGCATTAAATCCGTTTTTTACGTCACTGACACAAGACAGACGCCAATTATCAGCGCCGGAGAAGACATCACGAACGCTTCCTGGCCATCCTGTGTAGATGTTAGTGAAACTGTTGGGAAGACAACGTTGGAGAAACGTGAGCATGTTATTTGTATTGTATAATCTGCAGATTCTGACAGAAATCTGCAACTATCCTTTGAAGCACCGCTCCTCTAAAACAGCAATAAGGATCATTATTAGGTTATCTACATTATTATGTAAATAACAAAATAACTTAAAGCAAAAATTGGGAAACGTAAAGTCCGAAGTCTTTATATAAAGGGCCATCAGTCAAACAATATTGTTTGCTCTGGGTCTAAACAGAGCGCGTTGTGTGTGATGTCTTCTTTTGCGCATGCGGGCCGCTTTGAGCGTTCACACTAGAGTGCGTTTGCTGTCGCATTTTATTTGTAGTGTGAACAAGCAGTCAAAAAAATTGGATTTGATCAAAAAAATCGGAATTGAGCATTAAGACCTGCAGTGTGAACGTAGCCCAAGATGATTCAGATCATCAAATAAGTTCTGATATTTGAGAAAGATAACCGATTAAATATAAAATGCAGTTTTTAAATGATGATTTCACTTATTCAGGGAGAAAAGCTATCCAAATCTGTCCCTGTGTGAGATTGCCATTGTTACAACATTAACTAGCTGGCATTAACCACATATTTTTTTTTAAGAAAGCTGAGTTTAGTTTTACTAGTGACACTCAGGCCTGATTATTGCCAACTCTGCTGAATCAAAAAAACAGTTAAACAGAACTTGACTGACAGAGTGATGCAGGCTAAAATATCTCAAAAAGCAACACGTCATGCCACAATTGAAAGAAACTCAAGAACACACGCGAAACAACGTCAGTGACATCTATCAGCCTGGAAAGGTTACAAAGCCATTTCTAAAGCCACCGATGACTCATCCAAGAGATCACAAAAGAACCCAGAACAACGTCTAAAGAGCTGCAGACCTCACTTAGTAAGTGTTCATGGGTGCTGCTGCCTGTCTGCTAGGTACAGCCTCTACTGTTGCCATACAGCCATTCAAGACATTTGTTCTTTAGTCTTGGGTGAGTAAACCATTTTCACCATCCATTATCTATTATTAATTTATATCAATATGTTAGCACTAAATAACCCTGTCCATGGATTATAGTAAACAAAGTCTATAGTTGCACCTTAGCTAGCAATTTAGCGCTTATAGCTACTTCTGCGTCTGAAAAACTGCAGTGGCCTTTACGCTCAACTCCAGACTTCAGATATATAGTGGTGTCGTATTGGCTATGTCTCTCTTTTATGAGTGTAGCAGATATTCTTATTTGGGGGAAATATTTGAAGCATGTTGAATTCTTGTTAACATCTGACATAATCTAGGCTACAAAGACTATGAGAAGTTATAAGTTCCCAAAGCCTTGATTTGGGAAAAGCAGACCACCACACCGCTTAAACATTGTATTATTTTTCTTAAAGGATCAAAAGCAGAGCAGCAGAATCAAAGATAAAGTTTTCTCTTAGGGTATGTTCTGCTAGTGGCTAACGTAGCCTTAAGCTAACAGCTTCAAGCAAAGATGAAGAGTTAAATAAAACTCTGCTACACTCACTTCTTTTATATCCTTTATAAAAATTGAAGTCTTTACACCCAGACTGAAGACTGAACTGTTTGGACGAGGATTTCTTAGCCAGCTATCCTGGGTCATGCTGAGGTTAAGGTTGTGACATCGGGCAGGAAGCAAAGTACAAGCAAGGATTCTAGTGTGCCACAGGGCGCTTTAGACAAGAACTTCAAATTTCCCCATAAAATACTATTAAAGAACATTAAATTAAAACCAAATTTATGCCTGCAGTTAGGGAAATTGTTTGAGTGGTTTTCAAGGTATTTCTTAACTAAAAAGAAAATTGAAACAAAAATGAACCTTTCTGGCATGCATAACAGAAAGTATCAGAGTCACAAAAAACACACATTGATTGTGAGTTCAGGCGTGGCTTCACCTTCCTGTGTACTCTCCTTGTTTTCTTTTATTTTTCGCATTATCTTTCCGTTCGCCTGCTGTCCAGTCGGAAGAAAGTCGGTCCCAGAGGAGCCAAACCAGTCCGTGTCTGATCCATAAACAACCGATAGAAATGCAATCAGGCCTGGCACTCCATCTTATCTTCACCCATCTTAACACTTCACCACCACTTTCTCATCCTCACATCCCTCCTCCCCTATCCAGCACTGATTTCATGTCACGGCTCTAAAATGAGACTGTCGCCTTTGGTCTCTGTGCAGACAGGATAACAGAGGGTGAGAAAGAGATACGTTTTCATGTTTTCCTTGTCATTTGGGGAATTTCTCCCCATTGCTTTGTATATAATTCGAGTCTAATTACAAGCTCTCGCTGCCTGTTTTTCTGGAGGCCAGCCTGATAATCACACAGCGAGCTGCTCTGAATAAGTCAGCTGATGCAATTGCATTGTAGCAAGCAACAGGGGCACAAATGGTGAACCAAAACAAATGAAAACAGAGGCCTGGCCATCTGTTGGCTTGTACAGCAAAGCTCAGGATCCATATAATCAAATATTACAAAGCAGAGAGGAAATGCTTGTCAGTTTCATTAGCCAGTGTGAGCAGGCTGCCTCAGACGTTCTCCATGCAATGCCTGCTCCCTACAAATGAACTACAGCCAGTCGTCGTCGTTTTGAATTATTGAAGACTTAACTATAAATTATTATTATATATAAAAACAGCAAAAGAAGCTAGAAGAAAAGAATATGATATTATTTCTTTCTTCTACTTACCCTGACTGTTCTTCTTGTTTGCCTTGGATAGCAGATGTGGATGAAGGGCATGTGTACAGTCTTAGCTAACCTGAGGATTATATAATGAAAGGTGATTATCTGGCTAAATATGTCTGGATTAGATAGATAGATCTAACCGGTCGCCTCTGTTCTCAAGAACAAAAAGGGCAGTGACAATGTGTTCCTGCAGATTTGCCATTTTCTGTGTTTTGATCAGTTTATATTTCATTTCCGTGCAGTTTGGTGAGAAAAACTTTAGATTCAAGATGCAAAGATCAACCAGTCTGTTCTGTTCTGTCCCTGTCTATATATATTTCACAGCATCACATCCATGCACAGGGTCCATATCAATGTCCAGGAGAAAGAAACAATCTGAGCTTGAATAACAACACACTGAAACGGAAAAGCGGTGCTTTTATCGGCAGGTGTAAGTCACGAATTGCACAACAGGCATCAACAGACTGACAGATGAAACAAAAGGGATACGTTCAGAGAGCTCTGGCTAGTGTTTGAAAACAATAGACCAAATAATTCTTGACATCTAAATCGTTCATAATTTACTGGACAAAGACACAGTTTATGTAGTTTTAAGTTCTGTACACCACTACAGGTCCTTTCAAATTTAACAATTAATATTTGATTGAGGGCAGCACGGTGGCACGGTGGTTAGCACTGTTGCCGCACAGCAAGAAGGTCCTGAGTTCAATTCCAACATCAGGCCTTTCTGTGTGGAGTTTGCATGTTCTCCCCGTGTTTGCGTGGGTTCTCTCCGGGTACTCCGGCTTCCTCCCACCGTCCAAAGACATGCAGCTTGTGGGGATAGGTTAATTGGAAAATCCAAATTGCCACTAGGTGTGAATGTGCGAGTGAATGTGAGCGCGAATGGTTGTCTGTCTCTGTGTGTTGGCCCTGCGACAGACTGGCGACCTGTCCAGGGTGTACCCCGCCTCTCGCCCTATGACAGCTGGGATAGGCTCCAGCGCCCCCCGCGACCCTGAAAAGGATAAGCGGAAGCGAATGGATGGATGGATGGATGGATATTTGATTGAAGTGCAGACTTTCAGCAATAACACTTTTCATCATTTGGCTATTAATACACACAACATGCAGAATTATTTTGTCATTTTGGCTGTAAAATTACAAAATAATTCTGATCTTTCAGGAACAATTTGAATTTTCTCTCTCTAATTGGTTGAGGTGTTATTGTAAGGTGAAGTATTCATGGTAAGATCTAGACTGAGCAGATTTTTCTGTCTGTGCTCAGACAGCAGTAGCTTTGTGCTATCATTATACACGATGCATGATAATAACCCCCCAAAAGCTAGTCTCCTAATCTTCCCAAAATCATTTGATTTTTGTCTCTAACACAAACAGTAACAAAGTTAGGTTCATTTAATGAGAACTTGTAAAAATTGATCCGCTGCTGCGCCATTGGTTAAAAAAGGGTCAGTTGGTTAGAAAATATACACAAACTTCCACTGTCAAAACCTGTCAGTTCAGATTAGACTTCCATCCATCCATTTCCTGCTGCTTATCTAGTTCAGTCTTACAGAGAAGTAAGTAGGTATACTGTTGACCTGTCCAGATACACTCTGCAACAACCTGTTGCAAAGCCAACACAAAGAGACAGACAATTTCGAGTCACTGGTTAACCCACAAACTGCATGTGGGATGAAGCCAGAGTACTGTGTGCAACCCCCCCACACAAAGGCCAGATGGTGGATTTAAAACAAGGTCCTTCTTGCTGTGAGCTGTGTTAACCATCATCAACATGCTGCTCCAAGATTAGAAAAAAAATGGATAAAACGGCCTGTTGAGATGAAACCAAGATGAACTTGTGCCAAAATGATGGGAAGAGTTATGTGCTAAACTTAATGGAGGCCATGTTACAACATGAGCATGTATAGCTATCAGTGGAACTGGGCCACTAGTGTTTATTGATTATGTGACTGCTGATGATAGAAGTAGCGGGATGATCAGACAGTGCTTCACAGTGCAAGGGATAATAACCCAGAGGTTTATAGGCTAAGAAATGGTATGGTTGATGACCAAGCCATTCACCTGATCTCAGCCCAACAGAGCACGCTTTTCAGTCATTAAATACAAAACTGAATGCTGTAAAAACCAGAAACAACTGAAGGCAGCAACATTAAAGGCCTTAAAGAGGATCTGAAGGGAGGAAACACAGTGATGTCTGTGATATCAGGCAGTTATTTGCTACAAAGGATTGTCAGGTTAGTTTGATCTGTTGAGTTTTGAGCAAACAATGCAAATAACAAATAAGCCTCAGAAGAAAATGTCAAACTAACCCTGAACACAGAGAGTGGACAAACAGTGCAGATGGACAGGACAAAGCAGCCAGAAAAATCTCTAATCACAGACAGAGTCAGATAAACGAGTGTGTGGATAAATTTGTATGTTTAACGTGATTTGTTATGAGTATAACCTCAAAGCAAAGGTGAGAGGTTGAGCTGAAAACCCAAGTGAAACTTAAACTTTGCACATAAGAGTTTACCTCGTCAAGCTGCTGTACATGTTATCTGTGGAAATTTTGAAACTCTCTTGACGCAGAGTGTCATAATACTGCAGCTGCTGTTTACTTTTAATGAATTAAATCAAGTATATATATATATATATATATATATATATATATATATATATATATATATAGTATGTGTGTATATATATATATATAGTATGTGTGTATATATGGCAGTAAATGTGAAGAATAAGGCTGTTAAGCAGCTATAGAAAGAACTGGGGGTAAAATGTGTGATTTGAGAGGTTAATTAGCTGACAGTTGAAGAAAATGTAGATATCAATTTAAGCTTGAAGTAATGAGCTCAGGCGCCGATGCATGGGATGCTAAAAAGCTGCTGCTATAATCGCAATGGATTCACTTTTTGAAGTGCTGTGAAGATATCTCTGCACTGGCAGCTTAGTGTATAGAGTATATGCTCTGTGTGTGTGTGTGTGTGTGTGTGTGTGTGTGTGTGTGTGTGTGTAGATAGCACGTACAGTCCTGTTTTTCATCCTTTCATTTCCTAACTAACTGATTTCACAGATTTTCGCGCTGTTAGTTAGTCAGGCACAGAATTTAATGGGCTTTCGGGTCCCCGGGGCTCTCTCCTATTAAACCCTACGCAGTTTATTGACTGCCAAAGTAGCTCAGACACACTGGTTGTTTTTGCTGAAAGTACACCTTAAATTTCACCTGAATCATCTTTAACTTTCTGTGTATGATATTAACTGTCACAAAGAGGGGGAAAAAAAGAGAAAGGGAACATAAATGACACAATTTCAAGCCTCTGGCATCAGATGTGTAAACTTTCCAGATGAACTCTGTTCTTCCTCTCCTTGGCATTTAGCTTTGCTCTGGAGCGGTCAGTTGGTGAACTTTGTCTCACTTCACAGGACAAAGCTGCTGCACAACCCGTGACTCACATAAATGTCACCTCACTTCAAAATGCGCAGAAATGCAAAACAGCCATGCCTCGCCTCTTCAGTGAAAAATTTGTTGTAATTTTACCGAAACACTACCGGTAGAACAACTTTTCATTAATCCCGCAGCCTTGTGTTCCCTGCAAATGGAGAAAAGGCTTTTTTTGTGCTCAAAGGAAAACAAAAGCGGGAGGTAAAGCATAATCTAATTTTTATGCTTTCTCTCCATTCCTCTCTCTCCCCCTTCATTCCCCTGTTCTTTGCGCGTTGAGGCAGCGCAGCAGTGGGAAACTATTGAAGAACCTATTCCCTGTGCGACCCTCGCCACGCTCAAATATGCTTAGTGCATCCAACCAAAGCCCTTATTTAGCGATTTGCTTTTTTTTTGTGGAGAAGTGGAAACTTATTTTACCCCTTACCTTCACAGAAACAGACAAGTGAGTACAATAATGTGCATTTCATGGTCCACTCAGCTCCCAATGGAGTGTAGACCTTTGAATTGTTGACTTAAATAGAATCGGCTTTTTTTTTTTGTTAGCTTGGTTAGGATGAAGGCAAAGGTGCCGTTAGTGCAGCGTGAAACACCGATGCGGCCATTTTTCACGTTATCGACTTTTAGTGCAAGAAATTTTAGAAATGTCTCTCATCAACTGCACTACAAATGTTTTAATTTTGCTGTTATTTTTAGAGGGATCTGGAGGACTCGACCAGCTTTTGGATAAAAATGTTAATGAAACAAACAAGTCAGTTGACATAATCAGTAGAAAAATCAAATTCACCATCTTCTTTAAAACTGGTTAAGTCGATTAACTGTAACAAAAAGGGAAAATTGTGCTTCAGATTTAAGACACTGTCCACAGCTTATAGTTCGATTCGGTGACAGTTAGACGCTCCCTTAGTTATGCTGCAGTAGTCCTAGGCTGCTGTGGGCTTCCCATGATGCTCTGAGTATTTCTACCTCACTCACCTTGTTCAACACTCAACACTCTGCTTTTAATCATTACTTATTATCTCTAGCTCTCCCCTCATCCCCAACCGGTCGCATCAGATGGCCACCCCTCCCTGAGTCGGGTTCTGCCTATCTTTCTCCCTGTTAAAGGGGAGTTTTTCCTTCCCACTGTCACTAAGTGTTTGCTTATAGGGGGGCGTTTGATTGTTGGGGTTTTCTCACTATTACTGTAGGATCTTTGAAAAAAAAAAAAATAGTGATCAAAAAGTCAAATCAAGAAGCCAGTGAATAGCATTACTTTAAAAAAAACAAAAACAAAACTTGGTCATCTTCTTTGCATATTATAAATTTGATTCGGGTTGTTTGAGGCTGCTACTGATGATGGGAAACTGCTACATCGCTCAGCCAAAACTGCAAACTACAAACACAACCTACAATCTCAGAATTTCTCCTAGCTTTGAAGCGAGTGAAGGATACTCAGAATACATCAGAAGGTGCAATTCCCACTGCAACAAACAGCCACGAGGTACAAAATGATGCAGATGAGCGAACTGCTGTATGGACTGGAGCTGATGTTGCAAGAAAAACACATTGAATATTTTCTCACCGAACAATACCCCCATTATTTATTTTTTTACTTGGCACATTATTGAGATCGTATTTTCTTCCTCTTTCTGCCACTTGCTTTAGGGATTTTCACAGCGACTACACCGCATCCATAAATCTTCTCTGATGTCTTCTTTTTCTCCTGCCCGGCAGCTCCAATACGTCCACTATCTGCAAACGTTCAAACCATCTCAACCTTGCCTCTCTAACTCTTTATTCCCAAATTTAGTTGTTTCTGATGCAAATTACTCAGAATAATATTAAGAAAGAATTCAGCTGTAAATTGTTGTTATCTGAGCTGAGTGTGTTAACAAATGAGCAAAAGCGAGACGCTAAAGAAGAGAGGCTATTGCAGGGTTTTGTGTTTAATGAAGTATTCACTTATTGTTGACTGATAATGTCCTATCAGGGACTAATTGCCTGCACGGTTGCCTCATTAAACATAGCATGACATCCTGCCACGGGACGCTGGCTGCACACCTCGCTGCAATCGCTGCTATCTCAATACGCTCCCATTCTCCCCCTTCATCTGCTGCCCCGATGCTCATGGTTGCAGTCACGCTCTGTTTGTTGTTTGATAGAAAAGACCATTATGAAAGAACCTGGAGTTCTGGAGGTGCTCATGGATTTCCTGTTTTTGCTGTGGAAATGTTTGATTCTCTTTTTTAGCTCGTGTTTATTCCCTCCTCTTTTCTTTTCTCTCTGTTTCCTGCTCTTTAAAACGCATTTCTGACTTCTTCACTGCAGTCACCTTCACACTCCTGATCTGAAGCAGTTGGCTCGTCTCTCCCCCTTCCCTCTCTGTCTATTCAACCCTCTATTTCGCACATGCCCACTGCTCTGCCTCTGGGCCACACTTCCCTCCACCGCTCCCTGCAACCACCGCAACCTCTCCCCCTGCTTTATTTATGGGAATATGCTGATGGGGCAAACCCAGGTAAAGATAGCTTTCTTTTTTTTTTTAGGGCCAGAAACGTAAATTGAAATAGAAAAAGGAGGGGGGCAGTGTAAGAGAGAAAGACCACATGCAATTAATCACTGAGTTGTCATTTTTTTCTAAAAAGCAAAGTCATTCATCAAAAGCAGTGGAATAAAACTAAGAAATCAGAGAGCTGGCAAGGACAGCGAAAGAGTGTATCATGGTATCTATTCAGGATCTAATTGGGTCAGTGGCAAATAATGTGGCTGTGTTTGTGCTGAGCTTTGCTTCAGAGTTGAAACAGCAGGCTGGAGATCAGCGTCAGCAGGAGAGTAATTCAATCTCATGAGAGACAAAACAAGAAATAAGGTAACCTCAAAGCTCCTGAGCAACCCGACTCTGTACATTTCAGATCCAGCGGCATGTTTCTGGCTCCACACTGCACAGGAAGTTGCTATATGAAAACAGTCAATCGAAAGTGAAACAACAGCGAAGCTAAATGCCACAGGGGGGGCATTGTGCACGTAAACTACAAAAGAGCAAGGGGACACATATAAAATAAACAAAGGGGGGAAAAATGAAATGACACATTTAGCCTGAGGGAATATCCTTCTGTCAGTTTGTCATTTAATTTGACAGAGGTCATTCTTTCTTTTGCGTTGCTGGCTGTGCCTGTCACAAAACATTAGAAAAATGAAAACTTGCTTGGTGACATTGTGCGTGAATGTAGACGGGAAAAAAATTCCACACCTGTCTTTTTTTTTCTTCTTTTTTGGGGTGTGTGTGACCCTGCTTGTCAAAGTTAAGGACAAATCAGAGAGAGGGTTAATGGAATCTGTCTGTGTCAAAAAAAGAAGAAAAAACCCTCAGAGGGAGAAATGGAGAAGGAGAAAGGCGTAGAAGTTGAGGTTGAGCCTGGTAGTAGATCATATCAGTGAAGGGAGGGAGGGCTGAGAGCGACTGAAAAACAAGGACGGGGGAGGCTTCTCGTGCGAGACTAGAAGCTCTGCATGCAGGATTTAGCATGTGGTGAGAAGAATAATGTACCTTGACAGAGCAGCGCTCTCTTCCAATGCGACCGATCACTCCACCCCTACCTCGAAGCGGAGTGATGTGGAGCGCGAGCACCACCTGTGACACCAACTGCCACCCTGGGGGAACATCCGCAGCTAGCCACCTGTTAAAAAATGCAGCCGCCAACCTGTCTGTTATATTCATTCAGTTCCCCGTTATTGACGTTGATTTGAAATGCGATGAGTGCCTCTTAACAATTCTTGAGCAGAATTCAAATGCCACTCAAACTGTTTCTCACAGGAGGAAAATTTGCATCTTGCACATCATGCGCTCATCAGGAAACATCCTCTGGCGGCTGCTTAATAAGATGTTGATACAGCGCCTCACTGTTCCACACTTCAAAGAAGGAAAAACTGTCTTTTGCTAACGTATACATGAAAAAGGAAATAAAGTGTTTTGCTTGATATAAGATACTGCTGATGTCCCCTTACTCCTTTTCCCAGTCTTTTCTATTCCCAGTGGCAGTGAGGTGCAGTTTCTCCAATGGCCACTTGAGGCTGGCTCCAAACGCGAGTTGAAAGTATATTTCAAAGCTGGTTATGCACTCGCACACACACAAATACAAACACTTTGTTTGTCCTGAAAAATAACATAGTCTACTGTGTGTTTAGGTGAAGGAAATTCTTGTGTTATATTATCAGACACGTCCCTCAAACACAAACAAACACGACTGAAACAGCATTTTTATATTTCAGCTCAACACTGGTTGAAGTAAGGTGGCAAAAAATATAGAGTAGAACGGTCAGATTGCTGAGGTTGTTTCCACCTTTTAAAGGCCCAGTGAGACAAAGCCACTGAACTCATTTTATTATGATGAAATGAAGAAAAAAATTCTTTTTTTTTTCTAGTCCTGTGAGAAAAATGGTTTTGGCTTTTGGAGCCGAAAGCAGGAAATGCTAGGAAACGCTGAAACACAGCTGTGTCACGGGTGACTTTTTATTTTAGTTTGACTTTAGCAGCCATGCCATTAATGTGGCTTTGCTTTTTGCAAAAAGTAGCAAAGTTACTCGGGAACTTAAGATAGTCTGGCAGTCTGTCTGCACACATTTGCAAGGGCAAGTGTAGGAAACGGTGAGCAGTTCTTTTGATCTCTATCAGAAGATTTATGCTGTTTCTTAGCCTGTGCTGTGGTCAAATGTTAAAAAATTCACCATATGCTAGTGCTGAAGTATGTAAATAGAGGTTTACTTAATCTCAGAGCTAATGGCTGGGTGAGAGGCTAGGGAGGCTGTGGTTATACACTTAATGGAAAACCTTCACTGCTTTGTGCTGCAGTAATGGGAGGAGATTATCTTGCCATGCAGAAGGACTGGATAAATGCTTCTCCACAAATTGCTTGCAGCCTCTCCCTCCTTCCCACCAATCTCTTCCTCACTTATTCTAGATGTTTATTATTCATATTATACTCATGAGCGATGTGGATGCTTTAATCACGCTGACACGGAGGCTGAGGCGTGTGTGGCAGCTGAACGGCTTTGTTCAGGGATTCTGTTTTCCAGCATTGTTTCCCTCTTTACTTCTCTCTATTTTTTTTACTGTTTATTTAGGTTTTTAGTCGGTGATATCACTGACTAATATTTTCAGTTTATGCAGCTTCTTTCATCATTCTTTGTCAGGGTTTACTTTTTTTGGGGGGTTTTTTTGGAACTCACTTCAATTGTTTTCTTTGGATGTTGCTCGCCGTGCTTCACTTTTGTCAGCTCATGGACAATGCCACTGTGTTAAATATCCAGACAGGCAACCTAATGTTTACCCCTAAGAAAGATCAATACCTCAACACCATTGAGCAGACTTCATTCTTCAAGCACAATTGATTGGATTTCTTCCTCACAGCTTGCCGGGACATGGTAAACCAGACAAATCCATGACACCCTGAATGAAGAACAGCGTAAACCGAGCATGTGCCTGTCAAATGTACCACCTCACTCCCCTCATTGGTGAGCTTTATAGATACATGATCTATAGATACATAACTACATGATCTATATACATCATATATACATCATAACTACATGATCTATATACATCATATATACATCATAACTACATGATCTATATACATCATGTAGTTATGATGTTTTCACTGCTAGCATTGAATACATTTTTTAGGTGTAGACTCCAAATTTGAGCCATTGATTGGGCAAAAACTCGTTTAATGGAAGTAACTCAAAATTTTGAGCTTTTATGTCATTTTTTAAACTATTTTGCCAAACCTACAGTTTCAGTGTAGCCAGTTAGGACGATAACTATTTGTACAATAACACACCACCACGGAGGAGTTTACAAACTGTGATTGAAGCATGGAGTTTCATCTTTAATTAAAGGATTTGAACAAAAAAATTTTGCATTAACTTTTTTCTGAATAACAGCCATCAGCCACAACATTTTCAGAGGCTCAAAGGTTATCAGACAAGCTAACATAATTTTAGATATAAGTATTATTTTTTAATGCTTGCAAGAAATGAGTCTCTGAAGTCTAGAAGCTATGGACAGCACCAAATGTTGTGTTTGCTCTCTTGCTATACTCTGTCAGGCCTTTACGGCAGCTCGCTTCAGTTGCTGCTTGTTTATGGGGATTTCTTTTATTCAGTTTTGTATTTAATAACTAAACAGCATGCTCTTTTGGATTATGATCAGGTGACTGACTTGGCCATTAAAAATGTGATAATATTCCTTTTTTTGCTTTGAGAAACTCTTGGGCTATTTTGCAAGATGCTTTGGGTCATTATATCCATTTGCACCGTGAAGCACTGATCAGTCAGTTTTGCAGCATTTGGCTGAGTAGAGAGTCCTGCACACTTCTACAATTTCACACAGCAGTCACACAATCAGCAATCAGCAATAAACACTAGTGGTTTACATCTTGCTAGATAGATGTTGTGATGGTATTTTTCTTAACCATGGAAATAATTCAGTTATTACAGACTTCAGCTGTAATCTGTGGGCAGACTTTTTGGAGCTGGATTTAAAATGTCTTCGGGTGGAGAAACAAACTCTTTAGAACTGGAACAGAGGGCCGAGAGCATGTTGGTGAAGGAAATAAAAAGCAAGACACAGGAAATTTTGACTAACAGCATTTTATTATATATATATATATATATATATATATATATATGTATATCCATCCATCCATCTTCATCCGCTTTATCCGAGGCCAGGTCGCGGGGGCAGCAGCCTAAGCAGAGAAGCCCAGACCTCCCTCTCCCCAGCCACCTCCTCCAGCTTATCTGGGGGAACACCAGGCGTTCCCAGGCCAGCCGAGAGATATAATCTCTCCAGCGTGTCCTGGGTCTGCCCCGGGGCCTCCTCCCGGTGGGACATGTCCGGAACACCAACCCCAGGAGGCGCCCAGGAGGCATCCTTGTCAGATGCCTGAACCACCTCAGCTGGCTCCTTTCGATGTGTAGGAGCAGCGGCTCTACTCCGAGCCCCTCCCGGATGGCCGAACTTCTCACCCTATCTCTAAGGGAGAGGCCAGCCACCCTTCGGAGGAAGCTCATTTCCGCCGCTTGTATCCGCGATCTCATTCTTTCGGTCACTACCCACAGCTCGTGGCCATAGGTGAGGGTAGGGACGTAGATCGACCAGTAAATTGAGAACTTCGCTTTTACACTCAGCTCCCTCTTCACCACGACGGACCGGTGCAGCGTTCGCATCACTGCAGCCGCCACACCAATCCGTCTGTCGATCTCCGGCTCCCTTCTCCCATCACTCGCGAACAAGACCCGAGATACTTGAACTCCTCCACTTGGGGCAGGAACTCATCCCCGACCTGGAGTGGGCACTGAGAACCATGACCTCCGATTTGGAGGTGCTGATCCTCATTCCCGCTGCTTCACACTCGGCTGCAAACCGTTCCAGTGCGAGCTGGAGGCCCTCACCCGATGAAGCCAAACAGAACCACATCATCCGCGAAAAGCAGAGATGAGATTCTGAGGCCACCAAAGTGAAAGCCCTCCGCCACTTGGCTGCGCCTAGAAATCCTGTCCATAAAAATTATGAACAGAATCGGTGACAAAGGGCAGCCCTGGCGGAGCCCATCACCCACCGTGAACGAGACCGACTTATTGCCGGCAGTGCAAACCAAGCTCTTGCAACGGTTGTATAAGGATAGGAAAATGTTACTGTGAAAAACAATGCCTGTGATTAATCCAGAGTAGCAGAAGCATTGTTTCTGGGCTGTGTTTTGGCTGTTTAATATTTTGGATGGATGATTTCAGTGCTTTGAGGAGAGCAAACAAAATGAAAAAAACTTAATCTGCACTGCTGTAGTACAGGATTTTAAGAAAACCCCACAAATCCTAAAGTTATTCACTTATTTAGACATGATTCAATAAAGGTTTTTTTTATATAGTAACCTACAGCAGCAAGAAGCTTTAATACACACTGTTGATAACAGTATGGATGATTTCCTGAAGTATTCTTTATGCCATCAATAACTGAATAATGTTGAGGAAGAATGAGCTCCGCTGCTTCTGTAGTGATGAATGGAGCTGATGTGACAGGTATCCATGATGGAGAGCAGTTTTTCAGTGACCTCTTGTCCTCACTTACTCAAACACCTCCAGAATGTGATGACTCCTGCCTTGTGAATTAGTTTGTTGATCCTGCACTGCTCTCTCCCACTGATGCTGCCCCCCAGCAGACGACAGTAAAATCGCCTCCACAGTCAGGTAGAAGATCTCCAGCATCTTTCTGCACACACTGAAGGACCTGAGCTTCCTCAGAAAGTAGGGTGTGTTGCTCATCCCCTTCTTGTACACATCATCACTGTTGCTCCACCAGTTCAGTCTGTCATTCAAATGAACACTGATTTAACCTCCTCACCTGCAGTTTTTTCCCCTCCGGGAATCAACCGCTATCTCTGAATGTCTTTTGTCTTGCTGACATTCAGGAGCAGGTGATTTCTGCCTGACAAAATTCTTCACCAGCTCCCTGTGCTCCGACTCGTGCCCACCCCTAACACACCCAACCACTGCGATGTCATCAGTGTACCTCTGCAGGTGGCATGAATCACTGATATACTCGATATCTGAGGTGTACAAAGTAAACAGGAATGGAAACAGGACTGGCCCCTGTGGTGCTTTAGTATTACTAACCACCACATCAGACATAATGCCTCCCCCAGCCACACAACTAAATAGCCTATATACACTACCTACGAAAGCCAACCAATATATCTCTCCTATAACCTTGTTCCTCTATATACCGTCCAGCTTTAAAAAAAAAAAAAAAGAAAAAAGAACGAACCCCCCTGGTGTTCCAGATACCACTCAGATACTTGAAAAAAAAAATTTTGCAATTGTTTTGCTAAACTAACTCAGAGAAAGTGCACCAGAAATCTGTGGTTCATTGTTGATCCATGACCTGAACATGCTGCAAGAGCCCTCCTGGTGGACTACAGTGCACAGACACATGAAGAGCGTCTGAGAGTTTTGGAGGTCAGCTATGAGCACTCTAATAACTGACGCTGTGGGTGGAGTGAAATTGCTCACCTGTGCTTCTTCATTTTCACCAGACGGCCGAGTAGCTGTGTGGAAACCAACACCATGAAGACTTTGTGTCCGTGTAACCAGAACTCAGGCAGATGTTTACTGTAGGAGAATCAATTTCAAGCCCCTCGAAGCCTGTGGCGCATGTCGAAAGCACCTATTTAAAAATAGATCATTTTGGCCCCGGTACACCGAGTAATCATTTATCTCATTTCAACTCATTTAGCCGACATGTTCTTCTTGCAAATTAATGAATAAACAGTGTAATGGTTTGTTAACGCAATATTGATGCGGTAATCCTGATAGTGATGACATGCCCAGACTAAATCTGCCTATAAATGGATGAGCTGACACACCCACATGTATTTACCCCTCTTCTCCTCCGACCATTAATATAACTGAATATGCTTGATGTTGATCATTTGTTGCTTTTTAACAATGCAAAATGACATTGTTAATGTTTACGCCAACCCACTGAGTGCAGCTCAGACCAGCATTTACTACATATATTAGTAATTATAGGACAGGTGTAATTCTGTAACTCTGAGAATAGCTGAGCTGCTATCAGACAACTCTTGTAATCTTGGTTGCCAAAATAAACACACTGTTATTATTAGACAAGGGTCAAAATGCTGCACTCCCACCTGAAAGCAATTTTTCAGCAGATCCAGTGACGCTACCCTCATCCACCATAAACTTGGTGCTCTATAACCACAGTACTCCACTTTACCCTTAGCATGACTTGGGTTTTTTTTGCCAGTCAAGATTATCACAATGAAATAGGAGGTAATCATGGACTGTATATAAATGATGGATGCAGCCAGCCTAATATTAGCCACTAGTTTGTACAAAGCTTGGATCTAACTGAAAACCGATGAACGCAGGCTTATATGGTGGAGACTCGTCAATCAGACTTTATTTTGATCTGAATAGGAATTTAATTTACATATTTAACTTGTTGCATAACTACTGAGGCTGTAATCTCATCAGGAATGTTTTTATAAAATCATAAATTCAGTGAGCAGTGGGGTAAGTTGGGCTTCATTTTATAACCAGATGCCCTCTGATGGCATTTACAAAGATTTAGAGCTAAGACACTTAGACGCTGGCTTGACTTTTCAGACCTGACGTTATGTCTGTCTTTTATATACAGACCATAGCTGGGATAAACGTCTCAAACAAATCGGGTCATTTAAAGGCAAAAAGCCTGTTTGTGTCTCTGAAGAAACTCAGTAACATCAGACAAAACAAATATACTCACGTTTTTAAAATGCTTTTCTCAAAGCTCTTTAGACTGAAGGCGAATTTTAACCGTGGTAAATGGACTGGTTCTTATATAGCGCTTTTCTACTCAAAGCACTTTATACAACTTGCCTCATTTACAAAAGCACTTTTTCTAATTGTTTTCTAACATTCACACTCCGACAGACACATCTGCAGCAACTTAATATCTTGGCATGCTGACTGGAGCAGCCAGGGATCAAACCAACAACCTTCCAATGGGCTCCCACTCTACATGATACATCATGTAGCGTTCATGTCTTTGTGCAGTCGTTTGTGCTATACACTGTCGCTAGCTCACTTCCATGGCCAATTTAAAATCACTTTGTCTTTGGACTCTGGGAGGAAGCCAGAGTACGAGAGAACATGCCAACTCTCCCCCAGCTGGGATTTGAACCATGAACCTTTTTGCTGTGATTCCAAAGAGCTGCCGTCCAGGTTTATTGGTTTACTCTCATTTTTCTCATTGAGACTGAATGTTTTCTCTTTTATATCCATTTTTCCATCTTTGTTCTCCCCTTTTCCTTAGAACACTGGAGATGGCCCCTTCTTCACCCCTCCTATCAAAGCCTCGTGTTTTATTGATATTGGCTGCATGTCCCATCAACCTTAATGCTCCTCATGCTAACATTTAGAAAATGTTATCTTTCCTTTAATTTTTCCTTCAGATATTCTCTTTTCTTTTGACTTGATTAAAATCCACTTCAGAAAGTTTACTAACCAGTCGCTTTGAAGATAATTTAATAATCTAACCAAACAGGACCATAAAACATTTTTATTGCACCAAACAGTTCACATTTTATGCCTTATGGTCTTTGAATGACTAAAAAGTATAAACTATTTCATACATTTGGATGACTGCCGGGTCTAAATGCATGTTGAACCTCTTAGAAAATAGGATTTGGGGGTTAAAAAAGTATTATCACAACAAATAAAACACAAAAATCGTTTTCTAATGCTAATAAGCCCTCTAATTTTAAAAACCTCATAAACTTGCAGGGTTGAACACACTCAGTCAGTCGTATTGTTGTTCATCCTTGTGACCATTGCTGATTTCCATCAGTGACATCCCACATAAATCCACTGCTACTGATGCGTTGCTGCCTTTGATTCATTTTATTACTGTGGCAGGTGGCAGCCGTTACTATCAGCTCTTCTTGAATTGGACACATGCAGACAAACACACACGCACACACATATGCTTGTCTGATATTGGCTGTAGTCATAGCCCACACAAAGTAATCTGGTAGTGTAATTTAATGGTTGGCGGTGTGTTTTGTTGAGCTCAGTCAACACGTTGAATTTAATTTCCTTTCTGTGTCCTTCAGCTAGTGCCCCCGTCCCCCTTTTTCCCACCTTTAAGTAATGTTTCCTATTGTGTGCAGTCAGTGTTTTCACACCCATTTCCCTCCACATGTACTGTATGTATATATATATATATATCTGCGTCTCTGTGTGTTTGTCTTTGCTCCTACTGCCTTGTGTTTGTCTGTTTGTCTCCCCGTCTGTCCCGATGTATTGCTCTTCTTGTCTGTCTGTCACTCTCTCTCCCTCTCTATTCCTTTCTGTCAAAACCCCACAAACACTTCTCCCTCCCAAGCCTGCCTTTTTGCCCGGATTTCTCCCCACTGCCGAGAAAGTGAGTGACAGTACTATATGCACAGTCTGGAAACGACTGATGTGGATTTTAAGCACATACGTCACAAGTAAAGGGGAAGGGAGAGAGGGAGGGGAGAGCAGAGCAGAGCAAACGATGAACAGAGACAAGGAGAAAGCAGAGAGAGAGAGAGAGAGAGTACAGAAGGATATATTGACTCAAAGCTGGTCTGCATGCTCCACAGAGTGTGAGAGACAGAGGATGTGAGAGCAGGCAAGATGGAGTGCTGGCACAGATGAAGACTGTCCCTGGGTATGTTTTTTTGAGGGTGGCTATAATTGTGAATGTGTGTACGCGTGTCTGGAAGTCTGTGTGTGTGTGAGCACATGCGCTCGCATGTGCGTGTCTCAGTATGTAAAAGGACGCGAGCGAATGAGTTTGCAAGCAACATGCTGCAAGTGAACATTTGAACGCGGGTTCCCAAGCAGCGAATTTAGGTGCTGTTACGTAAGAGCGGCGTGAGTGACTGAATGAGTGTAGTTGTTGAGGACGGGGACTGGTGGTTTGGGGTCTTTATGTGTGTTGAGGGTCTGAATAAATGTGTGTAATGAAGTATGGTCAGGAATGCGGGATGCTCTTACAGATGCAAGTTCAAAAGCGAGTTAAGGTGTTGACACAGAGGTGCGTTCAGCCTCACATGCACGTGAATGTTTGTGCGTGGAGTGGTCAGCATGCTTCACCGTAGACTGGAGATGAGCTACACCAATGCTGATGAAAACAAGGCATTGTTAGTCTGTTTTTGTTTTTCCCCCGTTGCTGATTTTTGCTCGAGTTCTGACTCATGTAGATGGAGAAATTAAGCTCACTGTGAAAAAAGATGACATCGAATGACATTCCGGCAAAGTCTCATTAAAGCTCGAGCTCATTTCAAAGGAGGTGAAACAATCAATCAGTTATTCTGTGTGCAAATTGACAGGACAATAATCAATAACAATTTTCAAGACTGATTAAGGCTTTTGTTATGCAAAAATGGCAACGATTCTGAGTTTTTCCTTGATTTTCTCTGTTTTTTGTGAACTATCTTTGAGTTGTAGACCCTTGGTCAGCCCACAGTCAAAAAAAGAAAAAAGCCTGAAATGCTGACTTTAACTAATTTAATTACATGTAAATGTTTCATGTAATTTTCTCACAAAATTTTACATTTAATGGAATCTGGTCAAGTGAATGTTGCTTGAGTACAGTCTCAGTTTATACTAATTACATTTTCCTTATTAATTAATTATTTGCATGAATAAACCTTTGATTTTATTTATTTCAGTTGCATTTTACTCAGACTCTTTGCCTCACATTTGCTGAGGGTGAAAAACTATTTTTTTAGTGCAAATGTGATAACAATTTGGCCAAAAGCTGGTAAGAGAATATTTTCAGTCTATTTGTTTTTTTCCTAATGAATCGCCCCCTCTGTGCCAAGAGAAACAAATCTTTCAGGTCTTCATCACACTACGTTTGAACATTTAGCCAGTGCAAAACTGATGTGACACAACAAATATATATTGACCGCTGCCGTCAGCGAACGCTGACTTGTTTGCAACACCATTCGACCGATATATCATTGCATGTTTCTCTTATCTGACAGATAAGAGAAAGATGCTCTTGAAACATGCGTTAGGTTTTTTTCTTTGCACTATTAATTAATAGGAAAGTCATCCAAAACTGCTTCAGCACTTTCACACGCAACTTTTCAAGTTAAGGAAACGTTTGTGCCTTCAACAAACGAATCAAGTTGAATCAGTCAAACACTAAAGATGTGTGTGAAACACAAACTGCTCAGATATGAAGGAGCAGATGCCACCAGCTGAATCTAACAAGCTGTGACATGATGGACATGTGAAACATATAGGAAGGATGACGACTGGCGTGCATCCTCACATGACCTGCTGTTGTGATGTGGCTGTCGACAGTGACTTCGTCATGCTCGTTCATGAAGTGCATCTGTATATTTTTGCACACACTAAGCCAGTTTTTTCTTTAATGGAGTTATTTTTATATTTAGCATTTTAATCTGGGACAGCGACAGTAAACAGTCTGAAGTTGGTTTTTCTTTTTTTGTGTTTGTTGGGTTTTTTTGTTTTTCTTTTTTTACTGTGACCAATAAAATCAAACAGGATCTTAAAATATTAAAGACTCAAGAGCACCGTGGGAGTACATCTTCAGTATTTCTTAATTACTGCCAGGAAAATAGGAAATTAGAGCATTTGGCTTAATGATGATGGAGTCTAGAAACAGTCATTATGCTTCATTTAGGTACAAATATGCTAAGGACTGAGAAAGGCTCCAAGTAGTATTATGTAAATATTGCTCTGGGGAGTTGCAGATGAGAGAGAGAAGAGGGAAAAGAGGGCGGTAAGGGATGGATTTGAGAACCGATACACAAGTGACATCTCTTGTTCGTTACTTTACAGCATTGCATTTGAATATTCATTCAGAGCACAGACTCGGTGCTGACACAATGTGTGAGTCATGCTTGAAGTGCCAAGGGTTCTGGCAAATTCTATTTTGGCTCTTGACAGGTCAGGATTTCATCAGTGGATTAAAACAGGAACACATTTCAGTTTTTCACAGGATGTTGCAGATGCGTGTCATGACCACCTGTGACTGGATTTTCACCTCCCTGCTCCATATGCAAATAAACACATGGAAATATAGTGTTGATTTTAACCCGTGGGAGGCAGCAACGCGCTCCCTGTGCATAGTCTGCCAGAAAATAAAAGAAGAAGACAAATAAATACTAGCTGGATCCACTTATGTGGAGGGTGTCGGTTGAGTAAGTGGTCCTTCACTCTGGTGCAGGGCACATTTCCCATGGGAAAAGTTTGTCTTCAGTGGCTTTCTGCCACACAGAGATTGGAAGACACAGTAAACATTTAAATAAAGGTGGGTTTAAAAAGCAGGCTTTATTTTTTTGCCATATCTACCTATTTTGGTGCCTGTATATAACTGAACCGAAGAAGTGAAAATAATGAAAGATATATTAATTTTTTTCAAAAAAAGCTTTCAGAGACAGAGCATTACTGGCAGAAAGCCCTGAAGGCAAACTTTCTCCTTACATAGTGCTAACAGAAACAGCCCAGACCAGCTCCGAATGTGGTCTGAATGATCTCAGAGATCTGAGAGTTCTTGCATCTCAGCGCAGCCTGAATGCATCTCAGGGGGACTCAGACCTTTGCTTGAAGGTGCCCACTAGTGATGGGTTCACCCATCCTTCCGTGTAAATACGAGACCAGTGTGCTCTTTGAAAACCACTGACCCCCTGCAAAGTGGAGTGTGACAGAGTCAGAGGAGGCTGACGGTGTTTTCGTGTAATTATCTTTGTCTTTCTCACCATTTTTTTTTGTCCTTCTCTGCTTCGCTTCTCCATTTTTATTCCACAGTCCCGTCTGACAGTCCACATGAGTGTCTCCAAGCCCCCACCGCCACCCTCGACCTCCCACCTGGCCATCCCCCCTTCCTCCGCCTCCACCCCTTCCTCGTCCGCCTCCTCCCCCTCGGCGACGCCCCACTCTATTGCCCCGCCCCCGCCCTCGCCGGTCAAAATCTCTATGCAGGAGCACTTTGCCATTAACGTGTGCCCAGGGCCCATCCTCCCCATCCCACAGATCTCAGACTTCTTCCCGCGTTTCCACGACTACCCCTGCACGCCGCCACCTCCCAGGGAGAAGAAGATCCTGAAAGAGGAGACTTTCAATGGGGAGACGGGCGGAGGGTACAAGGATGGCGAGAGAAGAGGGGAGAATGAGGGAGACAGGGAGGAGCTGATCGACTCTGATGATGATGACAGTGAGTTTTGCGGTGGGGAAAGTTGTGCTCGAAGTTCAAAGTCGGGGGTTTTCATTCATGCGAAAATGACTAAGCACCGCAGCATAAAAAAACAACGCTGTTTTATGCAGTTTAGAGTGGAACATTATCTTGTTTTACTTGATTTGAGCTTCTGCTTTTTTCCCCTTCCCCTCTCAGAAGCACAGCATATGCTTGCAGAGTAATTGTGGAGTGAAGCATTTTGTGTTTGTGTGTTTGTCACTCCCACTTTATGTGACACAGCGGCTCTAATGATTTATTACACCGCGCTGCAATAGCAGGGCTCTGGTTTCTGTTCTTTCCCAAACAGTAATCAAACAAGACAGATCAATTCATATTAGGCAGCATCGTATTTTGAAGAGCCCATCTGCTACAAATATGACTCAGAGCTTTTGAGTGTGTGTTAGACTGAACGTGTCTCTGCTTTTTCTGACAGTAATTGCTGTGTTTTGTGTGTGGTTGTTTTTCTTCTTTTTTATAGCCTACCTGGGAACGCTGGAGTTCAACCTGCTCTTTGATCAAGAAAACAACTGTCTGCATTGTACTATTCACAAGGCAAAGGTACGCGCAATTGTAAAATCTTCTTTATAACTAGGCTGTCTGTCTGCATGTGTGCCGTTGCGTAATCCTCCTTGAAGGCCCAGTGAAAATGATTCTCCTGTAATGCTTTTACGTTTGCAGAAGACGTCAGACTCCTGTCTCTCAACCTTTGTAGGGAAACAAATTTGCCACGTAGCCTCGGCAGCTTGTCAGTTCAAGACTAAATCATCTCACGGCGCGACGTAATGCTGGATAATGTTGCTAGGTTGCTCTCGCAGACACATTTTGGTCATCGTGCAAGGACACGAGCCGTCCGTTGCATGCTGCACGCACTCCCATGATGTCAATTATGCAAATCTCACTGAACAGTTCCCTTGAGGCCATTACAAAGGAGGTAGAAAACACTAGCCTAGAGAGAGAAAACCGCCAGAAGAACTATTGAGATGTGACTGCTGTCGAACAGGTCCGTCGTACGTGCTGTCTTTTTCTGACCCTGACAGTTATGTGTGAATAGTTGGAGGGCACCATGACATCACCTTTGACACTATAGTACTTGTGTGTTTGTGTGTCTGTTTGTGTCCACAGGGACTGAAAGCCATGGACTCCAATGGGCTGGCTGATCCATACGTCAAGCTGCATCTTCTCCCTGGGGCTAGCAAGGTCACTGCTTCACCCTTACCTCAACAGCAATTATCGTAACATGCCGCCACGCTGGGATGTCCCAGTTACTAACTGTCGTTGAGCTTGTATGTCACGCAGTAACTGGTGGTAGAAGTAGATCACTTACTGAGGAAACCAAAAAAAACCCCAGATGCAGGTCTATGTGAAATCCCCCCTTGTGGATTCTTCCTTATGAAACATCATGAAGAGGTCAAAAGCCTGAAAAACAAAAATGTAACATGGGAGCAAGCTAATTTGTTGTGTGTGTGTCGCTTCAATCCAACGAGCAGGGAGCGTTTCAGTTGGTTACTGCTTAATGTGGCTTGTCCGGTGCTCCTCTTTATCGAGCGCAAACACGTTCTGGTCCACTGGACTTCTCTTGTCTTGTTTTCAGCTCAAGCAGCAGGGAAGATAAAGCTTGCCACAACAGCAGCAACCCAATAATACAACCTGTTGTCAGCCATTTTGGCTCAAAGTTGACCCCAAATGAGGTTATGAAAGTGCTGTGGGTGGAGACGATGAAGGCGGCACAGCCCGAACAAGGCAAACGTCTGAAGTCTCAAGGTGCCGACCATAACGACGTCTGGGGGATTTTTGTCCTCCAGCCTTCCTCTGTCTGTCTTCTGTCCCGTTGTTGTAATTCTCACCTCCCCACTTTGCCAGCCCTATCTCTGTCTCTATCTCACTATCTGCCTGTGACCCTCTTTGACCTTGAAATACCAACAGTGTGCAGAGAGGGAGACAATTGAGAGGAGAGGAAGAAAGGGGGGAGTGGAGGAAGGGAGGGCAGGGGGGAGAGAGGGAAAGACAGATGAGGGGAGGACAGCAGCAGGTGGTTGTCATGGAAACAGGGAGGATTGTTACACGGCTCACGTCAACAGGCAATTGTTGATGGGGGGTATAGGCGGTGGTGGAGGAACGCAGAGACGGCATCAATGAGTAGTATCCATGAATGACTGTTTGCTAAATACCCACCACATGGGGGTGGGGGTATCTCTCCTCTGCCCTGGCACGTTTCCTTGCTTCCTTTCCTACTGTCTCACACCCACCGACACACACTCCTTAACCAGCAGACAGCTAAGCGTGCCTTCCCTCGCTGTCAAGTGCAACAACACATGCTCACCGTGACCTTGTACATGTGCTGACACATGCTAAGGATTTAGTCATAACCACACAGAGATGCTCCCACTTTCCCTCTCTTACACACACACACACACACACACACAGTTGTAGTTCTTAGTGCACGTCTGTGATGGTCACCGTTATCTTCATCTCTCCATTACAAACCGACATGAAAAGAATATTCATTCAGAGCTTTGGGAAGTAGGGACTGAGGAAGAGGGAGTATGAAGTATGTAAAATGATCTATGCAGACAGATGGGGGTGGTGTGGTGTGGTGGACAGATGGAGTGCTACTGATAAAACATTTAAAAACAAAGCAAAACAAAAAAAGGCAGCAGTACAGAGGGAAAACGGAGGATGGGAGTGACAGAGACGGAAGTGGTGGGTTTTTTTGTTTTTTGTTTGAAGATGGAGCAGAAACCAAACCTGATCCGAGCGCAAACAAGTGATGAGTGTTAGAAAAATAACTGTTCTGCTGAGTTGTGCCGGCACGCACACGGCAGGCGGTGAAACACCGCTGCAAGTCGTGACGCTGCTTAAGCGTGGCTCGTCTCGCACATTGATGAATCAAACAAATGACACGAATCGAAGACACTTGTTTTCCTCGATCGACCAACTTCTAAAGAGCCGAGTGCGGTCGATAAGCCAGATGTTTCCAGCAGAACACGGAGAATAGAGGAGGAGACAGAGATGAGGCAAGAGGGGAGAAGAGGGAATTTCTGCTCAGGCAGAACAATAGGACGAGGGGACAAAGACAGACAAAGAGAAAGAAGATGGCATGGAGCATTCAGCCTCTGGCCCTGAGGCATTATAGCAAGAAGCTGACAGTGGCAGAGAGGACGAGAGTTGAGGCATCTGACTTCACACATGCCTCAGACACGAGCAGGAGGGTATTAAGAGGGAAATGTGTATTTGTAACATACATACAGTATAATTTTGCATAGCCTGCAGTGGCGAAAGAAGAGCAACGGAACAAAAATACTCCATTAAGCAAAAGACTTGCAGTCAAATTAAAATATGCAAAGTAACTGTTGTTTATTAATGTATTTTTTCAACAGAGGGAGAAAATACAAAAAAACACACATCTGCACTTTACTAACCCGCCAGTTCGTTCTGCCAGTGTCTCATCATGGTCTTACTTGTTTGTAGAAATTGAAGGCATTTTATGGGATGCAATCCAAATACAGCATATATGCATATATATACAAGTATATAAGCGTCCTGATTAAACCTGAGATAAAAGTCAAACAAGATTAGAACTCGCTGAAGTCAAGCGAGGCAGCACGTAGATGCAAACTTTATTTATGGTTGCTGAAGCCATTAGGAGCTCGGGAGCATTTCCTCTTCTGGAAAGGTTTAATTTTTCATCATGATTGTGTTGCACGGTTTAATTGGCTGCTGTGTCGTGTTGCGTTTGAGACGCGGTGTTTGTTTTGGCGGTCTGGCTGGTGCTAATGCACTCTCTAATCATGTTGAGAAGGAGGCAGACGGACAGGTGAGGTGAGGGTAGCCGTGCGTGCTTTCACCTCTTTTTCTTTTTTTAATAGCCCAGGCAGCAGATGTCTGTGATGTCCAAAGGGACAGTGAAAAATGATGCGTCCCCACTCTTTCACTTTCTGTTTTCTTTATCTATTGTTGCTCTTATTTTTTTCTTGTATTATGTGAATCTGAGCTAGTGAATTTGCTCTCCTGCCCTTTGAACATTCCTGACTCTTCTGTTTGTTCTTTAGATCTTCGCCTTTCTGTAACTCTCTTTTCATCTGTCTCACTTTTCCTCTGCAGGCAAACAAACTACGCACAAAAACCCTGAAAAACACACTGAATCCAGTGTGGAACGAAACGCTGGTGTATCACGGCATCACTGCAGCAGACATGACCACCAAAACGCTCAGGTAGGCACTCAGCTTTGGATTTCAGTCCTGCTGTTACACCCCCGCCCTCCCTGAGAGCCAAAATTTATTATGCGAATGATGAAAACCCAAACTTGAAACCCTCCAGTGACTTGCCAACAGCCAGTCTGCTTCCCAGTGGGCTTTTCCAGGTACTGTAATTCATTATTCCTGCCCAGCGACACCAGCCAAATGTTCCACTTGCTACTGCTGCAGTAACTGCCCAGGTGTTGGCTTTGCCAGGAGGCTCCGCCCTCTTTCCTCCCACATCGTCCTGCATGCGGAGTGATTGAGGTCAAACGTAGCCATCTTGGCCCAAAAACTCTGACGCACGCGTGTCCGTCTGTGTGCTGATTCAGAGACGGAGTTTTGTGTGTGTTTTGTTTGTGAACATGTAATCAGTGTCAGTTTAGTCAGAGTATTCATAATAGGTTTGGATAGCATTGTTTATCCTGTGGAAATGCAGCGGAGAAGCTATGCACGCATTCGCGCATGCACACACAGGGAAGTGCATTTACTCACACACACGCACATGAGTCCCATCTACACAGCACACACAGAGGCTGGCAGTCAGGTGTGTTGCTTATCCTCTTGTGTCCATGTCAAGGGCAATCACTGGCAGGAAAGATCATGCATGGCCCTTCCTCTGCATGTAGTCAGAAAACACACACACACACACATACACACACAAACACTCAAACAACAAATGTCCTTGAGCGTGCACGTTTGAGAGAAAAACATTTACTCTCCCGACCCAAAAAAGCCACAAAAAACCCGTGCTTGACATGCAAACAACAGCTTGAGGAGAGACCCCTCAAACTAGAGGAAACCCACCTGACCTTTGTTCAAGGACATAGCTCACAGCCACAGACCAGCAGGGGGGCTCTGGGTTGCCAAAATGAGAAAGAGGAGGAGGTGGAGTGTGACCAGTGCCAAGCAAGAGATGATGATGATGATGATGAGAGAGAGAGAGAGAGAGAGAGAGAGAGAGAGAGAAGTGGCTGCCAAGATCAACAAAAAGAGCAGGAGGGAAAGCGTGAATGATGTCGAGTGACAGATGAGGGTGCGCGGAAGAGGAAACTAGGGAGGCCAAGACTGACAAAGACGAGAGAAAAGAGGGACGCAGAGAATCCAAGAGGTCAACTGGCAGTGTGAGAGAGTAGCTGGAGTAGAGTGTAAGATGGATGAAGTGATGAATGAAGACAAAAAAACGAGTAGAGCGCTGGGGAGGAGTTTTCTCAAAAGGGGTGGCCAAAAAAACGAAAGAACGAGGACAGTAATATATATGAGCCAGTAAATGAGACACTGTCTGAAAGTAAGGAGAACGGAGGAGAAGGGGAGGCTTAAAATTGGATCAGTGTCTCTCTGGATGAGTTCAGGCACTAGCACAATACCTCAGACAATAAACAGACTTTGTTCTCATTACTCCCTAGAAAGGGGCAAGAAGTCAGAGAATGGGAAAGCAGATAGGGATCCCCAGAGAGATGTTTACTCGCTGGGGTTGTGCCCTGCTGCATCTGCTCTGCTGGGGATGCTGTAGTATTTGATCCCTGTGCTCTGTGCACTGCTGAGAGGGAGGGACTTTGCCCAGACTCGGCATTCTCGTAGACTCGCCCGAAGGCCTGGAGAGTGCAAAGTGCACTGTCAAACTGGGCCGTCCTGTCACATGCAATAGGTCCTCTGTTTAAATGATGTGTTTTTATGTAAGCGCAAGGATTACGTCCACGCAGTCCTAAACCTGCAGTAACTGAGTTTGTCTGCGGTTTTGGTGTCGAGCGGGTAATGTACAGTAAGTGACTCTTTGAAAACAGCTGCGGCCAAAAGGAGGCGCCGTGAGGGTGGTGAGAGCGAACCACTCGAGTAAAGTCGCACAGCTGTGTTACAAACTGATACGTGATACAAAGTTGTGTTGTTTGGCATGTTTGTTCTGCACAAACTAGTCTTCATATTGATTCAGTAGATTGTTATAAGGCTATAATCCCTTATATTTAAGTGTCTTAACATAGTGTAGCCCATGATTGTTATGTAACAGTCGCTGTGGTCCACTGCTTAAGCAGCTGTTTGCCATTGTGCTCTCGTGTCTAGCAGCTATAGAGAGACCTGATTTACACTGGCTGGCCAACAAAAGTCACACAGCCTAATATTTAATTGGACCGCCTTCATATTTGATGACAGCGAGCATCCACTGTGGCATCATTTTCATAAGCTTATGCGGTGTCACAACATTTATTTCCATCCAGAGCTGCTGCTTAAGGTCTCCTCCTAAAGCATATCCCTAAGATTCTCACAGGGGTTAATGTCTGGGCTCTGTGGGGGCCAAATCATGTGTGAAAACTGGCATTGTCATACTGAAATATACCCGTGCTGTGAGCAAAGAAAAAACCTGGTCTCCTCAGTTTTTGGGCACACAGTGCGTATGTAGACCTCTGATCTAATGGGAAGCTCTTACTTATTTGTTTAGTTAAATTCAGGTGTTTTTTGTTTCCAGCTTGCAGTGAAAAAGTAATTTCTTTCTGTTTTTTATAGTGCTGAAGTAAAAGAAGGTGCTGTCTTTTTCCTCCTCAGTTATCCTTACAAAAAAGTGTTTCACTGTTACGCTGAGTGAGCCGAGGCACAGTGATGTCACAGGAGCACAATGGCTCTGAAGGAGGTTTAGCTGATAGCTGCGTTTGCTCTGAAATTGAAGGTATTGTGTTAATGACAGTGCTTCAGGTGATGTACCTGATGAGGAGCTTTCGACCCATTCATAAATAAGCAGATCTGGAGCAAAAAACGCTTGGAGTTTGTATCAGACAGAAGGAGCTCTGGATTGTGTAGCTGTCAAACTGGGTTGCATCAGTATTCTGGCACTCGGGACAGATGAAGCAGTGACATTTAGTTACTTGATTCTGTAGTTTTCCATGCCAAATATCTACTTAGGAAGCCAAAATCCCAGAAAGGCTCACACTCTTGGAGGATGCTGGCTCACAGATGCTGTGGGCACAGCTGGAGAAAAGGAAAAATGGGGTATCAGGATTTCCCAAAGTTAATGCTCTAGTCTTCAGCAGTGATTGAAAAAAATCAAACTTGATGTTCACTCTGAACCAACGAGTCTTTTTCCGTTTGATGGCTGTAGTGTCTCGCCACTTCACACATATTTTACTTTTACTTTTTTGTTGTTAGTGATTGGCCAAAAGCTTGTAGGTGTGCATCAATGCCACTTTTTTGGTAGTGGCAGCATGTTATTTACCACCAGGTGCTCATAAAAACAAATAAATAAATAAATAAGTACTTTTGGCTGCTGTCATATTCACGCAGGGCTCCACAGCAGGCAGCTCTGCATGTTGAGATTTTTATGCCGGATGTCCTTCCTGATGCAACCCCAAAGGGATTTGTGTCTCCTCCCAGGATATAGCCTGGGATTTTTGCTTGTTAGGTGAATGTGTCAGTGAAACAGATGCGAAACCTGTTTTTGTTTGTTTGGTTGGTGGGTTTCTTCTTTTTACATTTAATTACTCCTCTCAGTCTTTTCTTGCCCAGAAACAGTTGAAAATAACTGAGGATGGCACATTTGCCCATCATCACACTGCCTCAAAAACAGTGAGGTGGTGTGCACTTTGTGCAAAAACAACCACATTGCAATAACCATGAGGACATAAAATTATTGCGTAATTGCTGGATGTTGCTCTGGCAGAAGTTAAAGCAGATTGTGAACAAATTACGACATAATCAGCATGAAATAATCATGAATTCTCACACATATTAATGCCAGGCCTCTAGAGACGTATGATATAAACGTGTATAATACTCGTGCATTTATGGGGTTGGAAATGATTAGCCCTGGTCCGGATGGGCCTGGGCCCCCTTGCCCTGGTGGGTTCCAGAGTGTGGGGGTGCCTACTGGGGTCAGCGGGGGAGCTGGCCCCAGGGAGGGGCCGCTTGCCCCTCCCTTTCTTCCCTCCCCATCCTCAGCTGCCTCCCTATTCCCGCTCTACCACACCCACCCACACACGCAGGGCTTGGGGTGCAGGTATGTCACCAGGGTGCAGGGGAGGCACTCCCCCTCTGTCCCCTTCTGGCCGCCTGTGCCTCAATTTTATTCTGCAACCTAGACATCCACATTACTCACACTCTCACATAACTCATACATATAGGGCCTTGGGGGTGGGCACGTTCTACAGCATCCAGAGGATGGTCGGTGTATTCCAACCCACCTCTGGCGCTAGTGCCCTACCCTCAATTTTAAATGCATATAGACACTAAGGGTTTTCGGGAGGAGCCGGAACCATGCTCTCCTGTGTTTTAAATGCACTTTAGAACAGCACACAGCAACACTACATATGAGCGGGCGTAGGGAGGTTTGGGGTCTTCACTCATCCCGGTTCTGTTAGCCGTCAGGGCTGGGGGGCTGGGAGGAGGTGCTGGCCGTCAGATTGGGGTCTGGGATGCGGGGCCTCCCTGCTACTGCAGATAAGGAGGTGGTCCGCTTGCCTCCACCCCAGAGAGAAGGATTACATCTCCTGGGCCTAGGTGCGGCTTGCCCCTCTGGGGGCGGGGGTGCCTGGACCTGGGATATAGAGTATGTTTGGGGAGTGTGACTGTCTGTGTAGTGTCTATTTGTGTCTGTCTACACGTTGGGTGAGTGCCGAGTATTTGGTTGTGTATATGGGGGTGGGAATGCACGTTTGTGTCCGCGTGCGCCTGTTCGTCTGTGTCTATATGTCAGGTTGGGTCTTAGACTCAACCTCTCTGGGTACATCTCAGGCCCTCCAAAGTACGGAGGCCTATATCCCCTCACCACACTCCCTGCCGGTGGCTGATGCCCTCAGACGTTGGTGTGTTGGTGGTTCTTGTCGACTGGGGCTGGGCGCTCATGTATGTACCGGCTCACTCCTGGTGGCCGATTGGTGGGGCCTGGCGCCTGTGGCCCGGCTGGGCCCCTTCCGGGGGGTGGGGTGCCCTCAGGCCTGGCACAGCTGGCTGCCGGCAGAGCCCGCGGGCACGCCACTGCAACCCCCTCTGGCCTCTGCTCCGTAGCTGCTGGGTGACCTCTCGTTTGGGGCTCTACTCAGCTCTTCCCAGGAGGGTGGCATGGTTGCCCCCTTTTGGTGGTCCTCCTCGGGTCCTCGTACTCTGGAGCTTCTGGATGTCTGGGGCCTGGATCTCCTCCATACCTGCTTCATGCCCTTGGGGACGGGGCTATGGCTCCCCACACTCCCTAGCAGATCGTTACATGGAGAAACCTTTGGAATACAAGCATGCTGATCCACACAGGTTTACACACGGGTGTTCACAGATGCGGACTACACCTTTCTTGGCTGCTGCCTCAAAGCACATTGTGCGCTGTCTATCTTGCGTGCTGCACAATCCATCCATCCATCCATCTTCATCCGCTTTATCCGGGGCCGGGTCGCGGGGGCAGCAGCCTAAGCAAAGAGGCCCAGACCTCCCTCTCCCCAGCCACCTCCTCCAGCTCATCCGGGGGAACACCAAGGCGTTCCCAGGCCAGCCGAGAGATATAATCTCTCCAGCGTGTCCTGGGTCTGCCCCGGGGCCTCCTCCCGGTGGGACATGCCTGGAACACCTCACCCAGGAGGCGCCCAGGGGGCATCCTTACCAGATGCCCAAACCACCTCAGCTGGCTCCTTTCGATGTGGAGAAGCAGCGGCTCTACTCTGAGCCCCTCCCGGATGGCCGAACTTCTCACCCTATCTCTAAGGGAGATGCCAGCCACCCTTCGGAGGAAGCTCATTTCCGCCGCTTGTATCCGCGATCTCGTCCTTTCGGTCACTACCCACAGCTCGTGGCCATAGGTGAGGGTAGGGACGTAGATCGACCAGTAAATTGAGAGCTTCGCTTTTACACTCAGCTCCCTCTTCACCACGACGGACCGGTGCAGCGTCTGCATTACTGCAGCTGCAGCCCCAATCCGTCTGTCGATCTCCGGCTCCCTTCTCCCATCACTCGCGAACAAGACCCCGAGATACTTGAACTCCTCCACTTGGGGCAGGACCTCATCCCCGACCCGGAGTGGGCACTCCACCCTTTTCCGGCTGAGAACCATGGCCTCCGATTTGGAGGTGCTGATCCTCATTCCCGCTGCTTCACACTCGGCTGCGAACCGCTCCAGTGCGAGCTGGAGGCCCTCACCCGATGAAGCCAACAGAACCACATCATCCGCAAAAATCAGAGATGAGATCCTGAGGCCACCAAAGCGAAAGCCCTCCGCCACTTGGCTGCGCCTAGAAATCCTGTCCATAAAAATTATGAACAGAACCGGTGACAAAGGGCAGCCCTGGCGGAGCCCATCACCCACCAGGAACGAGTCCGACTTATTGCCGGCAATGCGAACCAAGCTCTTGCAACGGTTGTATAGGGATCGAATGGCCCGTAGCAATGGGCCAGACACCCCATACTCCCGCAACACCTCCCACAGGACACCCCGAGGGACACGGTCGAATGCCTTCTCCAAGTCCACAAAACACATGTAGACTGGTTGGGCAAACTCCCATGCACCCTCAAGTATCCTCGAGAGGATGAAGAGCTGGTCCAGTGTTCCGTGACCAGGACGAAAACCGCATTGTTCCTCCTGCATCAGAGGTTCGACTAGCGGACGAACTCTCCTTTCCAGCACCCTGGCATAGACTTTCCCGGGGAGGCTGAGGAGTGTGATCCCCCTGTAGTTGGAACACACCCTCCGGTCCCCCTTCTTAAAGATGGGGACCACCACCCCGGTCTGCCAATCCACGGGTACTGCCCCTGATCTCCACGCAACATTGCAGAGGCGTGTCAGCCAGGACAGCCCTACAACGTCCAGAGCCTTCAGGAACTCGGGGCGGACCTCATCAACACCAGGGGCTCTGCCACCAAGGAGTTGTTTAACTGCCTCAGTGACCTCGCCCCCAGAAATTGGCGGGTCATTCCCCTCATCCCCAGACTCTGCTTCCTCCTTGGAAGACGCGTCAGTGGGATTAAGGAGGTCCTCGAAGTATTCCTTCCACCGCCTGACAATTTTCTCAGTCGACGTCAGCAGCGCTCCGCCAGCACTATACACAGTGCAGGTAGAGCACCGCTTTCCCCTCCTGAGACGCCTGACGGTTTGCCAGAACCTCTTCGAGGCAGTCCGAAAGTCTTTTTCCATGGCCTCTCCGAACTCCTCCCACACCCGAGTTTTTGCTTCAGCCACTGCCCGAGCCGCATTCCGCTTGGCCTGTCGATACCTGTCGGCTGCCTCCGGAGTCCCACAGGCTAACCAAGCCCGATAGGACTCCTTCTTCAGCCTGGTGGCTCCCTTCACCTCTGGTGTCCACCATTTGGTTCGGGGATTACCACCACGGCAGGCACCAACCACCTTGCGGCCGCAGCTCAATGCAGCAGCTTCGGCAATGGAGGCGCTGAACATGGTCCATTCGGACTCAATGTCCCCCGCCTCCCTCGGAATGCTGTTGAAGCTCTGCCGGAGGTGTGCGTTGAAGATCTCGCGGACTGGGGCCTCTGCTAGTCGTTCCCAGCACACCCTCACTACGCGTTTAGGTGCACCAGTTCTGTCCAGCGTCCTCCCCCGCCACCTGATCCAACTCACCACCAGGTGGTGATCAGTTGACAGCTCAGCCCCTCTCTTTACCCGAGTGTCCAGAACATATGGTCGCAGGTCTGGTGATACGATTACAAAATCGATCATCGACCTACGGCCTAGAGCGTCCTGGTGCCACGTGCACTTATGGACACTCTTATGTTCGAACAATATCGTTTAATATTCAGTATCTACTGTTATCTACTGCTAGCTAGTTTATTGTGATGGTATTTATTATGTTGCTCTTTTTTTGTTTGCTTTCTCTTCTGTTTTTTTCTCCATACAGGTGATCCAGGTGTTTTGTTTGTTTTTCTTTCTTTCTTCCCCCCTTTCTCACCGTCTCTTCTCCCCTCTGTTTTTCTTTCTCTCCCTCTCTTTCTTTCATTCTTTCTCCCTGTCCTATCCCCCAGTCATGTCTGTCCCGTTTGTAGCAACCAAAAATAAAATAAATACATAATTATAATAAAGGTCAGTCAAATGGACCAATATGGCAAGGCCATGATGATCCACTTGGTAAAATAAATCCGCTTGGCATCTTTCTTGGCCTTAAGACAACAATTCTGATGGCTAAAGATCCAAACGGGACAAAAAAAAAAAAAAAGAGGAAATGATTAGCTATAAAACACCAATGGGATAACCTCTGTGACAAATTCATCAGGGTTTCCATGATTGCTTTTTGCTGTGTTGTCATTTTTTTTTATCTGACTCTGTTGCAAAAGGAAATTTGCTGTGAATCCCTCTTAGTCAGAATCTAGTGCAGGAATGGATGGCTTAACCACTAAAAGCTACTACATAAAGCCATAGTTAGTGGATGTGAATGCATTACATGGCCACTGCAGAAAAACCCTGTACACGTACCAAATATGGGCTTTGATTTCATGGAAATTTTAAGCACCGCGTCTTCTGATGGTGCTAAAGTGGGAGTGAGAGTCCATCCTCCTGCACTGCTCTTTGTAGAACAGGACATAAAAAAGAGTTCTTCAGTGAGTGGGTTTATGCATTTATTTCTTTTTTTCATCTTTCATTCAATAATTTGCGCTAAGTGTGATTACATAAAACCATTATGCTAAGGCAAAATACAAAAAGGGAACGGCTAAATTAAAGACAGTTCTGAAAAAGCCCTCAAAGTTGTATCAGCATTATTGTTTTTTTCTTTACATCCTTTATGCAACGCCTCAATGCTTCAGTGTGCAGACTGTATCTCTAAGGGCTGCTAGAGGTCCATTCTGTTATTAACAATGAACTAGCTGAGTAAACTAATAACTAACGTCCTCAATCCAGACTTTACGGTTGGCCTCATACCAGCTAATCCTTTAATTGGTGCGGCGGGCTGCCGGAGGTGCTTTCGTCTTGAGTGAAAAGTCCACTGCAGTAAAACAGACTGGAAAAACCTCCAACCTTGCCACTTATTTATTCAGGTTATGACTCGCAAAAATTGTCAGGAAGGGTAAGACATTTGAGATCATTTTTGCACAGCTTCAGCACTGATACTTCGCTATAGATATATCTGCTTCCTTTTGAATTCTCAGTATGAGACAGACTCAGCCTGTTTTATCACTGCGGGGCCACGTGATTGTGGGATTAGGCCCAAAATTTCTCCATCAGTTGCCGCAGTGTGAATCTGCCTTTAGGCGGTATTTTTAATAATTTAGAGAGCAGTGAGAGTGATAATGTGATACCACGAGCCAGCCCCTTATTTCAATGACACCACTCTTGTGTGCATTTTAATGCACACAAAAAATAAATAAATGCGATGAGTCAAACATGAATGCATACCTTGGGGACAATCTTTCAAAAGTCCTTCTGACATTTACAACTGAAACGTTTGTCAGGCTCTGAATGATCAGCAGAGAAATTGATCATGTGGAGGTGTGATGAGAGCCGGGTATCACGAGATGCAGTGTGTTTGTGCGTGTGCGTGTTAAAGGTGTACAAACATTATTTCAGTGCCAGCTCGAGTCTGTCTCCTTTCACTTTCTTTCCTCTTTCTCTCTCCATGCCTCTGCCGCGCCTCATAATAGACTTCCACCATCCTCGGTTGTGGGCAGATAGGAATAAATCTGTGGCTTGATTTGGTAATAGATGGAGGCTGAGATTGCCATAACGGGTGGCTTAGATGAGATTCAGTCAGGTACAAATATGATCAAGGAGTAAAAAATATATATATGTTGGCTGGGTGTTAGATGTTGGGTGGTGATGATATTGTTGTTGGAGTTGACTCAGCTATATAATTTGGCCTTAAACTGAACTATCAACAGCCATGAAAGTTTACACAGACAGCGCCTCGTGAATGCTGTGCTTCAATTGTTGTTTAAAACTAAATACTGGTAAAGGAATGTCTGTAATAGAAGAGAGCTGTAATAACTCTTGCTTTTGTGACTTCATTATGAGATCAAACTTGTCATTTTAGAGTTTGCCTGCCTCAAATACGATCTGGACCGGTTTTTGGGTTCATTTTAATCGGCTGAGACCTGACAACCCTGATAAGGAAATTGTGTTTTTTATGCCACTTAATACTGACCTATGAATCATTCAAGCATTAAAAGTCACCTAACTCGATCTTGTATCTTTAAACACACTAACTAGATGTCACAAAAACACATCAGTAATTTGTAGAATTACAAGAAATGTGAACGATTACACAGTTCGACGGGCAGAAAATAGTATTTATGTAGCAATACTGTGATTTCCAAAAAGACATTAGCTGAAAACCTGGCATATCTCAGTGTGTCATCAGAAAATCTGTAGAAAATGAAAGACAAAAGAAAGTGGCAGCCATAAAAACCACAGCAGATGAACACGAACTGAAAGGCACACCCTTAAGAAATTGGAAAACCTGCAGCAAAGACGTAAGACAGGATCTGAAAGATACATCTGGCCTTTCAGTTTGCTGAAGCCTCATTAGAAACTATCTCAGTGAAGGGCTGGATTTTAAGAAGCCATTCCAAAACAGAATGAAAAGGCTGACGTATGCCAAATTACACAAGAACAGGACTGAAAATGAGTGCTAACAGGTCCGATGGAGTGATGAATCCCAATTTAAAAATTTTAGTTCAGATTATCTTCAATATCAGGAGAAGGGTGAGTGCGTACAGCCATCTGTGGACACAGCGGAGCTACATTTCAGCCAGTGGTGTTGGGGATCTTGTCTAAACTAATGGAATTATGAATGGAGAAAAGTGCAGTTTGAGCCACTATTAAATACCATCTGGGATCACCAACAGCTTCATTTTTCAGCATGAAAGTGATCCCGCATACTGCCGCTGTGTAATACCTGGACAGAAAGAATCACAGTAGAACACTATCAGTCATGGATTGGCCTCCCCAGAGCCGGGACCTCAACATTATTGATGCATTGTGGGATCGTCTGGACAGACGACACTATCATAGGAAACACTTAAAATGTTGACCTGGAGAACTGTTCCTGAAAACTACTTAACCAAATTACACAAAAGCTTGTCTGAGAGAGGTCAGGCCCTGTTGAATAAAGGTTGTTGTACCAAAAATAGATTTTCAAGTATTGTAAATCTTTTTTGCCTTATATACCATATTTCCATGAATGTTTGCACGTTTCAATAAATCACTGCACCTATTTCCCCTTTTCTAACCAAAGTATAAAAAAACAAATGGTGCTTCTAGACTTTTCCACAGCACAGTATAAAGCCATTTTAGTGCCAGTCTTTGTAGTTGTTTTTAACACTATGAATGGGAAATCCTAATTTTACTCGCATGAGGTGGATTTAATCAATAATACCGAACCAAACTTGGCACAAGAGGTTGAACAGATTCTACCAGCATCTGTTTGGTTTTATAGGAACTCCAAAACTGGGGAAATGAAAGAAAAATCATCACAGAAGAAGTTTGAGCAGAAATGGTGTCACATTGCCCGCCAACCTTTGTCTCAGTACAGACACCCTACATGTATGACAGAGCAAAGGGACATAAATCATCTGACAGCCGTGGTCGTGAGTCAGAGCTGTTCTGCTAGAGATACTCATCCGTTATGACTAAAAGACTGGAACCAGCATGTCAAAAGTCCAAATGTCAGCAGGACAGGGAGAGAACAGGAAGAGGGGGAAGGTGTGTGTGAAGTATGTGCGTGTGTGAGAGAGAGAGAGCGAGAGAGGTTTAGAATGAGACAGTGAAGAAAGAGGTGAAGCAGCTACAGTCCCTCTGGGAATATCGGAGCAGAGAGAGAGAGAGTATTGTGGCGGGCGATGGGCTGTGAAGACTCAACTGTAGCTGATGAAAAACTCGCTTTCTATCAAACATAACCATCAGTTTGAATAAGTGCTCTCGGCGGAAGAAATCATTTTACAGAACCAGTTTTGTAGCAGTAGAGACAAAGTTATTGATTTAGTTGTCTCACTTTAAATTCCGAGTGCATCTAAAGAGAAATAAACTATAGAAAAGAGGCAGCTATACATTGATTCACATTATACGTACAAACAAATCCATGATTTCTGCAGTGAAACAATGTGTGGGTGAGAGATTAAAGATTTTTTTCCAGGAGATCCCCGTAGATGCCACTGATTTAATGTGCCAGCACGCATCATTATTTTTCTTTTAGCTCCTGTGAAAAATGCTTTTTTAAAACATCTTATGCCTCTTACATGGGAGTGGTATGTCTGATGGGCGCAAGACAATGAGAAAAAAAAAAAAACACACAGTGGACTGATCTCGTGTTGCGGATGCACTGTTCAGATGCCCTTTGGATGTATTTGGTGCATTATTTGCTTGCTTCAAGACTTTGAGGCAGAGCAGCACAGTTGCAAGAGGGATTGAAAACTTGCCACTAATTCACCTGCACCTCTTGTCTATTGAAGGCTGTGCGTCTGTGACATGGACAGACTAGGACGAAATGAATTCATCGGAGAGGTGAGAGTGGCTCTGAAGAAACTGAAAGAAGGCGAGAACAAACGCTACAACATGGGCCTGGAGAGAATTGCACAGGTATGTGTACATTACACTGTGTGCGTGTTTATGTGGAGAAATATGTGATATGTATTATGTATCTGCATGGTCTTCACATAGAAAGAAGGTTTAGGTGATGTGGGTTGCACAAAGGGGTCCGCAAAGGAAATGACAGATGCGCAGTGAGATTTAAAGTGGAGAAAGATGATTGGACTAGACCTTTGATGTCACAAACAGCTTGACAGCATGGGAAAGTGGAAGTGACGAGAAGCTTAGATTTAGCCGGCAACACCTGGGAGCAGACAGATGTGAGACCATCGATCAGCCGTCTTGAACTTACGCATAAGTTTCATTAGAAGACTAAGAATCTGGAGAAATCTCTGTGAGCAAGGGTGAAGGCTTCAGCACTGGATGACTGTGATCATCGTGACACTGCATTAAAAACAGATTTTGTCATGGAAATCACTGCATGGACTCAGCAACACTTCTGGAAATTTAATGTGTTGTCCAAAAGTGTAGGTTAAAGTTCCATAATGCAAAAAAGAAGACATGTGAGCAAGACCCAGAAACACTGCTATCTCTGCTAAGCCGTCAAAATGGACTGAGCCAAAGTGGAAAACTGTTCTGTCAGAGGAAACCAAATGTGAATTTATTTCTGGAAAACATTAACGTCATGCCTTACAGACTAAAGAGAAGAGGGACCATGCAGGTTGTTATCAGTTCAAAAGCCTCCATCTGCAATACTGTGTCTATGGACATGGCACTTGCACATCTGGTAAAGCACCAGATGTGCACATTACAGAAAAATGCAATGTACTATGCACTGTGATCTCTCTTCCTGTCTTTATTATTTCAGAATAAAGAAACTAACAATCAAACACAGGAGCAGGGAGCACTAGTTGCAGAAGAGGAGGTAATGATATCAACCTCTTTATCATTATCGTTGTTTTTTTAACTAAAACATGACCCACTGTCTTATTAATCTCCCATGTCTCATGCAATTTATCCTTCCAACAGTCCTAATCCTAATCTGTCATCTACTTCCACAATCTTAGAGGAAGTTTAAATATGTGTTTTTAATCAGTATATGTGTTTAAGGCACGACCTTTGATAGAGAAGCTACAGTTTGTAATTTAGACCAGTACCACTGCCACTACAGTGATTTTTTTCCTCCCCTGGTGGTGATTATCTCACGTCTCTCTGTGATTCCAGAGACGAAGGCTAATAGCTTTTGGTCTCTGATTAGACTCGGCTTACGGTTCAACCTGGAGATTAAAAGGAGAAGGCAGCAGTGTCATTTTTTCCGGCCCAGATAAGCCCTTTAATTATGAGCTTTAATTCCAAACCTCTCAGCTAACACGCTATATCCTACACGGTGAAACTATTTCAAGTGTTTTGAGAAACTTTGCTGACCCGGCCGCAGGATTTCCCGCTGTGGTTATTCGCTGAAGAGGGAAATATCAGAGTGGAAACAGGTGCTCTGTCTGACACTGTAGCTTCTTGTGTCCCCAGCGTGGCCGCATCCTGGTGTCACTGTGCTATAACACAGAGAAGGGCTGCTTGCTGGTTGGGATCATACGCTGCGCCCATCTGGCCGCCATGGACTCCAACGGCTACTCTGACCCCTTTGTCAAAACGTAAGTCATGTTAGATACCCGTGAACAACCTGGGATCCTACAAATTATGCTCAGGAACAGCTTTTAATTTAAGGATTCATATTTAATTCAGGAAGTGTTTGGATGTTTTTATGGTACTGCAAAATGAAAGGCATAGATTGGACTGCTAGTGTGCTGTCTTATCAGTGCTGACATTTATCTTATTTAGCTGTAATCACAACCCCTTTTAACCATAAACAAGAGAAAGCCACCTGGTGTTTATCTGATTCCATGGTGGTTTTAGTTTAGGGATCTTTAATTGTTGACGCTCTTCAGAGATTAGAATAGACGCCTTGCAGTCGTAAAACAAGGAACACCCAGAGGCTGTATGTAAAAGAAAGATGTGGCCTCCAGGATTGAAAGAGAAGTGCCTCAAATTTACATTCTTGAAAATGGTGATTGAATAGAAGTCCATTAGAAAATTACCCTGCACCTCTCTTGATTTATGATCTCAGTAACTACTTTATTTTGCCAAAACCTTAGTTCAACATTTTCTGACCTACAGAAACTACTATACATCAGACTTATGCTTTATTGATCTATCCAGGCCAGGCTGCCTGGGTAGATCAATAAAGTGGGCTTCTTTGAATAAATTACATGCTGCAGCAATCAGAATGCATCTTTAATATGATTTTGCTCATTAAGATTCTCAAACAAACATCAAAGTGTTTCAGAGTTTTTCACAGGACTCTGTGGGGGTCCTGTGAAAAACTAAGTACACCCCATGATTCAGTAGCTGCTTGAACCTACGTTTAGCAGCATGAACCTGAAGGAGCAGATTTCTGTTTGACTTTGTGAGTCTCTCAGAACGCTGCGGAGGAATTTAGGCCCGCTCTTCTTTGCTGCCATTTGTTTATGCACAGCTCACTTAAGCTCTGGCACAGCATTTCAGTCAAGTTTTTTCAGTCAAGGGACTTTTTCTGGGCCATTGCAAAGCCTCTTATTCTCTATTTTTCAGAAATTCTGATGTAGAGTTGCTGCTGTGTTTGGGATCATTATACTGTTTCATGATCAGAATACTTTGGTATGTGGAGGAGTTCTTGGTTTACCCAAGGAGTGCAAGGTACCTCAGCACCTGTGGTTGTAAAACAATCCCAAATCATCATCATTGGCGTGAGTTGTTTGTGCTCATATGCTGCGTTTGGGTTTCACCAAATGTGGTTTAATATTCTTACCAGACATTTCCGCTTTGATCTCATCTGTGCTAGTGATATCGCACCAGAAGTCTTGTGATTTGTTCAGGGGCAACTTTACAATCCTAAACCTTGCTGCCATGTTCTTTTAAGAAAGAAGAGGCTTTCCCTTCCAGACAAGCCAAACATGTCCAGATTTTTTCTAATTGTACTGTCATTAACATTTAACATGCTAACTGAGGACTGTAGAGTCTGAGATATAGCTTTCAGGTGTTTTTCTAGTTTCTCTGAGCATTGCAAAGACTGACCTTAGAGTGAATGTTCTAGATCTCCACTCCTGGGAGGATTGTGGCTTTGTGTGTACACACACCTGCTTTTATAGAGGTGCTCACATTTTCTGATTATCATATAATCAAGTGCAGTTTATTAGTACCACCAACCAACTAAGTACCACCAAATTGTACTTAGTTTTTGTCTGTTGCACAGAACTGCAAAGAGTTCTGTGAAAACTTTCTTATATGAAACTTTTTGGGATGCTTGTAGAATCCACAGATTATTTTTAACTGTAAAAAGTTGTTTCATTTCTTTTGTTTCCAGGTTTTTATTACATTAGAGACAGGAATGTGAAGTCAACAAGAGCCTGACTGACATTATGCACCGCAGTAAGCAGATCAGCACTCATTATGAGCTGAGGTGTTTCTGTGACAGTCGCTGAGACACATGGAAGGTCCTGCAGAGTGGAGGTGGATGCATTCTGATCACATTGTACTCTCAGTGAGATCAATTCTTTTCTCAGCCAACGCAGGTCTCTTCAAAGTCTAAAACACAGAACTATAGTTGATACTGTACCGGCTTGCCTGTAAGGCACGGTGACAGATAAAACCCACACAGCTAAATCTCCAGCGTGCCTGCTGCACTTAAGCACCAACAGTGCAGAGAGTGAAAGCTCCCACACAGGACAGCAAATCTTGTAACCAACGCCACCTCCAACAGTGGGAGGCTTCAAGGTAGAAGCAGCACAAGGTTGCTAAAAATAATACTGAAAAGGTTGTAAAGCACCTTTCTGTTTTCTTTAGATGACTCTGATCGGAGAGATGCAATAACGTCATTTATGGTTTAACAATAGGTCATTTCGTTTTTTGAGCCTTCCATTTTTGAACCTGATGATGTTTGTTTATTGCCTAAGGGTGATGTGTAGTTTTCTCATTATTTATAATTTATGAATAAATGACACAGGGATCTCAAATGAATGGAAAGAAAACACATCCCCAGTTGAAAAGGCATAAGATTAAACATACTGTTTCTCTCTCGTTTCAACCAATCTAGTGGCTGAAGCTTGAAAACGCATTCATGTTTTCTCTTCTGAACTAAACTTTTGGAGAACCAGTCAGCTTGTCTGACACGCAGGCTTCCTGACACTCAGCTTCCTTGCCAATAACACCCTCCTCTGAGTACATCTGTGGGAAAAATGACACGCATTTGCTGAACTGTAAGTACAAGCTTGCAGGAAAGTCTGGATGACGTATTCTACAGTGAGGTGAAGGAGTACTTTTTCAGTGCGTAGTAGTTTGATTTGAATAAGAGGAACACCTACAATCACTGCACTGAAAACTGCTTTTTAAGCTAATGGTGTCAAAGGTTCGTGCAAGTGGACATTTTCTGAGTCATGTTGACAACTGAAACAAGAAAGTCGGAAATGCTCATACTAGCAGTTTCTCTGAGGAGTTGTTTCTTTACTTTAAAGCCGGCATGTTGTACAGTATCGGTGTCTCTTCTAATACAATGTTTTAGAGAACAAAGGTAAAATTACACGTGCACCCAGAATGCACAACTGATTCTATCTTATATCCCTGCTTGGCCTTGTGCACACTGGTACATGTTATTTCCCTCAGTTGTGTCTTCCTCCTCTTGTTCTACATTATTGTACCAGCTGCTTCTTTTACGCTGACTCTTGTCGTTTATTATTCATTTAAGCCTCTGCCCTGATCCGATTCGTATTTCTGGCACTTGGGTCTTTTCAGCAGCCCGTCTGCCAGCATTTCTTTTTGTTCCCTTCTGTGTTCGCGTATCAGGGACTTTGTATCCATCACACAGAGCCGTGTTTACCTCAGTTCAGCGGATGAGCTGTTGAAGGTGTGCAGCTCAAGGCGCTGTATTTTTTGTCAGTGCACACCGTAGAACCAGCATAATGAACACTGTAAAGTTTTAGTGAAGTTAACTTTGAACAAATAAGGAGGGAGGGGGTTAAATATGTTGCTTGCACAGGTAAATTACATCCCTTAAGTGTACTGAGCAATTAAATCGACAGGAATTAATTTACATAGTTCACTGATGTCCTGCAGCTGTAAAACCAGACATCCTCTGCAGCTCAAGCATATCTTGATGCCAGTATCTTTGTGTGTGTGTGTGTGTGCGTGTGTGTGCGCAAAGGTGGTTTATGAGGACATTTCACAAGAATACACGCCACACTGTCCGGACATTTGGAATTATGAGGACAGGGCCGATGTCCTCACAATTCATGGAATGAAAACTCGATGTGAGGGTGCTTAAATAGGTGTCAAAAGCCTAAATTCAAAATTTCAGCGAAATCGAAAAAAAGTCCTTACTATTCACAATTACCCAACTTTTGTGTATAATCTGTGTATCAACACAGCTCCCCTGTAGACCGGTTTGGGTACTGCACCTGGTCATGAATATTCACACAACGTGTATTTTTTAAGGCTTCTGATTGGCTAACAGCCGGAAGGTCCCTATAATTACGGTTTTTGTCAGATAGTGTGTGTTACATAAAACAATTCTGTGTTCTGATTGGCTGGCAGGCAGAAGGTCCTTATAATTACGGGTTTTTTTTTTAAAAGATTGTGTGTTACATAACAAAGTTCTGTATTCTGACTGGCTGACAGTTGGAAGGTACCCATTGTTGTAGTTTTTATTAAAAATAGTGTTTCAAAACATGACCATAGATAAATCCTTAAAACTCTGTTAAATTTAAAACTCCACTTTCAGTGATACTGAGATGACTAAACTACTTAATCTAGCACTTAATATATACTGTAGTTATGCTTTATTAACTCTTGACTGTGTGATGGTTAATTTTTTAAGCATTTCTTTTTTCATATTTTGCTCTAGGAATCCTTTATATTATATATATTATATGTATTATTATATATTATAATAGAGGAGAGGAGAAAAGTGCGACCGCCTTCGTCAAGAGCAGTTTTCCTATTTTATTGTGAAGGTCCTGTGTTTCCATGTTCATTCTGTTCAGTTTTGCTCCCCCTGTCTCGTTATGGTTATTCGTGTTACTGTGTTCCTTGTGTGTTCTCACTTCCTTCTTATCCTTCTGTGTATTTAGGTCAGTGTCTCCCTCAGTCCTGTGTTGCTTCCTCCCTCCTTACTATGTGCGTGTCCCTGTGTCCTTCCTCATGTATTTAGGGCTCCCATTATAGTTCATGTTATTTTTCCCAGTTTCGGTTTTGTATGACTTTTTTGTGCTCAGTAATAAAGCTGTATTTTAAGTTCACATTTCACCCTAGTGAGTTTGCGTTTGGGTCCTATCCTGCATGAAATCAGCTGCTTTATGACACCATCTGTCATGGCTGGGCAACACTCGTTGCCTTGTTGTTGTTCGTGTGTAATTTACGTTGAGTACGCTAACCACGTTATAAAATTAATGCACGTAAGGTGAACTAGCAAACACCGTCATATTTACATGCGGCTGTCTTCTTGTTTGATGGCAGATACTCCCTTCACCCTGGCCAAAGGCTAAAATGACCAAAGAAAAAGAGGGAAACAGCTAAACATGAGAGGTTTTTGGATAAAGTTTGTGTTTTTTTCCATTGTTTAAGCACTGCTTCCAGCCAAGAGTAATGCCATAAATCCCCTATAGCTGCAGAAACGGCTAACATTCTTATCTTTTTACAAAAAAACAGCTAAACATGAGAGGTTTTTGGACAAAGTGTGTGTTCTCCATTCTTTAAGCACCGGTTCAAGCACCGTTTAAGCACCGGCACCGTTTCAAAAGTACCGGTTTGGTACTGGTATCGGATAAAACCTAAACGATACCCATCCCTAATCATCAGTGCATCAGGAAGATAAACACAAGTGATTAGGTGCTTAGTAAATAGTTCAAGCAGCTGAAACCTCAGGAGGAGGAGGTGGAGCAGGAAGCATCATGGAAGGACAAACCCTTGTAGGATGAAGCACTAATCAGGGCTCCAAGTGCAAGACCAGTAGAGGCTGGTGTTTACCACACCAGGCAGGACCCTAGATCCAGTCTGTGCAAAGATGCCTGCCATATATGATCTCTCACCTTCTCAACAAAATCCAAAGGGTTCTGGATGTGGTGTTTGGAGCTGCATATAAATGGGTTGTGGACAGAAGACAGAAATGTTGAGATGTTATAGGTGACCAAATTGATCATCCAAACAATTGTTCTTAAACATACACCCTGGCCTCATCAGTTCTCATGGCCACTGATCAATGGTCATGACAAATTGGATACTAATGATCATGGAACTGACCTCACAGCCCATTGTTGATGCTAGTTTCTGTCATTATGTAAATGTACTGTTTATAAGGTTGGGGAAACCTGCAGTAGGCTGAGACTGAAGAATTCACCAGTTGGGGATGAAACATTTCTAAAAATCACTAAAAATAGTATGTCCAGATGAACAGATTCAGCATTCTGGTACTCTTTAAAGAATGTAAAAGTAAGGTTTGAGATTAGCCTATAATTAGATAAGTCAGCTGGGTAAAGTGATGACTTTTCTCTTGTTTATAGTCCCCTCATGCTTCAAGAGGACCACCGTCCTGAAGAAACCTAATGTGAGCTGACTCAGTGACTGTCACCCAAGAGCACTTACGCCCATTGTTATGAAGTGCTTTGAGCATATAGTCAAAGTTCACATCACATCTTCAATGCCTGCTCGACCAGTTTCAGTTTACCTACAGGCCAGAAAGATCCACAGATGATGCAATAGCATTAGCTCAGCATATTGCCCTCTCCCACCTGGATCATAAAACACATGCAGTGGTGTGAAAAAGTATTTGCCCCCTTCCTAATTTCTTAGTTTTTTTTATTTTATTTTTTTGCATATTTATCACACTCACATGTTTCAGATCATCAAACACGTTTTCATATTACACAAAGATAATATGAGTAAATACAAAATTTACTAAGGGAAATAAGCTATCCATACCTACCCGGTCCAGTGTGAAATAGTAACTGCCCCCTCTTGTTAAATCATCAATTAACAGTTTTTGTAAAGCTGAGTTCAGTTTCACTGGCCACACCCATACCTGATTATTACAGACCTGCTGAATGAAGAAATCACTTAAAGAGAACCTGTCTGACAAAGTGAAGAAGGCTAAAAGATCTCAAAAAGCCAAAGAGCTTCACAATCTACAAAAACAATATGAGAAACAAAGTCATTGACATCTATCCATCTGGGAAGGGTTACAAAGACATTTCCATCGCTTTGGCACTGCAGAGAGTCATTATCCACAAATGGAGAAGACTTAAAACAGTGCTGAACCTTCCCAGGAGCAGCCTGCCTACCAAAATTACTCTAAGAGCGCACTGCCGACTCATCAAGGAGGTCACAAGAGAACAGCCAGAACAGCATCTAAATAACTGCAGACCTCACTTGTCTCAGTTAAGATCAGAGTTCATTATTCAACAATAAGAAAAAGTCTGGGCAACAATGGCATCCATGGGAGAGGTCCAAGGAAAAAACTACCATTGACCAAAAAGAACACAAGGGCTCCTCTCATATGTGCCAAAAAACATCTTAATGATCCTGAAGACTTTTGGGAAAATATTCTGTTGACTGACAAGACAAAAGATGAACATTTTGGAAGCTTTGAATCCCGTTACATCTTTTATCAAACTAACACAACATTTCATAAAAAGAACATATAGCAACAGTCACACATGGTGGTGTTATGTGATGGTCTGGAACTGCTTTGCTTCATGACACCTTGCTGTAATTGATGGAACCATGACTTCTGCTCTCTACCAGAAAATCCTGAAGGAGAATGGCCGGCAATCAGTTCATGTCCTGAAGTGGACATGAACTGAACATGAACTCATGAAGTTGGGTACTTGGGTTATACAAAAGGACAATGATCTGAAACACATCAGTAAGTCCACCTTTGACTGGTTAAAAACCCTCAAAAGGAAACCAAAATAAAGGTTTTGGATGGGCAGGTGACACTACCATCATTCGTTGCATTTCAGATGGAGACGAGTCTGCTTACAGAGCAGAGGTGAGAGCCCTGACATGGTGTCAGGAAAACAACCTACTGCTACCTACCCTGTCACTTGGTGTTCGCTCGCTCTGTAGTAGAGTATCACTTCCTGTTCCTGCTCAAACACAGTGGTGTTTCTGAGTAGCTTATTTGCTTAGCAGTTTAATTAACAACTTTTAAATACATTCTTTTTTCAGAGTATAATCTTCACGTGCTTCATCCGAAGCACACTTTCTGTGTACTCACTACCTAATTTATAGCCAAAGTTTTCACTCACTGTTTCTGTACTGTTTTGCTAGCTTAGCTTAGCTCGTAGCCGACTCGTTAGCACCATGGCTACTTCACCTGTCCCTCCTGCACTTTCTTTCATTGTGTCAGATGTTTAGTTACTCCTCGGCCTCCTTTAGCAGTAATGATATCTGTAACAAATGTAGCATATTTGCAGCTCTGGAGGCCAGGATTACTGAATTGGAGACTCGGCATCGCACCCTTCATTCACCCTTAGCTAGCCAGGCCCCTGTAGCTGGTGCAGCCGAAGATAGCGTAGGCCCCGCTAGCTGTTCCCCGGCAGATCCCAAGCAGCTGGGGAAAGAGGGCGGCTGGGTGACGGTGAGGAGGAAGCATAGTCCTAAACAGAAGCCCCAGGTACACCACCAACCCGTTCATGTGTCTAACCGTTTTTCCCCACTCTGCGACACACCCGCTGGGGGTCAAACTCTGGTAATTGGTGATTCTGTTCTCAGACATGTGAAGCTAGAGACACCGGCAACCATAGTCAATTGTCTTCCAGGGGCCAGAGCAGGCGACATTGAAGGAAATTTAAAACTGCTGGCTAAGGGTAAACGTAAATTCAGTAAAATCATAATTCACGTCGGCAGTAATGACACCCGGTTACGCCAATCGGAGGTCACTAAAATCAATATTGAATCGGTGTGCAACTTTGCCAAAACAATGTCGGACTCTGTAGTTTTCTCTGGTCCCCTCCCCAATCAGACCAGGAGTGACATATTTAGCCGCATGTTCTCCTTAAATTGCTGGCTGTCTGAGTGGTGTCCCAGAAACGATGTGGGCTTCATAGATAATTGGCAAACCTTCTGGAGGAAACCTGGTCTTGTTAGGAGAGACGGCATCCATCCCACTTTGGATGGAGCAGCTCTCATTTCTAGAAATATGGACAAATTTATTAAACCCCTCAAAATATGACTATCCAGAGTTGGGACCAGGAAGCAGAGTTGCAGTCTTACACGCCTCTCTGCAGCTTCTCTCCTCCTGCTACCCCCGCAAAAACCCATCTTCATAAAGACTGTGTCTGCTTCCAAAAAGAAAAAAAACAAACTAAAAACCAGCAACAAACAACTTAAACATAAACAATTACAAAGAAAGAACAATACAGTATCCACATCTGAACCAAAGAGTAAAACAGTGAAATGTGGATTATTAAATATTAGGTCTCTCTCCTCCAAGTCTCTGTTAGTACATGACTTAATAATTGATCAACAAATTGATTTACTCTGCCTTACAGAAACCTGATTGCAGCAGGATGATTATGTTAATTTAAATGAATCAACACCCCCGAGTCATTCTAACTACCAGAAATCTCGAAGCACAGGTTGAGGGGGCGGTGTGGCAGCAATTTTTCACACCAGTCTATTAATTAATGAAAGACCAAGACAGACTTTTAATTCATTTGAAAGCCTGATGCTTAACATTGTCCACCCCAGCTGTGAAACTCAGAAACCAGTCTTACTTGTTATCATCTATTGTCCACCCGGCCTTACACAGCAGGGTGAACATGGTTGAAACGCAGACAGACCAGCGACCAGCACACGAGAAGACACGACTTAAATATACACAGAAGAACATCGGGAGATTACACACAGGTGGGGAACATAGCTAGAAGTAATTGACGAGACGAGACAAAGGACAGAAACAAAAAAAAAAAAAAAAAAAGACAAGGAGCATAAGTCCAGAAACACATGAAAACGATTCAAAACAAAGCTAAACCAGATCAAACATGAGTCCACAAAAAAGTTCAGGGGGGTCGACAGCACATGAGCCAAATCCAGAACAGTTCAGGGGGGCGGCCGTGTGGACAGCAGCGGCGGCGGCAACGCAGGCGAAACAAGTCAGGAGGAAGGCAGTGGCGGCAACAGAGCAGGTCCGGAGGCCAACGGCAGTGTAGCAACCGCAGCACCAGACGAGGAGGGACCAGACGAGGAGGGACCAGACGAGGAGGGACCAGACGAGGAGGGACCAGACGGCAGCGTGGCAGCCACGGAACCAGACGGCAGCGTGGCAGCTGCAGGTGGTGACGCTGCAGGCGATGGTGTGTAAGTTGCAGGTGGTGGCTGAACGGACTCCCTAGAGCCGTCAGCGGACACGAGGATATGCTGGCTGGGTCCTCCGGGACCCCCAGCTAACGAGACGTGATGCCGGACGGGCTCCTCGGACCGTGCAGCTGACGAGGCGTGACGCTGACTAGGCTCTCCTGAACCCCCAGCTGACGAGACGTGACACTGGCGGGGCTCTCCAGAACCCCCAGCCGTGCTACTGGCTGAGCTAGCGGCAACACAGGAGACTGAATGGCAGACTGAACTCAGGGCAGCTGGGCAGCAGACTGAACTGAGGGCGACTGAAGTAATGGTTGAGATGATAATGGTGGTGGAGTTGGCAACTGAGCTAAAGGCAGCAGGGCTGCAGACCGAGCTGCAGGCAGCGGGGCTGCAGACTTGAGCTGCAGGCGGGGCTGCAGACTGAGTGGGGGAGGGTGAAGATGAAGTTTGTGGAGAATGAAATCCTGAATGAGCGGGTGCAGTTAGTCCAATAGCCAGGGGTGGCCGGAAATGAGCTGCTGTAGCCTGGCTTCCACAGCGCAGAGCAGCTCACTCTCCCTCATGCTCTAGCCATAGGTTGACCAACCTGGAAGCAGAGTCGATTATGACCTCCTGAAGTTCCTTGGGTGGGGCAAATGCCGATGGATCCATAATGTGGCTGGTCAGTAATGTCACAGCGAACGGGATGAGACATGTGGAGGAATTAAATGAGGATCCAAGCGCAGGTACTCGTAGATGCGAAGGAGATTTATTGAAAAAATAAAGCACAAGGTGGAAATGGCAAAACGGAAACAAAACTAATCTATACTGGGACAAACTAAACTACTGAACGGCAAACATGAACACGAACATGAAGGAAGGTGAGCAGTTGAACCTGAAGTTGGACAGCAGGGTGAACACGGTTGAAACACAGACAGACCAGCGACCAGCACACGAGAAGACACGACTTAAATACACACAGGTGGGGAACACAACTGGAAGTAATTGACGAGACGAGACAAGGGAAGCTAAACTGAATACAGTCACATAAGACACGGACCTTCACAATAAAACAGGAAACAAGAAACAACTACACAAAGATGCAGACTAGACACTAAACTAAACCTACAGGAGGGCACCAGAACAAATCTACACTAAACATGAGACACAAAACCTAAGAACTAATCCCTTAACAAGAATAAACAAAAACATAGAATTCTACTAATAATCAACAAAGCACAAGAATCAGAATACAATCCAAAATTAAACCAAAACACAAGAACTCAAAATGCTGGGTCAAAATGACCCAGAACCGTGACACCTTACTTTTTTTCATGTTTGTCAAATAAAGGATGGTTAAAATTCTTTGAGCCTTTAAAAAACACACCTGATTTGTCTGCTAGATGTGGATGTGATTGTTAGCTTCAAGCCACGGCAAATCTTGGAGCCACTTTTCTGAAAAAAGTCTTTTCTCTGGCTCTGGTTGGTGTTTCTTAGCTAGTGGTGGCACACCAAAGAAGCTGCTTAATGTCTGTTGTTTTTTTGGACATTTAGCTGGTGACAAGCAACACATGTAAGATTAAATGAGACAGTCAAGTACGCAAAGTGTCACTACGCATTCCTAATTTTTGTCACGCATTTGTACCTGCGTACCAGTTATGTGCACCCCTGTCTATAACACACAGCCAAACAACTACTCACTCAATAACTACTATCAAATTAT